>NC_141341.1:18067500-18667500 GCF_037954235.1 Aulostomus chinensis | reverse complement strand
TTATGTACATGAATAATTAAATCCATAAATCAAAACCCAGTATGTCTTTAACTCTAACATAACTTTATTCAGGGCTGCATGGTGGTGCAGTGGTTCCCTGTCGCCTCACAGCAAGAAGGTTCTGGGTTCGAGTCCTGGCTCGGGCACGGGATCTTCCGGTTTGGAGTTTGCATGTTCTCCCCGTTTCTATGTGGGTTCTCTCCAGGTAGTCCGGCTTCTTCCCACCATCCAAAGACATGCAATTGGGGACTAGGCTAATTGGATACTTTAAATTGACCATAAGTGTGAATGGTTGTTTGTCTCTCTATGTTGGCCTGGTGACCTGTCCAGGGTGAACCCCGCCTCTTGCCCGTTCATGCTGGGATAGGCTCCAGCCCCCCCGCGACCCTTAATGTATAGGAATAAGCGGAAGACAATGGATGGATAACTTTATTCACATACTAGCAGAACAAAAATAAGAAAATATCCTCTCAAAACAAACAGGGAAAAAAAAGACAATTCATGGCTTCTTGTGCAGGTGGCATAACTCAGTGAGCTTGCTGTATATAGCAGTGCCCAACTGCTATACCTAACTTACTTGCTACTTGAATAACTTTTGCTCTGTAACGGTCAGGGTGACACAATGACATCACCTTGAGGGCGCATGGTCACATGACTTGGTGGCATGATGACGTCGCTTTGTGCGTGTGATCACGTGACTTAGTCCTCTTTTGCGCTTGCGATCACGTGATTTTGCGCGTGACCATGCCCACACGTCATTGAGTTTCATATCTAATATGTGATTTTTTTTAAACAGCTATTAAAGTATTTTGTTTTTATTTTTAAATTTTATTTGGCATAAATTGATCAATTTATGCAGAGCCTGCCGCTGCGGCGTTGTCACAAAGGAATATGGGAGTGGAAAAGTTTGCCAGTGTTTGAGTGTAACTTTGTTGTTTGTTGTTACCATTGCGGTAGCGAGCGCGCGTGCATGTGCGTGTGAGTGTGTGTGTGTGTGTGTGTGTGTGCGTGCGGCTGCGCTATTGAACTCCTAGCGTTGGAGCGCGGACCAGCTGCTGTGAACGGAGCGGTATATATTATGTACAGAATGAAAGCAAGCGCCTCAAGTTTGCGGACGATACCACCCTGGTCGGTCTCATCTCCAAAGGTGATGAGACAGCCTACAGGAAGAAGATAGAGCGGCTGCAGAGTTGGTGTTGTACCAACAACTTGGAGCTTAATGCTCTTAAGACAGTGGAGATGGTGGTGGATTTCCGCAGAAATGCAGCCCCTCCTCCTCCCATCACACTGGGAGACACCCAGGTGACTCAGGTGGAGTCATGCCGGTTCCTTGGCATTACGATGTCTCGGGACCTGAAGTGGGAGCTGAAGATCATGGCCCTCCTGAAGAAGGCCCAGCAGAGGATGTTCTTCCTTTGGCAACTGAAGAAGTTCAGGCTGCCGAGGCTCATGATGGTGCAGTTCTACACAGTGATTGTAGAGTCCATCCTCATGCGCTCCATCATCACCTGGTTCCCTGCTGCTGCTGCTAGAGACATCTCCAAGCTGCAGCAGGTGATTCGCTCTGCAGAGAGGGTGATTGGCCATCCTCTGCCCTCTCTCAAGTCCCTGCACGACACCAGGGCACTGAAGAGGGCAAGGAAAATTATGGCTGACCCCTCCCACCCTGGCCACGGCCTCCTCACCCTGCTACCCTCTTGTAGAAGGTTGCGACTGCCAAAGGCCATGAAGGCCCACCATAGAAAGAGTTTTTTCCCCTCTGCTGCCAGACTCCTTAATGACTCTGGCTTCCCGTCCACCGTTGCCCCCTAGTGTCACCGACACTACGTCACAGGGAACATTGTTGCACTCCAAACTATAACGATGCACTTTGTATTTATTTCGATTTCATTGTGTTGTCTTGTGTCCTTTTTTTCGTGAAAAAAAAGAATGAATTGAATAGAATAGAATAGAATGCCTTTATTGTCATTATACCAGGTACAATGAGATGCAACGCTGCTCCTTAGGATGTGCACATATAAAATATACATAGAAAATAGAAAAGAAAAATATACATAGACACATTTTTACACTACTATACCCACTTTAGGACTAATACTGACATAACCGTACATAGACTCTGCAAAGACATAAGGACATATACTTATACATATAAGACATATACATAGACTGTACAACTGTAAACAGGCTTGTGCAAGTCCCACTGTGGATACATGTGGGAGTGGATAGCAGCTTTAGGTGGTGCTGTGGTGCATCTAGGTGCACAGGCACATTATAGGTGTTACAGGCTGTGTCATCAACAGATTGAGGTGACATAGCATTTGCAGTGCAAACATGGCAGAACAGTCCTGGTGATAGTGCAAAACATATAGAGGTACTTATACAGTTCAGTCTTCATCCTGCTTTTGTGTAGGAGGCTGGCAGATTTGGTGATGGAAAAGATAGTGCCTGTAATTATGCGGAGGCACTTCAGTTCCTTAGTGCAAGCTTGCATTGAGCATAGTGACAGCTTTGGGAAAGAAACTGTCCCTGAGTCTGTTTGTCTTTGCTGGGATGGACCTGTAGCGCCTGCCAGGGGGCAACAGGTTGAATATGTGGAATGCGGGATGAGTGCTGTCCTTGATGTTGTTCTTGGCTTTGTTAAGGCTGCGTGAGGTGTAGATGGTGGTTCGGTCAGACAGGGGGCATCCCATGATCTTTTGTGCTGTGTTGGTCACTCTCTGCAGACTCTTCCTGTCAGCTTCAGTGTAGCTGGAATGCCACACTGACACATTGTACGTCAGCAGGCTCTCAATGGTTAAGTGGTAGAAGGTCACCTGCAGGTTGGTGTCAAGCTGTTCTTTCCTGAGCACCCTCAGGAAGTGGAGTCGCTGCTGGGCCTTCTTAACCAGTGCTGACGTGTTGGCTGTCCAGGAGAGGTCGGCAGAGATGTGGACCCCGAGGAATTTGAAGGTCTCTACTCGCTCCACGCTTTCCCCATTGATGTAAAGGGGTGCAGGGGGGGTTCTGTTCCAACGGAAGTCCAGGATGAGTTCCTTAGTCTTTGAGATGTTCAGCGCCAGGTTGTTGCCCGCACACCACTGGCTGAGTCTAAGGACCTCATCTCTGTAGGCTGCCTCGTTCCCCCCTGTGATCATGCGTCGTGTCGTCCACAGATTTGACGATGAGGTTCTCAGGGTGAGTGGGTCTGCAGTCATGCGTGTTTTGTGTGAGTAGAGCAGTGGACTCAGCACACACCACTGGGGTGAGCCGGTGCTGAGAGAGTGGGCTGATGATAGGTGGGGGCCCAGCTTCACATGCTGGGATCTGTTGACCAGGAAGTCTTTGATCCAGGAACAGGTGAATGGTGGGAGCCCCAGGTCAGCTAGCTTGGGGATTAGAATGTCCGGTAATATTGTATCGAAGGCTGAGCTGTAGTCTACGAAGAGCATCCTGACATAGCTTCCTCGTTTCTCCAGGTGGCTCAGTGCAGAGTGGAGGGCTATGGCTATCGCGTCTTTAGTGGATCTGTTTGACCAGTATGCAAACTGATGCGGGTCCAGGGTAGAGGGGAGACAGGCTTTGATGTGTCTCAGCACCAATTTCTCAAAGCATTTTGTGACGATTGGTGTTATTTTATTATTTTATAGAATGCACTCATGTAAACGTCAAAACAAATTTCTATATGTGTGACACAAATGGCAATAAATGGTATCTGAATCTGAAAGCAACGATTTAGACAACTAAATTATTTAATATATATGATCCTCCAATGTTTCAAATGGATGGTTTTAATTGACCTTGCTGTAACAAAATGAGAGTTTCTGTGGTGCTTTTATTCTTTACTTTATGTGGTGACAAATAAAGATCTGCTTCAGTAAAACTTTTAGCCCATGACCTGCAGAAAAAAAGGTATATTCATACATGTTCAGACATGTCCTCTCTCAAGCCTCAAACAGACCATATGCTCCTGTTAGGTGTTACAAGTCACACGACTGGCCTTTTGTTTTAGGGGAAAAAGGTGTGGGGAACCCAACCCCTTTATTTACTTGTAGATATATCACAGCCGACTTGGCACACACTTTGTTTGTTTCTGTCTGACCGAAAGACACAACAAGACCTCAGAGGACCGTATGACTCTTTATTTCTTTTCACCAGGAGAAAATCTTCATTTTTTTGGAAAGTGGCTGATTGCAACGGTAAGCAATGTCTTTGATTTTGTATTGTTGTCTTTAACTGATACAATGACAAATTACTGGTATGCTTTTAAACATTTTTTGTTGAGGAAAAGTCATGACAGAAGTTGTGGATGTTGAAATCGTACTTCCCAAACCACAACCCCTTCTCGAGCAAGGCATGTAAAACAATTTAGCCAACATTCCCATGTGGTTTTTCAGGCTTATATGAATTAATTGATAAAGTAATTGCTAACAGACACTGCAGAAGCAGCACAGCCCAAAAACAGGCTCAGTTTAAAGAGAAGACGAACGCCCGGAGTGCAAGGGTGAGTATCCGACCGAAACCACCTATCATGTATGAAAATTCACCTGGAAAATTCAGCCTGCTTTGCAACATATTTAATTTTAAAAATACAGACCCATGGAGAAGAATAATTGCACGACTACAAGAAACGCCCTGGGCGAAGGCTATGCTGGTAGGTAACGTGTGTGTGTGTGTGTGTGTGTGTGTGTTCTTTTAAAATTATTTGATATGCAGCCAATATTGTGCATGCTTCCTTAACGAAACAATTTTTTTTCTCTTCATAGATCCAACACCAGGACCGTCTCATCTGCAGCGGTAGAATGAGATGATTGAAAGACACCCCGCTCCCACATCCAACATCAATTCGCCGTCTCTGACATCAGATGTGGATAGAGGGCAAAGGATTACAGAATCTACTGCTACACTAATGGGTTTGATGGCGCTGGGGATTGTACTTCAACCTAGGCCCACAGATGAGGACTTGAAAAATCTTGAAGAGATTTTCGCCCAGGATTTTGAACCATCACAAGCAACTAGAGATCAAGAACTTTTAAATGGTAGGCGTTACCATACCATCACAACAACCACAACATACTGAACAGGCTGTCATTACACAGGGGTCTGAACTCATCGCTGGTAGCAGTATTAACACACCAAACATCCCTTCTACAAGCGTTGCCAGACAAAGTGGCTATGGTCAAGCGGATGTCAGGGAAATCAGACCTTTTAATGCTGTAGAACTGCATCAAAAAGTTGATTTTAGGAATGTCGTTTTCGACAGCCCCGACCACGTGCCATCCATTGTTAAAGATAAACTATCCAGGGTGACTGGCCAGGCATTGAAATGTCACAACCTGGCAGTGTTTTAAATGTTGTTTTGAGAGGGCCGTCCCTGACTAGCGAACAACCATACAGAGGACAACAGTCTTTGCTTTTCTCTATGCATTGCCCATGCTATTAATGCCTCATGTCTGATCCAGACAAACTGGCGCAGGCTGAGCGTATGCTTGCGTCAGTAGGTCTCAACACCTCACAACCGGTTTTATTCACACGTGTCAGATTTGAATCCGTTGCAAATGCCAAAATAGTGATTTACCACCACGCAGAGGATCGTAAACGCCTACAATGTTTCCAAACTAACACCACCCCAAAATCAAACACAATCTGGCTTTATTTACACGATAATCATTACTACTTAATCACCAATGTAAAAGCCTTTTTCAGAGCTGCTTATGTCTCTAATTACTGCAACAGCACTTATGATGCTCCTCTAATGCACAACTGCAAGTATTTGTGCAATTGTGTGCTTTACATATTGCAAAGAACGAGCGTCGACCACTTTAAAATGCACGGACTGTAGCCGCATCTGTAAATCAGAGTTTTGTTACGGAGCACACTAAGAGCCTGAAAAAACACACAACCTGATTCCCTGCCACAACCTAAAATTTTGCAGCAGGTGCGGTAAATTTTACAAAGTTGGTAAAAAAAAAAATGCCTGCAAGCCATCAAAATGTGAACACTGTCATGAATGTGTTATCAACGGTAGCTGAGCATGTGTGCTATATACAGCCTTTGGAAAAATAAAGACCCTGAGAAAAAATACATCCTGTATGATTTCGAGACTCGTTACCATGAGGGGAAGCATGAGGCATGTTTTGTATGTGCAATGGACATAGACGGAAACAAATTCTGTTTCAACAATTTTCGGTGCGTCTTGGAATTTGTTAATCATTACAGAAAGCCCGGGTTTTGCGGATTCCCATTCATAGCCCACAATGCTTCAGGTTTTGTCAACTACATCCTGTTGGAGCATTTCATCAAGCGGGGAATTGCACCATCCATCACAATGCGTGGCAGTAGAGTGATCCACATGTTTGATAAAGCATACGATCAGAGATGGATAGACTCTTTCTCTTTTCTACCAATTCGACTGGCAAAAACCCCTGACGCTGTCGAATTTAAAGACTTAGAAAAGGGGTACTTCCCACTCCTGTTTAACACCAGGGCCAGAGAATACTACAAGGGTTAATACCCTGACCCGTCTTTCTACGGCTTTGATAAAATGAGTGTCGGCGACCAGAAAAAGTTTATGGAGTGGGACAACACTATGCACCATGAAACATTTGACCTTTAAACTGAAATGCGCAAATACTGCATTAATGATGTGGAAGTGTTGAGAAAGGCCTGCACAATCTACCGCGACACGTTTTTAGACTGTACACAAATAGACCCCTACAGTTTCACCACACTAGCAGGCAGTTGCATGGGTATCTATAAAACACTTTTTTTTACCCCGCGACACACTGGCGCTGACATAAGATGGAACATACGTGCAACAAAATAAGACTTGCTCTCACGTATCCCTTCAGTGGTTGGAGTATGTGTCTCGTACTGAGAACATACACATTCAACACACTCTTAACGGGGGCGAGCGGAAGATCGGTCCATACTTTGTGGATGGCTTCTGTGAGTCTACAAAGACATGTTATAATTTTGCTGGGTGTTTTGACCACGGATGTGTCAAATGCTATCTGGAGAGTGAAGTGAACCCCGCATCCAAAATTTCTTATGGGGAACTCTTACATCAGTTTTCCGAACGCATGTCAACCATAAGGTTGAAGCATGGCATGAGGGTGGTTGTGATGTGGGAGCATGAGTGGGCTGCTCTTTGTAGATCTGACCAGACCGTTATGGGCTTTCTATCCACTTACAAAAAACCTGAACGTATAAACCCTAGAGATGCACTGTTTGGTGGCCGCACAAATGCGATGAAACTATACCATCAATGCACAGCTGATGAAAAAAATTCACTACTATGACTTCACCAGCCTCTACCCTACAGTGCAGTCGAAAAAAACCAGTCCCCTACAGGCCATCCTCAAATAATTTACAACAACTTTGACGACACTGAAAAATATTTTGGTTTCAGTAAATGCGTTGTGCTGCCACCGCAAGGGCTTTTCCATCCCGTCCTTCCTTACAGGGCCCATGCCAAGCTTATGTTCCCGCTTTGCCGCACCTGTGCTGAGGAGCTAAATCAGTCGAGCGAGTGCAGCCAGAGTGACACCGAGCGACAGCTGTCTGGGACCTGGGTCTCTTTCGAGCTTCAAAAAGCTCTTCAAAAAACCTTGTGCGCGTTGAAGAGGTCTGGCACTTTCCGAACAAGACAGACACATTGTTTAAAGAATATGTCAAAACCTACTTAAAATGCAAAGAGGAGGCCTCAGGCTACCCGGACCATGTCACAACCCCCCCAGGAGCGCGAGAACTACATAGCCGACTATTATGAAAAGGAGAGTATCAGACTCGATCCGGGCAAAATCTGCATCAACAAAGCAGTCAGAAGTTGCAACAAACTCCTCTTAACTCGGGGCCGATTCAGTATGAGGTGCAACATGCCCACTTGCTAGCTGATAACAGAGCCTGAGAGTGATCACTACAATGTGAGCCAGTTTTGTTTTATCTCTGATGATGTCGCTATAATGCAGTGGACACATGCCAATGGAAAGGGGGCCCATGTGAAAGACATGAATGTATTCATAAGCACCATGACATGTGTCCAAAGACTGTTGTCCTCTATGTGGTTGTTGGGGTTAAAGAGGGAATTTGCCTTTTTAGAAAGAATCTCATCATAGAACATGTTCCCCAATTTCAGACGCCCAGCCCCGGAGTGGTTTTGTGCAGCTGTAACAATAAACTCCAATTCATCGTCAGTCATGGGTATGTCTCTGAATAGCCTGAGCGACCGCTTCTATAAATGTATCTTGGCTGTATTCGTCGTTGCATTGTAACACAGCTCGCACGTCGCTAGCCAGGGACGGCTTCTCAAAACAACATTTAAAACACTGCCAGGTTGTGACATTTCTAACGCCTGGCCATTGTGGTATACTGTTTACAACTAAAAGATTCAATGGCGGTACGCAGTATCAGACAGGAATCTGATTTGGACGGAAGATTGACAGCCCTACTGTGCCATCACTGCTTCACTAACAAACAGCATTAACTGTAGTGATAGCAACTTAGCTTGGCTAGATTCAATGTTAAAAACTCATACACTACAGATGCCTGCGTTAGCATAACGGCTAGCTCCATCAACGATTCGCTTTAGCCTCATGGCTAAGAACACTGGCGATCTTTTAAACATTTTAAGTCAATTACGATGGTCTGTATCACAGTAACGTTGGTGTTAGCACCTCCATAACAACAGTCACATGATATCTGCATCGAGGAAATTGCAACTCCACGTTCGTTACAACCGGACTGCAGTGCACACAAAGGCGAGGGCGAGCTAATCGGAATGCCTCGCCCGCCATCTGGAGAAATAGAATATTTCATCTTTATCTCAGTAGGCTATCACCTACAAAATCTTGAGCGAATGAAAATATGTGTATTTAAGCATAAAATTACTTACCATTCACCACAAGGCTTTGATGAACCTTGAACACGCTCACTCGCGCTGTACTGGTCTGCTTGAGCAGGATAGGGAAACTGTGCTGTTTACACATCATCAAGTTGTATTTTACATCAGCAGAACTTTAAATTAAACCATGTTTTGATTAACTGATAATTTTAAATTTAAAGAAGTCATGATTGTAAATTGAATTAATAGGCAGAATTTGTGTGTCACCTGAGCTCAATAAAATAACAATCACAATTAAAAACTCTAACAGTTTTTCTGAACTTACATTTTTATTTCAGAACAATATATGTATTTAAGTAATGACTAAAGGTCCCCTGAATTACTTTTTAGAGTGCAGTTTTGGTTACTCTCCCTCCCCTTTTAGAGCATAACACAATACATTTTGTTTTTTCTATGTTAAGTACCAATTTATTTATGTTAACCCATTTCCTAATCAGCACTAGCTCTTCATTTAGAATCTCTTCAAGCTGTAAACGCTGCTGAATGAATGGTCGAGTTATCTGCGTACATAGCAATGGAGGCATGGTTTAAAATTAAAGGTAAATCATTTGTAAATATTGAAAATGAAAGTGGCCCCAAACAACTCCCTTGAGGCACTCAACAGCTCATAACCCTCATTTCTGAAAATTCTCCATTAAAGTATACACAGTATTTTCTATTGGTAAGGTAACTATTGATCCAAGCAACAGAACCCCTATCAAAGCCATAACAGTGCAATTTATTAACTAATAATCTATGGTCAAGAATATCAAAAGCAGCACTGAAATCTAATAAAACAGAACCCACTACCTTTCCTGGGTCTAATTCTTTCAGCCGTTCGTCAGTCATTTGGGTTAGCGCTGTAGCTGTGGAGTGACCCTTTCTGTAGGCATGTTGATGAGCTGTGTTCAAATCATTTATACAGAAATAATTTTGCATTTGCTCATAAACTATTCTTTCCACGATTTTGCTTAGGGTGGGTAGAATA
Organism: Aulostomus chinensis; assembly: GCF_037954235.1. NCBI lineage: Eukaryota > Metazoa > Chordata > Actinopteri > Syngnathiformes > Aulostomidae > Aulostomus > Aulostomus chinensis. Next base: position 18,657,652 of record NC_141341.1, on the reverse strand, counting down.
CTTATTGGTCTACTGTTCTTCCCTGAGAAATTCTCTTTGTTATTTTTAGGTAGTGGAATAATTTTTGCGATCATCCACTCTGCTGGGCAAATTGATTTCTCCAAACTTAAATTAATAATGTGGCTGATAGACAGGGCCAAGACATCTGCAACAGGTTTAAGCAACCTCACATCCAAGTTATCAACACCCGCTGGTTTATCCTTGCTTGATCTTATTAATTTTTCTACTGTAGACTCCTCGACTTTTTCAAAATGGAAACTACAAGATTTATTCTTCATCAACTTGTTGGTGATAAGCTTGGATGAGAGCTCTAGACAATCATCATTTACCTTCATACCATCCTTTAATTTCTGGATTTTATCACTGTAATAAACACTTAGATAGTTAGCAGTCTCAACTGGTTTGGTGATAAAATTGCCCTCCACCTCTAGAAAAGATGGTGTCGATCTTCCTCTTTTTCCCATTAACTGATTAAGAACATTCCAAATTGTCTTACTATCTATACACTATCTATACTAATACTACTGATTCTCTTATGATAATACTTTTTCTTTTTGGCTTTATTCAACATTGTTACAAAGTTTCTTAATTTACAATATATAGCCCATTTTCTTTCATCACCAGATTTTACAGCATCTGCTTTGGCTCAATCTCTCTCAGTCATGTGTGCTTTTAGTTCCTGATCTAACCAAGGAGACATAGAGTTTCGCACCGTTAACTTCCTTACCGGAACAAGTTTATTCACGATTGGAAGTAATAAATTGTCTAATGCATCCAGAGCAAGATCAGGATCTTCCTTCCTTAGAACGTCAGACCAGTCAACCTCTCTTACTTCATTACAATAGTTATTTTCATTAAAGTTTTTGAACTGTCTCTTGAGAACAATTTTCGGACCCCCCTTGGGTATTTTTGTCTTTCTTCCAATAGCAATAAGGTTGTGGTCACTACAACCTACGGGCATGGAAATTACTTTTGAACACAGCTCAGAAACATTTGTAAATATCAAATCAATACAAGTTGCAGATATGACACCACCTCCTCCACTGCATATTCTAGTAGGCTTCTTGACTACTTGTGATAAATTACATGTATCTGCCAGAGAAAGGAGTCTAGCTTTAAGTGGGTAGTCTCTCACATTCCAGTCTATATTGAAGTCTCCTAAGAAAAACATTTCATAATTTGCATCGCACACTTTGTCCAGCACTTTACATATTTTATCCAAGTACATTGTGGTTGCATTCGGAGGTCTATAGCAGCACCCTATTAACATTGGCTTTATATAAGGTAGTTGTATTTGCAGCCACAATACTTCAACCTCTTTACATCCTAGATCACTCCTGGTTTTAACATGTATATGATCTTGAATATAGATGGCAACCCCACCTCCCCTAATTGCACCCCTGTCTCATCTAAACAAATTATATCCCTCTATTTTCAAGACATTACTGTTTATTGCTGGATTCAGGTGTGTCTCTGATATTGCAAGTACATGTAATTTATGTTCAGTCAGAATTTCAGAAACATCAACAACTCGGGGCTCGGGGGAATGTAGTTGGGTCCTGAGGAAGAGCGCCAGGAGGGTTACCAACAAAAGGCTACGTTTTGGCACTGGCACGTAGGGTGCGCTGGCTCCAATAGTGTGCGGCGTCCTCATGGTGGGCTGATTGTGGATTGCAAGCAGCCGCGTTGGAGTGCGGCCGTGGCTAAAGTAGAACATGCTGGACAGCGCACACGGGAGCGCGCCCGAGCCGTGACAGCAACTGTCTGCTGTTCTTGCTGAGTCTCTGATAGCATGTGTATGTCGGTATGTATGTATGAGTTCTTAAATTGTCTTGGTCATTTAATATTTACTCAGATTTAGTCCTCATTCTTTAATATATTATTTGTATGCTTATAATGAAATCTTTTTATATTCTCTCAGGGTGACTATTCAACATCAGTCCATGGACAGCAGATGTAAAATAGCCTTTTGGCTAATTCTGGAATGTTTACATTTTTTTAAGATTAAAAAAATGTTTTATTAATGTGCATTATCCCTGATCACTTAACCTCGAAGAAAGCATTGTTCTTATACAGTTGTATATAATTTAAATAACCCCTGCTGGCTGCCTCCATATGGTGGCTGTTTAATGTTGTCATAACTTTCTAAATAGTACTTTTGCTATGGAACTACTGTTTATGGACATTTTAACATGTTTTAGGCAAGAATGAAGTATTTAAAAATCAATTGTGCACAACTGTGGTCAATTACTCTGTTGGTTTGCTCAGAGGTTTTATGTTGAAAGTCATCCCCTGACCCACATCATTTAGGACTTAACCTGCACCTGGGATGCAGAAAGACCACCTCAGTGTAGCAGTCTGAAAAAACATCCATCAATCCAGGCAAAGTGTGGGTACGGTGAATGTTTGCGGGGAAGCTATAAAAGATGCTTTCAACAATAAAAGTCTGGGCTCTAGTACTTAAGGCAAAAATTTGACTTAGATAGTGTCCATCCCATAATTTTCTATATTTGTGAAAATGTTAAAAACTTAACTTTGAGAGCTATTGATTAAGAGTGCACCACTGCACACTCAGCCAGTAAAGTAGTCTTGCACTTTTTTCTACCTCCCCCTCTTCTTTGATTTAACATTTCCTAATGAATAAATGTTTTTTTTCTGATTCTATGACTTTCCACAGTTTTTTGCTTTTACCATATACTTCTGAGTGCCTTTCCAACTAATTTGCACTAATTAGACCTGTCTTCATGAAACTGTAGATTTACACAAATATGTACTGTATGTTGGATTGTGCTTTAGGCTGCACGGTGGTGCAGTGGTCAGCACTGTTGCCTCACAGCAAGAAGGTTTTTGGTTCAAGCCCTGTCTTGGGCACAGGATCTATCTTTGTGGAGTTTGCATGTTCTCCCTGTGCCTGTGTGGGTTCTGTCTGGGTCCTCCCACAGTCCAAAGACATGCAAATGGTGACTAGGTTAACCGAATGCTCTAAATTGACAAAAGGCGTGGCTCTTGAGTGTGAATGGTTGTCTGTCTATATGTTGGCCCAGCGATGGACTGGCGACCTGTCCAGGTTGTCCCCTGCCTCATGCAGAAGGCTTCTGGGATATCCCCTGGCAACCCTTAACAGGATAAGTGGAAGAAAATGGATGGATCGATGGATGGAATTGTGTTTCACCTGCTTTAAGTTACTCATCACATCAAAAATAAAACTCTGCTGGAACAGGAAAGAAGAAAAATGTTTTGGCAGTGCAAATATTTCGATATTGCTCTGAAAATTAGATCTGTGTGTAATGATAAGTAAACTCACATTTCTCAAATCAAACACAAGAAAAATGTGAATGACTGAGACGTTCATTAAATCAATATGTGCCCTCTACTTCTACAATGGTGGACCACAGAATTATTGTATCTTGAGGGGGCCTGTATGCAGTTGAACAGGTGGGTGTTGGTTAGCTTAGCATGCAGCAAGGTGTTGGTAGGCTTCTCCTTTGCACTGCTGCACTAGAGCACTGTAAAATATAATAAGTTGACTTTACTTAAAAAAATTATGCAAAGTCGTTGCCTTAAAAAAAATTTCTTTTAACTTAGATAAATTAGATTTAATTAACTTATTTATTGTGAGTTTGCAGAACTCAAATGAACTTAATTAAACTAGATTACATTAACTTATATACATTGAGTTGGCAGTACTCAAATTAACTTAAATGAATTAAATAGCAGTAACTTATTTATTCTGAGTTTGCAATACTTAAATCAACAGAGTTAAGACAAGTTTATTTATTTATCTGTTTTAGTAAATTTAACTTAATATTCAGGTCTTGTGAAAGCTTAATTATCTTCAGTTTTACTCATACATCATATTCAGGTCAATTTAACTTAATTTTCTGGACCTATGAATTCTACTACAGAAATTATGACAGGCTCATTTAAAAAACAAAACAAAAAACAAAAACAGATTATTATTACTGTAATGAGCCACCCCCCCAAAAAAACAATGAATGGAGAACACTCAGTGTATTAACTTATAATTAAAATTTATTTTAATGCTCAGCATTGCATTTGTGACTCTGGGAACATGCTCCACTTTTGTGGGGAGAAAAAATGCACATTAATGAAGGGCAAAAACTGTCCCTCCAGTAAACACCCCACTCCCTCCAGGCCCACCATCTACATCCCTTTCTTACTACAGCCCTTCCTTCCTCTCTCCATCTCGCTACCTGCCACTTCACCCTCCTCCTTCCTTTCCAACCTCTTCACCTTCCTTCTTCCCTCCCTACCTACCTCTTCACTTTCCTTCTTCCCTCCCTACCTACCTCTTCACTTTCCTTCTTCCCTCCCTACCTACCTCTTCACTTTCCTTCTTCCCTCCCTACCTACCTCTTCACCTTCCTTTCTTCCCTCCCTACCTACCTCATCAACTTCCTTCCTTCCTCCCTACCTACCTCTTCACCCTCCTTCCTCCCTCCCTACCTACCTCTTCACCCTCCTTCTTCCCTCCCTACCTACTTCTTCACCTTCCTTCTTCCCTACCTACCTACCTCATCACCTTCCTTCTTCCCTCCCTACCTACCTCTTCACCCTCCTTCCTCCCTCCCTACCTACCTCTTCACCCTCCTTCCTCCCTCCCTACCTACCTCTTCACCTTTCTTCTTCCCTACCTACCTCCCTTTCTCCCTCTGCACCTCCCTGCCTCTTTGCCATCTGACCTACCCATGTTTGTTTACTTGGAAGTACAATCAACATTTTTCCATGGTATAAAATGCGCAGCAGTGATAAAATAACATAAAATACATCACTATCTTACAAACACTATCAACATTATATTTCTTGGAACAGTAAACGTTCCCTTAAAACCTGCAAAATCTGTACAGTGCAAAGACATACCGTACATTATACTCAGCTATTTAAAATGGCCTATGCCATTAGTTTGTTCTGCAGAGTCATCAATTTTGGAGGTAGGGTTTTGTTTCCCAGCCCAAGCACGACTGCTTGAATGAATTTAAATGTGTTTTCCATGGATTTTGGGTAGTCCAAGTGAAGTGCATACATGAGCCCAAACAGAAGGCAGACTGCCTGGGGAAAGTCTCGGACATTGTCCATGACGGTACCTCCCTCAAGTATGATGGCAGTGGAGATGGGCTGGAGGTGCGCTGCATTTGGACCCTGCTGCTGAGCATCTTCAGTCACATTCAGCACCCCAACTGTGACTGCGGCGAGTTCCTCTTCTTTCGCGGTGTCCTGCAACCTGCAAGCACACAGGAGTAGTTATTGAATGTGGTCTTCCCCTTTGTGTGTGTGTGTGTGTGTGTGTGTGTGTGTGTGTGTGTGTGTGTGTGCGCGTGTGTGTGCCGGTACCGATCATTTATGATGGTTCTGATCATTTATGAGATCAATAGGGATGTCCTGACTGACCTTTTTTAGTTATTTGATTTAGATTATTTGGATTTGATACTTTGGGAACACATTATGAACAGTGGTGGAAAAAGTATTTTGATCCTTTACTTTAGTAAAAGTACTAATATCACATTGTGAAAACACTTCCCTACAGCACTGCATTCAAAAACTTGTGAAAGTTTAGGCATGCAAGTAATATCAGCAAAGTGAGTGTATATTGTCTGTATGCTGCTTTACTGCTGAATGTAAAGTTGAGCTCATTTTAAAGACACTATGCACTGTTTAATCAAAGGGAATTTTTAAACTTTGTTGGCGAAAATAATTCTAATCAAAATATTTTACAATGCTATGAAACACATAATAAACATGATTTGTCAATAAATTGATATCAGTGTTTCTTTTACTTACGAGGCAAGTCCTGTAAACTTCAGTGGAGTCCTCACTGAGGATAACTGGCAGGCCTTTAAGGACAACTGTCCGAAGTGCTGTAACATCAGGCGCCTGAAATTACAAAGAGAACAGATACAAGTTAAGACCTTTGTAGCATTTCAAGAGTTTAGGGAAATATGTGTTGTGTTCTGTATTTCCTCTAACACTGCAGGTTTGTATTAGAGATAGAGCTTTAGGTTTTAAGTACCCAACAGAAAATGGTACAATTGGGTGGATTCATCAAATTCCTGCGACTCTAATGTTGTCTGAGCCATCAAGAGAAAAAAAGAAGAAAAAAAGAAGTAGCTACTGAGAAGAAAAATGGTAGTGAGACAGGAGTTCCACAGCACCTCCACCACCTGTCATACAAGTCTCATTCAAGTCAGAAAAAACCCCTGAGTGCGGACCCCCTGTGGAGACAACCTCTTTCAGCATGGAAGTAAGAAGAACATCAAAATGACTTTGGGACATTTTCATGAAGCTGACCTCATCTCTCACTCCTTAAGAGAGATAGGAGAGAAACATGAGGGGAGGAGGAAGGAATGTTAGCTCTTACACCTACCGCCTTGTTCTCAAAAAGTGCTAGAAAGGTGTGGCAGTCCTCTTTCGAGAACATAGAAAATAGGAGAAGGTTAGACAATAGTGATGATGATTTTGATATTCTTGAAGGTCTTGAGATCTCGATAATTGGTAAACAGCACAAGGTTTCAGGTGCATGTGCTGTTTCTATCTCATGTGCTAGTCATAGCAGTAACACAGAAGATAGGCAGGCAGTGTGAATACCCAATGGTGACGACACTTGAGTGATAGGCAAAGTGCGTGAAAAAGGCTTAAGGTTCATTGCTGCCATCCATTATGCTTGAGTGTAAATAACTTAAAATGTGGAAAAAACACAATAGAATCCTTACCGTCCAATTGACGAGCTGCATCAAGTCTGTCACTTTTCGTCTCATAGTTCCGTTTTTGGCCTTGAAAAGATCAATGAAGCGTGGTGTGTGCTTGTCAAGAGCTTCATAGAAGTCTCCTTCAAGATTTTTGCTGGCGATGCGATTAAGCTCGGCAAAGACCTGAAAAACAGACAGTAAAAGTAGAAAGAGAGCATATTGATGTATGAGACTGGGGTGAATTAGAGCTGTTTGATCATGGCAAAAAAACATAATCACAATTAATTTAGTCAATATTCACATCATGATTACTGCACATGATTAGTTTGGAAACATTATACCTATATTCACCTTTTGACATTTGATCTGTTGGAATCTTTATGGGGGAACGCAGGCCAAAACAAAGAAGCAGCTTACCTGTCTCTCCGTGAAGAGTGCTGGCCATCGTTCAATCATGCTCCGTACAGCTGGCTCTTCCATCACGATCTCCCTTCTGCGCAGTGAGAATGTTTCATCCATCATTCTTGAGACTAAAGTGGCATCAGGGCGTCTTTTCTTCACTTCCTCAATGAGGACCTTCCTGGCATTTTCAAGGCTGGCTTCATTATGTTTTTCAGGTAGGTTAGGCAAGTAATTGGCTTTCCCTCTTTTTGGCCGCTTGATGTCCTTGCTGGATGATTTTCCGTCGGGGTTGCGTTTACTTCGTTTTCCACCATTGATCAGTACATCATCACATCCTGCTTTCCTCAGTTAGGTGCGATAGTTGGCCATCTTGAATTTTAGACTATTCGTCCAGCCATACCATCCTGGCTGGGGACCAGGTTCAGTGAGGCTGGGGTGCTTGGTAATAAGTGATTTTGCAACATTGCTGAAGTCCTCATCGTCAGGGTAAGCCTTGAAACTATACATTGTTCGTAGCACGCTACTGCCCCTCACTGCCCGTTGCACATCCCCACTCCACTTCGCCCCCCCCACCCCCATTTTTTCCATGTCCGTGAACGTCTCAATTATGTTTGAAAGTTCCACCTGCCTCTCACCCGGTGAAGGCTCTTTCAGACGGAAGGCGTTACGGGCGTTAGTTCAGCGGGGCTCGCGCCGTCACCTGTGGACACACTACTCGACCGCCCCGCGATAAAATTTATCGGCGATATTACTCCTTGTAACGCCATGAACTTCGTTTGCGTCAGACGCCACTTGGGCAACGGCTCCACTCGTTCGTTACTTACAGATGACGGTTGCCGTCGGGCGTAAAAAGTTAATAAAATCACAGGATTTCGAACCGAAACGCTGACAGACCATACGTGGTGAATTCGTGTTTCTTCCAAGTGGCTTCCGTGGCCAAAACAGCAAGCTAGCACGAGTGAATCATGACAAAAATGGCGATGGATGGTGCGACACGATTGCTGACTAAATTATCGTATTTAAGCCACTTCACCCCTTGGCAGTGACACGCACTAACGTCAAACCACAAGAAGAAAACTCGACGGTTAATAAAATAGTTTACTTACCAAATTACACCGGCTCTGTATCCTGACGAAAGTCACAAGTTCCACTCCACACTAGCTTGCCTTCCACATAAAGTGTGATGATGGCGCGAACGAGATGGGGCATGTCTGAAAGAACGTCCAAAGGACCCTGGGACAATAAATTAATCTATCTAATTTAACTGGAGTGGGGTAAATTAAGTTAAGCATGTTCCTCAACCCCAAATTTCTACTTAGTTATTTAAAATTAGTGTTCATAACAGGTTGATGATTTCTGAGTTTGGTTCACTTATCGTTTCCTATTAATATGAATGTTAGCATTTACAGTGAGGTTAGCCCCATCGATGTCACATATCACACATGGCCCTGTTGTCTTTCAGGAGTAAACAATATAAAATGTACTTTATTAGTCCTTACAAAGTTTCTCAAAACAACAGTATCCAACATCAAATGAAAGTGAACCCATTGATTGTGACTGAACATTAGTCTCTACACGTTGCAGTGGTTAGCACTGTCGCCTCACAGCAAGAAGGTTCTGGGTTTGAGTCCCGGCTCGGGCACGGGATCTTTCTGTGTGGACTTTGCATGTTCTCCCCGTGCCTGTGTGGGATCTCTCCGGGTACTCTGGCTTCTTCCCACCGTCCAAAGACACGCAATTGGGGACTAGGCTAACTGTAATTGTCATACTTTTAATTGACTGTAGGTATGAATGTGAGTGTGAATGGTTGTTTTTCTCTATGTGTTGGCCCTGCGATGGACTGGCGACCTGTCCAGGGTGTACCCCGCCTCTCGCCCGTAGCTGCTAGTCAAGTCAAGTCAAGTCAATTTCATTTGTATAGCGCCAAATCACAACAAAAGTTATCTCATGACACTTTACAGGTAGAGCAGGTCTAGAACCATGCTCCTTCCATGAATTTACACCCAACAGTTCTCCATGAGCAAGCACATCCTGCAACAGCGGCGATGAAAACCTTCCTTTTAACAGGCAGGAACGTCGAGCAGACCCAGGCTCAATGGGGACGGCCTTCTGCTTTGACCGGTTGGGGGGAAAGAGAGCAGGAGAGCGGGCAGAGACAAAGACAGATAATGTAGGAAGACATTTATGCAGAAGGAAGGAGTGGGACAGAGATAAAGAGAGAGAGAAAAGGAAGAGACTGATGGATAGACGGGGATGTGAGCAGGTGGAGCTACAGGTGGCAGCTTGAGCCTCTTCAGGTCTGCAGCCTCCTCCAGCAGCACCTGGGATCTGGGATGAGGGGAGCCCAAAGGCTCCGGAGAAGAAGATGAGTTAGTAGTATGTATGAGTATGATTTATGCATGACAAATATAGGAGGACAGAGAGGAGTCGAGAGAAGCCCAGTGCACCATGGATCCCCCAGCAGTCTGAGCCTATAGCAGCAGATCTAAGGGCCAGCCTAAGCAGCCCAACTATAAGCCTGATCAACAAGGAGGTCTTAAGTCTGCTCTTAAAGGTCGAGAGGGTGTCTGCATCCCGGACCGAAACTGGGAGACGGTTCCACAGGAGGGGGGCCTGATAGCTGAAGGCTCTGGCTCCCATTCTACTTTTTAGCTGCTGGGATAGGCTCCAGCCCCCCCCCCCCCCCCCACGACCCTTAACAGGAATAAGCGGAAGACAATGGATGGATGGATAGATGTTGCAAGGCTGCTGCAGTGGCACCTGCATTGTCACCCTGGTGCAGATGGACAGACTAGAAACAAAGATGGCCTTTAACATCACTACTTTGTTCATATTTGCTCATGTTTATGATCTAACTGACTGAACACCAAAATCACATTTGTGGGAAGTGTGTCATGTAAGGTTAATAAGTTCACAAAAACCTGTCACAATTATAACAGCGAATGTATATATTGTATTCTGTACTGTGTGTACCATAATTATAGCTCTGCTTCGGCTTCTCCATTATAAGCAGTGTCATTAACTCAATGTTAGCCTACATAATAAAAAGTTAAACAAACAAAATATAATGGCTTCAGTTGTATAAATTTCCATCGTCAGCACAAGAGATGTATCCATGGTTATATTTGTCCTAACTGCACACACTAGTCAAGGATTGTTAGTACTGTTTCGGCACTACAGGGAGAAGTGTGGTAGTTTTCCCAGCTTTTCTTCTGTTCCTGTTTTTTCCACATGTGCGGCACCGGCATGCATCCAGGAATGTAGGCAGACACAATAAAAGCATTATTTGCCAAAATATTTGATAAATAGGCTGACATCTTTCATTTTCCTACAAGTAGTCAGGCAAAAGAAGTCAGCCACTGGTATGCAGCTGGTATGTCACAACACAAGTCAAACAAATGTGCTCTATGAGTAGAGTAGCAGGAAAGGAAAAAAAAATGAATTGGATCCATTAGTCCATTTATTTATAGGTTTATTTGAACCGTTCCTGCATATGTGTCACAATTTGGCAATAGATATTAAACTATTGGTTTTAATAGGGTTGTTAAAGCCTTGCAAACCAATGCCATTGTGGCCATTATCATTATACACAGGGGTGCCCATAAAGTTTTTGGTCTAGTACTCAGGGGAGCACCTGGAGATGTTACTTGGTGCTCACCAAGCACACAAGTCACGCCCCACAGGATGGATAAAAAAGGGATACATGGTCAAATAACTTAAAGCAAAAACAACATTTATTCATAACGATGAATAAACAAATTATGGTGCATGTTAGTCTGTAGGATCAGTAGTGTAAGTGAGTGGACGTGTATGGTGTAAGAGTGTTGGATGCAAAACAAAAGAAACAAAAAATGCATAATCATTTCAACTGGCATCTTTTTAAGCACTGAATGTCTTTTCTGTAAACTCTGAAATCAACTGACATCTCTTTAAGCACCAAATATATTTTTCTGTAAACACTGAAATCAACTCACTACTCTTAAGCACCACCAAATGTATTTTCTGTAAACACTGAAATAAACTGACTGCTCTTTGAGCTCAGTTTGCTTGAAGCTAAAACCTATGCTACAAGCTGGACATCCTCATCATCATCACTGCTTTCACTGTCCTCAATTTCAACCATGTTCATGATAGTCTTGGTAGAGGATGTAGGCCTACTCCTCCCCCCCTGGTTGAGCCTGCGATCAGCTGTTTGCATCCACAAGTCAACAGCAGGCTTTGGTTCAAAGGTCTCTGTCGTTATCTTGGACATGTGGATGTGCATCAGGGATGAGAGGTGAGAATCTGACAGGCAGGATATGCACTTTTTTTTATTATATTGAGGTGTGAAAATCCTCTCTCACATGCAGCACTGTTCAAGGGCAGTGTAAGGGACAACATAATTACTTTCCAAATGTTAGAGTAAGTCTCTGGGTTGCTTGTCTTCACTATTTTGACCAATTCTTACACAGAGGAGGATGGTGAACATTTTGCTGATTGCTTTAACCTTATCCACTCTCTCAGAGTGGAGTCTCTGTCTACAGACATGCTGGCCTCATAATTCTGGAGGATGCCACCAAGTGTGGTGTTGCCAAACCTGTGGAGGTCTTTCATTTCCTGATGCCAAGTTGAAGGGTCAAAAATTAAAAATTTATCACATGACTTGAGGGATTCATATCTAGATTCAAACTCCTCAATTAGACCTCTCAGCACATTATTTTTGTCCCAGTCGGCATCCACATTTGCAACAGTCCCTTTCCTGTTCTGCTGGTCATCACTGTCAACTAAAGGTGTCAACTGTCCAATAGCTACCATGAGCTCATCTTTGCATTCACCAACAGTCAGTTTATCTTGCTGAAACTTGAGAGAGAGGGACTGCTAGACTTTCCCAGTGTCAAGTATGTTGGCAAGGAAACAGTGAAAACGCTCTGTGCATACATTTTACAGGTCACTGTTATCACTTGTAGCCAGCTGAATTTTAATGGCAGGTAACAGTTTCAATATTTTCAATAGTCTCCTGTCTCCATGCAGACCATCTAATGTTGTGAAACTTTCCCAATTTTACAAAGGCAATGCCATACATGCGATCAGCTGATTTAGCACAGTTCCCCAGGGTGTGGGCGGTGCACAGTATGTGCACAAGGGCATCCCCGATGACCACCCTCTCATGTAGTTTAGGAATGACGCTGCTGTATTTTCCCACGTTGACAACTGCTATGTCTGTGCACACTGAGACTAACTTCGTCCTCCACTCGTCCGTTAATCCACACTCATGGAAAAATTGCACAAATCCATCCACTATGTCCTGTGCTGATTGCTGCACTCCAAGATTAATTAATCCACGGAAATCTGAGCTGTACTCTCCGTTGCTTGACACCGACACAATGTACACGATTTCCTGCTCTGTTTTCTTTATGTCTTCTGAACTGTCAAGAGCAGACCCCAAAATTCAGCTGCTTTTAATTTTTCATGCAGTTCTGAGCAGACTGTTTAAGCAATCGTCTCCATGATTTGGGTCCCCCCTCACGTGAGTGATATGCAGTCCCGACATTAATGCCAAGCCTTTGTAAGAGTGGAATGTCCTCTACAAAAGAGTGCATAGGACGCGCATATTTGGCTTTGTGAAATCCAACAAAGATATATTAGACAGTGCTTGATGCTGTTCTTCATTAATTTTATCCTGCCACCTGTCAAAAGGATTAACTGCAATCCTGGCTACTCCTCCTGTTATCAATTTTTTGCGCTATGTTAACGTGCTCTTTGCTTTTCTCAGGAAATTCTTTGTCCCTATATAAAAAGTGCTGCTCTTATCAGCCAGATAAGGATGTTTGCAGCATATTTTGCACCACATCACGGTGCGTTCATCATCGGTTTGGAGCCAACCGACCTCCTGCAGCCACTTTTCTGCAAACACTCTTTTTTTGTGCAGCTCAGGTGGTGGTTAAGTCTGGTGTCTTTTTGGAGGTGGTGGTGGAACACCAAAACAGTTACTTAGTGGGGCTTGCTTCTTAGACATCTTGACGAGCGCTTCCTCTCCCAGCAGTCCCAGCTGTTGGTGCGCAAGAGCATTTCAATGCGTTTGATGTGCCGTGCAGCATGTATTTAGATGACGCATGCGCACTTGCACACCAGTTATGTGCACCCCTGATTATACATGAAGATAAATGCTGTTGTTAGACTCACAATAATTTTCTGGAGTGGATATGATCAATGGCAGCATGGTGGTGCAGTGGTTAGCACTGTTGCCTTGCAGCAAGAGTTTGGGACCCAGCTTGAGCACGGGATCTTTCTGTGTGGAGTTTGCATATTCTCCCTGTACCTGCATGGGTTTTCCGTGTGTACTCCAGTTCGCTCCCAAAGTGCAAAGACATGCAAATGGTGACTAGGCTAATTGAATGCTCTAAATTGACCATAGGCGTGGCTCTTGAGTGTGAATGGTTGACTGTCTATATGTGTTGGTCCTGCAATGGACTGGTGACCCATCGAGGTTGTACCCTGCCTCTTGCCTGAATGTTGCTGCAATAGGCTCCTGTCCCTTCACCCTTAACAGGATAAGCAGGAGAAAATGGATGGATATGATCAATTTCAATCATAGAATGCTGCTTTACAATTTAATGAAAGGTTCTGAATATACATGGTTCATTCTTCAATAAGAATTCAATAAATTATCAGAAGTGATAAAAAGTAGATTTCAGTGGCACTGATGTATCATTTGAGCCAACAAATAGAGTTGAGAGTTCCTCATTTCATGTTGTAGTTAAAGTAAATACTTGACCTGATAGTGTCTCAGTATTTAATAGAAATAAAGCCATGCCTAAGACTAGCTGTTTTTTTGTTGTTGTGGCCAAGGCTTCTCTGTGGACAGCCAGCTAGCAGCTGAGCCACTCAGATAAGCTCCCTGCCAGACAGAAAAAGAGGGAACCAAAAAAGATGAGTGAAATAAAAAGCAGGCCAACATTTCTGTGTGATTGAGATGGGGTGCATTTCACAGTAAAAGGTGGAGGAGGTCAACAGAATGAGAAGGGGAGAATTGAGGTGGGGATAAAAAAAGGCACAACATAGCATTAGGATTCAGCCTATGGGAGAGAAGAGAGCCAGGGAAAACCGTTTGTTTTTTCCTGTCAGTCAGTCGTTCTGTTCTGTGTGTTGTTTGTACTCTCACTGATATTGAACACTTCTAGCCTCTCTGCTTCAGCTGGTTGTGCCTGATTAGATAGATACCATTTCAATGCTACTCCTCTTTTCTGTGAGGAATACACTGATGCTGCGTGAGCAGTCTTTACCCATTGTCTTCAGCACTATAAAATACACAGTTGCTACTTCCTGTAAGTTTTACTTTTGATGGTGCGACCAATTTATACACTCTGTGAAAGGTTTTAAAATGAAAGATAAAAAGCCTTCCTTCACAGCAGTGGACAGCAATTTAGCAATGCTGGAACTTAAACTGTTAGGCAGGACTAGAGGGTCATCTAAGTAACTTCAGAGTTAGACCAGTGTTTCTATAGGATGAAGGTGCTCCCTTTTCTGTTGAGCAAGTGTAAACTTGTGCTGTCGGCCTAAGCTGCTCGACGAAGAGTAAAATGTAGAATATGAGGTCAAAACATATAAAAATACTAAATATTGCCCAATCATGTCTTATGGACAAATCTTGGATGGTAGATAGATAAATTGATAGATAGATAATAGATAGAGAGATACTTTATTAATCCCCAAGGGGAAATTCCATTCCACACTCAAATGCCTGATACAGCTAACACAAATAGTCACAATTATTACAGGTTGATCGTAATAATGGTACACTTCAGAATTAACAACAGCACATATACATTTGTTGTGTATGTACACTAAACTTGAACTGTCCGTTGTCCCAATGGAGGCAAGTGAGAGTGAGGCCTGCAGCCAGACCACAAGGTCGGCGCTGCCACCCCAAGGGAGGTGGAGAGGGCAGAGGCAGGGGTCAGGAACACACAGGGGAGGGGAAGATAGTACGCGCCATTTGCGTCACCAAGGCAGATAGAGTTCTCCTGGAGGATAAACAATGGGGCAGCCGACCTTCAGCAGCTGATAAGGAAGCGGTGTTTGGGTTAGGATAGAGGAGCACACATTCCAATCTGTCTTCTTTTTCAGTCCAATCCAAATTGTAAAGTTAAATTTCTGTTCTTCAACATCACTCTCCTCTTCGCAGAGCGGCCAACTGCTCCGAGATGGTTTCCATCTTTCGTTTCAGTTCAAGAGTCTGTTGTTGCCCCGCTCTGCCAACCTCAGTAATCACTTTGTAAATGACGGTTAGTTGTGGAGATCCAGATCTGGTGGCAGCCATCATCTTGCCAATTTTGCGGTATGTGAGGGCACCTCCAAGTCCGAGGAGTAGAAGCCCCACAACCATGAATCCAAACAAGTAGAGGTCCTACCACAGAGAGTGGCGTCAAGCACGCGATATGCCATCTCCCCCAGGAATCGAAGACATAGCCCGCACGGTGGATTCCATGCGGACAGGCAGGCTCCTCTGATCCTGATTTCCTTGTCGAAAAATATGGTGTCACTAGCGTTGAGAGACCAGCTGATCAATTCCATGATTAGTTTTAGGTAGAGAGTTCACAGCTACATTGGACAGAAGTTGAGACAAAGAATGACAGTCAGACAGAAAAGAAGAGGAGGAGAGAGAGGAGGAGTGCGACTGCTCTCGCCAAGTCCCAAGGAGGAAGATAATTTATTCAAGTTTTCCCTCACCAGGATGCAGGTCACTAGGGCCCCTTTCTGGAGCCAGGCCTGGGCGTGGGGCTCCATAGCGAGTGCCTAGTGGCCGAGCCTGCACCCATGGGGCCAGGCACAGCCCGAAGAGGCAACATGGGTCTCCCCTGCAATGGGCTCGCCACTCATGGGAGAGGCCAAAGGGGTCCAATACAGTGGGAGATGGATGGCAGTCAAGATCGGGTGCCTTGGCGGGCTGATCCTTGGCTACAGAGGCTGGCTCTGGGCACATGGAATATCACCTCTCTAGGGGGGAAGGAGCCTGAGCTGGTGCATGAGGTTGAGAAGTTCTGGCTCAATTAAGTCTGACTCACCTCAACACAAAGCAATGGCTCTGGAACCAGTCCTCTGGAGATGAAAAGTGAGGAAAACTGTGCTTTGTATCACTTTGATGTTTCAGTAACGGACGGAGAAAACACTGTTTTCTACCGTCGTCATAAAACTTCAAACATACATAGCGACTCATTCTTTCTGTCATTAGAAGTGGTTAAGCTGTATGAACATGATGATAAACAGCACAGGTGATTAAAAGGGAACTTTAGGCAATAACCGGTCCAATCAACAACAGGTTTTTTCATCTCCGCGGGGGTGCGTTTCTCCAAACCCACCGCATTCGCCCTCTCGCACACCTTGTCCCACTCACGTTTTTTTTTTTTTTTTTTGTACTGACACCACTGGACAGGCTGCCAAACAGAATCTGCTGTCACTCCTCCACCTACCCGACCAGCACCTGCAGCTCAAATGCCGTGAACCTCTTTTTCTTTGACATGGTATTGCGAGTGCGGACAGCAGAGACCCTATTTAAATGAATTTGCATATTTATAGGTGGGCGTAACGGGGGCAAGCCTGGTCACTCCAATATCTGCGCTCAATTCCATGCTGATTGGAATGTATCAAGGAAACGTGCGTGGATTTTGGCATTCGCACATATTGATACATCCAGATTTTTTGTGCGTATGCAACTTTCACGATTCTTGTGACCGCAGTTTTTTAGTATGAGATCCACGCAAGTATTGATACATGAGGCCCCTGGTCACCACCTGGTAGGCCCAAACACATTGTGAGGGTCTGTTGGGATTCATAGCCCATGTGCTGACGAATGTCATTTTCTTCCTCCCTCTGTTCCACATGGGGATGGGACAGAACAAAGACCAATAAAAACTTTCCCGCCAGCCACCAGGTTGAGGTGTGGCAATCCTCTTCAAAGGGAGAAAACCACTACTCATTGGCTGAGAGTCCAGGGGGTCCCCGCTACGTCATCATCAGCGGTGGACCTATAAAACCAGACGTGCTGCCAAAAAGCTTCGCTTTTTCCCAGGGAACTCTAACTTCACCAAGTAGCGTCTGCCGAAAGGGAGCAATTACCACGTGTCTCCCCTTGTTCCTCTCTTTTGTTCGTGGAGCCGCAGTCTACAACTCGCAGGACGAGTCAAGTCCACAGACTTCCACTTTCGATTCAGTCACATGACCGCGGTTCTCCTCATCTCCTAACACGGAGAATCCGCGCATCCCTTTTTTCTCTTTTTGACTTTGTTTTGGGATCCAAGGGAGACAGCCTGCACCCGCTGATCACCTCTACCCTGCAGAAGGATGCAAGTTTTGTCGGGACGTGTTGCTCAGGACAATTCCCCGACCCGGTCGACCGCGGAGGCGCGTATTCGAGCCAAGGAACGGACCCTCTGCAAGCACCATCTCCATCTCCGCCTCGGAGCGGAGCAACAATAGTAAGGCATTAATGTGTCTGGGCAGAGATTGTAGTCAAGAGTGTAACAGTAAACCTGTACACGCGCACACGGCGAGCGGGAGCGAGCTCTTTGTCTTTGTCGGCGCCATTTAATCTGGATCTACAGTAAGGTTAGATCTTTCCTTTCCTCCCCCACTCTGCTCCCACTTTTCACACCTCCACACACGTGACTAGGACTCTGCAGCCTCCCTGCCCCCCTCTTCCTACTCAGCGGAAGTCAGGGCGGCCATTTTGGCTCTATTCGTCCTAGTCCGCCATTTTGGGTCAGTTACCCTGACCCGCTTGGGTCGCTCGCTCTCTCTCTCACACACACACACACACACACACACACACACACACACACCATTGATAGAAGTAGATGTTAGATAGTAGTCCGTAATTGTGAAAATATACCTATTGACTATTGCTGTGTTAATTGTAAAATTAATATTTTGATAATAAATGTGTTATATTTTGCAACAATTTGACTCCTGGTTTTATTGTGTGTGGATTGAACTTTGATTGCTGGTTTGATTGGGTCAGTGCTCGGAATCACACCTTCTATTTGATTGAGACTGAATAGACCTGATAGTAATTGATTTTAATTAAATAATTAATTGTTTGATTTTAATTGATTCAATGGCTGTTGAATTTGGCCAAGCACATTTGACAATTTGCTTAACCTGTTCACCTTTGAGGTCGATAACAGAGGATTGGCTGTTCCCTGATTCCAGGGTGGTGCCCCGTTAATAGATTATATTGTAATAATCATATTTAATAATTGGTTATTTTCTTTATAGTTTAATTTAAGATATCGCCAATCCTCTCCCCCTTTACGAGCCCCAACATTTTGGTGCCCAGTGTGAGGCCTAACACCAACAGGTCTGTTGGGAATATCTGGAAGAGTCTCCTGTCAGGAGGAATTTACACTCCCACTTCCTGGAGAGCTTCAACCATGTTGACAAGGGAGGCAGTGGACATTGAGTCATCAAGTGGGCTATGTTTTGTGCCTCCATTTTTGAGAGCTGACAGAGCTGTGGCTGTAATGTGATTGGTGCCTGTCATGGCGGTAATCCCAGAACCCGTTGGTGGACACCAGCAGTGAGGGACGCCATCAAGTTGAAAAAGGAGTCCTGTTAGGCCTTTTTGGCTCTCAGGACTCTGGAGACAGCAGAACAGGTACTAATAGGTACTGTGCGGCGAGGCAAAAACTCAAACGTGAGGAATTCAGTGAGGTCATGGAGGAAGACTTCTGGATGGCTTCAAAGAGATTCTGGACCACTATCTGTTGTCTCAGGAGGGGGAAGCAGTACACTCTCGACACCTTGTATGATGCAGGTGTCCAGCCAACATTTTTATGTGGGGCCCATGTGGGTATAAATTGGGCTGATTAATGGGCCCCAAATGGGATTGTCAGATTGCACCCATATGGGATTCTCCACGGGTTCCATGTTGGCCCCAAGCCAATTGCCCATGTAGGGTTAAGCCAGGATTACACCAAGTTTTAGGTGGGCCCCAGCTGGGCAAAAAAGACAAGACCCATCTTGGTCCCAGCTTTAAGTCCTATGTGGGTCCAAGATGGATATATCCATCCATTTTCTGCCGCTTATCCTTTTAAGGGTCATGGGGGGGCTGGAGCCTAGTCGCCATTTGCAAGTCTTTGGACTGTGGGAGGAAGCTGGAGCACCCAGAGACAACCCACAAAGGTACAGGGAGAACATGCAAACTCCACACAGAAAGATCCCGTACTGGAGCTGGGACTCAAACCCGGAACCTTCTTGCTGTGAGGCAACAGTGCTGACCACTGCACTACCATGTTACATGGGGACAACATGGCTAACATATGGGTTGCAAGTCAGATTTTTTGCTGGTTCCATATTGGCCCCATGCAAACTAACCATGTGGATTTAATGCAGGATTACACTAGGTGTTAGGTGGGCTCCAACTGGGCAAGGTATGCAAGACCCATTTTGGCCCCAGCTTTTAGTTCTATATGGGTCCTACATAGGGACAACATGAGCTGAGATACTGGCTGCAAGTGGGATTGTCTTTGGGTTCTATGTTGGTTCCATGCTTGCCCATGGGGGTTTCAGGCATGAGTAGTAATATACAGGCACTTTTGCGCGTGCATGTGAAGCGCATGCGTCCTCGTGCGTGCAGTCACGTGATGCAGTGCGCGCGATGACATCACCATGTGCGCGTGGTCACGTGACTTGGGCCGCGCGATGACATCACTTTGTGCGTGTGATCATGTGACTTCATCGTGCGATGCCGTGATTTAGTGCATGTGTTCACATGATTTTGCACATGTGACCATGCCAACATGTCATTGAGTTTCATATCTAATACGTGATATTTTATATAACTGTTAAAGTATGATTTTATTTAGCATAATTTGATAAATTTATGCAGAGGCTGCTGCTGCGGCGTTGTCGCAAAGGATTATGGGAGTGGAAAAGTTCGCCAGTGTTTGAGCGTAACTTTGTCGTTCGTTGTTACCGTTGCGGTAGTGAGGGTAGTGAGCAGGTGAGCGCGCGTGTGCGTGTGAGTGCGGCTGCGCTATTGGACTCCTAGCGTTGGAGCATGGACCGGCTGCCGCGAATGGAGCGGTATGATAGAATCAATTTTAAAATGCAGACGGTCTCTGAAGCATGGCTTCGCTGCCTTTCTCATTAGGGGTGTTGTATTTTGAACAACTCAACCTGACAGAAAAAACTTATGTACAGAGTGAAAGCACCAATTTAGACAACTAAATTGTTTAATATGTATGATCCTCCAATGTTTCAAACGGATGGTTTTAATTGACTTGCTGTAACAAAATGAGAGTTTCTATGGTGCTTTTATTCTTTACTTTATGTGGTGACCATGTCATTAAACAAATAAAGATCTGCTTCAGTAAAACTTTTAGCCCATGACCTGCAGAAAAAAAGGTATATTCATACATGTTCAGACATGTCCTCTCTCAAGCCTCAAACAGACCATATGCTCCTGTTAGGTGTTACAAGTCACACGACTGGCCTTTTGTTTTGGGGGAGAAAGGTGTGGGGAACCCAACCCCTTTATTTACTTGTAAATATATCACAGCCGACTTGGCACACACTTTGTTTGTTTCTGTCTGACTGAAAGACAAAACAAGACTTCAGAGGACCGTACGACTCTTGATTTTCTCCTGGGGAAAAGAAATATTCATTTTTTTGGAAAATGGCTGATTGCAACGGTAAGCAATTTCTTTGATTTTGTATTGTTGTCTTTAACTGATACAATGACAAATTACTGGTATGCGTTTAAACATTTTTTGTTGAGGAAAAGTCATGACAGTAGTTGTGGATGTTGAAATCGTACTTCCCAAACCACAACCCCTTCTCGAGCAAGGCATGTAAAACAATTTAGCCAACATTCCCATATGGTTTTTAAGGCTTATATGAATTAATTGATAAAGTAATTGCTCACAGACACTGCAGAAGCAGCACAGCCCAAAAACAGGCTCAGTTTAAAGAGAAGACGAACGCCCGGAGTGCAAGGGTGCGTATCCGACCTAAACCACCTATCATGTATGAAAATTCACCTGGAAAATTCAGCCTGCTTTGCAACATATTTAATTTTAAAAATACAGACCCATGGAGAAGAAGAATTGCACGACTACGAGAAACGCCCTGGGCGAAGGCTATGCTGGTAGGTAACGTTTGTGTGTGTGTGTGTGTGTGTGTGTGTGTGTGTTCTTTGAAAATTATTTCATATGCAACCAATATTGTGCATGCTTCCTTAAGAAAACAATTTTTTTTCTCTTCATAGATCCAATACCAGGACCGTCTCATCTGCTGCGGGAGAATGAGATGCTTGAAAGACACCCCAGTCCCACATCCAACATCAATTCGCCGTGTCTTACATCAGATGTGGATAGAGGGCAAAGGATGACAGAATCTACTGCTACACTAATGGGTTTGACGGCACTGGAGACTGTACTTCAACCTAGGCCCACAGATGAGGACTTGAAAAATCTTGAAGAGATTTTCGCCCAGGATTTTGAACCATCACAAGCCACGAGAGATCAAGAACTTTTAAATGGTAGGCATCACCATACCATCACAACAACCACAACATACTGAACAGGCTGTCATTACACAGGGGTCTGAACTCATTGCTGGTAGCAGTATTAACACACTAAACATCCCTTCAACAAGCGTTGCCAGACAAAGTGGCTATGGTCAAGCAGATGTCAGGGAAATCAGACCTTTTAATGCTGTAGAACTGCATCAAACAGTTAATTTCAGGAATGTAGTTGTTGACAGCCCCGACCACGTGCCATCCATTGTTAGAGATCAACAATGCAGGGTGATTGGCCAGGTGTTAGAAATGTCACAACCTGGCAGTGTTTTAAATGTTTTTTTGAGAGGGCCGTCCCTGGCTAGCGACGTGCAAGCTGTGTTACGATCCGACGACGAATACAGCCAAGATACATTTATAGAAGCGGTCGCTCAGGCTATTCAGAGTAATGACACATCCATAACTGACGATGAACTGGAGTTAATTGTTACAGTTGCACAAAACCACTCTGGGGCTGGGCGTCTGAAATTGGGGAACGTGTTCTATGATGAGATTCTTTCTAAAAAGGCAAATTCCCTCTTTAACCCCAACAACCATACAGAGGACAACAGTCTTTGCTTTTCTCCATGCATTGCCCATGCCATCAATGCCTCATGTCTGATCCAGACAAACTGGCAGAGGCTGAGCATCTGCATGCGTCAGTAGGTCTCAACACCTCACCCTTACAACCGGTTTATTCACACGTGTCCAGATTTGAATCCGTTGCAAATGCCAAAATAGTGATTTACCACCACGCAGAGGATCGTGAACGCCTACAATGTTTCCAAACTAACACCACCCCAAAATCAAACACAATCTGGCTTTATTTACACGATAATCTGGCTTTATTTACATGGAGCTGCTTATGTCTCTAATTACTGCTACAGCACTTATGATGCTCCTCTAATGCACAACTGCAAATATTTGTGCAATTGTGTGCTTTACATATTGCAAAGAATGAGCGTCGACCACTTTAAAATGCACGGACTGTAGCCGCATCTGTAAATCAGAGTTTTGTTACGGAGCACACTAAGAGCCTGAAAAAACCATCCATCACAATGCGCGGCAGTAGAGTGATCCACATGTTTGATAAAGCATACGATCAGAGATGGATAGACTCTTTCTCTTTTCTTCCAATTCGATTGGCAAAAACCCCTGACGCTGTCGAATTTAAAGACTTAGAAAAGGGGTACTTCCCACACCTGTTTAACACCAGGGCCACAGAATACTACAAGGGTTAATACCCTGACCCGTCTTTCTACGGCTTTGATAAAATGAGTGTCGGCGACCAGAAAAAGTTTATGGAGTGGGACAACACTATGCACCATGAAACATTTGACCTTCAAACTGAAATGCGCAAATACTGCATTAATGATGTGGAAGTGTTGAGAAAGGCCTGCACAATCTACTGTGACGCGTTTTTAGACTGTACACAAATAGACCCCTACAGTTTCACCACACTAGCAGGCAGTTGCATGGGTATCTATAAAACACTTTTTTTTTTACCCCGTGACACA
This sequence comes from Aulostomus chinensis, assembly GCF_037954235.1. NCBI lineage: Eukaryota > Metazoa > Chordata > Actinopteri > Syngnathiformes > Aulostomidae > Aulostomus > Aulostomus chinensis. Next base: position 18,634,493 of record NC_141341.1, on the reverse strand, counting down.
CTGGCACTTACATAAGATGGAGCATACGTGCAACAAAATAAGACTTACTCTCACGTATCCCTTCAGTGGTTGGTGTATGTGTCCCGCACTTTTAAGATACCCCAGATATCCCAATCCACCTGTCAATCTCCCGCTCCATCCTATCCTTACTCGTGAACAAGATCCCAAAATACTTAATTTCCTCCACCTGAGGCAGGACCTCCCCCCTGCCTGCAGTCGGCAGTCCAACCTTTTCCAGCTGAGGACCATGGCCACAGAATTGGAGGTTCTGATTCTCATCCCCGCTGCTTCACACTTGGTTGTGAACTGCCCCAGCAAGAGCTTGATGTCATAGTTTGATGGAGCTAAGAGGACCACATCATCCACAAAAAGCAGAGACAATATCTTTCCGCCACCAAACTTGACACCGTCCACCACCCCTGCTGTGCCTAGAAATTCTGTCTATAAAAGTTATGAACAGAACCGGTGACAGAGGGCAGCCTTGGGGGAGTCCAAACCTCACTGGGAACATGTCCCAACTTACTGCCAGCAATGCGGACGAGGCTCTCATGCCTTTGGTACAGAAACTGAATGGCCCTTTGCAGGGGCCATCCACCCCATATTTCCACAATAACCCCCACATGATGCCTTTAGGAACACGGTCATAAGCCTTCTCTAAATCCACAAAGCACAAGTGGGCTTGCTGGGCAAACTACCATGACCCCTCCAGCACCCTAGCAAGGGTAAAGAGCTGATCCACAGTTCCACGGCCAGGACAAAAACCAGACTGCTCCTCCTCAATCTGAGATTTGACTTTCAACCTGACCCTCCTCTCAAATACCCTTGTGCAAGCCTTTCCAGGAAGGTGAGGAGTGTGATCCCCCAATAGTTGGAACACACCCTCTGATCCCCTTTCTTAAAGATGGGGACCACCACCCCAGTCTGCCACTCCAAAGGCATTGCCCCCTATGTCCATGCAATGTTGTAGAGACATGTCAGCCACGACAGCCCTACAACATTCAGAGCCTTGAGAGACCCAGGGCAGACCTTATCCACCCCTGGAGTTCTGCTGCTACAGAATTGTTTCACAACCTCTGCGATTGGACAACCCCTCCCCAAGTCCTCCCCCGCCTCAGTTTGATCTATCGAACTATGTGATCTATTTATTTATTTATTTATTTTACCTGTCTTGTTCAGTAGCTGGGGCAAGCAGCATCAATGTTCCTGGTGCCTTGTTGTACTGAAGCAGTTTTACTCTGCACAGGAGGAATCTGATAAACTCCTCCTATTGCCATTTATGTTTAATTTTATTAGGAATGGTATTGGTTCATTGATAAAGCTACCGGACTGAGGCTCAGGAGTGGATAGAAAGAGAGAACAGGGACAGGATAGGGAAGACAAGGGGGAGGGGGGAGACAAAAACAACAACAGCAATAGCAGAAAAAAAACAAAAACCAAACAAACAAACAAAGAAAAAGTAACAACAACAACAGAGAGGAGAAAAGAAAAAAAAAAGGAAAAAACATTGGCTGCAGAATTTCCGGTGCAGGCTTACCATTTGGTTTAATATAATTTTTAGACAAATGTCTGAGTGTATGTGTGTATACGCATGTGTATGTGTGTGTGTGTGTGCTACGGTTTGTCTTGGATGCTGTGTGTAGCTGGCTGTAGCTGATGTGGGGGGGCCAGGACATCACACCCCCAGTCCAGGATAGCAGGTAGGTCAGGACCAGGCCACCAGAGCACCCAGAAACACCCAGGACACGGGGAGCCCCAGGCCACCCCTCCCCCCAGGAAACAGCCACAGGTCCAACCCATGCCAGGACCCGTAGGAAAGCGTAGGAGAAGCAACCCCCACCCGGAAGCAACCCACAGAGAGACGGGGCAGAGAGGACCCCGGTCCCGCCGGCCACCCCCCCCCCCCACAGCCTGAGCAGAGCACAGGGGCATAGGGCCCCTCTGGCCCCAGACCCGACCAGAGTCCCCCAAGAGGTCCGCCAGCGGCAAGGATGACACCCACCCACACCCCACACCCAGGCGGGGCAACCACAGCCCACCACAACGACCACGCCCACCGCCCCCGTACAGAGCTACCCCCCCCAACCCTCGATCCCCATCCCCTCCACCCATCCCCTGTTCTCCCCCTCCCCCCAGAGCAGGCGGGCTTCAAGGCTATAGGGCACCACCAGCCAGCCAGCCCCCACTCCCCCGAGAGGCCCAGCCCACCTGCCGGGGTGAGTCGAAGGCACGCACACCCAGGACCACCACCCCCGGACAAAACAATCATACCCTCATCTTCCTCCATACAAGGGCTGAGTACTCCATAGAAGCTGATATGGTCCAGGGCACCTCAGACTTAGTGAAACTGCCAGCAAGCGATCCACCGCACAACAGCCAGGCCCACGACCAACCCCAGCCCAACCACCATGCCGGGAGGAGGACCACACCCCCCCCCCCCCAAGAGCACCGGCCATGCCCCCAGGTCTGCAATGGTGCAGTTAGCAAAGGAGGCAGCACTGGACCCACTCCCCGCCCCAGCTGCCCCCCCATCCCAACATGGGTGCAGGGTGCGTGTTGTGCATGGGAATGTAGATGTGATGATGTCTAGAATGTAGTTAAAATTGGGGGAGGCACCCAGGGCATGGGAGCCCTGCTGGTTGCAGATGGCAGAGTCTCCCAGTACATCCTCATGCACTCCCCCAAGCCCTAAATGTCTACGATGTGGTTAAAATTGGGGGGTCCAGCCCCTCAAGACCTAGTGTCACATGAGATGTGATGGGACAGAGAGGCGATGAGAGGGACTGAGGAATGGGCCAGACCTGCAGAGGGGGCCAACTTCCAGACTGGCCCCGCTGACCACCCTGTCACCACTGCAACCAGCCGACAGGGTCCCTGGTCCAGGAGTCAGATTGGAGCACCAAGGGGCATTGTCCGCAGATCCAGGCAGAGGGTTCACCACCGCGCAGTGCAAGGGCAGGGAGGGCCCAGGCCCCTGGTGCATGGCGGAACCCCCAGCCAGCAGCCCATGGTCAGGGCCCCCAGTTCGATCAGCATCAAGGAGGTCAGCCCCCATCCCTCAGTCGTCCCCCAGCATCATCCCATTGTCCGGGAGTGGCGGCAGTCCAGGACATCGCGCCAGGGCCCAGCCCGCCCGAGGACGGGCCGAGGTTAACAAACCCCTCCCAAATGTGGGTGCGACCCCCCGGGGGAGCAGCAGGGTCCCAGGCCAGCAAGTCCCAGGTACCAAGCAATCCAACTTTACCTCCCTCTCCACCCCCTTACCTCCCCCCCCCCCCCCCCCCCCAGGTGTACAAAGTCATATAGCATGCAGATAGCAGTCTGGTCTATGTGATCTATGTGTTGGTGGGATTGAGGAGTTCCTCAAAGTATTCCTTCCATCGTCTGGCTGTCTCCCCAGTTGACATCAGCAGCCTCCCGCCCCCACTAAAGACAGTATGAGCAAGCTGCCGCCTTCCCCCCCTGAGATGACAGACAGTTTGCCAGAACCTCTTCAGAACTAATCAATAGTCCCCCACTGCCCCTGGGATGCAGTTGGAGCTCTGCTGGATGTGAGAATTGAAGATTAACTTGACAGGTCCCCTCTGCCAGGTGCTCCCAGCAGACCCTCATTATACATTTGGGCCTACCAGGTCTGCGTGGCATCTTCCCCTTCCCCCTGATCCAACTCACCACCAGATGGTGATCAGTTGATAGCTCAGCCCCTTCTCTTCATTCAAGTGTCCAGAACATATGGCTGCAGATCAAATGAAACAACTATAATTATTGTTAGTCTAAATGAATCCACTCCTCCCGGTTCCATTCACAATCAAATCCTGTGGACAAACATGAGAGTGGTGTGGGAAAAGCAAACTATCCCTAAAGCATGGCGAAGAGCTGGAGGAGTGCTTATCCCAAAAGAAAAGAACTCAGCCACTGTTGAACAGTTCCACCAAATAAACCTCCTGAACATCAAGGGCAAGATTTTCTTCAGTGTTTTGGCGCAACGACTGACGAAATATCTGAAACAAAACTACTTCATCGACACATCAATCCAAAAGGCTGGCATAACAGGCTTCTCTGGATGCCTCGAACATAACAGCACCATTTGGCATCAAATCCAGACAACTAAAAGAGACGGAAAGGATCTTCATGTCTTGTTCCTTGACCTGGCCAATGCATATGGATCAGTTCCTCATTCGCTGCTGTGGACGGCCTTTGAATTCTTCCAAGTGCCTGCAACAATCATAAATTTGGTAAAACACTACTTCAAGGATCTGCAGTTTTGCCTCACAACATCAGGCTTCACCACAAACTGGCAACCTCTGGAAGTAGGCATCATGGCGGGGTGCACCATCTCCCCATTGGCCTTTACGATGGCGATGGAAATCATCATCAGAGATTCAAAATGGGTAGTCGGAGGAGCACGACTACAGTCTGGTCACAAATTACCACTGATTCGAGCCTATATCGATGATATAACAACACTCACAACAATTGTTCCCTGCACCAAGAGACTGCTGGAGAAACTTCATCAAAACATAACAAGTGCAAGGATGAAGCTCAAGCACAGCAAGTGCAGGAGCACAGACCAGAGATTCTACATTGGTGAAACACCTATACCAATGGTTTCAGAAATGCCAGTAAAGAGCTTGGGACGATGGTATGATGCAAAGCTCAAAGACACCGAGCAGTCTGAACAATTAAGAAAGGATACCATCACATACATGGATCGCATCAAAAAGACCTTATTGCCAGGCAAACTAAAGGTATGGTGCTTTCAGTTTGGCATACTCCCAAGACTCATGGGGCCATTAACTGTATACAAAATCCCCATCACCAAGGTAGAAAAGCTGGAACAGGTGATAAGTACACAGCTTAAACAGTGGCTTGGAATCCCACGATGTCTAAGTTCCATCGGATTGTACGGGAATGGCAAGCTGGAACTACCAATAACGGGTCTTGTGGAAGAAATCAAATGCACCAAAGCAAGACTGGTCATGACCCTCACTGAATCGGAAGATGCAGTCATCCGAACAGCAGCCCCCCAGGTGGCAACGGGAAGGAAGTGGACTCCATCAGAAGCTGTTCAGAGTGCAAAATCGGCTCTTCATTTCAGAGATGTGGTTGGTCAAGTCCAACATGGGAGAGCAGGTCTCGGGCTTCTCCTAAAGGCTCCTCTGTGGCATAAATCAACATCTAGGCAGAGGAGGCTGCTGGTGGTAGAGGAAATCCGGAGACAAGAGGAGGCAGAGAGGCATGCTACAGCTGTTTCAATGGCCAAGCAGGGAAAACGGACCAACTGGGAAAGCCTGGAGAAGAAAAAGTTCAGCTGGCGTGACATCTGGAAGATGGAGGGAGCGCAGCTAAATTTTATCATCAGAGCCACGTACGACCTGCTACCTTCTCCCCAAAATCTGAAACCGTGGTACGGAGAAGATCCCACCTGTTCTCTATGTCAAGCACCAGCATCCTTAAGGCACATCCTAGCAGGGTGCACTACCAGGGTTAGGGTTAGGCCCAAGGGCGCTATACTTGGAGACACAACCAAGTTCTCAGAGAATTAGTGTCAATACTGGAAAAGAAGAAGAACAAATATTCTGACCTAGCAGCAGAAGCATCTGAGAATGGCTGGAAGACCTTCATCTTTCCAGTAGAGGTGGGATGCAGGGGGTTTGTTGCTACATCCAACGATAGTCTTAAGAAAAATGGGAGTGAGGGGTCACTGGGTACACTGTTAAGCCCTATGGAGACGTCGTGGGCTTAAATTAATGAAACTTTGATGAAGCAGGGTGCCCACCTGATGACCCCAATGAAATACCATCCCTCCCTTTCACCACTCTACTCTGACTGCTGACAAGAGCGCCAACTATCCAAAGGGATTGTTACATCTAGTTCTATTTGCTTTACTTGAGGCTCTGGCGGAAGAGGTGGAGTTGCTACCACTTTTGAAAGAAGTTTAGTAATAAATCCCAAACCCAAATTAAGTTTCAATTCATTTGAAAGCCTGATTCTCAGTTTGTCTCATCCGGCCTGGAAAATTCTCCAGCTGCTTTTATTCATTATTGTGTACTGACCTCCTGGTCCTTACTCTTACTCTAATTCTTATCTTAATTTTCAGTGTTTATATCCAGTTTAGTTCTTAAAACAGATAAAGTCATTATTGTAGGGGACTTCTGAATTCCATCCATCGAACCATCCATCCATTGTCTTCCGCTTATTCCTGTTAAGGGTAGCGTGGGGGCTGGAGCCTATCCCAGCGGCTATGGGCGAGAGGTGGGGTACACCCTGGACAGGTCGCCAGTCCATCGCAGGGCCAACACATAGAGACAAACAACCATTCACACTTGCATTCATACCTGTGGTCAATTTAAAGTATCCAATATAGTCCCCAATTGCATGTCTTTGGATGGTGGGAAGAAGCCAGAGAACCCAGAGAGAACCTGCGCAGGCATGGGGAGAACAAGCAGACTCCACACAGAAAGATCCCGTGCCCGAGCCGGGACTCAAACCCAGATCCTTCTTGCTGTGAGGCAACAGCACTAACCACTGTACCACCGTGCTGCCCAGTCTGTACATGAACCCACTCAACGTCACAACCGCAACCTCGACCTCGTCCTAACATATGTAATGGAAGTTGAACATCTATCTTAGCTGCTTAGAGTCTCTATACCTAGTTAGCACCTCTCTCTTGGACATGACCAATGTGTTGCTGTTATCTGGTTACGTCCCACATTCCTTTAAAGTAGCAGTAATTAGACCCCTTCTCAAAAAAAAAAACAACAACCCTGGACCCAGAAGTTTTGGCCAACTGCAGACCAATATGAAATCTTCCTTTTCTCTCCAAAATTCTGGAGAAAGCAGTTGCTAAACAGCTCTGTGACTTTCTCCACAGCAACAGCTGATTGGAGGATTCATCATAGCACAGAAACACCACTTGTCTAAGTTACCAATGACCTCCTATTGGCATCAGATGAGGGATTCATCTCTGTGCTGGTCTCATTAGATCACAGTGCAGCTTTTGATACTATTGACAAACTTTTCCTTCTATAGAGACTGGAACATGTTATTGGCATTAAAGGAACAGCACTAAATTAGTTTAGGTCATATTTACGAGGTCAATCTCAGTTCATACCTGCTAATGGTGATCCCTGTGAAACTACAACAGTCAGCTATGGTGTTCCACAAGGGTCTGTGCTTGGACCAGTCCTCTTCACTCTACACCGGCTTCCTCTAGGTCACATTATAAGGAAACACTCAGTTAATTGTCACTGTTATGCAGTCAATATGCAGCTGTACTTATCAATGTCCATCCATTGTTGGATTCCGCTTATTCCTCACTAGTAAGGATCGTGGGGGGACTGGAGCCTATCCCAGCATCTACGAGCGAGAGGCGGGGTACACCCTGGACAGGTCGCCAGTCCATCGCAGGGCCAACATACAGAGATGAACAACCATTCACACTCACATTCAAACCTATGGTCAATTTAGAGAATCCAATCAGCCTCGTCCCCAGTTGCATGTCTTTGGACGGTGGGAGGAAGCCAGAATACCCGCAGAGAACCCACGCAGGCACGGGGAGAACATGCAAACTCCACACAGAAAGATCCCGCACCCGAGCCGGGACTCGAACCCGGAACCTTCTTGCTGTGAGGCCACAGTGCTAACCACTGCCCCACCGTACAGCCTACTTATCAATGTATCCTTGTGAAAATAAACGGTGATTAACTGGAGGCCTGTCTAAAGGAAATGAAAACATGGATGACCCATAATTTCCTTTTATTAAACTCTGACAAGATTGAAGTTATTGTGCTGAGCCCAAAACACCTTATCTAATGAGATAGGTACCCTGGATCACATTACCCTGGCCCCCAGAACTACCCAAAAGAATCGAGGGAGTTGTCTTTGATCAGGATCTGTCCTTTAACTCCCACATTAAGCAAACCGCTAGGTCCACTTTCTTTCATCTACGTAACATTGCGAAGATCAGGCACATCCTGTCTCAGACAGATGCAGAAAAACTAGTCCATGTGTGGCATGCATGGGATAGTAATGTTCTGTGACACAACGCCACCCTCAATTAACAGGATGAGGGATCCTAAAAGTACTCAATGTCTAGGCAATCAAAGTCTATACAATATCCCCACGTAAGGTGTCCAGAATACCAGGACGAGAGAGTGGTTTACAAAATGATATCACAAATTTTATTCAGTTCAAACAGTCTAAAATACTGAGTTATCACAGGGAGAAGTTGATGAACTACAGTGTAATAGCTTGGTAATAAGCAATAAATATACCAGAAAGGGTTAGGGGAGCTATGGAATGATGAGCAGTGGCTACTATGGGGAGATTTCCCCAGTTGGACGCGGCTGGGGAGGCCCGAACCATAGGGCCGAGTCAAGAGGCTTAGGGCCTATAAGGGGCACACAAACCACAGCAAGTCCACAGCAAACAACCTAAAGTGCACAGCACAAAAAGCACATAGCCCAAATAAATAAATAGCTGATAACTCTGGCACAAGTTTGGAGCGGGAAGAAACAGTGATAGAAGTGTGCTTATGATTTGCACTCCTCCCTGTGGGCAATAATAACAGTTTTAGTAAAAGCAATACAAAACATTCAAAAACACCAAATACAATAGAATATAATATACATTAAAACATCCATCATAATCAAAATGAAATTCAATACCTTCTAAAATCAGGTTTCCTGCTACTACAGGAGACTGGAGAGGCTGATAGGGTGACTGGAAGCTCTGGGGGAAGGTTAAAGTTGATATGAGCCAAATTAACTCTATAATGATGCATAGGCATAGTGTGAAATTAAAATGACATGTGCCCCATACCTACAACGGCTACTGCTGGTAACTCACAAAACAGTACTTCTCAGACTGCAACCAGAGCTATTAAGCTCACACACACAAACATCAGGCAGTGTGTGTACAGAACTCTCTCACAGGATTACCACAGCAATGGATTCTCACACCAGATTGTAAAGCAGTGCAGGTTCAACAGCACTTCCTCCAAACACCCATATCAGGATGAGGCAAAAAGGGAAGGCCCCAATCTCCCACCCTATTTATACCTTCCTCATCTCCCCAGGGTCCTAAAGATCTACATGTCACACATGCTTTTGTCACTTCCAGGCTGGATTACTGCAATTCCCTCCTAAAAGGCTGCTCCAATAGTCCCTTAAGGCTCTCCATCTGGTCCAAAACACTGCTGCCCATGTGTTGACGAGATCTGGTAGAAGGGACTATGTCTCTGCTATACTGGCTTCTCTGCATTAGCTCCCTGTCAAATTAAAAATAGAATTTAAAATTCTCCTACTAACATACAAAGTCCTCAACGATCAGGCACCTTCATATTTGACAAAGCTCATAGTCCCCTATTATCCAAGTATAACCCTGCAGGGTTACTTGAAATTCCTAGAGTTTCTAAAAGTGGAATGGGAGTCAGAGCCTTCAGCTATCAGGCTCCCCTCCTGTGGAACCACCTCCCACTTTCGGCCCAGGATGCAGACACCCTCTCTACATTTAAGAGCAGACTTAAGACCTTCTTTCTTGATAAGGCTTATAGTGAGGGCTGCTTAGGCTAGCCCTTACATATGCTGCTATAGGATTAGACTGCTGGGGGATCTCCCATGGTGCACTGAGCTTCTCTCTCCTCCTCCCCTTCCTCTTTGATGCCCTCTATTTGACATACATAAATCATACTCATATGTGTTACGAATTCATCTTCTTCTCCGGCCTTTGGGCTCTCCACATCCCAGATCCCGGGTGCTGCTGGAGGAGGCTACAGTCCTGAGGAGGCTCAAGCAGCCTCCCGTAGCACCACCTGCTCTGTCCATCAGTCTCTTTCTGTTTCTCTCCCTCTTTATCTCTGCCCCTCTCTTTCTTTTTGTATATCTGTCTTTCTCAATTATCTTTCTTTGTCTGCTCCGCTCTCCCGCTCTCTTTCCCCCCAATCGGACAAAGCAGAAGGCCATCCCCATTGAGCCTGGATCTGCTCAACATTCCTGCCTGTTAAAAGGAAGGTTTTCCTTACCGCTGTTGTAGGATGTGCTTGCTCTTGAAGAATTGTTGGGTCAAGTCAAGTCAAGTCAATTGTATTTATATAGCGCCAAATCACAACAAAAGTTATCTCATGACACTTTACAGGTAGAGCAGGTCTAGTACCACACTCCCTCAATGAATTTACACCCAACAATTCTCCATGAGCAAGCACATCCTGCAACAGTGGCGACGAAAACCTTCCTTTTAACAGGCAGGAACGTCGAGCAGACCCAGGCTAAATGGGGACGGCCTTCTGCTTTGACCGGTTGGGGGGAAAGAGAGCAGGAGAGCGGGGCAGAGACAAAGACAGATAATTGAGAAAGACAGATATGCAGAAGGAAAGAGTGGGACAGAGATACAGAGAGCGATAAAGGGAGGAGACTGATGGACAGACAGGGACGTGAGCAGGGTGTAAATTCATTGAAGGAGTGTGGTACGAGATCTGCTCTACGTGTAAAGTGTCATGAAATAACTTTTGTTGTGATTTGGCCCTATACAAATACAATTGACTTGACTGTATTTTAATTCTAACTGCATGCTTGTATTTTAATTCAGTGCTGATTTTTTGGGTGCACGTTTTTATGAATTCAAATGGTAAATGGACTCAATTTTATATCGCTCTTTTCTACCTTAGCGGTACTCAAAGCACTTTACAGTGTCATCTCATTCACCTATTCACACACACACTGATGGTCGAGGCTGCCATACAAGGCACCAACCTACTCATCAGGAGCAATTATGGGTTCAGTATCTTGCTCAAGGACACTTCAACATGGTCACCGGGGTCAAGGATCGAACCAGTGACCCTTTGGTTGCTTGATGGCCACTCTACCCCTGAGCCATGCCGCCCAATGATAACAAATATGGCAGTCTATTTCTTATTGTCATTACTTGACTATGTTCATGTATTGTACTGATATGTGTTACACATAGCTCTTTTTAGACAAAGGCAATTTGTAAGATTTTCTGTAAGGTTTCCAGTAGTACAGCTAGACTCATGTTTATTCTGTTTTCCATTCACCTCTATGTTAAAGGTGCTAAATACAAACTTTTGCCTCATGGGCAAAAGATTTCAGAGAAACATAAATTTTGCTATGTTACAATCTAGTAGTGTGATAATGTGTGGACTAGAGTGTGAGGTCAGATCCCCTCTCAGTGTGTTATTCTCCAGCCTCACATTTTAGTGCATGTGAATTGGAAAACGTTCTGGGGGAGACCTGGTCTGATGAGGAGGGATGGCATCCATCCCACGTTGGACGGAGCTGCTCTCATTTCCAGAAATATGGCCCAGTTTATAATAGAACCAAAACCCTGACAACCCAGAGTTCAGACCAGGAAGCAGAGCTGCCATCTTAAACGCTTCTCTGCGCGTCCATTGGGGCAGTTACCGACCCAAAACTACATAGAGACTGTGTCTGTCCCTCGACCACGTCAGTTTACTCATTCAAATTCTACTTGTAGAGGAGTCAATCAGAAAAACCTAATCAAAATTAACACAACCACTAAATTAACTCAAAAAAATCTAAAAATTAGATGTGGATTTTAAATATCAGATCTCTGATGCCAAAAACTGAATTGGTTGATGAATTAATATCTGACAATTGCATTGACCTGCTCTGTCTCACTGAAACCTGGCTGTGTGATGATGAGTATGTTAGTCTATATGAATCCACTCCTCCCAGTCACATTAATACTCACATTCCCAGAGGCTCTGGCCGAGGAGGTGGAGTTGCTGCCATTTTTGACAAAAGTTTAGTAATAAATCCCAAACCCAAAACAACTTTCAATTCATTTGAAAGCCTGATTCTTAGTTTGTCTCATCCAACTTGGAAAACAATACAACCACTCTTATTTATTATTGTGTACCGCCCTCCTTGTCCTTACTCTGAATTCTTATCTGAAATTGACCTCGTCCTAACATATGGAATTGAAGTTGAACATCTAGTTGTATTTCCACAGAACACGCTTTTGTCAGATCATCATTTAATCACTTTTGAATTTATTCTAATCAACTACACTCCACTCAGGAAAACGGTGGTTTTCAGATGTTTATCTGATCAGGCTGTAGCTAGATTTAAGGAAGCGATTCCAGTGGCGCTTAATTCAGTGTCATGTCCCATTGTTACAGAGGAAAATGTTGTCAACCTTTGTCCCTCCCAAATTGATAATTTTATCGATAGTGCAACAGGCACCTTAGGATCAACTTTGGACTCATTTGCCCCACTAAAAACTAAATCTATAAATCCAAGGAAACAAGCACCTTGGTACAATTCAGAAACCAGACAGCTTGAACAAAAAACCCAGAAGTTAGAGAGAATATGGCGCTACTCCAAACTGGAGGAGTCTCACATCATCTGGCAAGACAGCCTTAAAAGTTCTAAGAAAGCCCTTTGTATAGCTAGAGCAGCTTACTACTCGACACTAATAGAGGAGCACAAGAACAACCCCAGGTTCCTCTTCAGTACTGTAGCCAGACTGACAGACTGACAGACAGACAGACAGACTGTTCAAGCATTCCTGTTTCCCTGAGCAGCAAAGATTTCATGGACTTCTTTAATGACAAAATTGTCCTTATTAGAGAGAAAATTCACCTCCTCCTGCCATCAGCTGACAACATGGCACCTATAACCTCAGAAGCCTTAGAGGCTGCTGGAGGACCAGATGTACACTTTGACAGTTTTTCTACCGTTAGCTTTGATGAGCTCAGTTCAATCATTTCCTCCTCTAAACCATCCACCTGTCTTCTAGACCCCATCCCAACCAAGCTACTTAAGGACTCTCTACCCCCCGTTAGCACCTCCCTCTTAGATATGATCAATGTGTCGCTGTTATTTGGTTACGTTCCACAGTCCTTTAAAGTGGCAGTAATTAGACCCCTTCTCAAAAAAGCAACCCTGGATCCAGAAGTTTTGGCCAACTACAGACCAATATTAAATCTTCCTTTTCTCTCCAAAATTCTGGAGAAAGCAGTTGCTAAACAGCTGTGTGACTTTCTCCATAGCAACAGCCGATTAGAGGATTTCCAGTCAGGGTTCAGAATTCATCATCGCACAGAAACAGCATGAGTCAGAGTTACCAATGACCTCCTACTAGCATCAGAGGAGGGACTGGTCTCTGTGCTGGTCTTATTAGATCTTAGTGCAGCTTTTGATACCATTGATCACCATATCCTTCTACGGAGACTGGAACATGTCATTGGCATTAAAGGAACTGCACTTAACTGGTTCAGGTCATATTTACGAGGTCGATCTCAGTTTGTACTAACTAATGATAAACCCTCGGAAACCACTGCAGTCACTTAAGGCTACCTTCCTATGGAACCGTCTCCCGGTTTCGGTCCGGGATGCAGGCACCTTTTAGAGCAGACTTAACACCTTCTTTTTTGATCAGGCTTATAGTTGGGCTGCTTAGGCTGGCCCTTAGATATGCTGCTATAGGCTTAGACTGCCGGGGATCTCCCATGGTGCACTGGGCTTCTCACTACTCCTCTCTGTCCCCCTATATGTGTCATACATAAATCATACTCATACATATTACTAACTCGTCTTCTCCGGAGCCTTTGAGCTCCCCTCATCCCAGATCCCGGGTGCTGCTGGAGGAGGCTGCAGACCTGAAGAGGCTCAAGCTGCCACCCGTAGCTCCACCTGCTCACATCCCTGTCTGTCCATCAGTCTCTTCCCTTTATCACTCTCTTTATCTCTATCCCACTCTTTCTTTCTGCATATCTGTCTTCCTCCATTATCTGTCTTTGTCTCTGCCCCGCTCTCCTGCTCTCTTTCCCCCCAACCGGTCAAAGCAGAAGGCCGTCCCCATTGAGCCTGGGTCTGCTCGACATTCCTGCCTGTTAAAAGGAAGGTTTTCGTCGCCGCTGTTGCAGGATGTGCTGCTGATGGAGAATTGTTGGGTGTAAATTCATTGAGGGAGCATGGTTCTAGACCTGCTCTACCTGTAAAGTGTCATGAGATAACTTTTGTTGTGATTTGGCGCTATATAAATAAAATTGACTTGACTTGACTTGAATCTCTTCCTTCCTCCCTTCAGAACAGGCCCCTTCCCCCTTCTATAAAAGGCAGCAGCGAGCGAGGAAAATCCATCCATCCATCCATTTTCTACCACTTATCCCATTCAGGGTTGTGGGGGGGCTGGAGCCTATCCCAGCTGCCTCTTGGGTTGAGAGGCAGGGTACACCTTGGGCAGGTCACCAGTCCATCGCAGGGCTAACGTATACAGACAGACAACCATTCCCTTTCACAGTCACACCAAAGGTCAATTTCATGTATCTGATTAACCGAGTCTCCCCTTGCATGTCTTTGGACTGTGGGAGGATGCTGGAGTACCTGGAGAGAACCCACGCAGGCACAGGGAGAACATGCAAACTCCATCCAGAAAGACACCATGCTCTCGCCGGCGCTCAAACCCATAACGTTATTGCTGTGAGGCGACAGTGCCATCCATTCTACCACAGTGCCGCCTTCGAGCAAGGAACAGTAGTACGCAATATGAATGTGAGATATAAGTATAAGTATAAGTCGCCTTTATTGTCACCAAGGGATCGAGCCCAGGGCGAAATGCCATTACACAACTCAAAGCCTGAAGCAACTATCACAATTGGTCACAATTATTACAGATTGAAAGTAATAATGGTACACTTCAGAATTTAACAACAGCACATATACATTTGTTGTGTATGTACGCTAAACTTGAGCAGTCCGTTGACCCAATGGAGGCAAGGTGGGGCAGGCTGCAGCCAACAGGCGCTGCCACCCCAAGGGAGGTAAAGAGGGCAGAGGCGGAGGTCAGGAACACACGGGAGGGGGGGGATAGTACGCGCCATTTGCGTCACCAAGGCAGAAAGAGTTCTCCTGGAGGATAAACAGTGGGGCAGATGACCTTCAGTAGCCGATAAGGAAGCTGTGTTTGGGTTAGGGCAGAGGAGCACACATTCCAATCCATCTTCTCTTTCAGTCCAATCCAAATTGTAAGTTAAAATTTTCTGGTCTTCAACATCACTCTCCTCTTCGCAGATCGGCCAACTGCTCCGAGATGGTTTCCATCCTGCGTTTCAGTTCAAGAGTCTGTTGTTTCAGTTCAAGAGTCTGTTGTTGCCCCACTTTGCCAGCGTCAATAATTGCGTTGTAAATGACGGTCAGTTGTGGAGGTCCAGATCTGGTGGCAGCCGTCGTCTTGCCAATTTTGCGGTATGTGAGGGCACCTCCAAGTCCGATGAGGAGAAGCCCCACAACTATGAACCCAAATACATAGAGGTCCTCGATGTCCTCCACGGAGAGAGGTGTCAAGCACGCGATATGCCATCTCCCCCAGGAATCGAGAATGTAGCCCGCAGGGTCGGTTCCATGTGGACAGGCAGGTTCCTCCGATCCTGATTTCCTTGTCGGAAAATGGTGTCAATAGCGTTGAGAGACCAGCTGATCAATTCCATGATTAGTTTTAGGTGGAGAGCTCACAGCTGCGTTGGATAGAAGTTGAGACAAAGAATGATAGTCAAACAGAAAAGAAGAGGAGGAGAGAGGAGGAGTGCGACTGCTCTCGCCGAGTCCCAACCCACTTTTCCCACAATAGAAAGCAGAGAGTAAGCTGAAATGTTCAACTAAAGAAGACCCTCTTGATTTAACTTGGAAGAAACCAAGTTGCTGGCTAAAAAGGTATCAGATGACGTGCAAGGCCACAGTAAATATTAATCTAGCATTTCCAAGGTGGGGAGCCCTGTGAGGTCTCAATGAACTCCAGTTTAGCTCAGATTTAGCTCTTCTACTCTTGGACAAGTAAGTAACTTGATGTGTATATAATGTTACATTTCTATTTTAATAATTGTGAGAGTAATGTCAGGCAGATGTTGCACTTATTATCCATTCAGTTAAATTCAAAGATACAATCCTCGCACGGGTTAATGGCTGGGGCTTGAGGGACTCGAACACTCAATGCAGCCTGCAACGGGGCTTTCTAAACAGCCTGGCTCTGTATGCTATGACCATGGTTGGACTGGCATTCAATTGAAAAGTTAGGCACACATTATCAACCTTTGTCGGTTGGAATTTATGTTATATTTATTTTATGTTCAGGTGTAGTGTCAACTTAGTAAGCTATGCCAAAATAGCTAATATTAGCAATAAGCACTGTAAAATAACAAACAAAATGGAGTTCTCATTTGATTTCACAACTATTTCTGTGTGGTATCATGCCACTTGTCCACCTATTTTTGCACTAACAAAAATGAAAATAAGATGAGTTGTTTGTGTAGAGAATTTGCTATATATAGCAAACTTAGCCTCTGTTTATGTTCTGTAGGGCTATCTGCTAACCATCCTTTAGACAGGTGGTTTTACACCTGTTGGTCTTGCCAGATCATTTCTAATGCTCTACTCGTCACAATTCTGTGTCAAAATTCTGAGATTAAAAAAAAAAAGTAATTCAAGTTTATGAGTACAGCAGTGGAAATTCTGAGATAATACTCATAATTCTGGAATAATATACAAAGCTAAATTTATATGCAACATTTCAATATCCTTGGTTATCATTCCCAGCCTCCCTTTCTGTGCCACATATAGTGATGGCCTCTGTTGTAGTTCCAGAGAATGAGCAGAATTCACTGGCCACAACACTTCCTCTCCTTATCTGGGCATCTCCTTGTAGTTCCAACAAACTCACCATGGCAGTCTTTTAACCCCTGCAGATGGACCATGATGGCCTAATGTACAGTATTATCAGGGCATCAAAACCCAGACCTAGCTGACATTCAAAAAGTTCATAACACTCATTCATGGTCAACTCTTGAAGGAGCCTCTGGAAAACATGAAAAAAACACACTAATGTGTAAATCACAATTTAACCACACTGCTAAAACTGGCATCTCACACTACTTTTGATCATTTTAATAATTGAGAGTTAAATATTAAAAAGGTGAATTAAAATAGCTAAAAAGACTAACGACAAGAGATAAATAGTAGTTAAAAGGCTACATAAATTAAATGATATTGTGAAGGTAATTCATGCATGATAATTTGTTTTATTTTGTCCTATATATTTCCTTGATTTTTTGGTGATATATTTAGATATTTTGAACTGAGAAGGTGATGAGATCTCATAAGAAAGTATGACAGAATCAGATGAAGTTTCTTATGCCTATGCACCTCTGTGTACGTTGGCTTTTGTTTTCTTTGCAAGTCTGCATACTGTCCGAGAACTTAAATGAAAAAAGATGATTAAGATGGTGAGCCCAGCCCAGTGACCCTGAGAGAGGGAGGGATTTGGAGATGCAGTGTGGCCAGCTGCAGAACCTATCTCGATGACTCCAGATCATCTGAATCTGACACTCTGAGAACAGATAAGACACCCACACTTCTCACCTAGCCGGGTAGTAGCAGTAATACATAGACATTGGAGACAAAGAACTGAATGGACTTTGATAAACTGAATACACAAACACATTGGACTCTTCTTGAACTGAACTGATACTGAGCAGGAGAGCTCAGTTCTGTGGACTGATTTTCTTTTCCATCCATCCATCGTCGTCTTCCACTTATTCCTTACTAGTAAGGGTTGCAGGGGGGCTGGAGCCTATCCCAGCATCTATGGGCGAGAGGCGGGGTTCACCCTGGACAGGTCGCCAGTCCATCGCAGGGCCAACACATAGAGACAAACAACCATTCACACTCACATTCACACCTACAGTCAATTTAGAGTATCAATCAGCCTAGTCCCCAATTGCATGTCTTTGGATGGTGGGAGGAAGCCGGAGTACCCGGAGAGAACCCACGCAGGAACAGGGAGAACATGGAGACTCCACACAGAAAGATCCCACGCCCGAGCCGGGACTCAAACCCGGAACCTTCTTGCTGTGAGGCCACAGTGCTAACCACTGCACCACCGTGCAGCCTGATTTTCTTTTGAGTTTTTTAAAAAAAATTATTTTCTTTATTATTTTACGGCGCCTTATTGAAATTAACAGGAAAAAGTTATTAAAGCGGTTAATGTTTATTTGCCTTTCACTGATACTTAAGTGTCACCTGTTCAAGTGCAACACTCGCTCCTTTTTGTGAGCCCCCTCAGTGCAACTCCTACCGGACCTAGAATGATGTTAGTACTGCTCAACTATTCAAGTTAGGCTTAAAGGTGCTACAATACTTATAATTACTATTTAGAGCTACTTAATCATTTTGAGTCAAAGGTACTACAAGCATATTCCAAACAATGTTTTAATTCAAGTTAGGCTAATTATTATCAAATTTCTCACAACTCAAAATCTCTGAGTTGCCTCCGATTGCTTTAAAAATATCAAGTTAACGCAACTCAAAATCTGAGTTGCGTTAACTTGATCAGAAGTATGATTTATGTAATAAAACCATGCTAACTGATTGCCTTAAAAAAAAACCAAGGAAGTTGCACTTGCAACTTCAAAATCCATTACACATTAATGAAATGGGGGTCAAGTTATCCACAACACAATGTAAATCATGAAAGTGACAGAGTTCAAAGTTAAAGTTTATGATTTTTTTAAAATTATTTTTTTCCCACTTTGAAAGTGGTTCAAATAAAACTATGTAACAGTATGTCATTCAAAGATTAAGTATTTCACCGTCTAAGTGAATTACAGATTATTCTTGTGTTAAACATGTACACATATTAGACATATAACACTGTTCAACAAAAATTCAACAAATGAAAACATTACATGGTGAAGTGCTACATCCTACCCAAGTGCCAAAAAGGTTTTTGAACATCCTTAATCTGAAAGACCATGTTCTGAACCGTTATGATTTTTGCACCTACTGTGCACAAATGAGTCAGTTTAACTAAACTGCTTACAACAGTAACAACAAAGATACAAAGACTTACAAAAGAAACAAACCTCTCTGAGCAATGGCTCGCGCAACAGATCCCATAAAGCGGAGTGTCTTTGTCAACATTGTGTTCAAACAACACACAAAACAACAAAATCCACTCTTAAATTATATTCTCACTCACTCAGCAGGAGACTTTTTAAGCTTTGAAGCTTGGGTGGCAGCTTGTTTTGTCCCAAGCCAAAAAATACTCACTGCAGGAAGTTCAGTGTTTTTCATTGACTTGAGGTAGTCTAGGTGGAGGGCATATGACAGGCCAAACAACAGAACAAGAGCATCAGGTAGGTTTCAGGCGTTTTCGAGCACAATACCTCCCTCCATAATAACGGAAGTTGCTACAGGATCAGGGTGGAGTTGAGTGGTTGAACTTGGCATATTGTCATCGATCACTGTTAATACCCTACCCGGCAAATCTCTCCACTCCTCATCACCATCAGAAACCTGAATAAAAACCAAAACAACCAAAAAAAAAGGTCATGAGTGTTATCAGTTGTACCATGTAATCATTTACCCTGCAATGCACTCAGCATTTTTGTGACATTAATGACCCTGAAACATTTTTGGAACAGTTTACACAAGTTCTGCACAGATCCTTAGAGTTGGCTTTTCTGTCCTTTAGAAAAGTTTTTGATGGAGAAAACGTCCATGACTTAAAAATATAAAACACAAAGATGAGTAATTAACTGTGTTTTCAGCTGGAGATGGCCTGTCAATTACTATTCCTGTTTATGGTAAAAATGCTTTTTGGGCCCAAGGGGATTTTTTATTGCAATACCACAGGTGGCCACTGGGAAAAATCTGCGTGCCTCCAGAGGTGCGGTGCCATACCAGGTCTTATTATACATCCATGGTTTTGAAAGATGAAATTGTATTTTTTTCATGTCAAATCAGCTAGACTGGTAGGCTCATTCAGCTGGCATGCTGAACTGTCACAGTTTCCCTGCAGCTTAAGTCAACGTTAGTACTGAACACACAAGGGATATAATCGACATTCATCTTTTTTTTTTATCCAAATCTCAGTAAGATGTCGTAAACAGCAAACTCACTCAATGCTATGTGCACTCATTAGCATTGTATATTCAAGTACTTACAGAGCAAGTGACGAAGAATTTGCTGGGGTCATCCCCAAGCAAATGAGGGAGGCCTCGAGGCACCAGTGTCCGCAATGCTGTCACATCAGATTTCTGAAAGTGGTTAATCAAGTTCAATATTATGTAACATTAAAAGATACAAAAAATGTTTAAAATTATTACTCTATTCAACAGAGAGGACATTTTAAGGTTGAAATCAAGGGCAGGAGGAGGAGTCTTAAGTATAATTCAATGATTTCAGTGATCATACGGAAAATATGCTCAAAAGGCCATAAAATATTAATACAAAATGTTCCTGCAGTAACACCTGTACCTAGTATACTTACACTTGGGTTAAATTGCTGTAGGAAATCGGCCAGAGTCTCTCCTGTACTTCCTTTGGTCTTTGTCTTGGTCTTGAACACAGTGAGGAAGCGTGGTGTGTAGCGGTCAAGGGCTTTGTAAAAATCATATTGCAGGTTTGTGGTGTCTATTAAACTCTGCTAACACCTAAAACACAGAGCAAAAACATCTGAACTGAACAGGATGCACCCAGGACATTTTTGAAATCCACAACAACAAATACCTTCCAAAATGTCAACATCGATTCAGTTGCAAAATTTGACCAGTAGATGGCCCATCACATTTAGGCAGGTAGAATGATTGAATGAATGACTGAAGAGGTGACAAAAAATGCCAGCACTGTCAGAGATCATCTCATTGTATGAGTTATCTTGTACAATGAGATGCTGAGTTTCATACTCATACTGTATCAGTATAGGAAAACTCACAATTATTAGTGTGTTATTTTTTTTCCACCTTACCTTTCAGTGGCACTGCCCCTTTTTGTTTATGCTAGATTTGACTGAACTTTCAGTCAATCATTCTCACTCTCAGCGTAATTAAGCCAGATAACGCTGATATTAATATTGCATGAGAGAAAGACAATAAAAGTTCATATTTGCCAGATGAAGGAAAGACTTTCATTGCTTTAGTTCAGGATATTTTTTTCCTCCAAAGTAACTGGGGCATTTAAAACAAACAAACAAAAAGTAATGAGGAAGTTCCCTACAGCAGCTTGCAATCGCCTGGAGAAAAGGTGTTACACTCATTTTCTCTATTCAGACCATTACCACTCCAAGCACGTCTTACTGAAAAATTGTTGAGGAAAAACAGAAAAATGAGATTGAGAATTGCGACATTAAATTAAAAATTCTGAGAAAATAATAAATTGCATAAAATTAAAAAAAAACATTTCTGACTATCATTTCTTATTTTCAAAGATTACATTTTGCATGTAATCAAGAGATGCTAATCACTACTTACTTGTTGCTCAGTAAAAAGAGCAGGCCACCGCTCCATCAGTACTTTTACTGGTGGTCTTGCCTCCACAATCCCCCGCCTCCGCAGTGAGAAGGTCTGGTCCATTTTTGCTGCAATGACAGCTCCACCGGGGTTTCGTTTTTGCACTTCATCCACTTGGAGCAATCTTTGAGTCTCCAAACTATCTTCATTCTTTTGTCATCCTTTTTGTGGTTCACCTTGTTTCCCTGCGTTTATGCCAACCTCTATACATCCTGCCTCACTGAGTTTGTTGCGGTAATTCCCCATTCTAAATTTGAGGCTATTCTTCCAGCCTGAACACCCATCGGGTGAGCCTGGTTCCCTCTGGCAAGGATGTTTGCTTCTAAGTGCCACCGCTACAGACTGGATGCACTCTTCATCTGGATAGGCATCAAACTTATAGGTGGCTTCAGCAAGCTTTTCCAAAATGATGTGCTTCACGTCTCTTGGAACATTCAGGTATGTCCGGTCACACATACACACAAGATTAGCTTGTCTAAGTCGGTATTCCACATCAACTGAAAAACATGGTACATCAAAAAACTGGCCATCGCTGCTGTCTTGTTGATGATGATGAGCTGTGTGTACATAAAATCTCTGTATCATCTGATGCAATGGAGGTATCCGACATGCTGGTTGTGGCGGTAAGCTCCTGCATAGGAATGACTTTTACAGTAGGCAAGTCTTTTTTTCCTTCAGCTCATCCACTGTCGCTGGTTTGCTATCCAGTGAGATTTTCCGTATGTCCTTTTCAGTAAAAATTTGTCTTATTTTATAGGTGTCCATCATCCTGGACCCTGGAAAAAAGAAAAAATTTTCATCAACACCACCTTTCATTTAGCACAGTATGTAGCGTTTTAGTACCACATACATATTGCCTTTCACTTTGTACGAGGATAAGAGGAAAACATGTCTGCACTGTATTTAATGCCATGAACAGATGCAGAAGATCCAAGCAGCACTGTACTTTGCACATTTAGCTGACGTAGCGACTGCTGAACATTTTCAGGGAAAGAGGTGGCCATGACAGACCTCACTTTGTGAATTTGCAAAGGAGGTTTGAAGAATGTGGATGAATCTAAATTGAACGGCATCATCTTTTGATGTCTTACAGCCAAGGTGAAAGGTACATTTTTGAAGTTCCGAGTGTCGTGCAAAACCTTTATAAAAAACTTGTGCTTTACCACAAACAGCATCGTCCACACATCAACAAGTGGGCCAAAAGTTCTTATCATCTCAGGTTAGTGCTCGATGAAATGATGTTAAGGGCGAAGCTTGTAGTTTGGAAAAGTCTTCTGCAGAACCTCTCTATGTTCTGAGATCTTGCAGTCCAGGAAATGGATTGACTCCTCAGTGAAGTGAGACGACATTGCCAACTCCAACATATCTTTTAAAAGCAAGAGCACCTCCCAAGCTGGCTCTCCCTCTGGAACACTGTGGCCTACTATCAGTGGAATTAGCCTCAGGAGAGAACAATTTTCATGGCCATTTCCCCCTATGGTTCCTTTGTGCTGAAGGTCTTTGTAATTACCTGTGGCTGCTCAGCTTGATCGGAAAAGGTGTAAGGAAAAAAGCCTAATAACCATGTTTAAAGCCTCTAAAAAAATACTTCTTGGCAAGCAAATCTTTCAGACAAAGTGACAATTCTACTGGTACTATGCCCTCCAGAAAATCATGTAGAATGTCAAGTGGAAAATCATGCACCATATCAAAGTGTCTCAACTTTTCACTCAATGAACATTCCCTTTTAACACCATGATGTCTGACAGTAGTAGGGTCGTATGAAACCTCTTGTACATGTTTAGCGTGATTCTCTTTTGTCCTTGGCTGATGTAGACCTGACCTCACAATCCTGCACATCCACCTGCTTACACATACAAAACCTAACATCCTTGTTACTTAAGAAAGTCTGCAGCATTTTCAGGACTGAGACATATGAAACAGAATGACTGTCTGTGACGACGGCCCGTCACTGAGGAGACAGCAGCACATGGCACTCAGTTACAAACCAGGTCACTTTCCATATTCCCCTCTGCCATTGTGGTGAGTGCACGCACCACAATACAATCACAATCGACCATTTCCACCTTCCCTTACAGTCACAGAGTCAAGAAAACACACCACTACTGTTAAGGCAAAGTCGGGTTATTTATTCACTCACAATCCCTTAATTGTTTGCTGAGATTAACTGCTGTCTCTCTCCTCCACAGTCACTGGGTCTGAACCAGAGCTGCTCAAAGGGGCGGGGTTATATAGGCAACAGGAAGTAGCCGTCTGCACCTCCTCTGCACAGGTGTGCAAATGGGCATACCATGTGGGAAGCCAAGTAATTAGGCAATTAGTTGTCTTTTGTTATGATTTTAGAGTTTATTTCTTTTGTATGACTGGTAGGGTTTTGTATGAGTTTGTGCTTGTTTATAAGGTCTTTTGTAGATGGCCTATTATGTGTCGTTTTCCCCCTTTATTACGTACTTTTGTTATCTGCCAGGTCATTATGGTTTGGTCCAGAGGGAGGGACTTGGCACTTAAAAGCCACTGGCCACAAAGGCTCAGGTAGTTGGATCAGGTGGGGTATGTTATGCTGAAGAATTTGGGTGAAGGAGCACTGGAGGCACTTCTGGGGCTGTACAATAGGGTCTGGGAGGAGGGCAGGATACCAAGGGTGTGGAAAGAGGCAGTGGTGATTCCGGTTAGGAAGCCAGGGAAGGATCCCACTCAACCTTCAGGGTATAGGCCCATAGCCCTTACCTCCAACCTGGGTAAGGTTATGGAGCGGTTAGTGTGTTATAGGTTAATGTTTGTGTTGGAGAGGGGAGGGGTATCTGGGTATCAGAGTGGCTTTAGGAAGGGTAGGAGCACTATGGATGCAGTGGTGAGATTGGAGAATGAAGTTAGGAAGGCACAGGTAAATAAGGAGTCAGTTGTGGTGGTGTTTTTTGATATTGAGAAGGCATATGATATGATGTGGAGGGAGGGGGTGTTAATTAAACTGCACATGCTGGGGGTAGGAGGTAGGGTGTTTAACTGGGTGAAAGATTTCCTGTCCGAGAGGGTGATACGGGTTAGGATAGGGTCTGAGGTGTCAGGTGAATACACAGTGAGCAATGGCACACCACAGGGCAGTGTAATTAGTCCACTGTTGTATAGTGTTATGATTAATGATGTGTTTTCACGGGTAGGTGGGGATGTAGGGAGAGCACTGTTTGCTGATGATGGGGCACTATGGAAGAGGGGTAGGGACTTAGCACATGTAGTGGGTAAAGTACAGGAGGCTATAGATGTGTTGGTTGAGTGGGGCTATGAGTGGGGGAGCAGGTTCTCAGTAGATAAGACGCAGACAGTGTTCTTTACTAGGAAGAGGGATGTGGGTGGTGAAAAGCTTAGGATGTACGGTAGGGAGTTAGAGAGAGTGGGGTCCTTTAAGTATTTGGGAGTAGTTTTTGATAGTAAGTTGACTTGGGTGGAGCACATTAGGAGGGTTGAGGGCAGGTGTAGGAAGGTGATAAATGTGATGAGGTGTTTGTCAGGTAGGGACTGGGGGGCTAG
The DNA here is from genome assembly GCF_037954235.1 of Aulostomus chinensis. NCBI lineage: Eukaryota > Metazoa > Chordata > Actinopteri > Syngnathiformes > Aulostomidae > Aulostomus > Aulostomus chinensis. The sequence continues at coordinate 18,609,646 of NC_141341.1, read as the reverse complement.
CTGTGCGGCACTGAAGACGATTTGTATTTCGATGGTGAGGGCGGCACTAGATTATGGGTGTATAATGTATGGGTCGGCTGCTCAGTGTCACTTGCGGGTTCTGGATGTGATATACAATAAGGCACTGAGGGTGTGTTGTGGGGCGCTAGGGACGACACTGGTGGCAGCACTGCAGGTGGAGATGGGTGAGATGCCCCTGAAGCTAAGAAGGAAGCAATTAATTGTGAGGTATTGGGCTAACCTGCAGGGTCACTCAAGGGTGCATCACCAAGAGTGTGTTAGATGAGTGTTGGGAGTACGGGAGGGGGGGGGGCACAGGGAGCACTTTGGGAGTATAGGGAATGTACTGGCTAGGGAGCTAGGAGTAGGGCACATTAGGGTGAGTCAAGCAGTGGTGTACCCAGAGATGGCACCGTGGAGGATGGAGTGGCAAGAGGTGGACTGGTGCTTGTTGGAGTTGAGGAGGGAGGTTGAGGACTTGGTTAGGGCTCACAACAGGTGTATGAGAAGGGTGTGTGGTGGATGGGAGAAGGTTTATACTGATGGATCAAGGGCGGAGTCTGGGGAGACAGGATTTGGGGTGGCAGTACTGGAGAGAGGGATAGGGCTTAGAAGGCACACGACAGATGGGCTGGGGGTTTACACAGTGGAGATGGCAGCGGTGCTGGTGGCACTGAGGTGGGTGGAGTGTACACAAGTGGGGAGGGTGGTGGTCTGCTCAGATTCAGCAGCAGTCCTAACCAGCATCAGGTCATGTCACACGGGTAGTCGTCAGGATATTTTGTACCAGGTTCTTCAGGCAGTCACGAGGATAGTTCAGCGGGGGGGTCAGGTCAGGTTAGGTTTTTATGGGTACCAGCACATGTGGGGGTGGAGGGGAATGAGAAGGCAGATGAGTTGGCAAAGGGGGCGTTGGTGAAGAGGACGGTGGAGATGCATGTGAGGGTGAGCAGGGCTGAGGTGAAGGTGATAGTGAGGGAGAGGGTGATGGACAAGTGGCAGGGAAGGTGGGACAAATAGAAGAAGGGTAGGCACTTGTATAGGGTTCAGAGGAGTGTGCGGGCTAGAGGGTGTAGGGGTGGAGGTGGGCAGAGGCGGGAGGAAGTAGTGAAGGTGAGGCTGAGGCTGGGACACTGTGGGCTGAACGGGACTTTGAAGGTGTTAGGGAAGCACGACACTGGGCTGTGTGAGGGCTGTGGTGAGGAAGAGTCGGTAGAGCACGTACTCCTGAGGTGTGGCAGGTATGAGGTGGAGAGGAGGGTGATGAGGGACAGGTGGAGGAACATGGGGAAGGGTGAGATCAGTCTGGAGGGAGTTCTGAGGATGGAGGATAGGGAGAGTGTTAGGGTTCTTTTAGAGTATTTGAGGGATACAGGATTGTATGATAGGATTTAGGTTGAGGGATTATGTTTAGGATTTAGAGGTAGGATTTAGGTGTAGGGGTTAGAGGGAGGGAAAGATGGTGTTCCGCGATGGGACAGAGGAGGGCGGTAATCTGGTGGGTTGCCAACCGCCGTAAAAACCAAAGAAGAAGAAGAAGAAGAAGGCTCAGGTAGTTCAGTCTGGGGTAGCTGCAGGCCCGAGAAGGCATATGCCCTGCTATATTTCTTATATCTATTTTTTTTTCCCCGCTTCTTTATTTTTTGGCTATCCTAGTTTTTTTTTCACACACTTTTTGTAAAATAAAACACCTCAATCTGCTTTAGTGACTCCAGCCATTTTTTTCTACATTGAAGAACTTCTTTGAATTCTTGTAACACTGTCTTTGCCAAGACGATACTCAACCGGCATGACAACCGGAAATTCTAGCAGAATATAAGATTCTATCCTGTCTGCTGCTGACAAGGATCCTTTGGTGTCTGTGAATTTTAGCAGGATATTACTTTGTGACACTACTCTTACAATGTCACTCACTACAGAATTTTCCACATCACCACAATGCTGACTAATTATCTTCTGGACTTTACTGCGCAGTAATGGTGTTGAAAATTAATGGATCTGGTTAATTTGCTCAATTTCTTCTTGAGCAGCACTTTCTGATATGTGCAGGATTTGTCTGCATTTTTAGAAACAGTGCAGCCAAGTTACGTTCCAGTTGTGTTTCCAAGTCATGTGCGTCAAATACTGGCTCACCAAACTCACACTCAATATCACCCAGTAAAGGTGGCTGATCTTCCACTTCGGTTGGCTGATGAATGTTCAACGTCTGATGTAACAACAGTTTTGAATGGTACTGCAGTACTACCACTGTGCACTTGACTTTTGTGCGCGTTAAACGTTGAATACACATTAGTTTGAAAGTGACAACCTTCATAAGGACATGGCACAGTTTGTTTCAGTCTGAAATGGCTGCACAAGTGAGTGAAAAACTCTGCTTCAGTACAAGGCTGTAGGTAATCATATAACTTGCAGTGAAACGCAACTTTAGGTTGACTTGCTTGCCCAATGACTGACTGAGAGTGCCACACAGATAAATGCACTTTGAGGGCATTAAAAGATTTGAAAGTTCACAAACAATCCCTATGCAGACATGGTATTGGCAGTTGCCTGGTGAAGCCTCCATGTTTCGACGATAGTGTTTAAATAACTGTCCTCTTTTGTCTGCAGAAAAAATACAATGCTTACAGGTCCACTGCATCTACAAAAAAAATTAAATACTAAAGTGTTAATTTTAATGGAAATACTCTGTGATCAATTCTTATAAAAGTGTAGCATGATGAAAATTGCTCTGCTGCTGGTATAACACCCTAAACTGAAACATCCTTACAAGTATATGCTAACGGAATCTTACCTGTACTGAGGCCACGACAGTGAACCTGTTGTCGAAAACCTAAGGAAGTCTCTGCTACCTACTGTGCATGCCTACATCCAGTCTGAGGGCATTACTGCACCCTACAGGTGAAGTAATGTTATTGCTTTACTTGTTGCTACTTAGTTGTTGTAAGTTCACTTTACTCTCAATTATCAGTAAAGTGGATCTTCCACCATGAAATTACACTTAACTTGTTTTGAACAAGTGGTGAGTACAATCAACTAAACTGAATCAAGTAAACTGAATCCATTTATTTGAGTCAGGAAAGCTATTTGCATTTACAGTGTACCTCGACTTTTTCTCCCTCTCTGCAGACACTTGCTGCAGCCAGGCTTAGTGGATGGGTTGCTGCCAAGACCTCAACCTTTGTTATAGGGACAGCAGCAATCCTATATATGTGTGTGTATATATATATATATATATATATATATATATATATATATATATATATATATATATATATATATATATGTATATATATTTATTTGTAATAATACACTTAGCATTAGTGGAGTTTATGTTACAACATGCTGTAGGAATATATATGTTTACATCTTTGTCTGGTCATATTGTTATGATTGCATAAAATGCCATAGCCATTTGTGGCCTATCCAAAACATTCAGCTGATATTATCCAAGATAGTTTTAAAATAAGATCTGTATGTAGTTAATTGTCAGTGAATACCAGTTAGCTAGAATTTACAAGAAGGCTTGTTATAACCACATTACAAATACATTGTGACGTGTGTCAACAAACAAATAACATGGGAGGCGAATGGACACCATTTGATACTAATAGCGACATTCCAAAATAGTAGCCAAACTTTGAAATTTACAGAATAAAAGAGATACTAAATATATTCAGGACATCTTCTCACTTGCAGTATTGTGTGCATACATCTTTACTTGACATTGTCCACAAAATGGTCTCCTTGTATGGTTGACTACTGAGAACCCCCAGGTAATAATAATAATAACAATGATAAATTTTATTTAAAGGCGCCTTTCTTGGCCCTCAAGGTCACTGTACAGAGCACATTAAAAAAACAAATCAAAAACATCAAAACAAATATCAAAACAACAATAAAGGATAAAAACAACTGAAAGAGGCACAGAGATTTCCATTAAGTTGGATACACAGATTTGAACAGATGAGTTTTGAGATGTGATTTGAAGTAGATGAGTGAGTCAATGTTTCTGAGTTGGGGTGGTAAAGAATTCTAGAGGGTGGAAGCAGAGCGGCTGAATGCCCTGTTCCCCATGGTGGTGAGATGGGTGGAGGGGACAGACAGGTGTATGGAGGAAGAGGATCTTAGGGCACGGAAGGGAGTGGGAGGATGGAGGAGGTCGGACAGATATGGGGGGGGCAAGCTTGTGGATGGCCTTGAATGTAAGCAGGAGGATTTTGAAGAGGGGGAAAGGGGTTTGAGGCAGATGGAAGGCAAGGGGAGGTGTGGCTCCTGCACCAGTTTGTATTGGTGTGCATGTTGTTCACTACCTCGACACCTAGCAGTGACATCATTTGTTATATAGATCTTTAAATCAATAAGATGTCTTAAGTGAGGGTTTACGACAGTCAGAGTTGTGTGCTTTCATATAGCTCGCATAAAAGTTAAGGACACAGAAGCTGTGTTTTCTTGATTCTTCCCCTCCCTCCATTCGGGGCTGGAAACTGTGCTTGACAACACACAAACACAAACAAACACACTTAATAAGATGGATAATAAAAAGATATCCCATCCTAAATAGTTGCCATTTTCCCCAGGGGATAACTATGTTAGTACATGTCTTTGCTTGGTGATTGACTATTGATTTTCCATCTGTGTTGTTGGATTAAACTTTTTCTTTTCAGAGAAAGAGGAGAAAACTATGGGAGGATCAGCCATCTTTGTTTTCTCTGCATGTTGCAAGGGAATTTGAACACATAACTGGCTATAAAAAAGTACACCTGTTCAGTTTTTGGCTTTAAAAACCCACATATGTCTTTACATAGGCTCCTGGCCTCAGGATTGATTTCATTTTTGATGGCAATATCCCAGCCACTGTGGAGAAGCTCTGTTTGTGCATACAGTTTTAAGCCATACTGCCTCTGAAGCCTGGGACAGTTCATAGAAGGACTTGCATCAAGACTATTTCTAAATCCCTGCATAGTACCAACTGTTCGTCCACAGTTGCAGACAATGGAAATTTAAGTATTTCAATGCATTGTATTTATTTTGCCCATTAATGCAAAACAATGATAACAGAGAGCTAAAGATACAGCAGAGGAAATACACAATAACGTCTCTGCTAATGTGAACATAATTTTTGAATGTCCCAAAGATAAATTTCAATTTGTAAACATTCTGACATTAGTAGAATAGATAAGCTTAATGTATGAGTTATCAGTTGTCCCCCATTCCCTGTTAGCCTGTTCAGCAAATACACTGGAAAAAAAGGAAATGGTGTGTCTTGGAATATACAAAAGTGAAGTTAATAGATACAACACGTTTAAATCATATTTCCACTATCAACATGATTTGATCACATAGTCTTAGTTTGTTTTTAAGAAAAGCTGAAAATACTACTTTTTTTTGTATTACCATAAACTAAGTGAATAGAAAATGTAAATACAAATCAGTCGTGTTTGGCCACCACGAAGTAAAATGACCTTTTTTGGGCACCCAGAGCCGAAGGATGGCGCTAATGCAAGTTTGAAAACTAACGGGTTGTCTTCGCACGCACATAAACTGTTATGAACTTCATTGGCTGCTTTGACTGAGGAGTGCACTGCCTGGACAGAGAGTGGCTACCTGCCGACTGAAATACTGAATAAAGTAAGTACTTTTATTCCTCCTTGTGAAACAGACCCATTTCTTGTCTTTGTTTTCCTAAAGTATATGGCAGTGACATTCTCTGCCTGCTCTGCAAACAGTCATGCTGATGGTAGCTAGCTTGAGCCCCTCTGGCCACGGTTCAGCAGACAGTGGTGATTTTGCTGCTGTCAGTCCGCCTCTGTTGTGTCCGTGAGGCCGCGCACCTCTAGCTACAAAGTAATGCAAACTGAGTAGTGGAACTGTCCGGAGCTAACGCGAGCTAACAGTCGCTAGCTCATGCTGGCAGCCACTATCCATAGTGAGCAGGTACAACCCAAGGTAAGTGGGCATTGTAGAGTGCTGGAGTTACTGGCGGGTTATAAAGCCAGGGATGACAAGTGATACTACAGCAAAGAAATGATAAATGTGATAAATTGTTTTTAAAAATACATGTCATGCAAACCTTATGCTGATGATCCAAGTTTCTCTCTACTCACACAATTTTATTTGCTGAAATGATCAAACTGGATGGAGCTTGTTAATTATTTCGTGCTTGTCATTGTGTCCAATATTACATATTGCAGAGTATTTCACTGTTGCTGTCTTAAACCCTTTTACAGCTATAATAATAGCATTTTTTCACTGAGTGCCTGGATTTTTTTTTATCATATTTTAGCAATAATAGAGTCAAAAAAATGTCTTTTGTGCCAGTTGTTTTGCAGATTTTTTCAGGATAATTTTAACTTTTAATATCTGTCAATTATTTGTCATTATTATATGTTTTAAATGCTTAAAACAGTGTATTATGTCAAAAAATAAAAGGCGAGCATGATTTTTTTTTAATCATATTTATAATGGGAAATATCTGAAAATGTGTCTGTGTAGGTTCTCATTCATCCAGGTCATCGTAGATCGAAGCGAAGTAAAATCTGGTCAACTGGACGTAAGTTTATCTTGAAGACGTTTCACCTCTCATCCGAGAGGCTTCTTCAGTTCTAGTGAAGAGTGTGGAAACTCCAGCTTATAAACCTATGTGGGAGTGGTCAGTGCTATTGTGGTGGAAACGACCCTCCCGAGACTCACCTGGCCTCACCAAACGACAGTCGTTGTGCGGTGTCAGGGAGTTTCAGGGGTGGTCGTTGGGGAGTTTCACCGACCACTCAGATGCTAATGGGCTGTGCTGGCATCAGCCGTTCCACATGGGTCTTTCAAAGACCCATGTGGAACGGCTGATGATGATGAAAATGTGCATAATAAAATTTTTGGAGATTGCAGAAATAAAGTTTCAACTATTTTAGAAGTGCACAAGCAGTTTTGTTTGACCAGAACATTTACTTTCCATGCTACAGCTTCAGAAGCTGGATTTATCCAGGTATTTTTATTTTGTGTACTGTTTGAAGAAGTTTCTCCATGACCTTTGACCTACTACTACTACTACTACTACTACTACAGGCCAGGTACTCTTGACACCAACTGCTCACAACACTAAAAACCTACCAACACCACTAAGAAACATGGCAAAACACACTACTGAAACGCTTATGAAACGCAACAATTGGAACGATACAACCCAAACGCTACAAAACACTATAAAACACTTGTACTACTATTGTTTACAGTGTTATATGCAAATACTTACAGTAATCCAATGATACACCGCTAAAAGTTCGCTGAGACCTTTAAATCCACCGCGTACCGCTGTCTGTCTCTCCTGCCTCACTCTTCTGTCCTCCTTTTGGTTTTTGATAGGCCTTTTTGCTTACCTGTTGTCTTTTACAGGCCATGGATGAAGATGTCATCAATGAGACTATCGAAGACATTGCTGTTGGAATCTGTGTTCTTAAACAACATGTTTCAAGTGATGCACCAGATGACATTGTGATTGTCCTTGAAGGGATCAAGGTGCTGCAAGATCTGCATAACACAGCACCAGCTGTTGCCATGCTGTTTGGACTGATTAACGCCCTGAACTTTAGCTACCCTGCTAACCTCCGCAACACTTTTGAGGTTGTCCAAAAGATATTCATGGAAATGTGTGATGGTAAACTTTCCAACAAAGAAAAATCGACTCTTCCAGTGAACCCACCAGGCAAACGATACAAACAATCTGTCTGCAACAGACCTTAACGCCGTTTCGAGGCCGTACTTTCAAGCTCCAAAATATTCAAACTGAGTGCCAATAGCTTTCTATGTGCAGTTCTTTTTTTTCCCTTTTGATGTCTTAATTTGTCAGATGTTCAGGACTAAATTGAAAGGCGATTCACAAGGACTTTTGGATTTTGTAAAAATATTGCAATCTAGTGAATAATCAAACATATTAGTTATGTTGTTACACAGGATTGCACAACAACAACAAAAAAATCAGAGTCGCAATAATTGGGAATTAAGTTCTCAAGTACAGTTTCAAAAGGTTACCACTTGCAGTAAGTATTGTGTGCAGAGTTAGTGTATGTTGCTGTTATTGCATCTGACTGATTTGTTTGTTTTTCGCACAAAGTGTCTGTCAGATCAAGATTCAATTCGTCTTTTTCCCACTTGAATTTACTTTGAAAATACAAATAGAATTGTATACATAGAGTTTAATTTGGGGGCTGCACGGTGGTGCAGTGGTCAGCACTGTGGCCTCACAGCAAGAAAGTTCCGGGTTCCAGTCCCGGCTCCAGCACAGGATCTTTCTGTGTGAGTCTCCATGTTCTCCCTGTTCCTGTGTGGGTTCTCTCTGGTACTCCAGCTTCCTCCCACAGTCCAAAGACATCAAGAGAGGACGAGGCTGATTGATACTCTAAATTGACTGTAGGTGTGACTGTGAGTGTGAATGGTTGTCTGTCTCTATGTGTTGGCCCTGCGATGGACTGGTGACCTGTCCAGGGTGAACCCCACCTCTCGCCTGTAGATGCTGGGATAGGCTCCACCCCCCGCGACCCTTACTAGTAAGGACTAAGCGGAAGATGACGATGGATGGAGTTTAATTTGGAATGGAATTTATAAGCAAGTATCTCCAATTTGCCTCAAACCCTCCTGATGTTATATAATTTTCCACTGCGAAAAAAGCTGTACATTTTATTTGTATTTGTGTGTATGAATACACTGCTGTTGATTTGGGGAAATAGTACAGCACTCATTCTTTTCGGTCAGGTAATTGCATATATCTGAAGGTTTTGCAGTTAAATATATATAAAAAAATGTTTCCTTTTCTCGGACCTCTGACTCTTTTTGTTACAGGCATTTCTGACAATGTATTAATGATATTTCCGCACACTAAAACCTGTAAATGGTATCTGCAACACATTTAAATAGAGTTTAGGAATGACTGAATTAAGTAATGAAGTTTGATGGAATGATTTAAAGATTTATCTTGAATTACTGGAACATAATTAGGTTTCATTACTTTTGTAAGACGGTGCAGTGGTTAGCACTGTGGCCTCACAGCAAGAAGGTTGCAGGTTCAAGTCCTGGCTTGGGCACAGAATCTTGCTGTGTGGAGTTTGCACGTTCTCCCTGTGCCTGTGTGGGTTCTCTCTGGATATTTCTGCTTCTTCCCACCATCCAAACACATGCAAGTGGGGACGAGGCTGATTGATACTCTTTTGAATTGACCGTACACTCAATAAAAAAAACAAAAAACTAGGGTGTGTCTTTTATCAACAAACTATAAATATATTGTTATTGTATAAATTAATCATCTTTGTTAACTATAAATAATTCTTTTTTGTTTATTCAATATGATTTCTAGGAAATTTAAGTCAATTAACTTCATTAGTGCCAATCTAATGAGAAGGAGTTTAATTGATTCAAAGACTCTTGTGTGCTCGTCTACTGCGCATGTGCTTCGACCTCGACCGGATGTGGATTTTTGAAGAAGCGGGACCTGACATGTACATGAGAGCATCCATGCATGAGACTTAGCTATCTTTTCCCCGACGGAACATCTTAAAATCTACAGGTAAGTAATTTGTAACACGTAGGGAATTACTTAGCTCAACGATGTGACCGATGAATAACGTTTGGGACAAGTTTTCATTCAACATTTTTCTATATCGTTTTTCCACTGTTAGCATTTTCTACTTCAGGCGAAGACCCGATTAAGTTTGCTTGTTATGCCCTTTCTTAATGTTCTGGCAAAGTTTTAGGACTACTCCTCCTACGGCTTTGATTGCATGCCCATTGGACAACATAAATTAGAATAAAGGTCATGCTTTTTCTGCCTCTCATTCTATATGGTCATTTTTTTATTATCCTCTTTATCTTTATCTTTTAACAGATCACAAATTTTATGGCTACCCAGTCCCCAATTTCAATTCATCTCCTCTGAAACACATGGTAAGTTAATATTTATCTGTTGTATATTTACACACTGATATTTTGAGGTAAAGTGATGTATCCAAAATGCCAAAATATTTTTTACGCTTTTTCTAATGGGTAAAGTTTTTACCATTTACATGGGTCATGCTCTAGTAAATTGCAAACTGCATTTACTAGAGCATGACCCATAAATCTGTCGTCCAGTGTTATTGTCCAATGATTTCAAAAATCTTGAATGTACCATTATTAGGGCCTGAGCCAGAAGGTACTTCTGGCGAAGACCCTATTATGTTTGCTCGGCAGAGCAACACATTAGCAGCACTAAAAACACTAAAAACACACACTAAACAGTGTCCCAGGCCCCCCCAACACCCATGAGGCAACTGGGCCAGACGGCCCGGAGCCAGTTTTCACATACACACCCATTCAAAACCTGGTATTATACTGTTCTTGCTCTCAATGAGTGCGCGCTATATGCGCATAATGCGCATAACGCGCATAATCTAATTTGACCCCCTGAACATGCATGAAATTCGCTGAAATTTGGCACAATCGTTCGGTATGTCTCAACATTCACTAATCAAAAACAAAAACGCCACTAAAGTCTATAGCGCCACCTAGGGAGCCACACAAAAAAAAGATAATTTTTTTTAATTTCGCGCGCTATAACTCCTCACACAAAACTCCCACAGACATGGGACCAACACCGTTGGACTCGTCTCATCAAGACGAACAATTCTTACACTCTGACCCCTCACCTATCTCCAACAGAATGTCCACAAACTGGACAAAACTGTCAAAATCAGGACTTTTTTTACTCCCCGAACAAAATCTATCTCCTCCTAAACCGTAAATGCCAGGGCTTCCAAACTTTCACACATTACTCTCCCAACTGTGCTCTTCAAAAATCTTTACAGGCTAATATACTACGCGCTCGGTTTGGATTTTATAAGCCCTCAAAGTGGGGGAGACACGTTTTACGCTTACAATGGAAGTCAATGGGGAGGCCGTGTCCTCTCATGGTACATACTCTCGAACAAATGCTTCTCACGTCTATACCATACATCGCACAGCTTTTAAAAACATATCACTGTATTCCTGACAAAAATCCCTACAAAAATATGGTATTTTGTGTTACTTTCCACCAACGTAGGCCGACTTATTCAGCTTTTACACACTACATTTCTCTTAATCCTCCACTCTCTCCACTCTAGCACAGATCAAAGAAAGTGCAGCGGGGGAGGGGTTCTTAATGGGCCAGCTGGCAGCTCTGCTCTCAGCTCTGCTCTCAGCTCTGACAGAGATGGCAGAGATTTGTTTACTGTAGTCATGGAAACCACAATTGGCACTTCTCTGCCCTCATGTACATACTCTCAAACAAACACTTGTCGCTTCTAAATTAAAACACTCACACCTTCAGAAAACACACCATTGAATTCCTGAGAAAAAACTCTACGAACTGATGTCTTTACATTACACTTTTGACCAACATATGCAGAGTTATGACTGTGTTTGTCAGTAAAACTGCCAAATCCTCCTCTGCTCTCCACTCTGACAGAGATGGCAGAGAGCGAGCAGAGAAGGGAGGGGCTCTTAAAGGGCCGGCTCTCAGCTCTGCACTCACACTGTGCAGCGCACTGAGGCTCGTATCTCCTAAACTACAAGGCCTAGGGATTTGCCGATTACACCGTTGGATTCGGGCCGGTGTCAAGGACGCGGCCATAGGCCGCGTGGGGGCTCAGGCCCTAACAACGCTGCTTGCAGCTTTAATTCACATTGTTTTTTTTCTTGTTCTTTCAGTGACATGAATGTGGCAGTGTAAACACTGTACAACTAGAGAGACTTGTAAATACAAATTACTGAAACATTATCAACTACATCACAATCGTGGAAGAGGCCAACTGTTAAATTCTGTGTTCTCATATTATGTTTTTAGTTGCATATTCTCATAAAATAATGTGCTCTCATATTGTTATTCCTGCATGTATTGAAAGAAATATACCTCGACCACGTGATTGTTTATTTTATTTTGTTTTCTGCTGTGGAAATGCATTGTGGGTGATTTTTTTTTTTTACTTGGAACGGAGCACATGCCATGGCTACTGATGTTTTTCCAGAGCTGTGATGAAACGAATAAAACCACAAAGAAGACGGACCTACTGTGTGATATTTCAGTAACATGGCAAATGAAAACGAAAACTCAACAGGTTATGGGCCCAGGCGTGATACGAGAGGAGGAAAATGGCAAAGGTGAGTCTTCGACGGAGATGAAAATAACTTCGAACTTTGGGAAGTTAAGTTTCTTGGCCACCTGCGCATGCTAGGCTTAAAAGACACAATACTATCCACGGACCCAGACTCAGAAAAGAACGAAGAATGCTACGCAGAACTAATTTAATTTCTCGACGATAAAAGCCTCTCGTTGGTGATGAGAGAGGCGGCAGACGACGGTGCGAAAGCTCTACAAATATTACGAAACCATTACGCCAGTCAGGGTAAGCCCAGACTCATTGCCCTATACACAGAACTAACTTCACTAAAGAAGGAGGCCGAAGAATCTGTAACGGACTATATAATCCGAGCTGAAAAGTCAGTAACTTCCCTAAGAAATGCAAAGGAAGAAAGTGACGGGCTGATAATAGCCATGATTCTAAAGGGACTTCCAGAGTCATACAAGCCTTTTGCCATTCACACGACGCAGAGCAGCGAGGATTTAACATTTGTCCAATTTAAAAGCAAATTAAGAAGCTATGAAGAAACAGAAAAGTTCGACAGTAAAACAAAATCGGACAATGTGATGAAAGTAGACATGACATCAGTCATCTGCTACGGATGTGGAAATCGCGGCCATATTGCAAAAGAGTGCCGCCAGAAGGGGGCACCAAAGTGGTGCAGCTACCACAGAAGCTCAACACATAGTGACGAGAAATGCAGGAGAAAATCTAAGTATAAAGATGATGCAAAACAAACTGCAGAAGGACAAGGACAAGACCAAGAGACAGAAGAAACTTTTGTATTCAAGGTCAGTCAAAAATTTCTCCCTGACAGCATCAAAAGAAACGGACTAATGGTGGATTGTGGTGCAACATCACACATTATAACAGAGGAAAACATGTTCACAAAATTTGACGAGACATTTAACCCGGAAGCACATTACATGGAGCTGGCCGATGGAACCAGAATGAACAATGTTGCATTAAAACGAGGGGACGCAGAAGTGGACCTACAAGACAAAGAAGGAAGACGTGTCAAGGTTACACTGAGGAAGGCCTTATTCATACCATCATATCCACAGAGTATATTCTCCGTAAAAGCAGCTACAACAAATGGGGCGAAGGTGATCTTCAAAGAAGGACAAAATGAACTGATACACAAAGATGGGACTGGTTTCCGCATAGAAGTATACGAGAGACTATACTACCTGAAAAAGGTAAACAACAAACAGTGTGTTGAAAATACAGAAAATGATATAATGTCCAGTGACAAAGTGAGTTTATCTTGTGACGTCAAAACTTGGCATGAGATTTTGGGACACTGCAATATTGATGATGTGTTGAAATTACCAAATGTAGTAGATGGCATGAAGATCACAGGTGACACCAAGGTAGAGTGCAGCGTCTGCACTGAGGGTAAACTCACAAATAGCAGAAATAAGAAAAGTGATGCAAAAGCCAGTGCACCCCTAGAGCTGGTACATACTGACTTAGCAGGTCCCATTGAGCCAACCTCTCAAGATGGATATAAGTATGCCATTTCATTCACAGATGATTTTTCAGGTGCTGTGTCTGTTTACTTCCTTAAAAACAAAAGTGACACAGCCCTTGCAACAAAGAAATTCCTTGCAGACAGCAGTTTTTCAGTCACTGTTAAGGGAAAAGAGCATAAGACATGAGACATCATCTCCCTACTCTCCACATCAAAATGGCACTGCAGAGAGACAGTGGAGAACCTTGTTTGAAATGGGAAGATGTCTCTTAATAGAGAAGGGATTACCAAAAGTACTGTGGCCCTATGCTGTACAACATGCTGCTCATGTTCGAAATAGGTGCTACAATGACAGGACCAAAAATACCCCATTTTTCATGTTAATGGGAAGAAAGCCAAATCTGGCTAAAATGTGGGTGTTTGGATCTGACTGCTACACCTACAATCATGACCATAAGAAACTAGACCCCAGAGGTGAAAAAGGAATATTTGTTGGACACAGTAAGAACAGTCCAGCATACCTGATTTACAACCCAAACACAGAAAAAGTGTCAAAACATAGACAGGTGAAATTTATCAGAAGGAACAGTGTTGATCAACAGACACAAACTGAATGTGATTCAGAAATCCAGAGTTACCAAGACCAAAAACTCAGTACTGAAAATAGTGCAGATATAACAGAGAGCGAAAACCAGCCTCTAGGTGAAAATGAGGAGATTCTGAACACAGATAATAGAGATGAGTCAAAAGATGATGAAACTACAGAAAATGTAGTCCTAGATAAAAATGAAAACAGTGTGGATCTAGGACCTTCTCATAGTCAATACCAACTTCAAAAGAGAGAAATACTTGAATGACTACATAACAGATGTTGATGATAAGGATGAAACCCATGTAAGTGTTGATTATTGTTACAGGGCGGTAGGTGAAATTCCCCAAAACTACAGAGAAGCCCTGAGGTCACCCGAGGGTCCAGGATGGGAACGCGCTGTGAAAGAAGAGCTCGACTCACTAAATGAAAATGACACATTTGAACTGATCTCTCTACCCAAAGGTAGAAATACAGTGGGGGGGAAATGGGTCTATGCAATTAAAGAAAACGCTGAAAAAGGGAAAATATTTAAGGCAAGATACGTTGCAAAGGGGTACAAACAAACAGAAGGCATAGATTATCACGAGACTTTTGCTCCAACAGCAAACCTTACGTCAGTGCGAGCAATGATGCAGATAGCAGTCCAAAATGACTTAATTGTCCATCAGATGGATGTGAAAACAGAATATTTGCATGCTCCAATAGATGAAGAAATTTTCTTAGAACAACCAGAGGGTTTTGAAAAGAAATCAGAGACAGGAGAAAAACTAGTATGCAAACTAAAGAAATCCATTTATGGACTAAAACAATCAGGAAGAAATTGGTATAAACTTCTAAATGACCATCTAGAGGAAAACAACTTTGTGAGAAACCTATCAGACCACTGTGTATATAAAAAGCAGATAGGAAATGAGACTATTATTGTACTAATCTGGGTGGATGATATTATTATTGCAGCCAGCAATAATGATATACTTAACGTGTTCAATAACAACATGAAATCCCAATTCAAAATGAAGGATCTGGGAAAAATATCGAACTTCTTGGGCATTGAGTTTGACCAAAAGGAAAAGGAAATCAAAATGACTCAGAAAGGGTACATCCTAAAAATGCTGAAAAGGTTTGGAATGTCAGACTGTAAACCTAGAGCTACTCCAAGTGAGCTAAAAACGGAGAGTGACAGCATGAAGGAGAGCGACAGAGATGATGTTGCAAACCCTAAAGAATATCGGGAAATCGTAGGCAGTCTGATTTATGCTATGACTTGCACCAGACCAGATATTAGCTGGATAGTGAGTCAACTGTCACAAATGCTGGCAAAGCCAAAAGCAGAGAACTTAGTGGCTGCCAAACATGTCTTGAGATACTTAAAAGGTACATATGACTTTGAGCTCTGCTTCACTAAAACTGATGAGAACTTAAAACTAATAGCTTTCAGTGACTCTGACTGGGCGTCCTCGGTGGAAGATAGACGTAGTACTACAGGGTACTGCTTTAGCTTAACGAAACAAGGACCTGTAATTTCGTGGAAATCAAAGAAGCAACCCACAGTGGCATTGTCGACTTGTGAAGCGGAATACATCGGCATGGCAAACACCACACAAGAAAGCATGTATCTAACCCAATTGTTAAATGGTATGGATAATAGAGTTTACGGTTGCATTAAGATTCATGGTGACAATCAGGGTGCCATTGCACTGAGTAAGAATCCAGTGCACAGACAGAGGTCCAAGCATATAGATGTGAAATATCACTTCATCCGTGATGCACAAAGTGAAGGACCAATACACATTGTATACTGCCCATCAGAAGACATGGTTGCAGACATATTGACAAAACCTGTAACTAAGATTAGAATGGTTAAATTCAAAAGGTTCTTCTTTGGAAATTAAAAGGTGTGTGGACATAGTATATGAGTTGAGAAAATGAGAACAAGTGGGGGTGTTAAATTCTGTGTTCTCATATTATGTTTTTAGTTGCATATTCTCATAAAATAATGTGCTCTCATATTGTTATTCCTCAATGTATTGAAAGAAATATACCTCGACCACGTGATTGTTTATTTTATTTTGTTTTCTGTTGTGGAAATGCATTGTGGGTGATTTTTTTTTTTTTACTTGGAACGGAGCACATGCCATGGCTACTGATGTTTTTCCAGAGCTGTGATGAAACGAATAAAACCACAAAGAAGACGGACCTACTGTGTGATATTTCAGTAATATGGCAAATGAAAACGAAAACTCAACACCAACATTATTTATGCATACATGTAAACTGCTCATGTGTATTCAAGACATGGATTGCCCTTAAAGCCCATGTCTATAGTAAAGGTGTGGAAAATAATCGATATTAATCGATGCATCGATGTGCATGTGCGCGATGCGAGTGCATCGGCTCATTCACTGGGTATGATGCAATTGATGGGTGAAATCTAGATTCATCTCGATGCGTTGGTGGGTATCGGTAAAATCCGATGCAAGCGCCGTTCTCTTCATGTTAAACTTCACCCCATCTGCTGTTCCCCAGGAGCTATGAATGCACCATCATTATTTTGCGTATTGTATTGAATACGGACGGAAGCCGTGAGGTACAAACAATACACTACTAGTAAAACAGCATGGACGTTCGCACGAACAGCAGCTAGGAAGCTTCTATATTTAATGCACCCGCAACATTTAAATCGTATGTTTGGAAACACTACGGATTCGCAAAGAAAGACGGAAAGCTCGACAAAATGTCCGTCATTCGCAAAGAATGCCACGTTAGGAAGCCGTACAACGGCAGCACGACAAACATGCAGACCCACTTAAGAAGAGTACACCACATCACCCACAAGTCTACCGCCACCTCCCCGCTTCCCCGTCTAGTTCCTCGCTGGACACCGGAGAAACATTGATTGCACTGTTGAAAAAGTCACTTTAGGTTACTCATTGAGTGTTTTGTTGTTGCTGTGTACTGTACTTTTTACAGCAGTAATTATTGTTTAATTGTTTTTCTCTTTTATTGTTGCAGAACTCACTCAAATCACTGATTCTCAGTGGCCAGTTAGAAAGTCAACTCTAGCAGTTTGGCAGACAGTGTTATGGCCATTGAATGGTTTATTTGCACCATGTTAGGCCGTGCATTAGTTGTTCAATAGTGTACTGTAATATGACCCGACTAGGACAGAGCACTTGTGTGATGTAGGTTTGGGATTGGAATCCTTTAGGATTTTATTGATTCAGATTCCTTAACAGTTGCAGGTCTGTCTAATCCGTGTAACTGTACAAAACGGAACCCAAAGGACACTTATGGGTTCATTTGGTTCTATTTGTAGACTCAGAATTATGATGGTCCTTGAAATTTAAAAGTTAGAGAACCACTGCTATTGTGATTGCATAGACGATGTGAAAGTGTGAGGAAAGTTGTTGCTGCTTTAAGATGGCAAAAAGAATTTGCATGAAGTGGTGCATAGTAAAAAAGACAAACAGCACTTTTGTTGAATTTACTGCCAAGTGCCCATAAGGAATAAAGCCAAATCCTTTTTGTCGTACCACTGAATTCCATTTTTTTTAGGGCCTGAGCCAGAGGGTACTTCATTTAATTTCTTTTTTCTTTGCTTATTTGCATCATGTTGAATCGCATCATATCGCAGCAAATTCCATCATATCGTATCGCATTGACTTGAACTAAATGATTATCGCATCGTATCGCATTGTGAAGAGGGTAAAACGTATCGCATCGTATCGGCAGAAGATTATAATCGTTAAAAGTATCGTATCGCTGGCAGTGCATCGAGATGTGTATCGAATCGTCCTCAGTGCTGAGATTCACACCCCTAGTCTATAGAGGTCATCCATCTCAGCCTACACAGACAGCTTCCAGTTCCGTAACTTTCAAATGCGAGTTGTGTGAATGCACTGAGCTTTGTACTGTAAAGGGTTTTTTTCTTCATATTGGGAGACATCTTAAAAATAGTTTAACAGTCAGCTGTGTGTTTCATAGCTGCTCTTTCAAAACAAATGTTTACAATACATTTTACACACACAAAAAGAGAAAGCATCATCAATATGAATTAAAAGATTTCAAAGATAGTGTAGTGACATTTGTAAACCCAGTGCCACAATCTAGCAGTTCTGATACTGGGACGACTAGATATCTTTGAGGTATCATACGATGACATTGTGTCAGCGAGTGAAAATGTTGATGGTGCTGTTGAAAACTTTTCTGAACTAATTGAATGGAAAATAGCAGTCATATTGTTAAAATTAGAACATATATTCCATATTCCAGGCCAAGAAGTCAATGAATTAGTGGACAATTTGCATTTTCTGTTAAATTCAGCTTGTGCACCTGTCACAAAACGTACACTTTCAGAAATTTTCAAAAGCTACAATATCCATATTGATCAGACTACTCTTGAAGAACTTGCAAATTCAGTGTGTGTTTCGAATCCTGTGGCAAAAGTGTTATCTAAATGTGGGCCTCTTTCCACATCTCAGGAAAGAAAAAAATACTACAAGTCAAATTTTAGAATTATTGAGCCTGTTGAGTATTTTCTGTCTGCAGGCCACAAAAAATCATTTCAGTATATCCCTTTATTAAAATTATTGCAAGAAATACTCAGTCCCAATAAATTGCTAGATAAAGTTATTGAAGAACATACAAAGCAAAAAAGAAAGAGAGACCCACCTTGTGGTCAGCAGATTTACGGGTCATTTCAAGATGGTGAGCATTATAAAAGTAATAGCTCCCTCACATGCTTTATGTTTGTCAGATCGATAAAGAGCTCCTGCGCATCTCAACAGTGCCTTTGCTTTTTTTCTGCACTTGATCAGTACTCTCTGCGTCTTATGGTTATGTTTAAACACCGTGGTGGAGCAGCTGGGCGGAAGATTAGACAAGTCATGGTGGACATTTCCAAGGTCTGTCTGTCTCTCTGTGTTTCTGTCAGTGTGTCTGACTTTGTCTGTGTCTGTGTCTGTCTTTCTTTGTCTGCTCGTCTGCCTGTGTCTGTCTTTAGTAGACACACAAGGACACACTACACACACACTACATACAAGAAGAGCATGTGTCCTCAGATCCTTGTGTGTCTACTTGAATGAAGACCCTGAGAAACTTGTGAAGATTTATTTGGTGAGTTACATGAGCGACACAGTCAGAGAGGGTATTATGTTGAAATGTCTGATTTGGTGTTTACTGGTCATGAAGTTAAAAGGCTAGTTCGGATTTTTTTGACATTATGTTGTTGAAGATCCTCACCATCAGCGTTGTTCATCAGCAGAGACTTTTCCTTCGTTGCGTCCCGTGAGCCGAGTTTCAGCCTGATTTCACTGTTGCAGAAAGTAGTTCCATGTAGTTGCCTTAGATCATATGGATAAAGCATTTTGCACAAAAAAAACCAACGTGCGTTTTAAAAAGTAATCCATTTGCATCAAGAATTCTTTGCAGTAAAAAAGTCGGACCTTGCAATCACCTGAAATCACTGAGTGCACCATCATCAGTTGTTTCATGGCGGTAACATTCTTGTAAGTCGAGCATGTAAAGGCCTCGTCCTTCCGCCACCTTTCTCCAGCTGATGGAAAGGTGCACACAGTGATACGAATGGAGAAAAACTAGTTCCGGGTGATTGCCACGTCTGACTTTTTCCCAGCAAAGAATTCTTGATGCAAATGGATCACTCTTTTGAACTCTTTTTTTTTTTCGCAAAACGCTGTATCCAAGTGATCTCAGCAACTACTTGGAACTACTTCCTGCAACACCGAAACCAAGATAAAACTCATAAAACGCAGTGGGGGAAACGTCTCTGTAGATGAACCACACTGATGGTGAGGATCTTTGACAACTACATGTCCAAAAAATCTATCCTTTTCCTTTTTAAATCTAAAATATATCTACTAATATCTACTAATTACTGTCTAAAATGTATCTTGTTTTCTCCTACAGAACACAGACGCTGAGACAAGTGCTTCCATGGAGCAAACTGTAATGGGAGTATATGTCATCCAGAAGGAGGGGGAAGAGCCTGAGGAACCTGAGGACATTGGTGTTCTGACTGAGGGTGTGGAGGTCCTCAGTGCTTTGGCAAATGTTGGAACGGCTTGTGCTTTGTTGTTTGGACTGATATACTGTTTAAACCTGCAATACCCCCCTGACCTCAAATGTACTTTTGAAGTACTGCAGAAAGTTCTTCTGAATCTGGATGGGCAGAGACTATCATCCAAGGCACAGTTTCTCAAAAACAAGCTGATGGCCTAAATAGTCACAGAAGTCAGGTATTTATCTCAACGCATCTGTAGTGCCTTTACATTGCTCTGACTCACACATTTCACCATCAGACATGGTAAGTTCGTCGACATGTCTACTTATTTAAGTTTGTTTTAAGTGAGTCCAGTTTAAGTAAGCTTGTTCAATGGACTGAGATTTGTGTCAGCAGAAGAAATTTTTTTGTGTGTGTGTCACTGGAACAGATGCAACAACCTTTAAATTCATACCTAAACTGAGTGTCCTGGATCGGTTATAAACACTTGTTCCCAAAATTCATTTGAGTGGGTCCTTGCACGAGACCACACAATGGTTTCCTTCTTCTTCTTTTTTTTAATTTTATTTTTTTCAGAAAGATTGCACAAAAAAGTGATTTGTCTCTATAATGCACATACTGCAAGAAAAGATGGCGTAAAATTTTTTGGGGTCATTCATATAGACATGCTGCTTTGATGTCGACCTGTGTTGTTGTAGTTAAAAAAAAATTAGACTTAAGAATTTAAACTTTGGACATTTTTGAGGCTACTGTGTTAGAGTAACTGTGAGCAAATTCATACCTACAATGGAGAAGTTTCCTTTTCAAAACATGCACTAATTTCATTGTACAATGCTTTAAAGCCTGTATGTGTATGTTTATTAAAAATGTCTATTCAGAAAATATTTTGAGTTTTGGCAATTTTTTTATTGGATGGCTGTAACAGCAACAAACACAAGCCTAATTAAATCAACAACATTGATTTAGTTCATTGAACAAGATTGAGGTAAGTACAACAGAATAAATCTATATTACTTCATAAAACAAAGTGGAATTCTGTCTAAATAAAATCTCAGGCTGATGTACGCTTAATTAGATTTAATTTTACAAGAATAAGAGTATAAACTTGTTTATTGAATGCTGACATGTTGATTGGATGAACATGTTAAAATCATGTTGCATCCACTAAATATTCTTTGTTCAAATAAGATGATAAAACAGATTGAATGTACATGATTTTTTTTAGATGGAATTTAGGTACCAAGATAAAATCATGTTCATCCAATGAAACAAATTTTTGAGTGTAGGTATGACTGTGAGTGTGAATGATTGTCTGTCTCTCTATGTGTTGGCCCTGCGATGGACTGGCGACCTGTCCAGGGTGAACCCCGCCTCTCGCCCGTTGACGCTGGGATAGGCTCCAGCCCCCCCCCCCCCAACCCTTAATGTAGGAATAAGCAGAAGATAATGGATGGATGGATTTAAATACCACTTAAAAGTCACATTAGACCTGATATTAAAAAAGAGGTATCCTGGACAAGGCTGATTACTTTAATTCTACACAAAGAATAGGTGTAATGTAACTGAAAGAAAATGTTTTGGATTAACATGATTCCGTCATTTTAAATCAACATGATTATTTTTTTATGGTTTTGCACAATCAATAAGCACTACAATAGCTGGAAAATATCATGTTTAGAGAACATGACTTTTTCAAACAGTGGGACGTGAATGAGATATTTGAGTGAACAAGCAATAGTTAACTGAGAGGAAGAGGAAAGGTAAGTTGGTTGGCTATATTTGGATCATGTGGGACCGATGTACACATTAAAATCACATAAATTCAAAGAACTTTTTTTCAGTGTAAGCTAAGTTGCTGCTGCATCAGACTCCTGCAGTGCATGATCATTCTACATTATATTTGTTCCTGAGGTCATAGTGGATGGTGGTGGTGCACTGGAGCGCATTATTTTTAGTGGTGTACTCATACTGTTTTTTTGTCCAGTCCAGTAACATTCACTCAGGAGGACAAAATATTAGGAACACTTGATGACAAACGATGACTTCAATAATGAAAATAAGAATAATCATCTTTGAACCCTTTTTCAACCAAAACAGAAAATTTAAAAGCTTCATCAAAGTAGAATATGAGGCAGAGCTATTGTATATGTGTACAAAGATACACAATATCTGCTTCATGAATTTATTCTATTTCACTGTTTTATGTTTTCATGTCAAACGTGTAACCAGTAAATTGTTGTCCCGTCACCATTTTCCCTCATGATACACTGGTTGCGAAGTTACAGTGAAGCTGCCCTTGAGTCAGCACAAACCACAGGAGCGGCAGGTGGAGCAAGGGGTGAATCAGGAAATGGGGAGCAATTGACTGGTTTGATCACGTGTAACTCATTTGAATTTAAAGCTGCGGGCCCTGAAACAGCCTACTCTGAGGATGGCTGATAAAGAGAGGTTTTGAGGCAGGCTAAAATATTGTGTCAGAGTGGATTTTCACCAAGAAACTTCAAAGACATGTCCTGGGGGCCTGTAAGATTAACTCAAAGTTCTTGAAAAACAATATAAAATGTCACCTTTGGTCTCGAGATCGGACCTGCCTTTTTCTTACAAGGGGTCTCTGCAAGCCAATGACTCCTATTTGCGCCAATATCGCCTGACAGCATTTCCTGGCATGGATCCTGGAAGACTTGTATCTCCAGCCTGCCCCACCAGAGACATGTAGCCAGCACCTGATGGTCAGCACCAAGGACACTAAGTGTGGATGAAATTCAGTGTGCCCTGTTGACCTGTGCAAACATGCAACACATTTCACTTACAAGGTGACACACAAGGACATGTTACTTATTTGGTTTTTTTTCAACACTTACGTTATGACTTCAGTATCACCCGGAAAGCAGTGGGTGTAATTTATTTTGGTGGTTACAGGTTTTATTCTGTTTGAGCCAAAAGGACCCTTTCTGGTTTTTCTTAGGCCAGACAGTGCAAATTTTAATTATGACTGGACATTTTTACAACATAGATGACCCAGTTTCAATTGACCTTCATCTTTCCAGCAGCAAAGTACTCATTTAATGTTGCTAGCTGCTAATAAATGAAACCTATTAATTTTAACTGGTGGCACAATGGTGAGCAATGTCGCCTCACAGCAAGACATTTCCAAGTTTGAGCCCAGGACTTTTCTGTGTGGAGTTTGCATGTTCTCCCTGTCCCTGGGTGGGTTCTCTCCAGGTTCTCCAGCTTCCAATGACGTGTAGTGAGTAGTAATAAGACGGTGCTTTTGCGCGTGCGTGTGGAAACTTTTGCGCGTGCATGTGAATACGCGTCCTCGTGCACCCCCGCGCTAAAAAGGGCCGTGTCCGTTTCCTTCCGGAGATCTCAAACAATGGGAGTCTGTGGCAGGACCTAAACATTCCCCGGACATGTTCCGCTAGTCATATTGGATTCTGGGTTAGTACCTAAATACGCCCCAAGTTTGTTGGCTGTATCATATACCTTTCCGACCCAAGGTGTAGACAGACGGTGGACTCACGCCCGTGTTTTTTCCGGCGAAATCATGGACACGACTCTGGCTAACGGTGAGTTTTTCCCCAATGCCTATTTGTTGTAATGCATTTGCGTTTTTTCTGATATTTATGTGCGCACAAACGTGTCCGTTTCCTCTACCGCAACAATGTGTGATATTATTAAACGTGTGTGTGTGTGTGTGTGTGTGTGTGAGTGTGAGTTTGAGTCTAGGTAAGTTTTTCAGATGTTGCCTTAAAGGCCATCGACAGCTATTATGGCAGCATACCATCGGGTCCCGGATACTGGACCAGCTGTGTGGACCACCGCTTGATTTCAAGCATGGCAGCCAAAGTGAGGTTATTTTCAATGTGGGTGTTTTGTTGTTTTCCTGTAAACTCTGAAGAGTTCAATAATATCAACCTTTTTCAACACTGGGTCTTGTTTCTGTGTGACATGCTTGTTAAAGGGGCCGGTGTGATCAAATCTGAACATGTAATTAAACATGAGTATCTGTTTTAAGGGGTTCTGTAGTAACCTATTCTGGCTAAAATATTTGATTTTGTAAAATACTGCGTTTAAAAGTAAACTCAAGCCTGGACAAGTCATGACATGCTGCGGTCAGGTGGCATGGCGTATCTCACCAGATTTAAAAACACCGCCCACAGCGGCCGGCATCCTATGAGAACACAGCCCCGCCCATCCTCACACGCAGTCCCCATAAGAAACAGACGGCGACGCACCACTCCACCGACTCCAGACCCCGGCATCACGATCGGATCATCCCATCGGATTTTTTCAACGCCTAAAGCAGACTCACCAGAAATGGCTACACATCCCGATGGTACGTCAGAGCATCGTGTAGAACAGGACGGGACAAAATGCAAGAAAAAGAAGCAGGTAGATGAGAGCGCTGCGCTAAAATGTGAGGGGGTTGTAGAAGGAGTTTTTCGGTATGTGTATGAAGTTAAATATGAAGACTGTAAAGTTGATCTGAGCGTGGGCGATGCTTGCCTGGACTCATATGGAGTGTGATTGGTCTCATTTTTATGATATATTGCGCGCAAAGTTTCACAGTAGCCCTGTAACGAGCTACACCGAGCTGTACATGTCCCGATGGCACAGCTCATCAGGACCAAACCATATAGAGCTTGTCACGATGGTGCTGTGTACCTGACAACAGGTCTCCATAGAACAAAAAAGGCCCAAAAGGATTTGAAGATTTTCTTTGTACAGTGGTGCGACAGACCAGCTTTGTGTGAGGTGTTTTAATGCCTTCCAGGAAGTCATCGAGAACCCGGTGACCACAGCTTTTGCAGGAGTTAGGAAGCGCCTTATTTTTGATGCTGGATCAAATCAGACTGACGATAACGCATGTGCACCCCGCCAAGGAAGCACTGATGAGATCCTACAGGGTGGAGGTATGTGGTAGTTGTTCAAGGCAGGGGTTCTTGGAGACGTTGTGTATGTGTTTGATTCATGTGTTAATTCCCTTCTCTCATCTCTTTTATTTACAGACACCCAGACACCGCTCAAAACCACCTCGTCCCGTGACTGTATTCACCAGAACTCAGGCCTAAGCTGCTCACGCCATCCAACAACAACAACCCCCACCAGGACTCTTCATCCATGCGGTTGACCACTCACAGTGGTGTGTATGTGGACAGTGTAGAGACATTTATGCCTCTAGACCAGGGAC
Source organism: Aulostomus chinensis (assembly GCF_037954235.1). Classification (NCBI taxonomy): domain Eukaryota; kingdom Metazoa; phylum Chordata; class Actinopteri; order Syngnathiformes; family Aulostomidae; genus Aulostomus; species Aulostomus chinensis. The sequence goes on along the minus strand of NC_141341.1, from coordinate 18,584,227 downwards.
CCCGTCTCGTGCAGCATGTGAAATTTGTCGTCGACCACCTGCTCACCAGAACTGTGAATAAGGTGTGGAAAGATGAGTGTTATGGGTGTCTTGTCAACCACCCAAGCCAGCGTCAACACAGCTGTCTGGAAGAAGTCCCGGAGTATTTTCTTCAAGCAAAATACGACGCCATCATGAACATGTTGTGGAACGACAACTTCTTGGTGACAATCAGGAGTGACCTGTTTCTGAAACGCATGCTCTGCAACCCTGTGAAAATCACCAGAGGAGTGGAATCTATACTGGCTGAACTGTTAGAGGCTGACAACTTTGCGGCCATACTTGACAAGCAGAGCGACGCGGTGAGCAAGCATGAAAACTTCTGGTTGATATACGATGAGCAGGTCTTTATAGATTGTATCTACGTGTGTGTGTGTGTGTGTGTGTCGGGATTTTAAAATAATTCTATGATGTTTAACCAACACTGATCATTTGCGGTTTGTCTTGACCATGAACACCATACTGCATCATATTTATTACGACCCCTCGCACCCAGGTGGTCTTGGGAGTATAAACAGTCTGCATAAGGCAGCTAGCGAGACAGGGGCTGCTACTCCTGACTTGGACACCGTTAAAACTTTTTTAGTGGGCCAGGACGCCTCCACACTCCACGCCAGGGCTTTTAAACACTTTTGCCCTAATGGGGTACTGGTCAGCGGTATTGACAAGCAACTTCAGGCTGATCTGGTTGATATGGCCGAGTATTCTGAAGACAATAACGATGTAGATACTTGCTGACGTGTGTAGACGTGTTCAGTAAATATGCGTGGGTCCGGTGTCTAAGATCTAAAAGCGGGGCAAGTGTGACAAAGGCGTTTGCTGACATTTTGAGCAGTGGACGCGTCCCTGTAGAACTCCAGACAGATGCGGGAGCAGAGTTTTAGAAAAAACCCTTTCAGAGGCTGATGAAGACACATAACATCGTACATTTTTCCACCCTGAACGAGACCAAGGCGAGTGTTGTGGAGCGGTTTAGCAGAACCTTGAAGACACGTATGTGGAGGTATTGAACATCTGTTAATTCAAGGAGATATGTGGACGTGATCCAGGAGCTGGTCAGTGCCTACAACAAGTCTTTTCACAGATCAATCAAAATGGCTCCTTGTGATGTGAACAGTGAAAATGAGGCCATAGTCTTTCACAACTTGAACAAAACAAGACCAAATTCTAAAGTCAAAGAGAACTCCTAGGTTCCTTACGGTCGTGCTGGGGGCCGAGGTAATGCCTTCCAGGGTACCTCTCATTTGATAGGGTGTCTCTAAGATGTTTTGGGCCCAGGACAATGACTTTGGTTTTATTGGAGTTTAATAAAAGGAAATTCAGGGTCATCCAAGTTTTTATCTCTTTTAGACAGGCCTCCAATAGGGTTTACATTGGGTGGTTTGAACCGTCTACTAACAAAATGCAAGATGCTCCTCAAAGGACCACCGTCACACTATGCGTGCGACGAGCTGAAATACTGGGTTTTACCCCGGCTGAGGAGTTTGAGATTTATTCGTCAGTTATTCCTATGAAACATATCGCCCCCTTCCCCGCAGACATCCATGGGGGGCAATACAATATTTTTAGTTATAGCAATATCGTGGATTACCAGCTGGTCGGAGACAGCCGTTTCCCGCTCTTGAGGTGTATAAATGTGTGGACACATGCCCACATTGACTTTTGACAAGCAGCACTCCACATCGCTCTCCAAATCTATTGTAGACGACGTGGAGATCTTTCAAAAACCATCCAAACGAGCACATACTGTTTATGTACGGGAAGGCGATCGTGAAATTACACTTCGGACCTGTGAAGAACAATTTTTAAATAAGATGCAGCCATGTATGACCCTCACGTGAGTGACGATGGGCGATATATGACACATTACATGAACCAGGCAGGTGGGGCTATGCCGGGTTTCATAGGGACGAGCACCCAATATGGTAACGGCCTGGGGGGGATGTTTCTCAGTTTGTTCAGGATGGCCCTGCCACTGCTGTGAAGAGGTTTAAATATAGCAAAACCTCATTTAAAGACAGCAGCCACTGGCATTATGGGAGATGTGGTTTCAGACATAGCAAGAAGGAAGGAAATGGGTTACGCAGCGCGAGACCGAGAAAAAGACCCCCCAGTGTCACCGCCCCTAAAAAGAAGAAAAGAAATAGAACACCTGCCAAAACACAAAGTCATTCCAGAAAGAAGGCAGCAGCCAAGAGGAGAAGAACATCATCAGCTCGTGGCAGACCGGCGATAAGAGACATATTTTGACAAAACGTCGCTGATTCACACCCAGTCAGGAGAGTGTGTGAAAACCGAGCTCGACCTGCTCACAGTCCCATACACGCAGACGTCTATTGAGAAATCTACATATGAGGAGGTAGCGCCAGTCTCAGCTCTCACAGAGAATGGCCCCCTGGAGTTCTATATTTCGGCACGCGGCGAGGATTACCTGGATTTGAACGACTCATACATCTACACAGGGGTGCGGATCCAAAACCCGGATGGGACGGCTCTGGACGGCCAGGCTGACGTGGGGTTTATTAACTACCCCGGATGCACTTTATTTTCTCAAGTTGATGTTAAAATAGGGGACAGGTTGATCACACAGAGCTCCAACACGGAACCATACAGAGGAATTATTGAATGTTTAATCAATTATAACACGGACACTCTGAACACAATTTAGCATTGCAACACCGAGTTCATCAGCCTGTATGTTGATGGTGCACCCTGTCCAGCCAAGGCGTTTCAACCACATTTCCCGAAGGTCAATACGTAAGAGGGTACTTTCAGCTCTTTCAAAGCACGGGTCGACACCTGAAGGACAGACCACTCGCCATAAACAGAGCAGAATTCGGGTCTGGCGACACCCTGTTTTGTTTCAACCTGGAACCTGACGAGGGTCATGGCGGAAACGTTTCTCTGATCAAGTCTGGAAATGTGAGATTGGAGGTGCGATTCAGAAATCCCCTCGCCAGAACTGTTAACCTCTTCTGTTATTCAGGGTTTGACTCAGTCATTGAGATATCAAACAGTAGACAGGTGCTGCTGGACTACTGAGAACCATGGACACCGCCGAGCTGACCGGAGTTGTTCAAAAATACTGAAGAGAGACCAGTGTTTTTTAGGTCTACTGGCGTGGGCTGAGCTCCCGAAAAGGAAAATACTGTGGTTCCCTGCAATGACGATTGTTAACACAGATCCGTCACATCTGCCCAGAGAGCATCGGCTCGCTCTTTACGTCACAAAAGACAAGAACGGATGCTTTTTCGACAGCTTTGGGAAGACACCTGATATTTTTGCCTCCGAGATAAAGACTTTTTTATGGAAAAATTCTGTAGCTGTGTCTTATTCAAAATAACAGGTTCAAAGCCATCAGGCTGTGTCCTGTGGCCAACACTGTGTTTTCTTGACCACATGCAGAAAGGAATGTCTTTTGATAGAGTGTTAAAAATGTATACAGATAATTTCCTGCGTCATGATGCTATGGTGTGTAAGTTTGAAAACAAGATCAAACCTGTAGCCGTGTGCCACGGCCATGATTTTACATGTGTGCAGTGTGGAAAATGAAAAAATAAAAACACAAGAAATCAGTGTGCTCTCAAGCATATTTGATTCTCAAAGAAAACATCATCATGTATGCACCAGCATTTATTGACAGTAAAAACAGATAGTGTGTCAGATGTCTCTGTAAGATAGATGCATATTTTGGGGCTTTTTCATGCAAGTTCCCACCTGGCTGATCCAGAACCTCAGCCATGGCTTTGTCCAGCTCCTTCTGCGCATCAACTCTAATTGAGCTGGTGTTCTGCTGCTTCAACAAATCCAGCTGACGTTGGGGAACCAGATACATTTTATCCGCATATTCCATGGCTCCCTCTACTTTCTCCGGACGAGGTCACAATGAAAGGGATTGCAGCACCTAACAGCGGCAGTAAAAAGCCCCCAGACTGGTTTACAGAGTTTCTCTTTTTAACGAGTTTGACTTTTTTGTCTGCAATGAGTCTGATCTGTTTTTTTTTTCCTCTTAAGCTGTCAGTATTGCCTAGCGTTTAGAGGTATGTTCCCATTTAGCACATTAAGTGCTATTTCACACAGAGAAATGATGAGATCAGACCCCAAATTTGCTATACTGACCCCACTTATATAGCAGTTCGAGGAGTGGGAGGTTTCTTTGAACGCGTGAAAACGTCATGACTTTTTTTTTTCTAATCTTTTTTAGGCATGTAGACGACCGTCTTCTCAGCCATAAGATTGCTTCTGAGTCTCAAATGATCAGGGGTCTTTGCTTTATAGTCTATGAACAGGTACCCGTAAGCAGCGGAGGTTGCGTATTACTTCTACATCAAACACGTTTAATAATATCACACATTGTTGCAAGGCGAGGTAGAGGTAAACGCTGTCTGCAGCATGTCATGACTTGTCCAGGCTTGAGTTTACTTTTAAACGCAGTATTTTACAAAATCAAATATTTTAGCCAGAATGGGTTACTACAGAACCCCTTAAAACAGATACTCATGTTTAATTACATGTTCAGATTTGATCACACCGGCCCCTTTAACAAGCATGTCACACAGAAACAAGACCCAGTGTTGAAAAAGATTGATATTTCTTGAACTCTTCAGAGTTTACAGGAAAACAACAAAACACCCACATTGAAAATAACCTCACTTTGACTGCCATGTTTGAAATCAAGCGGTGGGCCACACAGCTGGTCCAGAATCCTGGTCCTGACGCTATGCTGCCATAATAGCTGTCGATGGCTTTTATGGCATCGTCTGGCTGGGCTGGATGGTGGAACAGTGTCTCAATGGCTGCTGCTATTTTAGAGGGGCTGATGAGCATGTTCTTTAGATATAGAAAGTTTCTGATTGTGCGCAGGAAATTGTTGTTCCACGACCTCGTCATGATGGCGTCATAATTCCTATCAAAGTACCGATAGGGTAAGTCATCATCACACGTGTGTGGTCCCTTCCACACGTCCACGCAGCCATCGTCCTGCTCAGTGCTTAATTTGTAAATCCTAAGGTGCCAGAACACTAAGTACATATGACGGCTCAGGGGTGAGAGAGGGGCTCAGGTCCCAGGTACACAGAAAACAACATACAGATGTCCACTTGCCATTCTGTGGGACTTACAAGCCTCCATTTCAAATAATATCCATGGTATCAACATTATAACGATAATTCACAGTTATTTAGCCTCCTCTGCGCAGCCCAGGTGAGTGCCCACATCACCACAGGTGGGAATAACCCCCACAATAAATCACACAAATCTTCCATTATTATTATTACGGTATTTAAAGATTGGCACGGCGGCCTATTATTAGACAGTATGCTCACCATGTAGTTGTCCAAGACACCCCACAACACGTTAGGCCCGGCTTGGCTAGCTGGAGGTGAACCAGGCTAGCTGGAGGTGACCCAGGCTAGCTGGAGGTAAACCTGACTAGCTGGAAGTGAACCAGGCTAGCTGGAGGTGAACCTGGCTAGCTGGAGGTAAACCTGACTAGCTGGAAGTGAACCAGGCTCGCTGGAGGTGAACCAGGCAAGCTGGAGGTGAACCTGGCTCGCTGGAGGTGAACCAGGCTAGCTGGAGGTGCACCAGGCTAGCTGGAGGTGAACCTGGCTCGCTGGAGGTGAACCTGGCTAGCTGGAGGTGAACCTGGCTAGCTGGAGGTGAACCTGGCCTGCTATGGCCGCGCCAGCCTCCTGCTCCAGCCGATTTTGATCGTCAACATGACCGCTGCAGCTGCCCTCGTCGCCGCTTGTGGAGGCTTTTCTGCCTCATTTTAAGTGTCATGCAACTCTTCCTTTTTCTTTTTGAAAAAACAGCAAATTTAACTGTCTTTTTGACATGTTGGCATTGAAGTAGGAACTGTTTATTTCCTCTCTGCTTGCTCCTCAGAGGCGGCGAATTTCGAAAGGTTACTTGTTGGTGTGAGGGGCGTGGTTTGTTGGCATCAGTGTATCAACAGATCTGCGACTCTTGCAAATGACGTTGAATCTTAATAAACAACATGAAATTCTAAGGATTTGGTCTGTAAATGATCTTTGCACATTATTGTTGTATTTTAAACATTTTTAAAACGTTTTCATATTTTCTTTTAATATAAGATGTACCGGATCTGCCCAAATAAGTACCGGAACACAGGGAGGCCAAAATTCAGAGGTGCCGGATCTTGTTCCGGCAGGATCCGGCTCAAATTAACCCCTGGTCCTGCTGCTGCGCTCTGCACTCCTCACAGTCATCGAACCACTGCGAAATGATTGATTCGTTTAGCAGCGGCAGTCCAACTCTTGTCAGGTGCTCCACCAAGCGGTCTGAAGTCTCACGGTCCATGTAGCGATCATCACGATCCACATATACATCGGCAGATCCCACTAGAATCTCACAGGGCGGATCCTCTAGTTGACGCGTCACCACCGACGAATACAAACATCTACCCTCATCTACGCACAGAAAAATAGGGTGTTAGAACACAAACGCATTAAAACAAATAGGCATTGGGGAAAAACGTACCTAGACTCAAACTCACACACACACACACACACACACACACACACACACACACACACACACACAGACACACACACACACACACACACACACACACACACACAACATGCGGGGCATTTGGTCACACACCCCAATAACCCTAATTAGGTCTCCATCAAACACGTTTAATAATATCACACATTGTTGCGGAAGAGGAAACGGACACGTTTGTGCGCACATAAATATCAGAAAAAACACAAACGCATTACAACAAATAGGCATTGGGGAAAAACTCACCGTTAACCACAGTCGTGTCCATGATTTGCTGGAAAAAACACTGGCGTGAGTCCACCGGCCTACACCTTGGGTCGGAAACCAGAAACAGCCAACAAACTCGGGGCGTATTTAAGTACTAACCCAGAATCCAATATGACTAGCGGAACATGTCCGGGCATGTTTATGTCCTGCCACAGAATCCCATTGTTTGAGATCTCCGAAAGGAAACGGACACGCCCCTTTTTAGCGCGGGGGTGCACGCGCACAAGGACGCGTATTCACATGCACGCGCTAAAGTTTCCACATGCACGTGCAAAAGCACCATCTTATTACTACTCTGGTGCCAGAATCCTATGACGTGTAAGTTTGGTTAATTGGCAACGCTAAACTGACAGTGAGTGTGAATGGTTGTTTGTCTACTTGTGTTGGCCCTGCGACAGACTGGCAATCTGTACCCACCTCTCTTGCCTGTAGTCAGGCAAGAGAGGTGGACAGGCTCCAGCCCCCCCCCCCCCACACACACACACACACACACACACACACACACACACACACACACACACACACACACACACAGATAAGCGGTACAGAAATTGGATGGATTTACCTTAGACTACTACTTATACGTCTCGGGAAATACTCAAAGGGACTTAAAAGTGCAGCACTTAAGGAGAATTGAAGAACTGATCAGACTTCAGTGACATACTTAAGAGGAAAATTAGTATATCTTCACACTTAATACATTCAATTAGATTGGTATTAGCATTCATTTTACGCAGGCAAACTGTTCTTTTTAGATTCACTCTCAATTATAGTTAAACAGTGAAATCAAAAGAGTGGCAGAGAGGCAAAGGGGGCTTTTGTCTTCCACCAACCAAAACAAAGTAAAAGAAAAGGGCAGAGAGTTTAAGGGGAACTGAGTCACTGCTTCTTCTGTAGATTATCTTTTTGCTCTGAATGCCATCCAGAAATCCTCTGACTTGAGCTTTGTTGTCCTGCCATGGTGGTCTTGCCCCCCCCCCCCCCCACACACACACACACACATACATCTACACATCTCTGCTCACAAAAAAAAAGAAATGCAAGGCTAAGAATTGCTCTTGAGATGAAGTTCTTAGATGCATCTCTGAATTATAATTTTCCTATGTTTTACCTATACAGTTAAGACTAGATCCTGGTAAAGATAGTTATTTACAAAGCATCCTCACTCTTCTTGTCACAAATAGAAATTGAAGATTGCGAGCTAGCACTTGTGCACTGGGAGTCACTGGGATAAATTAGGTCATTATTGACTCGCTCCTGGCCATGGCATTGCATCTTTTATCCCACCACAATAGGTGATGGTATGGGTCTAATAACAATCTCATCATTTTTTTTCCCTATCCCATGTTTTCAGCACTGCCACAGGCCATTCTGACCCATGTGCTACTTTCTTACTAAATGACATATTTGCCTTGAACTACTGCCTTCATGGACATTCTATCACCCCCCCCCCCAACATAATCAATGATGATTACCATATTGAATGAGGCATTTTCATTCTATCTTTTTTAAGCTGTGCTCTGATCTTGAAATAAGTTTTTTTGCAGACCTTTGATACATCTTTTGATTAAGACATGCCAAAATGAGAGAAGCTTCTGCCCATGGACCCGCTAAGAGCAATCTAATTCTCTGCAACATAAATTCATCCATGGATCCACCAAGAGCAATCTAATTCAATGCAATGTGAAGTCATGACTGAGATAAGATGAATCCATACAGAGATAAAGTGAGCTCAAATTGAATCTGCCATCACTGGAGATTCTATTCAGCAGCAAGACTGTGGTCTGCCTTCCATGGCGAATTAGAGTTAAAATGAATAATACTCCTGGTGAAATTAATTGATTCATTTGGTAACTTACTGCTTGGGCCAGAGCCTGAACACAAGCAGCAAGGGGGAAGAGGGATTTTAATGTGGGAGCCTCATTAGAAGAACAACACTGAAACACTGACACGTGCACAGTGAAATAGTTTGCATGCATGAAAAATGTACAGACATACATTGCAAATGGCACATACATGTTTATGTTATTGCCCCACCATTGTCACACTACACAAAAATCTCATGAGAATGGATGATGACACATTCTCACTCGTTAGCTACTCAGCCTTGTCACAATTGCAATATCTGAACTGAATACTCATTTCGTCTGAGAATCAGGCTCATTTCTATGGCTAAGTTAAGCCCTTAGTTATACTTGTGGGATTTCCCCCTGATGCACTGAGCCCCTCTCTCGCCCTCTCTGTGCTTCGTACTCATTCATACCCAATACATGCACGTTACTAACATGGCTTCTTCCCTGGAGTCTTTGGGCTTTCACACCCCCCAGATTCCTGATTGATTCTGCTGCTGGAAGAGGCTGCAGACCTAAAGAGGCTCAGCCTGCCATCCTTTGTATCAGTATTAGTATTAGTACTAGTAGTGCTCATATTAGCATGCTCAATACTGTACTGACGCTAACATCAATGTAATATTCAGATCACACCAGTAGACTGAATCAGTATTAATATTTATCATAAGCTTGCACATACTTTTTACATAATTATGTTAATGTAAGCACCAACCGGATGTATTTGATACACAATGCATTGAGCACAAGTACTGAGAGTTCCCCAGCACTGAAGGAACATAATATGAAGCTCTGTTTGATCATTTATCGTAGGCTGAATAAACGCTACTCATAAATCACTCACACTGGTGACGAGGATCTGAGAATGAGTACACTGACGTTTCCCCAGAGAGTGGAAAATTGCTTGCGGAAGAAAGTTCGGAGCGAAAGAGATCAACCAGCTAGCTCCGTATCACCATTTGAAAAGGAGAGTGAGCCCAGCTCAATCGGACCGTGGTGGAACAAGTTGCTTCAGAGATTTGAGAACTACACCTCGGATGTGAACATAACCGGGGACACAAGATTGAAAACAGGTCAGGAGAATGAAATATAGATTTTTAAGCAGCTAGATCTAGTAGCAGCATGGAGCAGGCTGATGGTGGGGACTCCATCACAAATTCTGTTCTTTTTTTTTTAACCCCGCATGGGCCAATTTTCGATACTTTTGCATCTACATGATTTATCTGGACAGCAATGACTGATGACAGCTGTGAAGCAGTATAAAGTGTTTTCCACTAGATGTAAAACCCCTTCTGCATTAACATGTTTTGATGCTCATTTTAAAAGTCTTCGCATTTGAAAAAGAAAATATGACTCGTCAGCTTTCGGAAAACATTATTTTCGATTGTTATTTCTGAACGTGCACGAATGGCGATTTATTTTTTCCAAGCTCGAATTTGTCCAAACACCTCTGTTCAATAAAATAGTGGAAGTGGTCACTTCATAGGCCCTTCACACCTTCCTTATTTAATACGGATATGGTTTTTCAGTTTGATCCAAACAAAAGTTACGGGTGTGAAAACAGGCCAGTGTGAAAAATCCAGTGCGTGCTGTGCAGGGTGTAAAAATTACTTTAAAAGCATGATGGTTAAGCAACAACATATTTTATTATTTCTTCCATTTTATACACTAGAAAATAAAACACACTCAATAAATGTAAATGTAGAAAGCAATGTATTTTCAGCAAGGCGATCGCTGTATTCTTACAGCAACATGATAATGTTGGCCAGGCTCTTTCAAATAAGCGGCAGGACAGACTTGGACCACAAATAGCCATGAAACACTTTAGACTGGGCATGCAGATACTGAAGTGATTGATCCCCATTAACAGACAGAGAGAATGAATTAGCACACTGCTAAGACCATGAGAACATCTAGAAAGACGTAAGGGAAGGAGGGCAAAAAAAACACCTATATTCACAAATAATAAATAAACAGAAAATAGGTCCAAGATAATTCCAGTGTACAGATATATCCCTTTGTAAACTTCATCTTCAGTCAATTTTAATCATCATTCTCACCCAGAATAAGGTTTAAATATAGTACAGTACAACATAAGATGATTACTGACAGTAAATCGTTTACCATTTACAGACACAAAATTTCACCAAGCGGTTGGCATAGTTTATTTTCAGTGTTTGTGTTCTAGTAAGGCAGGATAAAACAGAGCTCTCTGAATCCCATCATCGAGGGGTACAGCAAGTAGTCCTGATGCCTTGACAGTGGTCAGTTAAAGTGAATTCCATTCCTGTGAGGGTTCATTGGTTTTGCAGATGGCACAAAAGACGAGGGATCAGAGCGCCAGTGGTTCGTATTAGTCGTATGTTACAAGTTGTCTGGTGAGCTTTTTTCGTCTTTATGGCAACATTTCATCCAGGCATTGCAAAGAAGACAACCAGAGTTGTGTACATGGATTAAAGAGCCAGGAGAACATATTCAGGATTCAGGATCCAGGATCCAGGATTCAGATCTTCTCCCTCAGGGGGCACAAGAAGTATAGAATAGGTGCTATCTGACTTCCATGCAGTCAAGGTACTCCTCGACCAGGTCATAGCAGAACCGGTACTGCTCCTAGACACAGAACAGAGTTAGTTTTCAAGAATGTTATGTTTTAATTATCACTGGAGTTGACTTAAAGTTAATTGTTATATTATATCATATTGTTATATTATTAGTATATTGCTATATATATATATATATATATATATATATATATATATATAATTTTTGACCTTATAATTTGATATGTGCTAATATCAGAGCAGTTCAAACAGATGGGTTAAATCTGAGGAAGAACAACAAAATAAAATAGAAATGCTAATATCCTTTACCCTGTGAACCCATACCTGGCTTAAGCTTTAAATAGAGAGCTGTAATATGGTGCTCATATTTGTGATAGGTCATCATTGCCTCTGAACAGTGAAAAGTGTTCTAAGTGCTCAAAAATTAAAAAAAGATTTTGAGATCTAATGTTTATCTATTTATCTGTTGATTTATTTTGCTTAAAACACAACCTTGAGGAGAAAATAGAGGGCTTTGAATGTAATTGTTGAGGTGGAATATGTAAGGGATTCTTTCTTTGTTCATGTTACACTTCTCTACAAGGTTTCATGAAATGTGGCCCAGTTCTTTTGCATAGTCCTGCTGACAGACACAAAAGTAAACAGATCGACTTTCACTAAACCTTGTGAATTAATGTTCAGTCTGGTTTTTATGGTTAAAAACATGCTGAAATGCACAAGTGTTGAGGTATCTTTTGTGCTTGGCAGAGGTTTGCAGCCTTGGACTGCACTTGTTTAAACAGTTTGCTGCTTGATGGCAAAGAAATGGAAGACATTGAATAAGTGAAACAAGTGGTAACTCGTTTTATGTACCGCTGAAAAGTGGCTCGAGAATTTCTTGACTTAAATCTTTGGTCCAAAAGAGATGTTGCTTTTACATTCCCTGTGTGAGGCAGCAGCAGAATCTAACCTAACCTGTTACAGTAAAGCAAAACAAACAAACAAACAAACAAACAAACAAAAATCCCTTCCTGTATACCATTGTCTCGACCATGTTTGGCTTGGAGTTGCGCAGTGTTTTGGCGGCGAAGAACACATCCACAATGTTGTGATGGCGAATCATTTCCAGTATCATGGTGCAGGCACAAAAAGTACCACTTCGACCACCACCATTCCTGCTTCACAAAAAAGAACAGGCACACATGCATTAAGACATGAGTGACCTAATAAAGATGTTGTACGGCAGCACAGACAGCCTGTCGGAAAAGAGCCACAGAGTGAAATGTCACAGATTGATTGAGCACAGATCAAGCATGTCATCAGAAAAAGGCTGGCTGGCAGACTTACAAGATGAATATCTGAGTAAAGCTGGCAGTAAAATATGGGGTTGTGAACTTCTATAAGAAGCCTCCCTACAGTACAGCATGACCTCCAGAAACGGGTCTGATATGGATAAAATATGTATGTGAAGTTCAAATTAAAATGAAGAGAGGTGTCTCTACTTGAGCAGCTATGGAAACAATACCTAATCTCTAATATCTAATGGTTGAATACTCCTCTGTGTATTTATTTTAATATAATAAATTGAATATTTTCTCAAGGCATTCCAAGTTTTTTTTGGATGTATGTGGAAAGTACGTAGAAATAAAAAATAATGTCTGCCGGCATCTTATTATGAGACAGTTGGCTTACAGCCTACATTTAGACATAGTCTAATCTCAAACAGTGTCAAAGATAACAGGAATGCATGCAGTCTTTCTAAATTCATATTATCTTTGAATAACACATTAAAATTGTTAAACACATAACTGGAGTTTCAAAGGCTGGTATCAAAATTGATTGTCCCCAATAACAGGAGTGCAATGTAGGTGTATGTATGTGGACTCACAGGCAGTGCACGATGGTGCGACCCTCTCCACAATCCATCTGCCAGTTGTGTACCTGAGCCAACAGGCTAAGGAAGGCCTTTTTGGAGTCTGGTACATCACGGTATGGAGACCAGCGAAGGAACTGGAAGTGACGCACTACAAGTTGACCTTCCTGAAGCTACATGGTGGTGGCGGAAAATGACAAGTTAAGAAGGTTTCACACATATCAAAACTCATTCAATATCAAAACTGTTTTTCTGGTACTGTTGTGTCATTAGCTGCACTGATCACCTCTTTTCAACTGCTCAAACAGGTAAGACACCGTTTGACATTTTTCATTCCATTCCAATGTTCTGTAGTGCATTTACAATAACCATAACTGCTGTCTACAACAATGTCAACTGACAGTGCAGTCAAGTCACGTCAGTTTTTTTATGTCATGCCAAATCACAACAAAAGTTATCTCATGTCACTTTACAGGTAGACCAGGTCTACTACCACACTCCTTCAATGAATTTACACCCAGCAATTCTCCATGAGCAAGAAAATCTTGCCACAGCGGCGACAAAAAGCCTTCCTTTTAACAGGCAGGAATGTCGAGCAGATCCAGGCTCAATGGGAACGGCCTTCTGCTTTGACCGGTTGGGGGGAAAGAGAGCAGGAGAGCGGGCAGAGACAAAGACAGATAATGGAGAAAGGATATACAGAAGGACAGAGAGGGGCAGTGGACAAAATGATTCATTTCAATTCTGCTTATATAGTGCCATAGCAAAACTCTCTGAGCACTTTTCCTGGTCTATACTCGTATTTTCATGCACTGTAGTGCAATGCTACAGCAGACGTAGTTTAGTATTTGGACACAGTTAACATGTCATGACTCCAGTGTTTTCAACTGCTTCAATTTTGGAACCCATGTTTTCAGAGATGTTTCATGCAGTCACGAGGCTTTGGTTTTGAATGTGATGACAGGCTGGGGTCTTTCTGTTAGGAGTTTACATACTCTCTGTATGGGTCCTCTCCAGGTGATCTGGCTTTCTCCCAAAGGTAACAAATCGTATGTGGTATCTCCTGTTAGCAAACACCTCAAGATATGAACACCACTCCATTTAAAAGCCCACTTATGGCCACAAACAGCTATAATATACAAAACCCTTTGACCCCTCCAGGCAATTTTCCTTATTATCCAATACTTTTTTGTTTTTGTGTTTTGTTAGGGTGCACGTGTATTTATTATCATTAGCCACATTTTTTTTCTGTTTCAGTGCATGTGTGTGTTATGTATACTATACACTGATCAGCCATAACATTATGATCATCTGCCTAATCTTGTCTAGGTCCCTTTTTCTGCCAAAACAGCATGCCTTTAAGGCAGGGGCTCCACAGTGTTCATTAATTCACAGTGATTTTGTGTACATGCACGCAATAAAACTCATGAACTGCCAATGTCACTACTTTAAACCATCAAAAGACAGCTTTCTTTGCACGTCACCTGATTCTGCTTAGAAAAGTAAAGATGCAACCTGATTTACAACCAGCATTGGGGATGGGGACCATAACATTTTTGTAATGTTCCACCTACCCGGTTGATGTTCTGGACTCGGAAAAGACGAATGATAACATCATCACTGGCCGTCCTTGATAAAAGCTCCACTGACATCGGCCCAAAATGCTGCAGGCCTGGTTCAGGCCAATACTGAAGACAAGGCTGACAGCAGTGAAGACAAGGGAATGAGGAGAGGAGAAAAGGTAACAGGTCATTAACTGCTGCCTGAGGCAGGACAAATCATTATGTCAGAAACCACCAATGGTGAAACCCAACAACAAGACACCTAAATATTGACAGCACGGACAATTAGTCTAATTGACAATGATTATCTGCAAATAGCAACCGTGAATTAAATGAGCAAAAATACAACCCACTCTTTGCGGGGGAACAAGACTTCACAGGAAGCTGTGACGGTCACCAAACTTGAATTATTCATGAGTCAAAATCAAATCACCATTAGCACTTTATAATTTAACAGAACAGTGAACATTGTCTGTGTCTTGGTCAGATAAACAAGAAATTGGCCAAAATGTTGGTACACACCAAGCAAAGGTCTGCTGTGAATGCTGCTTTAAAGTCTCATGTCTGAAAAAGTGGAAAAGCTCACACGAGGAAGCGATGTTAACTCAGTGACGTGTCCTGTGGCGACCTGGGTGTTGAGTGGACCCCTGAACTCAGAATAGATGATGGCATAATGACATTTGTACTGACAGATTTGGGCTAAATTGGAAGTAAATGTTTATGAATCCACACAACAGACAGCCAGCTCCAATCAGGAGGGCAAATCAAATACGTGTATGTATTGGGGATCAACTAGCAGCAGGAGTCAAGAAGAAGAAGAAGAAGATGTAAAAAGAGAGGATGAGGAAGTCACAACTGACAAGCATGCTAGGTCTTAAGTTAAAGTACACTGGTTACATAAGCTGGGCGACACGTTTGCAAGGGAGGTGATTTTACCTGCGACACTCCTGCTCACACCTATGTGTTCAGATCCTTCCAGGTGTTTACACTGTAGCTATTGATCACTGTATCTACAGGTTCATGTGAATATAGATGATTTTTATGTATAGTGGTTAAAAAAAATACAGCATTATGTTGCACATCCCATTGCTTCCGATAAAATCATTATTTTCATTTATCCAGCAAATTTAGAAAAGGGTGGCACTGCATTTGCAGGTCAAATTCAGCTCTAACTCCTCTGCCATGATAAATGGTGTATTAGTTTTTGGGTGTTATTTGCATGTATTTAAAAGAAGTGATAGGCATACATTTAGCCCAAAACATGGTCCCACTCTAAGCAAATGAGCTGAAATGCAAATTGAGATAAATTCACAAACACTAGCTCAGTATTCACATGTAGTTAAGAGAAAAATATAACCATTTTCAGAGAATTGGACATTTATGATAGCATTATAATAATAGTGATAATATAATAATACACATTTAATAGCTGGTGTCCTCCTCAGTCTCTATAGTAGAGGAAGGATCAGGCATTGCTGATCTACAATGTTTAGGTAGATTTAAATATTTTAGGCAACAAACCCCAATTGCACAAATGAAACTTGGTCGCTATATCTGTTATACGAAATGTTTTCTTTTGGCACCTGCTCCAAATTATGTTGTTGTTGTTTTTTTTACACTCCAACTGTGTGCATTCAAAAACACCAAGCAATTCCATTCTGGGATATCAATCCAAAACAGGCCATAGCTCTCTTCTTAAACTAATATCCTCACTTAAAACTTTCAAGAATGTCAGCACCTCACTGGTCAAGCCACTGTCTGACACATTTTTCCTTTTTCTTCTGCTTTTTATATACATGCATACATGCATTTATACATCACATATACACACACATATATAGATATATGTATGTATGTATGTGCATATTTGTATAATATAAATGAATAGAATAATCTGAATAAATATATATATATAAATTTTTTTATTTTTATTTTTTACAACGTACTAGCATGAGTGCAATATCTTTTTTAAATTAGACTGCAATTTATGGAGCTGTCGCCACCCACAATCCATTATGAATTTACCCCTCTGAATTCTGAAGCACTCTGGAGAGTGTGAGTCATTTCATATATTCGGAGGATGGACCTCTTGCATTTAGCATTAAAAAATAGACCAATCCTAGAAATTAGAGATCAGTGCAAGAGCACCAACTGATTGCTGTGATCAGCTATATTATTTGAGTGTATGTTACGAACAGCGTGACACAAATGAAATTCCTGCTGTGATGGACATGATATTTCAGATAAGAATTTTTTTTATGACCCATGGATAAATCAAAAAGATAAGATGGAATGTGAAAATTCAATTTAATTACATTAATATAAAAAATAACTTCTACCACGGCTGCACGGTGGTGCAGTGGTCAGCACTGTGGCCTCACAGCAAGAAGGTTCTAGGTTTGAGCCCCGGCTCCATCACAGGATCTTTCTGTGTGAGTCTCCATGTTCTCCCTGTTCCTGTGTGGGTTCTCTCTGGTACTCCAGCTTCCTCCCACAGTTCAAAGACATCAAGAGGGGACGAGGCTGATTGATACTCTAAATTGACTGTAGGTGTGACTGTGAGTGTGAATGGTTGTCTGTCTCTATGTGTTGGCCCTGTGATGGACTGGCGACCTGTCCAGGGTGAACCCCACCTCTCGCCCGTAGATGCTGGGATAGGCTCCAGCCCCCCCCCCCCGCGACCCTTACTAGTAAGGAATAAGCGGAAGACGACGATGGATGGAACTTCTACCACATACAGAGAGCTTCTGCTTGTTTATTGACCCTTGCTGTCCTCTTACCCAGGCAGAGTTGGACTGGTTGAGCTGGTTCAGCATCACCACTGAAGTGCACCCATAGTCATAAACAAGCCTCCAGAAGTCAGTAGTGGTGCTGGGCAGTGGGTGTGGTGTCACCACAAAGGCGGCAGGCCGAAGGAAGCTGTCAGCAAGCGCTGCATTGATGTAGTTACTGCTCTCTCCCTCTGTGGTCACCAGGAAGGCCAGGGATCGGTCCGGTGGCAGAACGTCCATACTGCGATTCTTCTCATGGTTCCTGGGCATAAGAGAAATGCTGCATTCCTCCACATCCAGGTGAGGAGTTACTGAGTTCAGAGTCTGTTGCATGAAGCAGAGTGAACAGAGAGAATTGTTATTTGGAACTGTATTAATATTTTAGACGAAGAGATAAAACAAAAACTGAGAATAAAGATTTTGATAAGAGAAGACAAGACCAAGCAATACAGAAAGTATATCAAAGAGAGATGGACAGAAGCCACAGCAATATTCTCTACTCAGTTGCTGACAAGCACAACTACTGTATCTCCAGACATCTCTGGGAAACTTTAAAACAGTTTAAATCTGTTAAAACCCCTGTGAGTCCTAATGGATAAAAAAACAAAACAACTGATTAACAATCTCTTGCTCTATGAATGAGCTTATTACAAATGTTGTGCATTGAGGAGCGATTTGGTCAAAAATAAAATTACTAATTAATATTAAATATTAATTAATCGGGGCACCACCCTGATTAGTTCAGGGACACTAAAATGTTGACCAAATTTGGAAAAGTTGTCAGTCTCTGTGACAGTTTAGACCCCACTGTCACTGTTTGTCCCTAACCCACCTCAATAAGTGCACAATTGTTTGGTGGGACAACATGGACAAACCCGGAAACAACCAGCAACATTAAAGGACATTTATTCAACAAAACCATGCATCAAACAAATCACAACCTTCTCCCTCACCAGGGCTCTGAACTGGATCCTAAAAGAGTCAGGGTGGGGCTGGAGCCTTTAAGAAGGCGTCGAAGGCTACGCCCAAATTGGGGCGAACCATTCCCTGTCCGGAGACAGGGGAACTCGAACAGTACTTGGACATGTGAATGGGTTTGGTCAATGAAGGACACTGGACATTTGTTTATTGCAAAGTAGCAGATATATATATGGTCACTGAAGGACATGGTGTTTCTTTGCTGTATGTTAAGGTACACAGAACAATTTGGGAAACAATACAACTCACCTTAACTGGTCTTTGGTCTGTCTGGTGGGAGGGGCCATGAGAGTATATAAGGGGTGAGGGTGGGCTTACAAGGCAGTCTGCTGTTAACTCTGCTGGGGTGAGGTGCTCATTGCTGAGGTCCAGAGGTGAATATTGTTTCTCAAAAGTTCTATTGTTTCCAAGTTATGATGTTCTTTCTATTGATTAAGCAAGAGTAAACCATGGTTGATATGTGCATTGACTTATTCTTGTTGAAAGTATTGTGACTGCTAAAACATAGAATATGCATATTTGATTTATTCTTGTTGAAAGTATACTGCTAAAACATGGAATGTACGTGTTTGAGCATCGTTAAATATTTTGATTTGCATTTTGCTAAATTAATTTGTATCTGAGTTATTCTGCTTTTGTTTTGCGCTCGTTATTTAGTTTTGATTATTTTTACAGACCTCTGGTCCCTTCTGTATATAGCTGCTTTATTACATTTGTGTATCACCACTGGGGAAATATTGTTACAACTTATGCATGCAACTCTGTCGTGTTTTGCCATCAATGGTTTAATGTCGGGGTCTCACATGACCCATACCCGTGTCCGGGGTGTGACAGTCTCAAGAGTTTATCCAGTAAACAGTCATTCGGTAATATCAACTACACAGGGGTGACTCTGATCTTGGGTGAGATCCCAGCGCTGGCTATCACTTGGACACGTGACCACAGTTCTGTTTTGTGTTTGGCTCAACAGTGTCTTGTCTGGATATGTGGACAGGAGGGGGAGGTGTCCGCCTGCGGAGTTCTCACTGTCTGGTGCACTGCCAGGCCCAGGTGTGAAGAGCCACACTACCTGCTTGAATTGGATCCCTGGTGAACGAAAGCTCAGCCAAGCTTGTTCACCCCTCCACCAGTCGACTGCAGCAGATCCGTGCAGGCTGCTGTCTCTGCTAACCTCCGACCCAAGCCAGACTCCACGCGCCCCAGACCAGCTGAGCTTGAATACCTTACCAAGTAAGGATTCCCCTAACTAGGCATTTTCTGGGCAGAGAAATAGCTTAGTTATGTTTATAGTGGCTATGAATGTGCTGTTTTGTGATAGTCCCATGAACAGCAGACACTATTATACGGCATTACGCCGTAACTACTATAGTTTGTTAAACTGTAACATTTTCAAGAAGGTGCAACACTATTATTGATTCTAAGAAATCCTGCAACACATTTTTTGAGTTTACTTCTGACTTTTCCTCTCCCTCTCTTTCACTAAGCCGTTCGGCTTGCTAACTGACCGCTCCACGCTTTATATCTCCACGTTGCTAACTAGCAGCGAGCCAGCCTCAGCTGTTAGCCTCCGCTGCCACCACTGACTGGCTGCTAGGCAACCAGGTTCCCCCCTCCCCTCCTCCTCTCTTTGGTACACACACACACGTTATCACTTTGTATCCTTTGGTTAGATTGAACCGTTATACCAACGTGTTGCTGACTAATGCATTGTGTTTAATAAACACTTATTTGTAAGATTTACAAGTGTCTTTTGTGTACAAAATAGGGGTGTGAATCTCAGCACTGAGGACAATTCAATACACATCTCGATGCACTGCCAGCGATACGATACTTAACGATTATAATTTTCTGCCGATGCGATGCGATTTACCCTCTTCACAATGCGATACGATGCAATAATATCAAATCAATGTGCTACGATATGATGCAAAGAAAAAAAAATTAAATGAAGTACCCTCTGGCTCAGGCCCTTAAAAAAATGGAATTCAGTGGTACGACAAAAAGGATTTGGCTTCATTCCTTATGGGCACTTGGCAGTAAATTCAACAAAAGTGCTTTGTCTTTTTTACTATGCACCACTTCATGCAAATTCGTTTTGCCATCTTAAAACAGCAACAACTTTCCTCACACTTTCACATCGTCTATGCAATCACAATAGCAGTGGTTCTCTAACTTTTAAATTTCAAGGACCATAATTCTGAGTCTACAAATAGAACCAAATGAACCCATAAGTGTCCTTTGGGTTCAGTTTTGTACAGTTACACGGATTAGACAGACCTGCAACTGTTAAGGAATCTGAATCAATAAAATCCTAAAGGATTCCAATCCCAAACCTACATCACACAAGTGCTCTGTCCTAGTCGGGTCATGTTACAGTACACTATTGAACAACTAATGCACGGCCTAACATGGTGCAAATAAACCATTCAATGGCCATAACACTGTCTGCCAAACTGCTAGAGTTGACTTTCTAACTGGCCACTGAGAATCAGTGATTTGAGTGAGTTCTGCAACAATAAAAGAGAAAAACAAACAATAATTACTGCTGTAAAAAGTACAGTACACAGCAACAACAAAACACTCAATGAGTAACCTAAAGTGACTTTTTCAACAGTGCAATCAATGTTTCTCCGGTGTCCGGCGAGGAACTAGACGGGGAAGCGGGGAGGTGGCGGTAGACTTGTGGGTGATGTGGTGTACTCTTAAGTGGGTCTGCATGTTTGTCGTGCTGCCGTTGTACGGCTTCCTAACGCGGCATTCTTTGCGAATGACGGACGTTTTGTCGAGCTTTCAGTCTTTCTTTGCGAATCCGTAGTTTCCAAACATACGATTTAAATGTTGCGGGTGCATTAAATATAGAAGCTTCCTCGCTGCTGTTCGTGCGAACGTCCATGCTGTTTTACTAGTAGTGTATTGTTTGTGCCTCACGGCTTCCGTCCGTATTCAATACAATACGCAAAATAATGATGGTGCATTCATAGCTCCTGGGGAACAGCAGATGGGGTGAAGTTTAACATGAAGAGAACGGCGCTTGCATCGGATTTTACCGATACCCACCAACGCATCGAGATGAATCTAGATTTCACCCATCAATTGCATCATACCCAGTGAATGAGCCGATGCACTCGCATCACGCACATGCACATCTATGCATCGATTAATATCGATTATTTTCCACACCTTTAGTACAAAACTGTCCCAGTGATAGCCAGCGCTGGGATCTCACCCTTCTAAGATCAGAGTTGTCCCTCTTTAGTTTATTACTGAATATTGACTGTTTCGTGGATAAACTCTGTTTGAGACATAACTTTTCCAACTTTGGTCAACATTTTAGTTTCCCTGAAACTAATCAGTGGTGCCCCGAATAATTAATACTTAATATTAATTAGTAATTTTATTTAATAACCAATAATTATATTCATAATTTTTGATCATTATTTTGACCAATCGCTCAACGCACAACACAAAGCAATGGAAAGTGAAATGAACTTCCCTTTTCACATTGTTAATTCTCTGCATTAGTTCATTTACCAGACAAGGCAACACTACTATCTTAACTCCAATCCCGTCAAATTTATTTGTGTTTGTTTCTACCAATAAAATTCACCCCAAACATTTACAGGATGTTTGTTTTTTTTCTTGTGTCCTAGTGTTTTCTGTACTCCTCTCACTGCTGTGGAGGACAACACATGAAATTTCTTTGATGTCTGCTTTAAATTGTATGTGGTAGCTATGCATTACCTGAAACTCCTCTCTGAGCTGGGAGGTGTTGCTCTGGGAGTCGACCTTCAGCATGTCCTTATAGGTGAGAGCCAACTCATTTGCAGGGATTGCTGTTTCTCCACATAGACACGCCTCGAGGATGGCATCATGTATGAACACATACTGCTCCTAGGAGACAAAGGGGTGGGAGGACATTCAAAAATGGACATAATAACATGAACAAAAATATAAAATCCTCACTACACGTCTGAATTTATTCACTGTGAATCATTCACTTGTAAAGCGCAATGCTGAAATTGATTGCAGCTACTGAATGTGGACTATTTGTCATAACAGTCTTTACATTGCACCCCCAGTCTTAGGCATTGTCGCCTTCATAAAACTGTCTCCAAATCCAGATGGGATTGTGGTTGCTGGTGCATATGTATGTATATATGTATGAGTGTGTTTGTCAAAGGCAGTCACTGCCCACACACAATATTTAAATAACATCATGGGCGTGGAATTAATGAGAAAACTGGGAAATTTGTTTTGACATCCAACCAAACAAAAGATCAAAGACGCAAAGATCCATTTAAAATTAAAAAAGGCATAAACTGTCCCCTTTCCCACTACTTTGATCATTTAAATATGTTCTGCAATTGCATAAATGTGTATTCTAGTGGTAGTAAAACTCAAGATGAAAGTGAAAAAATTAAATTATATAAAGACCGATGTTTTTAGTATTTACTGACAGTCCAGGTCCTCGTGCTCATACTCTTAACTCTTACAATTAATGTGTTTCTCTAGTTAATTATTTTAAGTTTGAAAGGTCCCACTTCCCTTCAGTACACCCTAATTAGAAAACATTTTTAATTATTCACACAGCTAAAGCAAGTATCATGGAGCTGTCAGTGCAGACAGTACGGTCCTAGTAATTCTTATTTTATAGGAGTAACTTATATATTGTGGTATAGCTAAATTTAATCAAGGGATCTAAATAATTTGTTCACTTCCCTTTCAGGATAATGAATCTAGCCTGAGGGACCATTCGTCTGCACACAAACATGATAATATAAGATAGCAAATGTTCTGTGGGTGGATTTTTTAAGTTTTACGTACTAGGCGGCTTGTAAAATTATAGGGTATCAATGATTTTTAGAAAATCAAACTAGGTGTTTAGAACATAAGAAAAGGATTATAAATCTTATACAATTCCTCCTCTAAGTCTGAGATTATCTTATTTCTTGATGCAGAAACAGCCTTTGACCGAGTAGAAAAGACAATTCTTATCAAATGTGGATTAGATGCGCACCATACATCGTGGATGAAATTCTATGCTCATCCCGTGTCACAGGTGCAAAGCAACTAGGATAAATCAAATTATTTCCCACTGTAATAGAAGCTAGAAGGCAGGGCCGCCATGCCTCCCTTTCAAGAGTCCACAAAATGTCTTTTTTTTTTTTTGCAGCTAATATTCATAGGATGTGGTTAAACTCTACTGGGAAAATTAAATTCATCATCATTGAACACCGTATCCTCAGTTAGCAAAATGTCCTCAATACTTGCTTTCCTGACATGCCCTGTAAACTGAGGAACTATTTTAATATAAATCCCATTCGTTCACGACCAGTCAAGGGTGTGCCCTGCCTCTTGCCCGAAGGCTGCTGGGATAGGCTCCAGCCCCCCCCCCCCCCGCGACCCTTAACAGGATAAGCGGTAGACAATGAATGGATGGATCCCATTCCCATATCACTGGCTTTTTGGCTTTTAACATATGGGAAAAAGAACTTATCTTTTGGATGATGTTATATTCATATTTTGCATATTATATTTGATTCAGCGAGCCATTCAGATTTGATGACCCTTAACACATCAAAAAGTATTGACATAGTAAATGCCACTGCATCTTCCTTTATGAATGTTACAACCTCATTGGTGTTTTCATTTCAGGCTGTCATAGGAGGTATGCGGTTATGGTAAGAGGGAAACAGAGGGCTTTTCAAATGGTGGCAGAAGCCCAAACAATCCGAATAAAAAAAAATGGCTGCAGTCATTACAATTAGAGTTGTAACTAGTGGCTTTTTGACAATAAAACCTAGAAAATCTACCACCAAAAT
Organism: Aulostomus chinensis; assembly: GCF_037954235.1. Lineage (NCBI taxonomy): Eukaryota > Metazoa > Chordata > Actinopteri > Syngnathiformes > Aulostomidae > Aulostomus > Aulostomus chinensis. The sequence continues at coordinate 18,559,997 of NC_141341.1, read as the reverse complement.
AAAAGAAAATATAAGAATGATATAACATCACCCCCTATAAGATATTTTTCTATTATTGATAATGTAGTCTATTTGAGTTAGGAAAACATCATTTTGAGAACAGCACAAATGTTTTCATGTGGTTTTAAGTTGGCATGTTTGAACTGAGATATAAAGACTTCCAAAAATAAATAGATCATGTATATTTTTCTTGGAAAACATGCAATTACCATCATGATTCAATTTGTGTATTAATGCAATCACACTATTATTCACAATGACTGCAATGAATATTTAATCAAATTATGCAACATTATCATCTAGGTGTGTGTGTTAAGTGCTAAAATCAAAAAGGGACTTTTATCCACACATTTTGGAGTTGGCCAGCCTGCAAGTACTTGAAGGATGGTTCTCAAAGGAGTTTGATATTAGTCTTTGCTGATAGTGTCATGGTCCGTGTCTTGATTTCCTGTTTTATTTTGTAGTTAGTGTCCTGTTTTCCTGTGTGCTCCCGTCTTTGATTACCTGATGTGTCTCACCTGTGTATGATTGCACCACCTGTGTCCTGTTTCATTGAGTATTTAACTTTTGTGTCTCCCATTGTCTCTTGTCACTTCATTGTTACTGTCATTTGCCATCTTTTTACCACGTCGTGTTCCCTGAACTTTTGTCGCACTCCCAATTGGCTGCCATCTGCATTTGGGCCCTGTTTTCCCTGTAAAACCCTGACAGACAGCAGTATTTATGTGGCTCCTGAAGAATCTTAATGTCCATAATATAACTGGTAGGCTATAAGACAGGGGTGTACCATTGGAAATCAAAGTGTGATTTTGAGAAAATTAAGGTCAGAATAGTCTAAGTTTAGTGTGATACACTGTGACTTGTACCAGCATCGCTATGTAGTCAACTGATTCTCAAATCTAACTGTGAAAAATCAAACAATATATCAAGATGGTTTTGGTTTTCACATTGAGCTGAAGAAATGAAAATACTCTGTTATTTCAAGTTTAAAACAAGGGTTACATATGACAATGTACAGTAATTTGAAACTGGGCATCTTGAATAACTTCACTGTAGAAAATGTGTACCAGCCCCACTTTCCCTTTTTCTACTTCCATTTCCAAACTTGTTTATCAGCTTTATAATTTATCACATTGGTTTGTTGACTCAAAAGTTGTCTCATAGTTGGGGTTAGGTTTAGTTTCATTTTGCTGCTTTAAATAATTGTCACTGACTCTGGACATATGAGTCATGCTGGTTTTGAACTGCCTGCGATAGAACAGAATGAACATACAAGAGTGAATGCATTCTTAATTCTGTTCACTTTTGTCTTTTATTTGTCAGACTGTCGACCATTCAATTGTGTCTCCCATCTCTCCTCACTTGATTCCTCTGGTCACATATCTAACACCTGCAATGCGCCATTTGATTGGCTGAGTAGCTTCAAATGGGGTGAATTACCAAGCAATCTACTGGTCTAGTCCACAAAGGCTAGAAAATCTGCACAAGGGAAAATATAAACACTCAGTCAAATGTAATGAGGCTAAATAAATAAAATTAAAAGAATAAAATTAATGCTGGTTAAAGGTCCAGCTCTGGACAGGATGGTGTCTATCTACGTCTGTACTGCATGGCAGTAGCATTTTGCATCTTGCATTGCTAGATCTCCTTCTATGTACATTCAAGTCCAATGCAATTTTTACAATTTGGATCCACTCTTGATCTAATGACAAAATGCCCATCAGCCTTTCATCTCACATGTTAAACAGTTTTAGGGAGATTGTGGAGGAGTAGTGCTGAAGTCTGCAGGAAATTCAAATGCCAATATATCTGTCACAAGCGGTTAAGGTATGTCTGTGTCCACACATACGGATACAATTCACTTTTAAAAAACTGTTTGTTTGGGTTATTTTGTGCTTGGAGAGGAGACCTATTTGACATATTTAGTTTGGTTGACTTGCAGAATTGCACTGATAATTTAACCTTTTTTTATGTCCCTACTTTTAATTTGACAAAGAGGGGGTCAGTAAGCCTTTTCTAACCAGCACGAGTGCACTCCTACTCACCTCAGTCTGGATCATGTTGATGCGGCGAGAGCAAAGGGTCTTTACACAGTTGTAGATGTCCACCACTCCCTCACATTCAGCCATATCCAGCATGACATCCAGCACAATGTAGCAGCCAGTCCTGCCTGCTCCCATACTGGTACAGATGAGAGAGAAGGACAAGTCTGAATACACCACTGAAATAAAATGGTCTCAGCACGGAGTTATTGGAAATGATCGAAATACTCTGCTACAAGTATAAGACTTTTTGCGATGGAAAGTATTGAATGAATATATAGAGGCCATCATGTGCTTTCAGCATAAACAAAGGATGCTCAAAGTTGAAAACCTCTTAGATGGAGATATCTAAAAATAACTCCATCCATGTCTGGGTCTGACATCGATGCATGTGCAGGTGTCTGTGAATCCCTCAGCCCTCTGGTAAGGCAGAAAATGCAGAAAGAAGGACACAAGTGTTGCACACTGAATCTCTATATTTACTTTTACTGTGATGTATCAGCCTCAAGCCCTCTTCAACATCTAAAATCACAGTACGAAACAAGCTCTGGTGTTTTAGGGGCCACAACCATATTAATAGCTATGTGTATTATTCATCACTACAATATCCTTAAAAAAAAACAACAAAACAAACAATTGATCACAGTGAACAGCACAGTGGTGCAGTGGTTAGCACTGTTGCCTCACAGCAAGAAGGTTCCAGGTTTGAGCCTGGGGCTTTTCTGTGTGGAGTTTGCATCTTCTCCCTGTGCCTGTGTGGGCTCTCTCTGGGTGCTCCAGGTTCCGCCCACAGTCCAAAGACGGACAAGTAAGGTTAATCGTGACTTTAAAGTTACACTAGCTGTGGCTGTGAGTGTGAATTGTTGTTTGTCTAGATGTGTTGGCCCTCCGATGGACTGGCAATCCAGGATGTACCCTGCCTCTTTCCCTATGTCAGCTGGGATAGACTCCAGCACCCCCCCCCCCCCCCAACCCTTAACGGATAAGTGGTATAGAAAATAGATGGCTATCACAGTCGTATTTGATAGCCCTGAACTTTCCACTGAGTGAATTTAAAAGCACCATATTTAGATGCAACGGCAATGTTAAATCACAAGAGTACAGATATAAATTTTGTGTTGCATAAATGGCTTGATATCAAACAAATGTATCCTCTGCATTTAACTCGTGAATGGAGCAGGGTTCAGGGGTACTACTGATATTTTTAGGAATAATCATGAAAGGATATTGAAACATTAATTTGAAAACAAAACTTATTTTAAATACAGTATACATTTGATCACACAGCAACAACAGCAATCTACATACACAGACTCACACACACACACACACACACACGTTCTTACATACTGTACACGCAAACCTAAACCTAAAATAGAAAGAACTTCATTGATCCCACAACGGGGAAATTTGTATGTTACCACAGCTCAATTACAAGAAAGAAAAGAAAAGTTAAATATATCAGAGAGGAGAAGAACATGAACACACAGAACTAATAATCTACATGAGGGTATTGTTTTAAGGTGGACTGGGGCTTGAAGTAGGATAGGATTAAATGGTTTGTTAACTTGATAAGTATCACAATGACAACAAATGCAGTAAAATCTATACTTCTCCAGAGCAGGCCACAAGATGGCCAAAATATGTACAAGCACCACCATATGTCTCCATGAAATTTTTCATCCATTGATAATTTGAATGTAGGAGGGTCTGCATCTGCATGTATTTCTTCATAACTTGTAAATTCACAAATTAAGATCCAGCTGCAGCTGAAGGAAAGACAACAATATTACTGATATTAGATAGGCCATCATCTAAACCAGAGGTCCCTAACCACCGGGCCACGGACCAGTACAGGTCATTTGGTACCGGGCCAGTAAAAAAATATTTTATTGGTCACCGGAGTCTGAAAGATCTTTTATTTTGAAAAAAACGCTTGTCTCAGTCTCGTGAATTGATAGTCTACGCCAAAAATGTAACCCACAAACTAGCAAAAATGAGTAAAATACAAACGTCTTTAGAGAGCTTCTTTGGAAAGGGAAAAAGGCCCAATGAGGAGACGGAAGAAGAGCCTTCAACTTCCAAGAAAAAGAGAGCTGCATTTAATAGACAATATTATGATTCGTACTTAAAATACAGGTTTACTGCTACATGAAATTCTCAGTCACCAAGCCTGCTCTGCCTAATATGTGGTGACAGGCTAGCCAACGAGACTACGCAGCCTTCAAAACTGCTTTGGCACCTGGAGACCAAGCACCCTGCAATTAAGGACAAACCTGTGGAGTTTTTTGAAAGGAAAAAACGTGAACAAAACGGACAAAAGCAATTGCTAATGGCCATCGCCTCAACAAATACGAGTGCTCTGCGAGCATCATACCTGGTGGCTTAGGCAAAGAAACCTTTTACTATTGGTGAGGAATTGATCCTGCCTGCCGCTAAGGACATTTGCCATGAATTTCTAGGAGCGACTGCTGTTAAAATGATTGCACAGGTTACTGTATCAGTGAGCACCGTCACTAAACCAATTAAGGATATAGCTGAGGCCATTGAGACACAGTTATTGGAGAGGATTTATAAGACATTGTGGTATATAGAATCTATTGATATTGACAGCAAGGCAATACAACTTGTTTATGTGCGATATATGTATCAGGAGGATGTGCATGAGGACATTTTATGTGCACTATCACTGCCAAGCAACACCACTGGTGCAGAACAATTCAAATCTCTGATCAGGAAAACTGGATTGGTCCTTTTGTGTTGGCATATGCACAGACAGAGCTGCTGCCACGACTGGACTGATTTCTGGTTGGTCAGGTTAAGGACGTTGCACCTGAATGTGAGTCTATGCACTGTGTCATTCACAGGGAAATGTTGGCAAGCCAATAAATGTTACCTGAACTAACAGCGTATTGAACAATGTCATTAAAGTCATTAACTACATCAAAGTAAATGCCCTAAACTCATCTCTGTTCGAGCAGCTCTGTGGTGAGATGGATGAAGAGCACAAACACTTTCTCAACGCATAAGAAAGATGGCTATCAGGGAGATCGCTGGCCAGAGTTTTTGAGTTACAAGGTTTTCAGAAAAACCCCCACAACTGGCAGCACATTTCTGGGACATGGACTGAGTTGCAAAACTCGCTTGCCACATTTGGGAAAGGCATTGGTGACCATGAGATTACAGCGGTTTGTGGCAAAGGAAAATAGCAAAACAAGAAAAGCTGCTGGAGTAAAAAAACATGATGTTGAAAATATTCCCAGATTTGACAACAGAAACGGCAAGGAGGAGAATGCTGTTTGAGGGAACTTTGAGGGAAAGTTGTATTGGGCTGGCATACAAAGTGGTCTGATTCATCCAGCCACTCTTATCCTCACTTTCAACAGTGAGAAGAAGATCTTTTACAAAGTTGGTTAGGTGGAGAAATTGTTGAGGAAAGGATTAAACTGATGCAGCATCCGTCAGTAAATGACGAGGCAGACTGAAGTTGAAGGAAACACACATGAAGCAGTCCGTAATTGGAAATTGAAACAAATATAAGAGATCTACTACGGACAATGGACTGGAACTTGACCCATGCTTTTAATTTTGATTTTGGGATTACAGCATGACTTTGGACTCTTTCAAGGGGATAAACTGTGAGAGCTGAAGGGACAGTGGTGAACAGCGAGAGAGCAGACTGTGCAAAAGTGGAATTGGATCAAAGATGATTTACCCCAATGTGAATGTACGCTTTGTTGGATGTCACTGTCGGATGGGCCGGCGATGGCTTTAACATTTCTCTTAAAAATGAGGCATGAGATGGAAGTGAAAGTGCAAACACCAAGGTGCCATATATTGTTCTCGGCATGAGACACCATCAAAAATTACATAAAAAAAAAAACCCTGACTGCCTTCTACCCTCCTGGCTGCAGGAAATTAGACAGACCAGCCCATAGAGTGTAGGTGAGACCACAACCATACTCTACAATAAATATGTACATAAAACCAGCACCATCTCAATAACATAATCTGACTCAATAGATACATGATTAAAGACTACTATACTAACTCAATAATACATCCACACGCATAATCATCCGAATGAACCTTGCCTGTGATTGTACTCCCCCCTATCTAGGAACATAGGTTTGCTCCTAGAGCTCTTAAGGAGCTTCCTTGGGACGGTTCCTCTCTTTTGGCTCCACCCCCTCTGAGGAAACCACCAGGAAGAGGTGAGAACTGACACTGATGACTGAAATTGCCGCATATACATGAGACAAACATGATAAACACAAAATACCATGCCTTGCACAGTGATTACCACTGACTGACACTGGGGTTTTCATTTTACACAGGCAGGATGGCCTGTCCCCCTGTGCTTCCCAGGCAGGAAGGTTGCGGGTTTGAGTCCCGGCTCGGGCACGGGATCCTTCCGTGTGGAGTTTGAATGTTCTCCCCGTGCCTGCATGGGTTCCTTCCAGGTACTCTGGCTTCTTCCCACCGTCCAAAGACATGCAATTGGGGACGAGGCTGATTGATTCTCTAAACTGACCATAGGTGTGAATGTGAGTGTGAATGGTTGTTTGTCTCTATGTGTTGGCGCTGCGATGGACTGGCAACCTGTCCAGGGTGTACGCCGCCTCTCGCCTGTAGCCGCTGCCCCCCCCCCCCCCCAGCGACCTTTAATAGGAACAAGTGGAAGATGATGGATGGATATTGAAGCTCTCTGGTTAGAAGTACATTTAAAGCAGCTTAATCCTATACTCATAGGATGTGGTTACAGATTCCCAAATATTTAGACAAAATGTGTGAAATGTGGGACTCTGCTTGCAGTACCAATTCAGAATTATATTTTATGGCAGATATGAATGTAGACTGGAAGACTTTGTCACGTCCAAGGAGAAGGAAATTACCAGATGTATGTGCTTCTTCGGGGCTGTCTCATGCTATTGACAAACCAAAAGAATTGGTTTTAATTATGATGGCAGGAGAGTAGCAACTTATACTGATCATCTTCTATATGTATAACTACACCTGAGATTTGCTCTAAAGCTCTCTCTGTGCCTATAGGATTAGCAATCATAATTTAATTGCAACAGTCAAGAAAATAAAGGTGCTGACAGATGGTTCTAGAATAATTAAAAGGTTTTTTTTAAAGCATTTGATGAGGAGAAATTTGTGAGCAATATCTCAAATGCAAAGTTGACAAATATTTTGTGGCTTGAAGATCCTGAAGCTGCCTTGTAGGTTTCTGATGACACATTAACAACTATCATAGATAATAATTCACCTGTGAAAAAAATACAGCGTGAGATCTTTTAATTCACCATGATTGGACAGAGAAATGGAAAAAAAAACCCATATGATTGAAAAAAATCAGGAAAAACAGATTTCCATATCATCTGCTATTAAATCAGATTAGCAGGTTTATAGTAAATTAAGAAATTTTGTTACAAAATTAAATAGGAGAAAGAAAAAATATTATGGCAACATAGTTCAAGAAATTAAACAGTATAGTAAAAGATTATGGAGCATGTTGAATCATTTAGTTGAGGGCAATACCATCTTACTGAGATACTGGAGGGGAGTTTTTAACTAAACCTATGGATATTGCTAATCATTTATATAATTATTTTATAAATAAATTGATTAGCTGAAAAATACTGTACAGCATAACAACACTGATCTTGCAGTTACATTAATTAATGAAATTATGGATGATAGAGAATGTAATTTTGTTTTCAAGAATGTTACGGTATCAAAAGTTGAGTTAATGTTAGTAACTTGCACGAATATGTCACCTGGAGTTGATTTTCTTGATCGAAAGCTATTGAAAGCTATTGTGGCCCCAGTGATAACAAATATAATCAATTTATGTTTGACTAAAAATGTATGGCCACAGGGATGGAAAATTGTAAAAATCTATAACAATACCAAAAAAAAAAATTGCAGTTTTCTGAGTCAAATAATCAAACTATGAGTTTATTGCCAATTCTAAGTTAAGAGTTGTGTATGAGAAAATTCAGTTTTATTTTTCTTTTAACAACATATTTACAGATTTTTAGAACGCTAATAGGGAAAAAATACCCCAAAACAACAGCTTTGACCCAAATATCTGACAATTGATGTAACGGTCCTGAGCAAAAGAAAATTATGCGATCTGTATTTCATGATTTTTCTGCAGCTTTTGATATTCTTTACCATGAATTATTAGGAAAATTTAAATGTTACTGGTTGTCATCCTCAGCTGTATTAACAATTAAAAGTTATCTGAGTGGGAGATGGCAAATGGTTTATTTAAAGGAAGTGAGTCAGACTTAAAGCAGGTAAAACATCAAAGAAGTTGCCGTGGACCTCTTTTGTATTCTATTTTCCTCAATATTCTCCTCTTGGCATTAAGTAAAGCTTACATTGCAATATATGCTGATGATACAACAATTTATTTAGCTGGTAGAACAATTGAGGAATAAAATGAAATTTTAAGTGAAGAAATAATCAGCTGTAATTAACTTATTTTGAATGTCCAAAAAAACCCCACCAGTTGGGTTATTGATTTAACAATTAATCATCAAACCATTATACAAGTGGATAAAGTTAAATTACTAGGGATTATCATAGATAACAGATTATCATGGGGGAGATATATGTATGTATGAAAATAAAATAATCACTCAAATTCAAAACATTCTTTCTATTATTAGGAGATGCTCTCAATATTTAACAACACAAACCACTAAACTGGTAATGCAAGCTTTGTTTTTGTCTCACGTGGATTATAGAACACTTGTTTGGTCCAATACCTCACTAGCCAACATTAGAAAACTGAAATTTATTCAAAATGAAGAACTCATGTAATACTTGCCTTTGGAATGAGGACAAACATTTGTAAAATGCATGCCAGTCTATTTGTTGGATGTTAAGAATAGACTTTTATATTTGATGATGGTATTTATTATATTAGAAATGTTATCACAACAAAGATGCCGAACAGTTGTTATAGAAAACTATCCTTTGGTTCAGAGACACATTATTACTCAATGCTTCAAGCTAGGGGAGGTTATTTCTACCATGCCCAGAACATCATCATAGAGCTATGAAGGAGTGGAATGCCCTTCCAATTTTGTTACACAACAGACAACATGGTAAACTTTAAAATAAAACTGAGAGATTATTATTATTTAACTCAAAACTTCAACCCTTCGTCACTACAGGTCATTTCTACCTGTTCTCCATGTTTGGGTCATGGAGTATTGTGTGACAGGCTATATTGTAAATGTTTTGTGACGATTCTGTGAGGAACCCTGTAATTTGGATGTTCAGTGTTTGTCTTGTGTATTGCACATATGTCTATTTGTGTATTTGCATGTATTAAGTAAGTCTTGAATATGTATTGTCACTCATGAAGATAAAAACACCTGAGGAAGGATAGCGGATGTTTTGAAAAAGCCAATGTGGATCTTAATAAATGAAACTGAACTTTTTAGGAAACCCTTTTAACAGGTCCAACATTCATAAATCTAAACTTTAAAGGTGCACTAAGCATTGCTGCCTGACATCACTTCTGTTGATGTTCATTGCAAATACCAAACACAGAGCAAGCGTGCCCCTCCCCCCGTGTTTCTGTAAATGTCATGAACGTGCGTTGACATTGAAAGTGGATCTGTGCTGCGCTACCATCGCGAAGATGAGTGAGCAAAATCCAACCGTTCGGAGAGTAAATCTATATTCTAAGTCTTTAGACAATATCTTTACGATATTAGGTTATACTGATAATAGCCATTTCCCAAAGTGTATGTGTTGAGTTGTTAGATGCCATCCAGCTATCTAGCAGCTTGCTACTATACGCTACTCAATCCACTCTGCTTATTCCCCAATGCATGCACGCACACTAACACCCCCCCCCCCCATCCCTTACCATCTTGTCAGTGATTGGCTGAAACATTGTTTGTTTTGTTTATGCACTCAGTGTTTGTTTGCTATTTGTGAGCCCTGTATTGTCTCCAGAGACCGCACTTCATAGTGTATTCAGGGGGCAGGCAGCTAGCGGATCAAGGGGAGATGCCTACAATTTGAGAAAAAAATGAAACCACGCTGAAACCATGCAACTTACACTTTACCAATGTGAAGCTGGTTGTGTGAGAAATGGATCATCCTGTGGAAAATTAAAATTTTATGTTTGTTATTTGTTATTATCCCCGCAGGGGCAAGAAGTTGTTATTGGAAATTCAGAAGAATGTACACTCCTGTCGAAGTAGACCTGGAAAATTAATTTTGTTGGGATGTGATGCAGAAAAAGATTATCGGCCAATAAAATATTTAAGACCGAAATGATTGAGTAAAATCAAATAATACAATAATAATTATTTTATATTAACTGTCACAGTGGAGTGTGTAGTTACCTGCAGTGGACAACCACAGGCCCAGCATCAGGAGGTGTTGAGGCCTTCACCCGACGCAGGAAAGCCAGTAAACCAGTTGCATTGTATGGCACTCCATGCTCAGGCCAGGAGGTGAAATGGAACTGGCACACCTCATGTTTGTTGGGATAACCTCTCTAGAGGAAACAACACAGCAGATTTAAAAAGATAAATGGAAATAAATATTTTTGTAGAAACAAAACAAACAGAGGCCAATTAAAATAACGACTCTATTTTTGGTGGGCATTTAATATGTAAAGTCTACACAGAGTTGAAATACATATATTCAGTATGACTCACCCTCTCCATGGCGAAAGTGCGTACTGTGTACTCTGCCAGTGTATCCGTCTTCAGCAGTGTTATCTTAATGTCACCATAGAGCTCAGTGTCATCAGGCCAATACTTACAACACTTCATCTGGGGAAAAAAAGAGCTTAATTTCAGAAAGGTATGGAGCCGACTGATCTCAACAAAAGACATTAGGCCTTTTTAAGCAATTATAAGGTGCCAGGTAGCACTATATGTACATGATTGGGCATGGGTTTGGGGCATCTTCACCTTCATTTTGGGAATAAGAAGGCACATAAAGCACAAACCATGGTGTGCTGATCAATCAAAAACCAATCAGCGTCACTTATCAGCCCAGTGTGTGCCAGTACTCGGCATGTTACTATTTCAGACATTCCAACTTGGGAGAAAAGAGTACTTCTCCTCTGAAGAAATGGACTCCCTCATGCACCAATTATGATGCGCAAGCATATCTTATGTTTATATAAAGGAACAGCAGACATCCACTGAAGCCATTGGAGGTGAAGCGAGCTAGGGAGGAGGTGGCGGCCAATGTTTCCACGTTTTTGAGCATAAATGTTGCAAGCAATGCCTCACATCTGTTTATCTGATTGATGTACCCTTTAAATAACACTTGACACATATTGCCAATGACCAAAGACTCTTCTTGGTCAATCGTGCAAATTTTTTCTCGTGTCCTAAAATAGCAATACCTCAAAAATAGCTGATGTATAGTGCATCAGCTAATGGGGATCCTAATCAAATCAAATCAAACCTCACAGATGTGCCAGACCATGTCTCATTAACATTCAAAAGCACTTACAATTCTACAGTTTTACAGTTTCATTTGACAGTCATTTGACACTTTTGTCCAAAGCGACAGAGTACAAGCATGAACTGGAGGGAAAGCTTTAGTAAGTTCAAAAAAAGTGCTTCGATTTTGATTGGCTGCAGGTGCTGGTATCTAGTGGCAGAAAAAGTACCAGGTTTTTTTGTTTATTTCTTAACATAATTTAACCCCAACTGGCCACAACCAATAATTCAAACACATTCAATATTCAACATTGACAGTGCTAAGAGCTGGGTCTTAAACCAGAGCCATGCTGGGCTGGATGCGTCGGGCAGAGCATAGTGAGTGAGAGGAGGTCTAGACCTGGATGAGTGATTCCAGGTTGACAGCAGCCATTCTTGTCATTGTTTTGTAAGCCAGAAGAAAAGCTTTGAATTTGACTCAAGCTGCCACTGGAAGCCAGTGAAGAGACGTTAACAGCGGGATGACGTGCAGTTTTGGGCAAGTTAAAGACCAGACGTGCGACATTCTAGATCATCTGCAGAGGTTTAAATTTACACACAAGGAGGCTTGCTAGGCGAGAGTTGCAGTAGTCAATGCACTAAATCACAAGGGCCTCTACCAGAAACTGTGTGGCTTGTTGTGTCAGGCAGGGTCTGGTCATCTTGATATTACGGAGGGCACATTGACAAGAGAGAGCAATCAAGACCGCATGTACCTTAAAGGTAAGCTGGTCGTCAATAATGACACCCAGATTATTTGAGTTTGTGGGCACAAGTTGATTTGAGTAGAGCAGGACACTGATCTGTGGACACACTGGAAAGACAATAAGCTCAGTTTTGGACAGATTTGGTAGAAGCTGGCGTTCCTTCATCCATGCGGTGGTATCAGCCAGACATGCTGATTTCCGAGCTGAGACAGTTGTATCTTCAGGTGGAAATGACAGGAAAAACTAAGTGTTGTCAGCATAGCAGTTGTTGAAGAAATTCGTAGATGAAATCCAAAGACCCAAAGTTGCTGTGAGGTTGAGGAGGTTTTAATGAAAGCAAGCCGGCAAGCTGGTGAACTGACCTACAGAGACTGAGTCCTCGTAGGTGAGTCGACCCTGAACAATGGTTGTGGACTTTCTCTTAGACTGTCACATCAAAGGGTCCCAGTAAGATCAAAAGGGAAAAAGGGCACATTCAGTTGGAAATCAAAATCCTGAAGACATATGTTCCTCTGAGTGAAATGTAAATATAGACAGAAGGGAAGCAATGGGGGTGTCTGCAGTGACAATAGGTGGGAGACATCAGAGGGACTCAGGTAGACATAGGTGTGAAGTCCCAGAAGGGGGTAGTGAAGGTGTCGGTATTTTGGTCAGGAAAGGGATAGGACATCCTTCCCACATCAGACATTGTGGCGTCAAGATGGTTCTTCTCCGTGGGTGACAGAGGTGGGGTGATTTTACAGCATGTTTGATTGTGGGCAAGATGGTCTGCAGGATGTAGGTATTGTATTGAGAGGACAGGTTGTAGGTTTTGAGCTCAGCAGAAGTCTGGAGACCTCATCCTCGCTCAGCAAAAGAATAGAGTAAGGTAGCAGTCACAGGTTGGAGCAGACTGAGCTGGTCAGGCTCAGAGAATTGGTTGCAAATGGTGGCCACCCTCTCAGTGAAGAAGGAGGCAAACATGTCCAGAGTCAGTGCAGTGGAGGGCTGAGCAGCTGTTGGAAAGAGTAAGGAGTTAAAAGCCACAAATCCTTTTCTTGTTGATATTAAGTGTTTTTCTGTTGTTTTATATGTTATCTTTTAGTAATACTTTGGACTCACGTGTACTCATGGGTCAAGCATGCATGTGATAAGTTCACATGGACCTTAAGACAAATATCCTTGGAATGTACTCTTCCTATATTCTTACCATATGTGAACTGGCTATATGTTATGTGTCTTGCTGTTGTTGTTGATGTCAGAATGGCTCCAACTAGTCTGGTTTACTCAGGCGAGCTGTGAGGCCCCCTTATCAGGCACCTCTAAATTTACAGATGTTCAGGAGCTTCAATACGGTTACATGAAGCAGTTCCTTTGATTTGCTTTGGATGCATGAGCAGGAGATCCCGGTGCCGTTTCTAACATTAAAGAAGTACATTGAACAACTAAGTATGGTATTGGATCGTTCTCTCCTTCATTGGAAAACGGCCACATAAACATCTTTATATCACTTGTGTCAGAAGCAGCACAGCTCTTGTTCTGGTAAAACAATTGCATGGATAACTGTTGATAGGAAGTGAAGGATGCAAGTTTTTGTTGTAAGAGGACAAATCAGTGGGTTCTTGGGATTCTTTCTACTTCAGAGGGCCATGGACTTGGTGGATTTTCTTGGCTGGTTTAGACACCAGGGGGCAGAGCTTGTCCAAAGAGAATGCCAGAGAGGAACAGAATGTTTCTGTAGCCATGATAATAGACAGTGAAAACAAATGTGTTTGGTCAGGTATGGTAGCGCACACCTCATCCAACAGTTGTGTTGCTCTGCGGAAGGAAAACTTTGGCAGGGTGCTTGTGTTTGCAGAAACGTGGCAGAGAAATGATCTGAAAGGTGTAGTGGGATCACCGTCACATCTGCTGTGGAGCAGTTACAAGTCAGTACCATGTCAAGGACTCTGCCAGCTTTGTGAATGGGAGAAGGAGCCAGTTTGAAGTAAAAAGAGGAGAGGAATGCCAGAAATCATTGGACTGTGTCTTGTCAATGTGAATGTTCATGTCTCCCATGACAATCAGTGGTGTGCCATCATCAGGGATGTCAGAAAGTCACATGTCCATTTCTGAGACGAAACTATCCAGATTACGCCCTGGTGGGTGGTACACAACCAGAATATATAGTTTGTTAGGTGCAATAATTTTAAAGCATGATATTCAAGTACTGTGCTGTTACTCAGTGGACAGATTTTGGTATAAGTCCAACTTTCATGAATTTGCATGCCTATACCACCTCCTAATCCAGCCGAGCAAGGTGGATGATTTAGTGTAGCAGACAGAGAGGGCAGCTGGTGTAGCTGTGTCTTCTGGGTGGATCCATGTCTCAGTCAGAGCTAGGACCTGAATATCTGAGCGTTTCATCAGTGAACTAACAAATTCTGACTTATTGACTGCGAACCAACAGTTCCAGAGACCAAAGGTAATGGAGAGTGTGCAAGGATGGCATTTCTTGAGTGCAGAAAGGTTTTGTGGATTTCTCCTTCTATGAATGGTTCTTCTTTTTCTGTATCCACACATCACTGCGAGATGTGTAAGACACATGGTATGTTAAATTGGTTGGAGAAAGGATAAATAAACAGTAGCAGCAGCTGGTAAGTAGATTCTCAGGTCTTCACACTACATGGGCTGACGCAAGGGATAACACTTTCACTGATGCTCCAGCACAGCTTGTGCAGTTACATACCTGAGTGAGTCACACCTGTTTCCAACTTGAGTGATTGCGCTAAGCTGAACCGCCCCTGTCTGATTTCACAAGGGCAATCAATAGAGGGTGTGACCTGTGTCAGCTGACCTCACTTAAGCCCCTTTCACACTGCATCAAAAACGCGAGTGAACACGGGTATTTTGGCACTCTGAAAGGGTCGACTCGGCATTTAAACCCGCGTCAACCAACACACCAAGCGACCTGGGTGTTTAGCAGCTCGGCTCGGCTCGTCTCAGCTCTGCTCGGCTCGCCTGCAGTGTGAAAAAGGCAACCCGTGTTTATCAGGTTTCCCGAGACCTTCCTGTTGCATTCTGATTTTGTCACTGTGCCACCTGTCAGGCTGTCATTGTGGAAGCTACGGAAAAAATAAATTAAAAAAAAATTGGACTCTGCTGTGCTGTGAGAGCTGCTCACTCATCTCTCAATTAAGTTTTGACCTCTGCCATAAGATCAGTCTTCCTGTTGATGTCGCCGAGACTCTATTTCACTCCTTTTTTAAAAACAATTTACATGTGTATGATCTTAGGGAATTATTCTATGCTTGGGAACTCCCACCAATTGTGGAACCCTAACGTGAACTCTGCAAGCACTGCACTGGCAAGATCATGAAGTCCATGAGCTGCTCATCACTCATGGTAAAGAGGAGATCCGGTGGCAGATTTCTGGAACCGTAAGGTAAGGGACACGGTGATTTATGGTAACATCATGGCATTTTGAGACACACCGCACTTATACATGTGATGATGACGTTGTTAGCACGATGATGTATGAGAGAGAAAAACAGGCACGCAGCCCTCACAGTGGGAGTTCAGACCCGGGTCTTCTGAAAGCTTGAATGTGCCCTAATGCCGAGCAAATGCGGGTACAAAAACCCGCATTGACATGCATCTTTCAGTGTGAAAGGAGTTGCAGAGTGAGACGGAAACTCCAGTGCAAATCACTTTACAACCAGAGACTCAAAAAACAACTCAAGTGGATATCTATGTAATTACCTAAGCAGGCTCAGCCTTCTTCTATCTAAAATTCAAATGCTTGTTCTACTGTAGTTTCAGAATCAACTCCCTTTTAAGCTTGGATTTTACTGAAATGCCCCTGTCTGATTTCACTTTTGCAATCAAGAGAGAGTGCGACCCTGTCAACTGCTCTCAACTAATGTTGCAGAGAGAGACCAAAACTCCAGTGCTAATCACTTTACAACTGAAGACTAAAAACAAATCAAGCAGATATCAATTTACCTAAGCTGGCTCAGCCTTCTTCTGTCTAAAATTCCAGCGCTTGTGCTGGTCACCCACCAGTGCAAACAAAGAGAATGTTTGTGTGCTAGACAAGGGCGAGGGAACTTTGCATGAAAGCGTAATTTTTGCCAGCTTGAAACTAGCAATGACGCTTGCACTTGACTGAGCACCAGGAGGAGCAGCCCGGTCCATAGAATAAAATCAAGACATTGTACATTTCTACAAGCCATGGTTATGTAAAACTGCAGTGTTTCTTTTGGGGAAAAAATAGCTAATTTCTGACAAAATGTGACACAAAGAAATCAAGAACACATTGTAGTATTTCTTTATATATGTAACAGGAACACACAAGTATGTTATGCTATTCCACGTGTCGCCCAGATTATGTAATTTCATAATCACAATTACTTTTGACTGAATAATGTGACAGTTTTGCGTTGCAAAGTAATCTTGTTCCTTTCAAACTCTGCAAGCTTTAATTTGCAGGATTACTTCTTGGGTAGCAATCCATCCATTTTCTTCCGCTTATTCCTGTTAAGGGTTGCGGGAGGCGAGGTTCACCCTGGACGGGGCCAACACGTAGAGACAGAAAACCATTCACACCTACAATCAATTTAAAGTATCCGATTAGTGTAGTCCC
Source organism: Aulostomus chinensis (assembly GCF_037954235.1). NCBI lineage: Eukaryota > Metazoa > Chordata > Actinopteri > Syngnathiformes > Aulostomidae > Aulostomus > Aulostomus chinensis. The sequence goes on along the minus strand of NC_141341.1, from coordinate 18,543,166 downwards.
CAATTGCATGTCTTTGGACAGTGGGAAGAAGCAGGACTACCCGGAGAGAACCCATGCAGGGATGGGGAGAACATGTAAATTCCACACTGCCCAAGTCGAGACTCGAACCGGGAACCTTCTTGCTGTGAGGTAACAGTGTTAACCACTGCACCACCATGCCACCTTAGGTACCAATGATCTACCTAAATTTAGTAAATCCACTGGTTTGAAACAAGGTAACAGCTATTAAGAACTGACGAAGGACCTTGTGCAAATATTTAGAGATTCGAAATAAAATTTTTAATTGAATTTTAAATTAAATTAAAGATTTAACCCAATTTGACTACAGAACTGCATCCTTTGTTACTGTTTCAAATTCTGAATATTCATATTTTTCATTATGGACAAAATCAAAATCATATAGACTTGTTCTTATACAGATATGATAGACATTTGCAAATATACGCTATAAGCCAAAACCAGTTGTGAAATATCTGCATATCGTCACCTCTTTAAAACAATTACGTATGTCATTTTTGACAATTTCTTTTTGCTTAAAACACCTTGTGATGTTTTCTGAAAAAATAGCTTGGGTGATTATTCTAAGAGGGCAAGGATATCAGACATCGGCAAAAATAAAATGTCTTGCATCTTTAATTTACACTATATGTATATCGTTTTGCAGCCATGGAGCTCACAGTGTTCCTCCATGGGCATATACTGTGTAGCAAATCTTTGGCCTGAGAACTCAGCAACAGGAAGGTGATTACTCAAGATCAGACACAGGCAATCATCTCCTCCCACAACACAGAGCTCAGATGCTCCTCTGATATATCTGTTGAATGATAAGGGGAGCTCTGGATATCCATTCTTCTCATCCATCTTCACCAGCAGCGGGATGGGTCACAGGACAAAGGTAAAAGAAACCTACCCTGCCAACTTCCACCAGCTTGGTGATCATGACAATACTGAAGCAGTTCTCCTGCCAAACCATCCGCCAGAAATCGTAGATCATCTCCTGTTTGGGTCCTGTGGAAAAGGAGAGAGAAAGAAAAGAAGGTCGATTAAATGAAAGAGAAGATGATAAGAATAGCGGAAAAATTAGCTATAAGTCAGAGAAAAGTAGCAGCAATAACCATCAATGTAGAAGCTCTGTGTAAGCCATGACAAGGGAATGGGGTAATGATGTACCATTCATGAACTATTGCTTGCTCTGCGTTCTCCTTATACTCCAGAGAAATGTAATTTCAATACACTCTCAAATCCTAAGTCACTGTGCAAATAAGCTCATGTATTGCCTTTCTGAGACACCAGTGGTTGAACCGAATCACAGCCCCCTGGAAAGGTGCCACATTTATTGATTTCATTACGCTGTGGCTTTGGAAATAACACAAGGTTCTTTTATACAACCTCTTCTGTCAAGTATACTGGAACCCTTTTAAGCAACAAGATGTCTTCATTTCTACCCACATAGTTTGTTTAAATGTAATATTTTCTTACGTACAGGGACTGGAAAACTTTAAAAAGAAGTTATACACATTACCCTTTCTCCTGTTGCAAGAGTGTTACAAGAATATTATCATTATTTTGTATAGAACACAGGCTAATACTAAATAAGTAGTGTTAGTAGTGTCTCAGTAGGGTGTTTATGTGGTTGAGAAGTCAATCACAGGGCCAACATATAGACAGAAAATCATTCACCCTCACAGCCATGCCTACCTTACATTTAGAGCATGCAATTAGCCTAGTCCCCATTTTCATGTCTTTTATTTATATATATATATATATATATATATATATATAAATAAATAAAACTTACATTTGTTTGCCCTAGGCTAAACGTTTTGTAGTTTTGGAAACATAAAAAAAGCCTTCGCTTCAACTAACTTTCATAAGTTTACTGTGTGAAGTTCATCTCTCTACATAATATATGTTTGCTAAACTCATTATTTTAAGGTTGAGCTTGTGACCCCTGGTGGTGGCCTGATGCCGCTCTATGCGCATGTGCAGCACAACGAGAGGAGGCTTCCCACTCAACTAATCTCTACTTGCCAACCCTGCCAGCCATGATGCCCTCCATGATGCTAGGCATTTTCCCTGTTGCGGTCTAAAGATGAGTGTTTGTTGAACCAGACTTCGGCTACAATGGCTCTGTGATGACGCTAACTGTGAGTGATGGGTCTAATTTTCTATTCTACGACTGGGTGAACAGTTTTGCCATGCCATCGTGGCGGCGAGTTGGCACCGTTAACATCACACCTTATCACCAAGCATTCACAGCTATTCAGCCGTGGCACTGGAAGCCATTTCCGTCGGTCACCAGCAGATGGAACCGCAGAGGCTTGATTTGTCATCATCCACCTAGCATCACTGACACAATAACTTAATGAAACACGTTAAAAAGAGTATGTACCTCAAGACAGATAGAGAGAATAAATAAATGAACACCTCAAAGAAGTTAGATCAAAACTGGACATTTTAATCCGTGATGAAGGCAAGGTATACTGGAGGCCTTCTGTATGTGTCTCAAATATTGGAAATGTGCACCTGAATACAAGGTAGAAGAATGTGTTCACTGTTATGTTTGTGTACAGCATTCTGCATGTAATAATGCTTTTAATTTTATCTTTCTTCATCCATCTAATCTTGCTCTCTGTCTCATTGCAGTTATTCAAAGAAGTGCAGAGTGCAATTTTATCAGCTCTATTCTTGAGGGTCTTTTGAGACACCATCGACTTAGACACGGTAGAGGACCAGGTGTCCTGGTGGACAAAAAGGTTGCATCTACAGTAACTGTGTAAGTACTTTTAAAACACTTGGTGGACTAAGATCACACCTTTCTAGATTACATTTCAGTTCTACAAGCAGGGAGGAAGCAGGGCCTCTGAGGCAGAGTCATCAGCATCAAGTCTTCCAAGTGAAGATTCGAATAGGGAAGAAAATGTAGAGCACAGAACTCTTGAACATAAAATTGCATCACTTTTTTTGTGCATGCAAGGTGTGCTACATGTATCAAAAAGTCATCCATCGTCCTCTTCCGCTTATTCCTACACATTAAGGGTCGCGGGGGGGCTGGAGCCTATCCCAGCGTCAATAGGCGAGAGGCGGGGTTCACCCTGTACAGGTCACCAGTCCATCGCAGGGCCAACATAGAGAGACAAACAACCATTCACACCTACGGTCAATTTAGAGTATTCAATCAGCCTCGTCCCCAATTGCATGTTTTTGGATGGTGGGAAGAAGCCGGAGTACCAGAGAGAACCCACACAGGAACAGGGAGAACCTGCAAACTCCACACAGAACGATCCCGTGCTGGGACTTGAACCCAGAACCTTCTTGCTGTGAGGCCACAGTGCTAACCACTGCACCACCGTGCAGCCGTATCAAAAAGTGTTATACAAAAAAAATAGTTGAAGAATTGAATGATATTTTGCACTTCTCTAAATTCCATTCCCTTCAAAAATAAAAGATGTGCTAACAAAGCATGGTATTGACATAGATGATTTGTTACTCAAGAAATTAATGATGCAATATTAAAAACACATCCACTAATCTTAACTGCTGAAGCCAAAGGAGCGCCATCCACTGATCACAGGAGGAATCTCTATTTTAAGCAGCACTTTCCAGTTATTGAGCCAACTGAGAACACAAATAAGACAATGCATAAAAATACCTTTTTTTGGCATTTCAATTATTCACGTTCTAGAGAATTTATTGAGGCAGTAAGATTTTAACAGAGAAATTGGTGTTTACTCAAGTAGATAAACCAGGTCAATATAGATCCTTCCAAGATGGACTTTATTTCAAAGAAAATCAACTATTGGGAGTGCATGAAACAGGTTTTCAGGTTGTACATTGATGATTTTGAAGTGTGTAATCCTTTGGGGACATCCAGGAGGATTCATAAGATCACTGCTGTCTATTGGCTTTTGCTCAATTTACCTGCAAAGTTTCGCTCCACCCTACCCTTAATTCAGTTGGCCCTTCTTGGAAAGAGTGTTGATGTTATACTCTTTGGCTATGATGCATTCTTTTATCCACTGATAAAGGATATGAAGGGGTGATAAGGGGTGTTTGTTGAGGTTCTAGATAAGTTCATCAAGGGTATAGGGTTTTGTGTCTGTGCAGACAATCTTGGGGCTTACAGCCTTGCCGGCTTTCAAGAATCTTTCAATGTTGAAAATTTTTGCAGGTTGTGTCATCTAAATTGAGACCAAATTGCAACTTATAGAGCCCACGGACTTTCAATGATGAACTGTACAAGAGCACAACACATTTGTGGAGGAACTGGAATCTAGTGTTAGCCAAAGTGTGAATGGTGTAAAGAAGGATTGTGTACTGAGAAAACATTTGTCATTCTTCCATCCAGTTACTGGGTTTCCCCCAGATATTTTACGTGACTTCTTTGAAGGGGATATTCCAGTAGAGTTGTGTTTGTGTCTTAAAGAATTGATAAGAAAAGGATTCATTACATTTGATGGACTGAACAGCCGCATAAAATTGTTCCCATACAAGTATTCTGATAAGGTCAATAAGCCACAACAAATGACAAAGGCCAGCTTTGACAAGAGGAGAATAAGTGGCAAAGGACATGAAAATTGGACACTTTTACATTTACTACCTTTAATGATTGGTAGCAGTATCCCAGAACGGGAGCCCTCATAGGAAATATTGATGGACCTAAAGGAGATTGTCGAAATTATTGTCTCCCCCACACCGTCAGAAGAATTACTGTGTTACTTGGATAGCAAAACATCTGACCATCAGAAGCTGCTTATCGATACATTTCCTGACTACAAGTTTCTGCCAGAACATCATTTTATTGAACATTATGTACATCTTACACATTGCTTTGGACCTCTCATAGACTTATGGACCATGTGATTTGAGTCCAAGCACAACTTCTTCAAAAGTGATGCGTGATGCTGTCAATTTCAAGAATGTGCTTTTTACACTCTCATCCATACATCAGCAAATGATAGTATTCTACCTTGATGGTCAAAATCTGTTCGAACCCAAACTGCGTATTAGAAGTGTCGACAAGGTTAGAATATCATCATTGAAAGAAAAACTGAGGATGGAGATTGATAAGAAGTATCCACATCAAGATACTGTGTCCCTTGCCAAAGATGTTAATTTGTTTGGGACACAATATGTAAAGGGAATGATTGTTTATTCTGGGAATTGCAGTGGACTTCCAGAGTTCTACAAGATTCTGAACACTGTGGTCAACATTGGGGATGTATCATTTCTCACCATGAAGGTCTCCTCTTGGTATATTGAACATTACAGGTCCTATCAAGTCATTGACAGCATCTGTGATATCAAAATCCTAGATCCAGAGGCTTTGAATGACTTCCATCTGTTGGCTGTAAAGTAGCTGAAAAGTTGATGGTGACCTCAAGGACCTATCTGCTGCATTGAGGATGGTATGGACTCTACATAATTTAAATGATTATTAGATTGTTTTTTTGACAGTTGAATGAGTGTTTGTGTGTGTTGTATATTTCTCAGAGAATGCCTCTCATTTCTGTCTATAATTTTTTGAACTCTAGAAACACTACTTGAACAACCATGAAACATAGGACATATGCTCATTCCTTATTAAACATGTATTGGCGTGGAGGAGGGTTGTCAATTTATTTTGAAGTATTTTCATTGTAAGGATGTAAAACAACCAGTGTCATGTAAATAATGTACGTACTTATGTATTCACAGGCCTTGTTATGGCGAGTAAACATAAACCCAAAATTCATCCGGAAAGTCCACCTGACTAAGACCCCTGGATCTGTGGAGGAGCTGCAAGATGGACTAAGAGAAAAACTTGAACTTGAAGGAGACTTCTCTCTTCAATACGAAGACCCAGATTTTGATAAAGCAGTTTGTAATTTGATGGATATAGCCGAAATGCCTGCTAAAAAAGCTGTCTTACACATTCTCTGGAATAACCATAAATCACCAGAGCCATCCTACATGTCTTCCCTTGATACAGCCAGCGTGAGTTCAGGAGCCTCATCTCATAGCGCATCGTCAATTAAACGGACCTTCATGCAACACACTCCAATGTGGCCTACTTCCTTTCCAATCCCAACTTTTTCATATGATGTCAAGTTAAAGCTCCGTAAGGGAAATCATGAATGTGAAAAAAACGGCAATGGTCTGATTGTCACAAGAGACATCAAAATAGAAATTCTAGACAAGCTGGCACAAGAAGTATTTACCCTTAAAGCTTATCCTGACGAACACGACTTTGAATCTGTTGTCTCTGAACTTGTAAGCAAACATCCATGCCTTAAGGAACCTGGTGGTGGTGATACGATGGCTGGACAGTCAGCCTAAAGTACAAGCTTGGTAACTATCGAGCAAAGTTGCATCAGGCCGGCTGTCACAAGGTCACTGTGAACAGGAAGAGAGGGAGGGACGATGATGCTGATGAGCACAGGTTCATTTTAAAAAAGCCATAGCGAGGAGAAGTCAACCATGTCCCGAATCATCCAGAAAACTACAATGACGGTGCTCTGGAAGACCAGAGATGTGCCCTGGTGGATGAAATGAAGAAAAGGAGCAAAGACAAGGAACTAATCAGAGAAAAGATGGACCTGACATTCTCCATTTGGAGAAAGGAGATCATATAGATGGAGCCAAAGGTCTTGGAAATCCAGGAGAGATGGCCTGCTTTATTTCTGCATCAACAGGCAAGACACATCTTCTAAAATTACCATTTTATCTATCTGATAATATTCAGTAGTTTGTTTTTGAGTGCTCATAGAAAACATAGACCATTATGGATGAACTATCTACTTAGTGAATGTTTAACTGTGTAGTTTTTATTAGATCAAATGTTTTCCTGTAGATTAGATTAATGTGACCACTAAATTTTAAAGGCATAAATGATCACAAAAATTGAATAATGACAGTTTTTGTGCAGTATTTGTATTCCACAGATTTGTGCAGAGTTCTACCACGTTACGACCAAGGACCTGTTGGGACCTTTTGAAGTGGCCTTAGAAAAGTACTCACTGCCTCTGCTGAAACTCCATCGTAGCAGGAAGACAGCCTTTGGTCATGAAGTGGAGAGGCTTTTGGATAGCCTTGATGAACAGGTTCTTACAGTATGTATGACATTTAGGTTTTCATTGATTTACATATCTTTCCATTGCTCAGGGTACTTAATTTGTGTTTGCTGTTTAAAATGTGGGATAACAGGAATTTTTAAGTCTAGGCCTTAGTTTTGCTTTTATGTGTTTCACTGATCAATTTGGACAAAATTGCAGCTTCTTAAGTGGTTTCCCCCAACCCAGAAAAAAAAAAAAAAAAATTCTCTGTGATAATTCAGAGAACCTCTTCTTGACATGCCTGGTGAGTACTAGAAGCTTGGAGTTGTTATTGTCTGATGTTGAATGTGAATAATGAGTGAATTTTAATTTGGGGCAGACTCATTTCTTCCCAGTCATGTATACAAAAACACACAGTCACAGCTGTATGAGTATTCCATTTGATTTTTGAACAATTTCCTTGTTTAAATAGGACACTAAACAAATGGATGAGAAGATCAGAGGAGTCAAGATGGGCATCCTCACTGTTGTGGAAGATGACAATGCACCTTCCTCACTTCCCACGGTCACCAATATTGCCATTGTCTTGGAAGAGTCCATTGTCCTTGCAGATCTCCCAGACTTTTCCACTGCATTTGCCATTCTCTTGGCCTGCATTTCCCAAAGACCATGAATACACTTTTGAGATCATTCAGCACATCTTCATGGAACTTTCTCCCACTTGCACACGTGTCAGAAGCTTGAAAACCAAACCCTTTCTCTCATAAACTCTAGATTTAGAAGCTTATCTTTTTCTTTTTCTTTTCATCGAGTGCGAGCATTGGATAAAAAGTGATGCATGTTCTTCAGGGCAAGTGTTTTTTTAATACTTATGATAACACTGCTTTCTGTAAAGTCTAGCTTTTGAACAATGTAACCAGTTTGTGTTTACATCCAAAGTATGCAATTGTTCAGCTGCAATACTTTTTCCTACTTGGAAATCTGGATAATTATTTCTGGTCTCAGGGTCAGCCTCCATATTTAGTGCCAAATTATCTACCTTTGCCAGGAACAATCCGTTGCTGTTCATTATATTTTTGACTGTCTCAAGAACTGGTTTGTCAGGTCTCACATTTTTGTTTTGTGTGTTGACATTGCCTTAAAAGCTTGTTCTTTGTACATTTAAAACTGTAACACAAGAATAAAACAGTGTTTCATGCTCATCTAAGTGTGGCTCATTCACCACAATCTTAACTTCATGCTAAAGGGGCATCATGCACAGATGTTAATCCTACAGGACTGGTGTTTTTAACAGTTTTACTGTGATGTTCAAGAATAAATGTGAAGAAACTCTGAACAAAAAAAAATTAGTTTGCACAACTTTTATTGTTACAGATTTGTAGTATTTAGGACACAAAATCTTAAGTTCAATTTGAAAAGAAACCCAAGTTATCTCAACAAAACGTAATTAGTTGGCAGAACTTAAAGTATTACTATGGAGTACTCAACATTTTGACTTTGTTTACAAGAAAGTCAAGTTATCTGAAAAAAACATGATTAGTTGGCACAACTCAAAGTATTAGAAGTAACATTATAAGTTGTCATCTACAGGAAAATTAAGTTGTCTGAACAAAAACACAATTAGTTGACCGAATTATAAGTAGTTTTCTTCAGAACTTACGATTTTGAGTTAGCCTTCAAAACGTAAAATATATATATATATATATATAAATATTGCCTTTTCTAAAGTGATGAATCTGCAGAGCCTGACAAGAGGTTTTTCTTTAATAGTCCCATTCAAAGTTACTATAGTTGACCCTGAGGTGAGCTGATGCTTACCATCAACAATGTTTAACAAGTATTCTCCCACTCTCCTGTCAGAAATCACTTCACCACTCTAACGTTTCAGTGATTTGGGATGATAATTTTCCATTATCAGCAGGAGAAGCCCAATGTAGTATTGCCAGAAGGACAAGGTGGCGTGTCAAGAGAGAGGGATGATGTGCACTTGCTGCATTGGGTGAATCTGTATGCACAGTACAACACACAGCTGTCTTGGACTTTAGTTTTCAGTGTGCTTGGTATTTCTCCTCCTTGTCCACCTCTGTCTCATCCACCTCCTCCAACTTCCTCATTCTTGGAAATAATAGCGAGATAGCCCAGAGCACCTGCTGCCTCCAGCAGATGTACAGGCACCTTGAGATTAATATCAAATAGTCAACCACTCAGGACTCCCTGTATATTAGGCAGGTTTCCAAAGCAGGATCACTTGCCAGGTAGTGCAAACATACAGTTAAAAGGTACTTATACAGGTAAGGCCCCCTAACAGCCTTTTCTTAGTATGATAAGGCAGGCTCATGAGCAACTTGAAAATATTACAACCGCTTTGTCTGACACCTTGATTATAAATTCCAAGCTTGCCAACATGGTACCAGGGAAAAAAAAGCAGAGTGAAAGGGAAATTAACTGCAATGCAGCAAACACTGCCTTCTTCTATCATCAACTATCCATTTATTTTTTTCATTGTTTTGGTGCATTTTGAATTCATGTGGTGGTTGAAGCTGCTGCCATATTATTATGTCAGTTTTTGAGTCTTGTCGAGACTGGTCATTGTAGGTACTTATTTTACCCTCAAAATCTTCCTGATGGTAGTGGTTCAAGCATCTGAAACACGAAGTGGTGGGGTTACCTAAAATGGCATCTGAGTTCCTGTGGTGGAGAACCCTTGATTTTCAGAGTAGTTTGATCAGTGTATAGAGTGTGTGTCAAAGAAAACAAATCATAAAACTCTTACTGATCAAACTTGACTAAGCCACGTTAGCTGGATACAGCTGGTGGAGCGTAAAACACACTCGTTATGGACTTTTGGCGTAAATTTGACACCATAAAAATGTGACAGAAAGTTACTTTGATCTCAGTCCTGCTACTTCACAAAGAGGAAAATGGAAAGAAATCAGAGGGGGATTATGTACTGAATACTCACTGAATAAAGAGGATCAGAGCTGTATTTTGTGTGTCTCTGGGCCTACTTGGGGAATGCAATCTATATCCTGTATCACAGTGACATCAGATAGTTGATGCACCCAGATGCAGATGGCACAGAGGAGAGACACAAAAGCAGAACTTCACAGAAAGCTGCACTCAGTAGTGTTGCAATGTAGAGTGACTGACATGTCGGTCAGTTGTTATGAGATTGTTTCTCATTGACTGAGAAAGTTAAGGATTTATGACATCAAGTTGTGAGCATGATGTAATAAACATTCCTTATAGTTTACAAATGAAAATTCCAGTAAACTAATTTTACTATCATAAAGTAGGGTAGTGTGCAAAAAGATCACTCACATACCCCCCCCCCCCCCCCACACACACAAACACACACACACACCAACACACACACAAACACACCAGGCCTTTTATTTACAATGAAACCCACCTTGAGTGGCGATGAAGTGGTTTGACCGCTGGTAACCCTGTGCAATGGTCAAAAGAACAAAAAAGCAAATAGTTAATAATTACAAAAGCACATGATATATAGTATGAAAATTGGAGATCGTGTCTGGGTAGAGTCTGGAAATTAAAGCCAAAGTGCATTCTTTCTAATGCAGAGGGAGACGTCACTGGTTGCAAAAGTAAGTCTGAGCGTGAGTTTGTCTTTGAGACATTTAAATTTTCCTGATGAGTTTATGATTTCAATAGGTAGTTTGAAGTGTTACTTAATGCAGGATGTAGGTCATTTTGTATATTATGGTACCATTTGGAGTAAACAAGAAAATATTGAAGTAGAAACAAAAGTACAAATACATCAGTCATCTCTGATTCATCCCTGAACTAGGGTTCACATCAATGACCTGCTGAACTGCTATTTTGCTTCTGACCCAAGACATTTTAGCAGGTGTGAAAAGTGAGCGCCAAGATGCACAACTCATATGAGGTTGGATTTATTTTTCACTGTCGAGGCTCCAAGTTTGGGTAAAGCTTTGGCACTATAATACAAAGAGGAAACAAAAAGAGTACGTTTTCATCTGCCTATCATATTTTCTAATGTGTTATACATTGAGAGTAAGAGAGCAGCATGACCCAGCATGCAGTGTGTTGCATGCATCCAAGATATTCAAAGGCAGTTTGACACGCGAGTGATCTTGAGCACTGAGGGTAGCGCTTAAGCATGTGGCACTGGCTTCTCTCACTGTCTCCTTTTTGTTCACCTTGTCATGAGTAAGGTTACGATACAGCAGACTGTCTGGAAGATGATGGGTGGCATCCCATTCCTCCACTAAACAAAATATGAGTGTTAATTTCTAATCAGCTGAGCATGATAGATCCTCAGAATTAAGACCTCTCACTACTCATGATTTCTATGTATACAGTATGTATGTATATAGTAAATATATCCACAAATATTGCACAGACACCAACAACACCCCATACACACACATGGATATACACATGTACACTACTAAGCCAGGCAGGCACAAAAATTATAGTCCATAACTGCCATGCAAGAGAGGGATGTTGGAATGGATAGCCATCACACTGAAAGAGTGCAGCAACCCACTCAGTCAGCTCATTCCCATGAGCTTCCATTGCAGGGTCTCCCTGGTCTGATCAGTTTCCTGTCTGTCACCATGGGAACCATATTTTTCAAAGCAGACAAGCAGCAAAACATCCAGCAATGTGATTTCACAGACGATTGGAAATACAAAATAAAACATGCAGAGTTATTTGAGATATGGAAGCATCTATGATACATTATTTCACAAAAAATTAAACAGAAAAATGACTTATGATGCCGATTCTGATTTTCTTACATTGTGACTGCCTCAAACTATAGTTAAGCCTGAAACAAGGTAGGAGGAACTGACCTTGCTGTTTGCAATTCAATAAAACCCAGATCCTTATTTATCGGGCACCTCAGAATCTCACATAGGAGCCCTTCTTCAAAGTAGAAATGGGAAAGTGTTCCTATTTCACAAATCAGCAAATCAGTGCATATTTTTGATTATAAAGATAAGTTTAGTAAATAAATTAGTTTTCATGTGATTAAGAAGATGTAAGGGGATAAATCATTTGAGTGAGCCAAGTTCACTTCTCATCCCTGCTCAAGAGAACTGTGGGGTATTTCAGAAAAGGGGTTTCAGACTGTCATTAAGTTTTGAGATGAGAGAAACTGGATTACTCAACAGAGCCAGACATTCATTTCCTCATTCATATCAAAGCTTCTATCAAAGCATATTAATTTGAAAGGCTTTACTGTCAGTGTTTAAAATCCTGGTTGAATATTAGTTTATTACTGAGGGAATTTTCTTTCTTTTTTTTTTTTTACATTCTTTAGTCAGGACTTGGAACACCCAGCTTTGATATCAGAGCAATCCTTGACAAATTAAGAAGGAAACCTTGAAGGAGGCAGAAAACTTGTTCATCATACAAGCTCTGTGATTAGTCTCTACGTTAACACACCTCTGCACCATTCATTTTACAAGAGAGAGAATTTGGCTTTGCATTTTCTGGTGTAGGATATGGCTGACTGACAGACAGATGGATCATCTGGTTTGAGCAACCCTCTTCTTTTCTGAGATGCCTGATTAATGTGAGCCCAAAGACAGAGAACATCACAACAGCTGCTTCGGAATAGTACATTTTAAAGTAATGAATGCGCTTGTATACAGTGTGCTCCCTTTTTCATTCACAGACCTCTACTGTATATTTACAGGACATACTTGAGGTGTGGTGTGTATTAAATCTTGGTTTGTTTTAAATTGGATCACTTGATCTGACCTGCTCTACTTGTCTTTGTGAAATATGCTCAGGCTTGTAGGACAAGCCTTCACGTGAATACCTGACGATGGATGAAGGAGGACAGAGAAACTTCTAAATTCTGTCTAGGAAAGAGATGGCAAAAGATGGAAAGGCTCAGCAGTTCAGAGGGGAACAGGGAAGGAAGATCTGCTGTTGGAAGGAAGCCATGGAGGGCTATCACAGATAACAAGAGGGGACAGCATGAAAAGGCAGAGCAGATGGAAAGAGAAGCAAAGTACTTACTTCCCTGTTTATCCGAATCTAAAAGATGCCAAAAGGTTAAAACAGAGGCAGAAAATGAAACAAGTTGGAAAAAGGAAACACAATTAATGACCCGGAAAGGAATCTGAACAGATCCTGAGAGCCAATTTTGATATCCTATACGCATAAGATCATGTTCATAAACCTAAAATTCCATATGCCAAAGGGCAACATTTAACTGGGAACAATTAATTCACTATTGCTGTCTGTTGTGAAGAGGGTGACTGTTCCACTACCCCTGGCCATCAATGATTTTGGTTCAGCAATGGCATAAGGCATCTGTTATTTGTCAAATGGCATGTGCATTTATGATGAGTCTTGTTGTCTGTGTTGAGAGTCTCTGAAGTTGCCTCATCAGCCATGTCAACAACTGCTGCCCTGACCAATTTCACTGAATGCCGAGCAGTTGCCTGCTTCCAACGCTACTGTAAAAGGTTTCACAGAGAGAACTCCTAACTTTGGGAATTTAGAGTGGCATATAAAACTCCCAGTATGACATTTCTTTTATAACATCTCTCAACAATAAAGCTCAGCAGAAGAATATTTAAAAATAGGACACACAAATGCCATGTCTTACTAACAATTCCAATGTAAAATCACATATACCTGCATGTGGAAGAGAGAGTGAGAGGAATATTACTGTTTAACCTTTGTAAGAAGAAGCAATATTCTATTTATTCTAACCTTGACCTTTACCATGCATCAAATGGAACCCTTTTGGCACAGTATAGTGAGCCAGGAGTCTTGGCATGAGAGACAGGTGAGGTTGTAGACGTCACAGCTAATGACTAAAATGTCCTTGGAGGATTCATCATAAAAGGAGGCATTTCAAACCACTAAAGGGATAAAATGGCGACACACAACACCTAGCTTTGATCAGTTACACTTAAGATGATGGCACCCACATACCCTGTGTCCGGCAGCCACCACAGATCTGACCCCTCTGTCCACTTCAGAAGGTTGCTGAGCCTTCACCTTTAAGTCAGCCTTGCATAGTAAGCATGAGCAGCATAACCCTGTCCCTAATAAAAAAGTGACTTCCCTCCCTTTGTCCATCTGATTCAAATAAGATCCGAGGGGTGCATGAACTGATGCTGGGACTGCAGAAGCTCACTGACATATTTACCTGAGCTGAACTGTAGGTGGGATCAAAAATCTTGAAGAAGATGAAAGGCTCAGTTGTATAACAGGGAGTCAGACTTCTGGATGATGTTGCTTTCTTAAGCGTTTGGATGAATGATTAGGTCTCTTGTAAGAATTATCTTTGGAGTTCCTGTGATAGCCCAAAGCTTTCATGTACAATCTGCATCCAAAGATGTAATTGTATGGTGTGGTGTAGTCATTAAGGATACTTCAGTCTGATTTACAGAGAGTTTACTCACTGAAAGTGGTCTGGTCAAACACTTGATGAATTACAACAATAAATTGTAACTGAGATTCATCTAAGACATTGGTTAAAGAATAAAAGCTGACAAAGGTGCCAAAATATTACGGAAGCTGACCTCCTAGTTAAGTTGACTTACATCTATATAGTTGGCGTTGACATAGTCAGAGCTTGGATCTGCCAGCAAGGAGTGAAGCTTGACACGATGGCGGTCATCTGGAAATAACAAAAAAAAAAAGAAAGAAGGAGACGAAATACCCATCAGCTGTTTTAATCAATAACTTAATTTGTATGAATGCAAAAGCAAATCCTGTGTTCTCTGGCTCAAGCAAGTCAAATGAGATATAAATTGGTAATAAGAGAGAGAAAGGTGGATGACATTTACGACACGACACTTCACTACTGCTGCCATAACTGCACTGTGGTTATATGTATGTCAGGATTATGTCTATCAAAAAGATGACCTCATCAACTCAACATTTGACGAACATTTGACTGACGCACTGATTTCCTTTTCTCTCTCTGTCTCTCTCGCTCTCTCAGCTGATAGCCAACCCTTCATCTGACATTGTTTCTCTCTTTTCTCCCCTTCATAATCTGTGAAGCTCACTGCTGATTTGATGAAAGGTAACATGAGGACAGCTTGATGAACTAAAATGTGAATTAGTGGCATACATATATATATATATGTGTATCTATCTATACCTCCATCAATCCATCCATTTTCTATTATGCTTTCTACGGTTGGGAGGGCTGGAGTGCATCCCAGCAGCCTTTGGGCAAGAGGCGGAGTACTGTGCTGCCCCATCTTTTATAGTTTCAAAAAAATAAAAAATAAAAAAGGAAAAGGGTCCAAAGCAAAAGTTTGGGCAACCTGCATTGTCAGTACTTAATAACACCCCCTTTGACAAGTATCAAACTCTGTAAACCTTCAATTCCTGCTTTGGGGATTTTTGCCCATTCTTTCTTGCAAAAGGCTTATACCTTTGGAATATTCTTTGGCTGTTATGCATGAATTGCTCTTTAAGATGTCTTTTGGATGTCCAAAAACAGTATTTAGTGATACTGAGGTCAGGGGATTGTGAGGGCCAAGATAAAGCCTTTCAGCTTGCACCTCTTGAATTATTCACTTATGGATTTTGAGGTGTGTTGAGGCTCATTATCCTGTTGTAGAAGCCATTCTCTTTTCATCTTAAGCTTCTTTAATAATGGTGTAACATTTCCTTACAGATTTTACTGGAATTTTAAGTGAATCCATTCTTCCTTCTACCAGTGCCAAATTCCCTGTGCCACAGGCTGCAACAGAAGCCCAAACATGAACAGTGAACCCCTATGCCTTCCGTTGGAGAGGTGTTCTTTTCATAAAATCTACCACTCTTTTTTTCCAATTTTGCCAGTGAGTTTCATTTTAACTTAATCAGTTTACAGGAATTGTTTCCAAAATGCATCAGGCTTGTTTTGATGTTCTTTTGCAGACTTTAGATGCTTAATTTGATCATGAGGATGCATCATGAACAGTCTTTGATTGGTATCGCTGAACAGCAGAGCAGTACATGTTTCAAGAATGTGCTGCATCTTTTTGAAGGGTTTTGTTGTTGTTGTTGTTGTTGTTGTTGGCAGTCAAACAGGTATTTTGATGCCTATCCAACCAACAGCTTTCTCTGAAAGTTTTCTTGGTCTTCCAGACCCTGAGTTGACTTCCACTGTTAACAGTGATTTCTTAACTACAGCACAAACTGAGGAAACGGCTATCTGAAAATGCTTCGGCATCTTCACACAGCCTTTTCCTGCTTTACTGCCCTAAATAAAACCATGAATCTGAAAATGACCATTGTGTAGACTTTCTTAAGAGATTAGTTTTCGTGGTTAATTTTACCAGCCGTTGAAACTAAGATAAGCTATTGAGCTACCAACAGATTTAATAACTAAGAAAACAACAACAACAGATAATAACGCCAACAATCAATCTCAAATCATGAAACCTCAATTAGATATCTATTTTTTTTTCTCTACAATTAACCAGTCAGAGGAGAGCAAAAGTAAAGAGTGGGTGGCTCTGCCAATCTGAAAAGTTTAGTTGTTGCCATATCAGCATAAAAATGTGTGAAAGTTATGTCATTGTAATCTACAGTAAAAGGCAGCACGGTGGAGCAGTGGTCAGCACTGTGGCCTCACAGCAAGAAGGTTCTGGGTTTGAGTCCCGACTCGGGCACGGGATCTTTCTGTGTGAGTCTCCATGTTCTTCCTGTTCCTGTGTGGGTTCTCTGTGGTACTCCAGCTTCCTCCCACAGTCCAAAGACATCAAGAGGGGACGAGGCTGATTGATACTCTAAAATGACCGTAGGTGTGAATGTGAGTGTGAATGGTTGTCTGTCTCTGTGTGTTGGTCCTGAGATGGACTGGCGACCTGTCCAGGGTGAACCCTGCCTCTCGCCTGTAGCCGCTGGGATGGGCTACAGCCCCCCCCCCCCGCGACCCTTAACAGGAATAAGCGGAAGACAATGGATGGATGGATGGATGGAATCTACAGTGAAAGATACAAATAGAGTCAAGACACAACAGAATGCACATTTCTCCAGATACTTACGACTCAGCAAGCTATCATGTCTTCCTTTGGTCTTGTCCTTCTTCTTTGAGATGTCCCAGCCATCAAAAAAACTCTACAAGTTTACAAAGTTTTAAAACATGTTTAAACACAGATGTGATGGGTCTTTAATGCATTTTGAAATTATCAACAGAAACAATAGCTCATGCATTCAAAAGTGTTTTCCAAAGGTTGTCTCTTTTTGTCTAACTTTGCTATGATAGCATCTTGCTATCTCATCAACAGACATCCCCTAAAATAGTGGGGAGAGACCCAGGTTGCGATAACTGTGGCCTTAAGAAAGCTATGGCTGCTTGCTGCACTCATTCCCATTTTAGGCAATGTGAGGCTTGCAACTTCAAGAAACCATTGCTCTATAATCCTCACAGCGTTAAACTGCTGCATTTGTGACTGCTGTTTATGGCACCTATCTACTAAATCTGCTGTTGCAGCAAGATCAATCGCTGAATATAAATCAATACAATGAGTGTAGGAGGAGAAGGAGGTATGGAAAAAAAACAATCACTGTATATCTGTAAGATAAGACTTGACTTGAGTCCTGCTATATTCTCTTGCATTCTAAGTCAAAGTCTGCTCTCCCTGCTGTATCAGCAGTTAGCAAATCTGGGTTTTCCAACTGAAAGGCTTCAGAGACGGTCTCTCAGTTGTGGGTAAAGTTCCCCTTAGGTATGGGGGACAACTTCTACCAGCGAAGCTGCCCGAGCAGCCTGTTCAGGGAAATATATGCCACTCTTCTCTGTTATTTCCTTCACCGCTCTCTGGTATGGCATATTGCAAAGGCTTCCCATTAATTTTCAATTCTTAATACATTTTAAAAATTGGGATTTTGAGAAAAGAGGAGTTCACAGACACATTGACAGAATTAAATAATTAATATTCGAATTGTAAGATTGTACACACACACACACACACACACACACACACACACTTACACAATGTATACTTAAGATGCTGGACCTCACACTTGGAGTTTATACTAAACAATCCTAAACTAAACTGTGATAGTTGTGATTAAACATGACTTCAAATACTCAAACTTGAGACTGACTGATTGCACATGTGCATTGCTATATTTTGCAACCAAAAAACACAAGAAATACAAGCTCGATCAGTTTAATTGTGTCGATTTAAATGTATACACCATCGACCAAAATAAAAACAAAAAAAGGCATAAAAAAAGCACTGAGTATTCATTGCTAGGTGTTTGTATTATAAATAACCAGAAATCAATCACACCCCCCCCCCCCAACTGAGAATATTGGTCAGTTTTTACTTTAATTTCTTAAACTTATAAACCTATCAGTCAGACCCAGTATAGTTCAACAGCACTATATAGCACAGCTTTCAAAATGAAGGTGGAGCTACGGGTGGCAGCTTGAGCCTCTAATTAAGGTGAGGTGAGGTAAAAATAAGACAACAGCAAGAAAAGGAATGGCTTTGCAGGTGGTAGCCATTGACCATTACTCTCATCTCATTCTTCCCAACTGATTTTTCTTTTGTTTTACATTTTGCTAAAGCACTTGTAACCATTGGTAGCATGAGGGGTGTTGTTGCAAGGTTTGCTCTGTCTCCCAGCTAAGTCTCAGGAACAAGGAGGATACAAGGAGACCTGATGTTACATGAGGAAAGCTGGAGAAGCAAATAGGAGGACAGTGCAGATACAGTTTACACAACATAGCTAATTTATGGCAGTAGCATGACCCTGCAAGAAAAAGCTTTCTGAAGTCTGCAGGCAGTATGCACACAGAAATGAGGGTCAACCTTATGTATAATTTGGGGGAGGGGGTTCTAACTCGGGAGATTGCTTCATGCTTTAAGAAGCGATTTTGCTTTCCTGCAAGGAAAAAAAAAATTATGTCTGCTGCTCACTTTTGAGAATTAAAACACTAAACTTCATATTTTCAAAGTTGACAGGTTTTGTCTGCTGTAATGCAAGGAGAGGGCTCTGTGCAAGCAGCACATTTATCAGGGATTTTAAAATTATGGTATCTCAAATATTATGTTTGATTATCTCTCCAAATTGAAAGTGAGTCAGTCAAATTACTGTAGGTAGCATAATAAAACACCTAATATCTGTCGTGGCTAACCCCGGATGTCCACTGGATCCATCGCTATCATGATCCGGCTGCAACACTCAACTTCTTGCCCCACCTGTCGTGTTTCAGATGCCTTGCATTTTGCCAGTCTTTGCAATTGGGAGTCTGTAGATGGTGTTTAATTTTCAAATTTGACCAGATTCACAATAACCTTTGTGTGAGGACTTCCTGCCTGGCTTTATCTGCTCCATGCAACTCAAAAATAGACTTGTTGTGTATTCTCTATGAAGTGGAAGGCATAAGCCCTTCTTGGACATGCCTGAAATGTGCTGCAGTGCTTCTGGTGGAATCACAAGCATTGTCTGAAATGACCATAATTGGCTATAGCTGCAGCATCACACCATGACATAAACATGTCTGATGGAATTTACCCATAACTCACTATGTGCCATAAAAAGTATCATCAGTAGACCTAATTCACAACTGCAAATACCTGTTGAAAAAATTCACTTCCAAATATGTATTTGCATAATACTCATAATAATTATAATAATAATCATAATGATAATCGTCATCATCAGCATTTCTGGCACCTTACCTCATATTCTTGCTTGAAGCCGTATCCCTCAGCTGTCTTCATCTGGTTGATGTGCTGGAGGAGGTCAGCGACCCTTACAGCTGGGTGGAGTTGGCCTGTGTGGTAAGGCGAACTTTTTCGCCGACAGTGACGATGTGGTGAGCCCCCCAGCAAGCTACTGGACTCATTGACGGAGCTACGCTGTTCATCTGGGAGCATGAATACACATGAAGCTGAAGCCAAACCTTTGACATCATGCCATCTGTGACTTGGACTCTGCTTTATTCTACTACATCTGGATGAAACGTCTGCAGGGAGCATTTCAAGAAGGAGACACGAGAGCTAACAGGTGCCAGAGAATGTACAAGGAAAAACAAGAGACTAAAAGGAGCTTTCTCTGTTGAGTGCACCTTATAGACTGTATATAGCTTAAAAATATATATATGGCTTAAGGCCAGAAAGCAGGGAATATCATGATACAACTACCTATATGTTTTTATGTTGTTTGTCATCTTACTTCGAGTATTGCAGGCATGGGCATCCATGAAAGATTGGGCCATCCTCTCATCCTGCTTGAGAGTGTTCTGCTCTGTCAGGCTGCAGTCCAAAGAGCTCAGCTTCCGACTTTTCTCATGCCTGTAGGACATGGCTGCTTTGTTTATGGCCACCTTCTTTCTACTGTAGAAATGTAAGAAGAGGGGGAACGATAGAGAGGGGCAGAGAGCAATAAGAGAAAGAGGACAGCACAGAGGAGGCAGAACGAGCAAAGATAAGGAAGACAGGACAGGAGGCAGGTGAGGAAGTCAGACATTGGACAGAAGGAAAAATAGAAGGGCCAGATTGAAGCTAGTCATAATGACATTTGATGATAGCAGTGACAGTTAAGTTGTGCTGAAGGTGTTGAAGGAGGAGGGAAAGGGTCTATGTTGGATGGGGTGGAAATATCAATGCTCATTTCCACTCAAGTAATCCTAAGGCCGACAAAGGGAGAGCGAGGGGAAGATAGCATCAGGGGGTCACAGAGGAGAGAGGAGAAAAGAGTAACTTACGGGTAGTAAGGGTAAGAGTAGAAGTCCCTTCTGATTAGCATGAAGGAAACAAGGAAAGGGTCAGAAATAGAGGAGAAAAAAGAGAGGCGACTATGGTTCATCAATGGGCATTAGAAAGATAAATGAAGAGGCTCAACACCGAAATGATGCAAGTAAGAAATCATGATGCAGGACCATGAATGAACAAAGACCTGAACCTCAGAAATGGCTCTTGACCAACATAAACTCAATTTCTTTTTGCTTTTATTTTGCTTACGTGACTTAGATGTCTTCCAATTATTCATTATTGTTATTTCATTAGAGAGTGGAGTTGGACCATTCACCCTATAACTATCTATCTTGGACTATTGCTTTAAATTTACATGTAATTTTGTATGTACAGCAAACCAGCATGCATGTTGGCTTGCTATTAAAATAGTTTATAAATGTACACGCCAAAAGCTGCATCACAAGCCATAAAAAATGTACTTTAATCACATGATGTCTGTACTGAGTCACAAATTACTTCCACCATTCCATTCTTGTTTCCAGCTGTGAGTAAATTTTGTTTTTGATTTGTGTTTGGAATGCAAGCCTGCTATTTTTCTCAAGTCTATGAATCAGCGTTCACAATAAAAGTAATCGAAATATACCAGCAATAAAAATGTGATCCCTTTGCTTTTCACAAATTTTTGACCACTGTTTGTTTGCCTTTCAAATTAGAGACATGCTTTTAAGTAAACACAAGACTGTTTTTCCCTCTTATCCTAATGCAACCAGGAAACATTACTGTGGGTCAAATCAGAAATAGCAATTCCTTTTGTAATGGAAATCACAGGAAAATGACCTATTCTGACACGTAATATACTACATGTGACTTTGTGTGACATGGGCGATGACAATACTGCAGTGCTGCCTTGAATTACTGGCAATATTACTTTCACAAAATGAAAATTCCACATTAAAAATGAACATTCAAGCCCCTGCCAAATGAGTTCTCTCAATTTTCACTAAGCTCATTGCTGCTAGAATATTCTCACTTCACAGTACATGGAGTTTGTGTATGTAATGACATTCCTTCCCACCCTGAGGATGCACACTGTAACGGCTTGTGGTTAGACCTCTGCGACCAAACAGATCCTGCTATGATACTAAAAAAAATCATGTCACAGATATTGCGTGACACTCAGAACCGATCTATTCACCAGTGAGAGCTGAAACGGTAACAAACACAGCAAATAACATAATACTCCACACTATAGTTTTAAATCAAGGATAGAATTTAAAAAAAGAAACTTTGCATTACATTTGAACATGATCGTGAATTTATTTTATGAACTGTAACAAATCCCTATTTCAATATGTTTATGAGTGCGGTTATGATCAATGAACTGTGTTCATGATTAAACAACAGATATATTCATTTCCTGCTGAATGAAAGGATCAAACACAAACCTGCAGCAGCATCATACTTTTCCAGTGAATCAATGCTGGTTGGTTTTTGAGAAGCTGGACAAAATGTGATTACATAACATGGGGGTGTAAAATGGACCTGCCATGGGTCCCACAACAGGTTTATCAAGCCTTAAGTGAGCCTGCTCACTGTGCCACTTGCAGAAAGGGTTTCAATTAATATTGCAAAGTTTCAGGCTGATTCAGAGCTAGGTTTTGCCTGTATTTGATAAGTGTTGATGTGTAGTGGATCTCAGATGTTCCAGTTAATAATAAAACCAAGACAGGCAGTCCAGCTTTGTACATGTGGAATGACGATACCTAGTGGCTAAATGTAAACTTGCCTGCCCCTCTTGATGCGTACTTGTGAATGCCAGATTGTCCCACTGAATCTTATCAGTTATGCTTTTTTCTAGACACCTCCATTCTTTCACCATCTATTGTCACAGAAAAATATTTCAGGGTAGAGGAATTCCTTTCTCCATAACAGCAAAACAACCCTCCTAACCAATTACTTGTCCATCATCTGGTACCTTGCAGCTGAAGCCCTCCTGTAATTGAGTGGGAAATGCAATAACTTTCCTTTAGATGAAATATTTCACTCAGATGTTCCACCACCAACCAATAGGTGAAGGAAGAATACAATGCAGGTGTGACTGACAACAGAGGTAATTTGCAGGTGGAAAGCAGCCAGCAATTCTAGTGAGAGCAGGCTGTATTTGAATGCACTCAGACAATACACAGACCTTGAAATGAAAAAAAAGATGAAACACAAAAGCTTGGTTGAGGCAGGGTAGGACAGTTTAGGATTAATGCTTGAATATTCCATTACGTCTGGTTGTAATTCACTCTCATTGCCATATATTTTCCTCATTGGAAGATTTTTCTGCCAAGTGGGACAGAGATAAATTTAGTCCTTTGATAGGCTACACAGCTACAACAAAACTCATAACCCACCTCGCCACAACTGACTTGCAGATACATTTTCACATTCACTTACCCCTTTTTGACAATGATGACAATGGCACCTAGAAGTAGAATGAGCACCACTGGCCCTCCGACACAAACTCCCAAGATGAGACCCATGTCCTCTGCATGCTGGGATACTTCAAGAGCTCTCTTAGAGTCCTTACATGCAGCTGCACAGCATAAAAGAATGGTGAGGGGGAGGAAGCATCCACACTCAGGTGAATCAGAGTTGAATACAGATATGCAGCTCTGCTTCAGGAGATTTCAAACACATGAAAAACATAGACTCCCATTTGAGGGGACTTCAACTTCAAATTAATCACAAGAAATCACATCCGCCATCCCTGATCTGACCCCCCCCCCCCCCCCCGAATGAACAATTTGGATTTTGTTCAAATTTTAAAGTTTGGTCTGTGCCAAAAAATTAATATTTATGAAACCAAATCCACTCATCTGCAAGCAATTATACACACAAAATACATGAAAAAAAACTACGATGGTACTTGATGATGTGCACAGCATTATACAAAACCACTGATATCCATGACAATATTACATATTGTTATTGTATTACATACATTACATTGCTCTAAATTAAACCATAAATATAGCTGACATCACCTTGAATATCTTAATGATTAAAAAAAGCATGCATCTGACTATGCAGTCAAAAAAATTATGTTTATGCATTTGATGTTTGACAAAACTGGATTTAGAACAATACTGACAGGAAGAAAATTCTGAAAAATAATGAGATCTTGCATGGGGGTCTTCATCCGTGTTCCTTTAGGTAAACCTGAGACTTCACAGTTTGCACCTTTCTTTGAAACATCTCCAATGAATGGACTCAATTTTATATAGCGGTTTTCTACCTTAGCGGCACTCAAAGCTCTTTACAGTGTTGACTCATTCACCCATTCACACACACACACTCACGGTGGAGGCAACCATGCAAGGCTCCTACCTACTCATCAGGAGCAATTATGGGTTCAGTATCTTGCTCAAGGACACTTGGACATGGTCACCAGGGTCGAGGATTGAACCAGCAACCCTTCGGTTGCTAGACGGCCACTCTGCCCCTGAGCCATGCCGCCCACCCTGCCCCTGAGCCATGCCGCCCACCATGGTGTTGATCAACATGGTTGATCACTTGCCCTCGGATCATCTAAAGAATGTTGATGCGGAAGTGTTCATTTCTTATGTGATGTGGACTTAGAGATGATTGTCCACTCATCTTGTAATAAACATAAATTCTGTTTTTATAGTTTAGTATTGATTGTCATGTTCTACATACAGTTTGGCCAGTCTCTCAGACACAGCTTCATTCACTCACACAGCTTCCTTTATGTTATTCTGCCTTAGTTAGATGTCAGTAATATTGATCTAAAAGTAATATCTATTATGCTTTCAGGACTGCAGCTCATTTAACACTTCCCCACTATCTAGACACAGAAACTCCTGGAGCCCCCGGGCCGAGCGTGGGCGGGGAAAGCCGGATATGGCCTCCACCTTCAACGGGAGGAGGGTGGCCCCATCCTTGTTGATGAGATGCCCGAGGAACTGGATGGACGGCACTCCGAAAACACACTTCGCCGGGTTGATGATGAGGCCGTGCTGGTCGAGCCTCATGAAGAGGTCCTGGAGATGTGTCATATGCTCCTCCTCTGAGGAGCTGGCAACGAGGATATCGTCCAGGTAGACGAAAACGAAAGGCATGTCCCTCATTACCGAGTCCATCAGCCGCTGAAACGACTGGGCTGCGTTTTTCAGTCCGAACAGCATCCTCAGGAATTCAAACAGCCCGAAAGGCGTCACCACAGCCGTCTTCAGGATGTCCACAGGGTGAACGGGGACTTGGTGATACCTCTGTACCAGGTCCACCTTGGAGAACAGGAGCTTCCCTGCCAGATGCCCAGAGAAGTCCTGAATGTGGGGGACCGGGTATTGGTCGGGCATGGTGGCATCATTGAGGCGGCGGTAGTCGCTGCACGGTCGCCAGCCACCATCCGACTTCGGGACAATGTGGAGTGGTGAGGCCCACGGGCTGTCCGAACGACAGGTCGCCAGACGCGTTTTTCCAACAGAGTGAGGCATCATACTTGATTATAATCCCTGCCGAGAGTCCGGCATGCGCAATATTGTCTCTGTCTCTGAGCGGTAACATACAGAAATGGCGGCGTCAACATCAGGTACGCGTACCAAAACTTCTAAAGTTTGGGAGCACTTTAGCCTGGATACGGCGAATAAAAAGACTACTTGGAGTTTGCAAAGCAGACCTTGCGTGTCATGGCAGGACCTCAGTGATGCAGGAACATTTGAAGAGAAAGCACGCTGCAGTTGAACGAAACGGAGTCTGACTCGCCTTGGTGAGATTGAAGTAACATTTAAGCCAATACGGTTTTTATGACATACATTGTACATTTTATAAGAGTATTTTTACTATAAAAAAATGTTTACTTGATTTTGATTTATTTATTTGCCTGTCCCTAAAAAAATGGACAGAGGTTTATTTATTTATGGATTTATGTCTCTACTGACCGAGCACTGTGCCTAATTGGTTTTAGATAGGACATTTTTATTTAATTTGTGTACGAATCGGCAGTATATTCAATAAAAGATGTATTTTTCATTGTACCCATCTTTCTTGTGTTTATTATCATTTGCCACATAATTACATCAACTTCATGCTAAATTAATAATTAATAATTAATAATTGTAGTCGACTCATCATTTCAATAATCGGTGACTAGTCGACTATTAAAAAAATCGTTAGTTGCAGCCCTATTAATTAGGCACCGTTTATTTCTACAGAGTAAATACGTTTTGAATACTGTGAAAGTTTGTGTGTCTGAAACGCGATGTGTCACGTGATACAGTACAGTTTACACAGCACGGTTCATGTTCCATACTATTATTATAAGTTATGCATATATGCAGCTTGTTTGTCGGAAATGTTAACAAATGGGAAGCTTCCCCAAACAGCCATCTCTTTCCTGACAATCCCCTCTGTGCACGAACCCTTGCATATGGTAATTAAACATTAAAACACCTGTGGCTTATAGTCCAATGCGGCTTGTATATATACACATTTGTTTTTTACCTAAATTTCACTGGTGCGGCTTCCAGTCAGGTCCTTATAGTCCAGAAATTACGGAAATTGTGTGTGTGTGTGTATATATATATTGTATTATTTTAAATATAAAAAGTGTTTGCGTCTCCCAGTGTTGTCTTTTCCGTTGAAACCGGGTCAAAATGGCTCTCTGAGTGTGATGGGTTGCCGACCCCTGCCCTAAACAGTCAGTGCGGAACCATAACAACAACAACCAACGTTCCGTGGGTGAATTATGTAAACCCACCACACACTCTGCATTTCGACCCGCATCCATGGACCCTCCAAGCGACCTGGGTGTTTAGCGACTCGCCGCAGCTCTGCTTGAATGCTGCAGTGTGAAAAATGCAACCCGCATTGTCTCAGGTTTTCCGAGACCTTCCTGTTGCATTCTGATTTTGTCACTGTGCCACCTGTCAGGCTGTCTTTGTGGAGGCTCCGGAAAAAAAATAAAAAAATAAATAAAAATTGGGCTGGGCTGGGCTGCACTGCGAGAGCTGCTCACTCATCTCTCAATAAAGTTTTGGCCCTCTGACATAAGATCAGTCTTCCTGTTGATGTAACCGAGACTCTATTCCACTCCTTTTTTTCTAACAATTTACATGTGTATGATCTTACATGAATTAGTCTGTGCTTTGGAATTCCTAACAATCAGGAACCCTAATGTGAACTGCACAAGCATGACCATGTTTATAAACAACTTGTAGAGCGATCTTGCACATCTTTTTTATCGATCGTGGCAGTGCACTGGCAAGATCGTGAATTCGGCAAGCTGTTCGCCATCCACGGTGAAGAGCAGATCCGGCGGCTGAGCACGGTGATTTATGGGAACATCACTGCCATTTTGAGACACGGCACACTTTTATGTGTAATGATGACGTCAGCGGGATGGCGTCCGAGAGAGAAAAACACAGGCACACAGCCCTCACAGTAGGAGCTCAGACCTGCGTCTGTTGGAAGCTTGAATGCGCCCTAATGCCAAGCAAACTCAGGTACAAAAACCCACTTTGTTTCAGTATGAAAGGGGTATAAGTGTATGCTGAAGTCAATCTGCATGTATTCACCACAAGCACAACTTGTCACTGTTCGCAATTTTCACCACTGGGTTCTCCGTGTCACCCTGAACACACCACCACTCACTCAGTCCCTCAGCCAACCTCCTCTGCCAATCAATCTCAATCACCTGCACTTGTCCCCACGCTATATAGGTCTCCCTCTCCCTTTGTTTTCTGCCAGATTGTGACGCATTAATGTCAAAATCTCCAGCGATATCTCTTGGACTGACTTCCCGGCTTCGACCCTGTTTGATTCGACCACTCCCCTTTGTCTCTGTCTGTTTTTTGCCTGTTCCATTTCTTTGGAAGACTTCTTCAGTTATCTGTTGGTCCTGGAGCTTTTCCCATACTCCTCTTGCCATCTTAACGACTCCAAACTGCCTGTTCATTCCCCAGCTCCAATGCTCACCCATTACTTATTCATAGAAGGAACACTGCTTACGATTACCTGTTTTTTTCAGTTGAGCTGCATTTCCGGCCGAGCCTGAATAAAAGTAATTTCCAATCTCACTCCTGTTACAAGTGTGTTGGCATTTGGGTCCATACTCCCCTCCGTTACACTACTAGAATCAAGGGAAGGCATCAGAAAGGGCTTAACAACATTTTAGTTCACTCAATATCATCAAAGTGTTGATCAGCTTCACGCAATCACAACAGCATTTTGTTTAAAAAGAGAATCGGATGACAAGAAAGATGTCTTGTTTAAGTGCAACATATACTTATGTTGTCACATTTCAAAATATGAAACAGATTTATTTGATATAACCCTGATAAGCCCTAATTCTGTCTGAACTTGAGGTACTATTTTCATTTTTCTACCGCTTATCCTGTTAAGGGTTGCGGGGGTGCTGGACCCTATCCCAGAAGCCTTCAGGCGTGAGGCAGAGTACACCCTGGATGGGTCGCCAGTCAATCGCATGGTCAACACATACAGACAGACAACCATTCACCCTCACAACCATGTCTACGGTCAATTTAGAGTATCCAATCAGCCTCGTCCCCTCTTGCATGTCTTTGGACTGTGGGAGGAAGCCAGAGAACCCACACAAGCACAGGGAGAACTTACAAACTCCACACAGAAAGATCCCCTGCTTGAGCTGGGACTCGAAACCCGGAACCTTCTTGCTGTGAGGCGACAGTGCTAACCACTGCACCACCGTGCCGCCAACTTCTTCTAACAACAAGAACTTATCTGTTTATCAAATTTAAGTCCGTTGTCAAACATTACCCCAAGGTTTTTTACAGTTGATTTAAAAAATGGAGCCAGCATATCAAAGTTTGTTGTAAAAATGTTCAACATAGGTAGTGTGCCAAACAAGGTACATTCCGTTTTGCTGTTGTTCAAGTGCAAAAAGTTCTGTGCCAGCCACTGCTTTACATCAGTAATACATTCACATAACTTAGTAAGTGCAGTGTTTTCATTGGGTCTCATGGGCAAATATAGCTGCAGATCATCAGCATAAAAGTGAAAATACAGATTGTGTTTTTTTATGATTGAACTCAGAGGTAGCATGTACAATGAAAACAGAATAGGGCTAAGGATAGATCCCTGTGGGACTCCACAAGGGAGGTAAGCACATGAAGAACAGAGGTCACCAATCATTACAGAGAAGCTCCTGTTTGCCAGGTATGACCTAAACCACTGGAGAGCAGTGCCACGGATGCCAACATACTGCTCTAGACGAGATACAAGGACTGCATGATCGACTGTATTAAAAGCTGCAGTGAGGTCCAGCAGCACCAGCACAGCAGGATTCCCAGCATCCACAGACAGAATAATATCATTGTGCACCCTCAGCAGTGCTGACTCAGTGCTATGTTGGGATCTGAAACCAGACTGGAATTGATCAAAAACAGAATTTGACTCTAAAAATGTCTGCAGTTGAATAAAAACAACTTTTTCTAAAACCTAAGACAGATAAGGCAAATGAGAGACAAGCCTAAAAATTGGACAGCACATAAGGGTCAAGATGCGTTTTTTTAAAAGGGGCCTAACCACAGCATGGTTGAAGGCAGCTGGGACAGACCCTAAACTAAGACAAGTGTTTATAAGAACAAGCAGATTTGACCCCATAGAATTAAAAACCTCCTTCAGGAACTTGGCCGGAATGATGTCTAAGGGACATTTATTGGATTTCATGGCACTATCTACCTTAGTGAAAAACGGCAGAGATATATTCTCAAACTGCTCGAAAACCTCAGTCTGTGTCGGAGACCGGGCCATGACCTGGGTGGTGGACCTGATCTTTGAATAATATTATATGAAATATTAAAGCGCAATTTGTAGCAATAGCCGGATTCTCTATTGTATTCTGAGCCACAGACAGCACTCATGTTGCCATAAAAGCGTCATCCCATGAGGAATACGCTTCCGTTCATCGTAAGGGTTTCCACTCCATCAATGTGCAGATCATCGATGCGCAGAGGCTGGAGGGATGGACGCCGATCCCGGCCGGGCAGCCATCCTCGCACGCCAGAATTTCATTTCCACAGTGTGAAGGGGTAAGAAGCGATTACACAATTCATGAAGCCAGATTAATTTATTTTGTCCACGAAACGTTCCAGAACATTTATCAGCCGGTCGAGCCGCTCATTGTCCCAGTTATTCCCCTAATAATGTCCTCCTGCAACTACAGGACCGCCTGTGTGAAGACGGGCTGGCCTGAATGCCACTGGTCCTGGCGGATGACTGAGCCGGCAGGTGTGCTGCACATCGGCGGCATGGCTGACGGGTCAATTTCTATTAAACATATTGGTTTATTTAAATGGCTGATTCTGTGTATTTGTTGCCTTTACATCTGTGGTAAAGCATGTGGATATGTTGCATAAGAAATGGAGTTGCCACTTACCCTCCAGGCTCTCGGCATCAGCGTGGATGGTGGCAACAATACCCCTCACAGAGGTGCTGCCCATGACTGCCGCCACCCGCTGCTCAAATTCCGTCAGGTGCCCCTCTCCTTGACCCCCACCTGTCCAGCTGTACGCCGCTTGACCTCCACCTTGAGGTCCTGTTGGTGCCATTTTCCATATTGTTATTTGAATGTAGATTGAAGCCAATTCATTATTGTAGTTATTGCATTTAGTGATTGTGCAGTGTTGAATTTAGTCCTACGTTAGCTTGCATTGTTTAGGAAGTTAGAATTGCAGACATGCATTAGAAATAGAGAGAAAATCGTTCAGAGCACTAGCAGTGGAACAAGGTTATGACGTAGTGATGCTCGCGCAGGTTTAGAGAGGAAAACTGCTTTGAATCACTTTGATGTTCAGTACAGGAGGAGCAAACACAGCGACTCGTTCTTTCCGTCATTAGAAGTGGTTAAGATGTATGAACAAGAACAACAACACTGGTGATGAGAAGGGAACTTTCAAAATGAAAAAAATTTGTAGCACACATCTAACATGTGTGGCGCTGAGCCAAACCGTAAAAACGGGAACACTGGAAAAAAGATGAAGGCCCGCAACTCACTTTCAATGCTCCAAAAAAATGTTTTATTTGGGACGACAGCAGCAAAACAAAAAAAAGACAATGTTTTGACCCAGATGGTCTTTTTCACGTAAAATACACAAAAGGAAGTGACATCCTTATATACTCAGGTAAGTGACAGGTAATCAGCCCCACCTGGTGACCAGGAGTCGTACCAGGGCAAATAACATATCAATCAGGGCATAAATAACGCACATTCTATACTTGTCACATAGGAAACAACTACATTGTATTTCACCTGTTCTAGACAATTTTAAATAGAAAAAGTAAAACATGCCTATATAAAAACACACAGCAATGAATATCGTCTAGTGAATGACATATTATTTTGCGAGTGCGGACAGCAGAGACCCTATTTAAATTAATTTGTGTATTTATAGGTGGGCGTAACGGGGGTGGGCCCGGTCACTCCGACATCTGCACTCAATTCCTCGCTGATTGGGATGTAACAAGGAAATGTGCGTGGATTCCGGTGCTCGCACATATTGATACATCCGGATTTTTTTGTGCGTACGCAACTTTCGCAATTCTTGCGACCACAGTTTTTTAGTATGAGATCCACGCAAGTACTGATACATGAGGCCCCAAGTCTCTGTCAGCAGGAGGAGATCCAGATTGTGTGTTTTGAAGAAGTCGAAAAACGCGCGCGAAAACGCATCCGTAGTGAACCGTACCGACCCGACCCTCGCGACCCACCCAACCCGAGCTGCAGTGAGCCAGTGGAAACGCGCCCTGAGTGTACTTGGACTTTTCTGTATAAACTGAATATATAAACAGGTGCACTGTAAGTGGTTTCATTCAAGTGGGGCTGAGGGCTGAGTTGGAAAATACACTGCTCAAAAAAATAAGGGGAACACTTAAACTAAACAACACCATGTAATTCCAAGTCAATCACATTTCTATGAAATCAAACTGTCCACTTAGGGAGCAACACTGATTCACAATCAATTTTACATGCTGTTGTGCAAATGGAATAGACAACAGGTGGAAATTACAGACAATTAGCAAGACACCTCCAATAAAGGAGTGGTTCTGGATGTTCAAACTGAGCCTCAGCCTGAACACAGTACAGGTCCCGTGGAAGACCTCCTGTGTAGTGCCAGTTCCTAAGATAAGATACGTTTAAGAGCAGACCCAAGCCCTTCCTTTTTGATAAAGCTTATATGAAGGGTTGGTTTAAGCTAGCCCTTAAATATGCTGCGGTTTCGACTGCCAGGGGATCTCCCATGGCGCACTGGGCTCCTCTCTCCTCCTGTCTGTCCTCTCTGTCTTCCTGTATTCACATGTGTTACTAACGTGTCTTCTTCTCCGGAGCCTTTGTGCCTCCCCACTTCACAGATCCCTGACTGATGTTGCTGCTGGAGGAGGCTACAGAACTGAAGAGGCTCAGGCTGCCAGCCTTAGCATCACCCGCTCAAGACTCTATCTGTCCATCATTCTCCTCCCCTTTCTCTCCCTCTTTATCTCTGCCCCTCTATTTCCTTCTCTGAAGCCCCTTTCACACTGCACCAAAAACACGGGTCAAAACAGGTTTTGGGCACTCTGAAAGGGTTGACTCGGCATTTCAACCCGCGTCGACCAACTGGCCAAGCAACCCCGGTGTTTAGCGGCTTGGCTTGGCTCGCCTTAAGTGTGAAAAAGTCAACCCGCGTCGTTTCAGGTTTCATGCAACCTTCCTGTCGCATCCTGATTTTGTCACTGTGCTGCCTGTCAGACTCTTCGGCACCCTTCCAGACTAGCCAAAAACTCCATCCTCCTTCGCTGCATTAGCGCTCCAACATTTTCCAATCTGCGCCAAGTTAATATGCTTTGCAAAAGAGACAACATTGCAATGCACGCAACGACAACGTTCAACTCGACGACATCAACGTTGTCGTTTGTTTACTCTGTGTGTACCTCACAGCGGGAGTTCAGACCCGGGTCTTCCGGACGCTTGAATGCACCAATACCACATGAGGGACAGGCTCAAACCAAAGATCAAGACATGGCCCTTTGAGAACCTCAAATTGACTTGAAGTAGATTGGTACATTAATCAGATGAATTTCAATTTAGGGTCCAAATTAAAAAGCATCCATTGACAAGGAGAGAGGTTCTTTCAATGGCTGCCTCTGTTCACAACCAAGTGAGGTTTGTGGAGCCTTTCATACTAGTTGGCAAGCCCATCCTTCCAGGGCTATCAAAGACAATGTAGGCTAGAACAAAAATCATCCTGACCACATTTTGACGTAGTGGGTATCATGACTTAAAGACTTAATCCAACTGGCAGCTTTCAAAATTCCAATAAGCTACTTACCATCAAGCTTTGGTGAAGTCAAGCGATATGAACTCCACAACTTCTCAGATGCCAGTTTGAATGGATATGGTACATGTTTATATCTGTGAGCAATAAACAAAAGGGGGAGGGTTAGTTGCTCACATGTCATGGGGAAGGCAAGAGTAGCCACTACCAAACTAATAAACATCCCAAGACTTGAACTGTCCTTAGCTGTGACTTCAGTCTGCAACAGCGATGCCATCAAGGGAGAGCATGAGATTGAAAACGTGGAAAACTATTCATGGACAGACTCAAATGTTGTGATCATGATCCCATGAGATTTCACACATTCATAGCCAGCCGCATCCAATGCATAAGGTCCAGAACCCTGAACAATGGTGACACATCAGCTCTGAAAACAACCCAACCGACCTTGCCTCAAGAGGAACAAATGAAGCTCAGCTGAAAGATTCCAACTGGCTCAAAGGACCTGATTTTCTTTGGCAGGAAAACCTTCCATTTGAAGAAAAGATGGTGGGAGAAGTGGAAACAGTGGATCCTGGACTTCGCACGTTCACACAGTAAAAACCTCAAAGGTGAATTCTGACTGATCTAGAGTAGTAAGCATTGCCAGGCTAAAGAGATATGTCAGAGAATTCAAGGGACTTCAACAAAGAAAAAAATGAAACAACTAGTCTTGAGGACAGAGGAGAAGAAGAAATATTCATCATCAAGCTGGTGCAAGAAGAAGTTTTCATTGAAGACATCAAGGAAACTCAAAAAGGGAACACCATGAAAAGCCACAAGTTACAACATTTGAATGCCTCCTTGGACAAGAACATGGTCTTCAAGGTGGGAGGATGACTTGCCCAGTCAAACTGACATCATGATGTGAAACATACAGCAATTCCTCCAAAGAAATCTCATGTGTCAGCCTCACTTATCAAACATCATCACGAGTTTGTGCAACACCAAGGGAGAGGCATGACCATGAATGAGTTGCGTGCAAAATATGGCTGGATCATTGGATGTGGAGTTGTGGTCTCCTCACACTTCTACAAGTGAATAAAATACAGGAGACACAGAAGAACCACAGAGGTTCAACATACTGGCAGATTTGCCAGAAGAAAGAACTGAAACAGCTCCTCCCTTTACATACAACGGTATTGGCTGCTTCGGCCCCTTTGTCATCAAAGAAAGAAGAAAGGAATTAAAATGATATGGACTTTTGTTTACTTGTTTATGCTCAAAAGCAGTGCATATCGAAACACTGGATACCCTGACAACAGATGATGATTTTCCAGCCATCCATTTTCTACTGCTTATCCTGTTAAGGGTCACGGGGCGTTGCCAAAAGACAATCAGATATGAATTTGTGATTCAAGCAAGCCATATGGGAGCGTCAAATTCAAACAATCAGAAGCATCTTCACAGTTAAGCTGGAGAAGTCTGCAAGCAGGTTCAACACCACAACTCTAAGGACCTTTGTTTATGAAACTATGGCTTTCATCAACAGTAGGCCATTAAGTGTTGACCACTGTTATGACCAAACTGGTCGGGAACATCTTACTTCTGCCCCCCTCTGGACAGTTCTGTAAAGAATACTTATATCTCAGTGAAAGATGGGAAAGAATGAAGTTTTTAGCCAATGAATTCTGGTGTCAGTGGAAGCGAGAAAACCTGCTTAACCTCTAGCAATGGCAAAAATGGCAAAAACCATCAAGGAGCTCACAAGCTGGTTACATTGTGATTCTATAAGCTTGCAGGTGTTTTGGAAACTTTCTCCAGTGCAGACGGCTTGGTGAGAAAGCTGTCATTGCTCGTCAGTGAAAGCACATATGACAAAGGAATAACACACACTAGGTCAGTACACCTAGAAAGACCCATTCATGAAATAAATTGTTTCCTTGAAGTTGATTAAGAATAAGAATGAGAATACTTTATTAATCCCACACAGAGGGAATTCAAATAGGTTCAGCAGCATTTACAGAAGGAAGAAGAAAGTACAATATGAATTAAAAGAAAGAAAATATTTATGAAATAAGAAACAGACAAAAACTAAAATAAATAAATATTATCATTTATATTGGACAATTTACAAAACATATTTACATGAAGTATGAAAAAAAGCAATATGTTACTGCACCATTAATTGCAAATGGCTGAAAAACAGACACGTGGAATGTTCACAGTGTGCGGTTGTACAGCCTGATGGCTGCAGGCAGGAATGAGTTGCAGTAGCGCTCCTTCTTGCACTGAGGGAATGGAACTGAAGGAGCTGCACAGGATCTCCACAGTATAGTGCCAGGGTTGGGAGGTGTTGTTCATGATGGATGTTATCTTGGCCAACATCGTTCTGTCCGCCACCTCCTGGATGGGGTCCAGTGAACAGCCGAGGACAGAGCTGGCTCTCCTCACCCGTTTGTCCAGTCTCTTCCTGTCCCTGTCCAAGACTCCACTACCTTAGCACACAATGATGCAGCACACTGCAGAGGCCACCACAGTATCATAGAAAGTCCAGAGTAGGGCCCTCCTAACCCTAAAGGACCTCAGTCACCTCAGCAGGTGGAGGTGACTCTGACCCTTCTTGTAGAGGGCATTGGTGTTATCAGTCCAGTCAAGTTTATTGTTTTTGTGAACATCCAGGTGCTTGAAAGTGTCCACTATCTAAATGCTGTGTTCTATCTATCTGTCTATCTATCTATCTATCTATCTATCTATCTATCTATCTATCTATCTATCTATCTATCTATCTAAATGAGGTTTCCTATGGAAATCAATCACAAGCTCCTTGGTCTTGTTGGTGTTCAGCAGCAAGTGGTTTAGTTCACACCAATCCATTAAGTCCGTGATGACCTCTCTATACTCCTGCTCGTCCCCCTCTGATATGCAGCCAATGATGGCTGAGTCATCGGAGAACTTCTGTAGGTGACAGAGGTTGGAGTTGTGGTTGAAGTCCGCAATGTAGAGGGTGATTAGGAATGGAGAGAGCATTGTCTCCTGCTGCATGTTACTATATCTGACACACAGTCATTCATCCTCACGTACTTTGGTCTGTCAGATATGGAGTCAATTGTCCAAGCAGCCAGATGTTTGTCCACACCAGCCTCCTCCATCTTCCCCCACGGCAGTGATGGCTGGATGGTATTGAAAGCACTGTAGAAGTCAAAAAACATGACCCTAGCATTGGGGCATACGGCTTTCCTGACCTTTGTCCTCCTGAACTCCCTCCTCACTTGCTCCTTGGTGAAGGAGAGCTGGGAGGGGATGACTGGGGAGATGAGTCCAGGGATGGTGTTTGGTGACATTCAGAGAAGGTACGGGGAGGGTTGGAGCACTGTGCAGCAAGCTATGGTATAAAAGGCTGCAGCTGGGGGAACGATGAGGTGTGAAGAAGCTAGGCAGTTGGTGGGGGCTGGCAGGGGAACACAGTCAAACCTGTTGAAGAACTGGTTGAACTGGTTTGCCCAGTCCTAATCCCCTGCTGTGTCCTGTCGTTCCCCACCTTTGCTGTGGCCTGAGATGTGATTCAGGCTACTCCACACCTCCCTGGCATTTTTCTTCTCCAAGTGCTTCTCAAGTCTTTCTTTGTAGGCCCTTTTAGACCGCTTGATGGTGTGCTTGAGATCCCATTGTACTTCCCGTAGCTCGTCCTTGTCCCCTGAAATGAAAGCCCTCTTCTTCTTGATCAGCAGGGCCTTCAGATCAGGGGTCATCCAGGGTCTGTTGTTTGGAAAAAACATACCTTTTTGGATGTCGCAGTGTTTTCCACACAGAAGTTTATGTAGTCTGTGATACAATGGGTTGGACTGTTGATGTCCCCCCCCCATGTGAGAAACACAGAGTGTCCAAGTCTGTTGTCTGGAAGCAGTCCCTCAGCTGTTGACATGCCTCATCTGACCAGATCTTCACTGCCTTCCTCTGTACAGGGTGTATACAGGTCCTTGATATTTGCATACAATAAGTCCAGTGTTTTATTGTCCCTTGCAGGGTAGCTCAAGTACTGCGTGAAGTTCGGGAGAGAGGCAGAGAGGGAAGTATGATTAAAATCCCCAGATATGAGGAGAAGGGCATCTGGGTGTCTAGTCTGCAGCATTGAGACCATGCAGTGAATGCACTCGAATGCAGCAGCCGCAGCACCTGATGGCAGGATGTACACAGTTATAACAATAAGGTGAAAACTCCCAAGGGATATAATATGGCCAAACACTGACTACTAGCAGTTCAATGTCTCTACTGCAGAGCTGTTCTTGAACAGTGATGTGCCCTGGGTTGCACCACCTGTCGTTAAAAAACACATACAAACCTCTTAGACGGTGGGCCAAGGCCGCGTATCAGCTTTAGTTCTTGAACATAATGATCCCCAGTGAGGGAGGACCTGGATCTTTCATGTTTCAAAGTTCATTTTTTTCTCAATCATATTTCCTTGGTTGGCACTTGTAATTCTTGCACATTTTTTCATAGTCATAGTTTGAAGTTTGTTAAATATGCAGGCAAATGCTGCAGCTTACTATCTCAGTTGAGCCAATGGCACACAGCGTTACAAATCACATGACGTTATTCAGCCAATCAGTCATAGATATGCGAAGAACAGCTGCTGCTCAGCTGGTGGACACACCACGATGAAGTGGCATAGACGTGGAGACAGTGATAAATCCATAGGAAACCACAGAAAATATTATGAATAAGAAGCTTTCTCGTGTAGGTAAGTATTAATGTTGTTGGACACTGCTGGCTATGCTGTTTATTCGATGTATAACCTTTGGTGAGGCAACATTTAGGGTAGCAGCTACCGCTAACCGTTAGCATAGTCTCAGCTCTTGTAAACAACTCCTGCTTGCTTTATCAGTCATTTAAGCTTGAGACCTGTATCTATATTTCAATATCCTTGACTATTCTTATCGAATTAATATTAGATTATTCACTTCACACGGTGTGAATAACCCAAATTCAAAATCATTTCAAAAAAAATTCTTGTCAAAGTCAACACTGATCTCATACTAATAAACTGCAGTCGCAAGAATTGCGAAAGTTGCGTATACAAAAAAAAAAATCCAGATGTATCAATATGTGCGAGTATAATCAGCGTGGAATCGAGATATCGGAGTGACTGGGCCCTCCCCCGTTACACCCACTTATAAATAGGAAAATTCATTTAAATAGTGTCTCTGCTGTCTGCGCTCGCAAAATAATATCAAAGAAAAAGAGGTTCACGCCTTGCAAGCTGGAGGTGCTGGTCAGGGAGGTGGAGGTGCGACAGCAGATTTTGTTTGGCAGCCTGTCCAGTGGTGTCAGTATAAGCAATTAACGGATAAGGTATGCGAGAGGGTGAACGCGGTGGGTTCGGAGGAATGCACCCCCGCGGATATTAAAAAAAAAAGTGGTCAGACCTATTACTGGCTAAAGTTCCCTTCTAATCACCAGTGTTGTTTATCATCATGTTCATACATCTTAACCCCTTCTAATGACGGAAAGAACGAGTCGCTAAGTTTTATGACAACGGTAGAAAAGTGTTCGCTCCATCATTTACTGAACGATCAAAGTGATACAAAGCACAGTTTTCCTCACTAAACCTGCGCGAGCATCACTACATCGTAACCCTGCACCACTGCTAGCACGCTGAAAAATTTCCTATCTCTATTTCTAATGCATGTCTGCAATTCTAACTTCCTAAACAATGCAAGCTAAACGTAGGACTAAATTCAACACTGCACAATCACTAAATGCAATAACTACAATAATCAATTGGCTTCAATCTAAATTTAAACAACATGGAAAATGGCACGAACAGGACCTCAAGGTGGAGGTCGAGCGGCGAACAGCTGCTAGACAGGTGGGGGTCAGGAAGAGGGGCACCTGACGGAATTTGAGCAGCGGGTGGTGGCAGTCATGGGCAGCACCTGTGTGGGGGGGGGATTGTCGCCACCATCCACGCAACTCCATTTCTTATGCAACATTTCCACATGCTTTGCCACAGATGTAAACGCAACAAATACACAGAATCAGCCATTTAAATAAACCAATATGTTTAATGTTTAACAGAAATTGATCCGTCAGCCATGCCGCCGATGTGCAGCACCCCTGCCGGCTCCCGCGCCACCCCATCAGCCGGCTCAGAGTCATCTGCCAGGACCAGCGGCATTCGGGCTAGCCGTCCCCCGGCCCCAGCACAAACACCAGGCTGACAAGCGGCGGACGGTCCACCAGCCCACCCGGACCCAGTGGCGCATTCTCCGGCCCACATGGATCCAGTGGGAGGATCCTTACACAGGCGGTTCTGCAGTCGCAGGAGGACATAACGGGGATCAATGAGCAGCTCGACTGCCTGATAAATGTTGGAACGTTTCGTGGACAAATTAATTAATCTGGCTTCATGAATTATGTAATTGCGTCTTACCCATTCACATTGTGGAAATGAAATTCTGGTGTGCGAGGACGGCTGCCCAGCCGGGATCAGCATCCATCCCTCCAGCCTCTGGGCATCGATGATCTGCACATTGAGGGAGTGGAAGCCCTTACAATTAACGTAAGCGTATTCCTCATGGGATGGTGGTTTTATGGCAACATGAGTGCAGTCAGTGACTCCGATTACATTCGAGAATCCGGCTATTGCTGAAAATTGCGCTTTAATATCGGCCTGTTCAATTGCACCGCAAGGGAATTTAATGTACCTGCGGGAGAGGAGGATGATCAGGTCCACCACCCAGGGCATGGCCCAGCTGAGGGTCAACTGGCTCAGCCCGGAACGGTCCGCCATCTCCCACTGGAAGGAGCCAGTGGCCAAGAAGCCGAGCGTGCTCAGCACCAGTGTCGGCGCTGGAGTGCCGGTCGCAGATCCTCACAAATTTGCAGGAGGATGGCCCGCGGTAGCCGGAACCTGCTCATTGACCACTCATCTGAATCGTGCAGCAGATCCTCCCGCTCCCTGAAATGTCGCTCCAGTCTTGTTGCACCGTTTGCCACGTCCTCCAACAGCGCAAGTGCTGCCATTGTTGAAAGTTGCACATTCAACACAATCGTGAAGGCTCTTTTATAGCTGCTTAAGTAATGCCAACAGGTGTTTGTGTTTTGGGCTTTTTTGTGCCCGATGTATGTGTGGTTGTCAAATAATGTCAGTTACCAAACACCGCCACAAGGGTGTCGCCAACGGACCAAAGTGCAGTTAACGCAAGAATCGGCTTTCCGCCAACTTCTACGGCACCTCCGGAGTTTGCGTGAAACAGCGCAAGAATCGACGAACTTTTCACGTTGATACATTGGATCACGAGCGCCGATCCTGGTGTACGCAAGTTTTTCTTGCGTAAACCGCGTTTATACATGAGGGCCCTGGCCTCCACAGTCATCTGACCTCAATCCAGTTGAGATGGTTTGCGATAAGATGACAACAGAGTGAAGGCAAAAAGGCCAACAAGAATCTCTGAGAACTCCTTCAAGACTGTTGGAAAACCATTTCAGGTGACTACCTCATGAAGCTCATCGAGAGAATGCCAAGAGTATGCAAAGCAGTAATCAAAGCAAAGGGTGGCTATTCTATCCAATCCTTGTGTTTCTTGGCCCAACCAAATCTCTTTTGCTTATTGTTTTGTAGTTTTTTTCCTGCACTTGTAAGAGTTTTTAACAACATCTTTTTAGCTACAGACTCTGGTGATTCTGTGATTCTTGTGCTTTTAGATTTAACGGCTGCCTTCGATACAGTGGACCATGAGATCCTAATTTCTTGACTGGACCAGTGGGTGGGTATGAGGGGTGTAGCATTGGAGTGGTTCAAGTCGTACCTGGCCGACAGAACTTTTTGTGTTAGCCTTGGCGACTTGGTGTCCTCCTCTGCTCCCCTCTTGTGTGGGGTCCCACAGGGCTCAGTGCTTGACCCTCTCCTCTTTTCCCTTTACTTGCTCCCGCTTCGCTCCATAATTAGGAAACATGCCGTTTCTTTCCACTGTACACGACCCACTCTTGACCTTGTCCTAACATATCGAATTAAAGCTGAACATTGAGTTGTATTTCCATAGAACACGCTTTTATCTGACCATCAATTAATCACTTTTGAATTTGTACTAATTGACTACACTCCACTAAGGAAAACTGTAGTTTCCAGATGTTTGTCTGATCAGGCCATAGTTAGATTGAAGGAAACGATTCCGCTGGCGAAAATTAAGTGTCATGTCCAATTATAACAGAGGATGCTTTTGTCAACCTTAGTCCCTCCCAAATTGATCATTTTATCGATAGTGCAGCAGGCTATCAACTTTGGACTCAATTGCTCCACTAAAAAAGAAATCTATTAATCCAAGGAAACAAGCACCTTGGTACAATTCCAAAACCAGGCAGCTTAAACAAAAAACCCAGAAACTGGAGAGAATATGGCGCTCCTCCAAAGTGGAGGAGTCGCATATAGTCTTGCAAGATAGCCTTTTAACCTATAACAAAGCCCTTTGTAAAGCTAGAGCAGCCTTCCACTCTGCACTAATTGAGGAGCAGAAGAACAACCCCAGGTTCCTCTTCAGTACTGTAGCCAGACTGACAGAGAGCCACAGCTCTGCTGAACCAAGTATTCCTGTTTCCCTGGTAGCAAAGATTTCATGGACTTCTTTAATGACAAAATTTTACTAATTAGAAAATTCATCTCCTCCTGCCATCTGCTGACAACATGGCACCTATAACCTCAGAAGCCTTAGAGGCTGCTGGAGGACCAGACATACACTTTGATAGTTTTTCTTCCATTAGCCTTCACGAACCTAGTACAATAATTTCCTCCTCTAAACCGTCCTCTTGTCTTCTAGACCCCATCCCAACAAAGCTGCTCAAGAGTCTCAACCCCTGGTTAGTACCTCTCTCTTAGACATGATTAATGTGTTGCTGTTATCTGGGTACGTCCCACAGTCCTTTAAAGTGGCAGTAATTAAACACCTAAAAAAAACAACCCTGGATCCAAAGGTTTTCGGCAACCACAGACCAATATCAAATTTTCCTTTTCTCTCAAAGTTCCTCCACAGCAACAGCCTAATAGAGGATGTCCAGTCAGGTTTCAGGGTTCACCATAGCACAGAAACAGCATTAGTTTATATGTGTGTGTGTGTGTGTGTGTGTGTGTGTGTGTGTGTGTGTGTGTGTGTGTGTGTGTGTGTATGTTCTCGAGAAGAGAAAATGCAGTGCAGCAGATTTTTATAATAACTGTGAATACTTGGATTTGGACATCACAGAAGACAAATCTCAAAGAGAAAATATATTTGATTTAGCCTGTCAAACCTTCAACAATGGACAAATTTTGCATGTATTTTTATCCTCTGGATTAATGTGAAGGATGTTTAAATCTGGCATTGTCAATACAGATCTGTTTTTCTCAGTTTTTCAGCTGAATTGTGAAAAATGCACAAATATGCAAAATGGATGAACAGTATATCATCCAACAATCTGAACATGGAGAGAACACTGTAAAAAAGAATGCTTGTCTTTTTCACATAATCAAAATCATAATTATTATCATTATTGTTTACTGATGTTAAAATGATACATGCTAAAGTGTGATAAATTGAAAAAAGGAAATCTTACCTTTGCGAGCAATCCGAATGCAGTTGATTCTGGTTTCCTGTGAGTAAACAACAAAGCAGAGTTAGCCATTACCAAAATTGCTCCCTTTCACCACGATAGGTTCCTCACCTAGGGCTTCTTGGCTTGACTTGAAACCACCAAACAGCCATCTCTATCCTTGACATTGAGGGTTACGTCACCAAATTAAGATTTAAGGTTCAAGGAAATTAAACCAAACTAAATGGGCTAATTATGCTTATCTGTGGTCTGCGATTCGGGTCTAAATTTTTCACTTGAAATGGTTGCCAATTCCCTGTTCGACTGGAAATCTGTGTCAAATTGATTTGTGTCTTTTCTTATCTGTTTCAGTGATAGATAATTCATATTAATGCCC
Organism: Aulostomus chinensis; assembly: GCF_037954235.1. Classification (NCBI taxonomy): domain Eukaryota; kingdom Metazoa; phylum Chordata; class Actinopteri; order Syngnathiformes; family Aulostomidae; genus Aulostomus; species Aulostomus chinensis. The sequence goes on along the minus strand of NC_141341.1, from coordinate 18,500,220 downwards.
ACCCAGGGGTTATCAAAGGGGCAGTTGGTTATGTGTCACCTTTTCCTCTGTTAAAGTGAGCTTGCTGCCTTGCAGAACAGAGACATTAACCAGTGTTTGTGAAAAGGGTGTATGTAATATAGTGAATCCGCTCAATCGGCATCATCTGTTAAGGGTGATGGTAGGTGTAGCCAGACTACTGCAAAGCAACAGGATGTGTGGAGCTAACACTTGTAATGACCTAATATAAACAGAGGACGGGAGAAACAAAGCAAAAAGAAGGAGCAACCACAGATATATTGGCATGAGGATTTGACAAGAACTGAAACGGAAAACCTGTTGTGGGGGAACACAAGGACAAGGGAAGAGCTGATAGGGTGAGAAATAAAAGGAGCACAACTGTGACTACTGAAGACTCTTAAACTATCAAGATACTAGTGAATGACTAACAGACAAAGACAGGAAATGTAAAGCAAATGAATTAACAGTACAGAATTGCTTTCAAAGTAAAACAGGAAGTGATTTTAACTGTCAACACCAACCCACAGACAACAAAACATCAAGAAAATAACACAAAACTAGAGTTCATGATGATACAGAGATAAAGAGTTAAATAAATAAATAAATACATGTAATTCAACCAGCTTAATATGTTGATATCTGAGAAGTATTGAAGATGGCAAAGTGTGCTGATTGGTCAACAACCCAACTCAGGTCAAAGGTCACTCCTCCAAGGTGGACCAGTTTTACTATCATCGTCGCCACACCATCTGCTGCTCGGTCTCTCTTCCACGCTACTTGTTTCTGCCTTTTTGTGTGAGCTCCTAGAACGGCTGATCAGTCGTTCCCCCTTTTCTCTTCTATTACTATTACTATTACTTTATTATCTTACACGGGGGTTGCAAAGGAAATTTCGTTGACATGTCCACCATGGTCAATGACAATAAAGCAATCTCGAATCTTGAATCTTCTATTCCACTCCTTTTTTGTTTCTTTATTCTGTAACTTTGAACAGAACTTCTTGTCTTTCCTCACAACAAATTTCCCTTTAGCAAAGTTTTTTTAGTAGGAGTTGAACATGCCTCTCTTTCATCTAAGTTTGTGAAGGCGTCGGTCTGCATAGCATCTAAGTACTTTATTTTCTATTTTTATAATTCATCATCAGTCACAGCTAATGGTCGCTATACTATTGACCTTGAGCCTTGAATCTCCATCCTGACCTGTGGAGAGAAGCCACCTCGTGCCTGAGAAGAGCAGCTTTGTCGAGGCAGCCAGCAGCCTCGGGCCAAACCTTCTTCACTGAGCTAATATCAGCGGGAGCCACGGCCGACGAGGCGGAGGCATTGGAGGGCGTCCTCCCATCAGTTTGTTGGAGAGACATTGTACATCAATGTGAGCGATCAAGCTGAGAATGTAAGCTAGTTATGTTGGTTTCTGCGCTGTTGCAATAACAAACATCAGTCCTCCATCAATTTGGGTCTTGACTCCTAACCCTCTCATTGCCAAACTCCGCCAGACTCCATAGAGCTTGGTCAGCCACCATTCAGTTGTTTTCTTTTGTTTGTAGGTCACTATCGTTCATCCCGCACACCTTTTTACCTGCCCCTTTGCCGTCCATTTGAAGCTCAGTTAAATCTAGGCTAATTAATGTCTGCTACTCCTTATGTGCCTTAATTGCTTTGCTGGAATCATTACTCTGTCTTAAGTGCTTTCTTAATTGTATTAAATCTTCTTAAATTTCCAAGAAGCGTTCCAACTTGTTTAATATATGCATGCAAGCCACTGATCCGCAAAGGACTCATTGATAACCTGAGACTGATCATTTCTCGTCAGACAAGACAAAAATACAAGTGGTGCCCCGAGTAACAACTGTAAAACATTCTAAAGATACACCATCATAATCAGCTTATCAAGTCAATACTAGCATTTCTCCATTTGTGTTAGTATCAGTGTTAATACTGTATTTATACTGATATTTGACAGCTTATATTGTGCTGGGGTATGCCGTTGTGATATTTGTTTGACGTTAGTATCATCAACTGCACTTTCATTGTTATTACTGCTATTGTTGTCATTTCTTAATGTTGTGAATCTAAATCTCTTATTCCCCATCCATCTGCCCTCCTCTTTTTCTCAGTCCTTTCATATTTGCCTCTTGACCTCTGTTTATTTGACAATCATTCCCTCCATTTGTGTCTCTCTCCAAATCAGTCTGTCTCTCTCTGTCAGTCTCTCTGTCCATCTCTCTCTTTGCCTCTGTCAATCTATCTCTCCATCTCCTGTCCCTCAATACCTTTCTGTCCTCTCTTTCACCCCAATTGGTAAAACGGAAAGCAGCCCACAGCCCACAGAGTACCATGTAAAAAAAAGTACACATGTGTATGTCAGTTTTCATGTTTATGTTCAGATGTTTCAAGAGTGACAAGACTGTGAAAATCTGCAGTCCCCCATGCCAACTTCATGTTTGATGGATACACATTTTGCTGCTTTTGGCTCATCGGCGACACCAACAAACGATGCAGGGAAACTGAAGCAGTCTCACCTTTTCCCTGGCACACTACTGCATTTCACTTGTAAAAATATCAAAGTCAGAGCAGAATCACTCAGGACACCTGCTAGAGTTGCATCAGTCAGAACTCAGATCATGTTAGAGGGACAAATAAGCAGGAAAAAGACCATTTCGAACATAAAATCTTCATATTTCTTGGTCAAGTTATCAAGAAATATTTTATAATTAGTTGAGGATGTTTTGGCTTGTGGAGAACATGGTGATGGTGAAAATATAAGCACTCTATAGTAGGATACAAAGAAGCTCTACAAGAACAGAAAAGTTTCAGTGTGTAGAACAATATGAACAATATTAAGAAGTCTGAAGAGGACACAATACATACAATACATACGTGTGACAGTTCTCTGAGCAACTTGGAAAAATATACAGAGACGGTTGAACCAACTCCAGTGAAATTTCAATATGCATATAAATATACATTTTAAGATTTGATAATTCGTCAGCACAGTGTTGCGGTGGTTAGCACTGTCACCTCACAGCAAGAAGGTACTGGGTTTGAGCCCTGACTCGAGTATGGTGTCTTTCTGTATGGAGTTTGCATGTTCTCTCTGTGCCTGCATGGGTTCTCTCTGGGTAATCCGGCTTCCTCTCACAGTCCACAGACATGCAAGGGGGGACTAGGCTGGACTGGCAACCCATCCAGGGTGTGCCCTGCCTCTCGCCTGAACACTGCTGGGATGAGCTCCAATCTCCCCACAACCCTTAACAGGATAAGCAGTAGAAAATGGATGGATGGATGGATTTGATAATTTTCACCTATAATTCTGAAACTGTACCTTTTACTCCCTCACTTGCAGCCTAGTGTTACCATTACAACAAAAGGAACCTAAACCTTTAATCCACATGCCAGATGAGGTACAATCAGAAAACCAACAGATAGTTGAGAGTGAAAATATTAGCTTGATGTTAGTTTCATCTTTGGTGTAAAAGCTAGCAGGGATCTGGAGAGTTCAACAGAACCTAGAAGCTCCTGCAGGCAGGAGAGAAAGAATAACACACAAGTGTCTGTTTCCTGCTTGTGTGTTCTGTTCAGAACCTGAATGAAGATGGAAATGTGTGCCCCCTCAATATGAACTGTTATACTCAGGTTTATGTGTCAGAGCAGCTACACTAGCAAAGCTTGTCATTTCATCACAAATGGCAGTTCATGAGGGAAAAGGCTAACAACTGATTAGAGATCAAAGGGGAAGCTGAGGGGTGGGTGGGGCCAACCAGCTGCATGATAATGGCAGTAGAATTGGCTGAGAAGGCATTGGTGGGAAAACAAAACCAGAGCTCATGTGATTAGTGTTGGTCTGTCAGATAAATATTTGTGGATTTGAAAAGCTTTGAAATCATAAATAATTCACAAGTAAAATATTTGATTCATTTGAAATAAGTGCTTTGTTTGATATTCACCTGTACATATTTGAAGCTCTCCTGTATGTTTGAATAAATAATTGCCACCAGAACCTTTGTATTTAAATTATCTACCAAGCCACTCAAATTAATTTGCCCATTTCACCTGTCTAATATCTTTGAGGGATTTCAGGGAGAAAATGAGCTCATGGCTCGCTCTCTTCCAGTGCCTGTTGCCTCTTGTTTTCTCGCTGGCTCAAAACAAAACTAAATCAACTGTCGAGGTTGTTGAAATATAACACATTCCACAACACACATCACATATCTGACCTTCAAAGACTTGTGTTCTTACCCCTCTGAAGTTGCTTGTGGCCTGGAAGTAGATGAGATAGTTCTTGGTGGGATCTAAAGGGGTGTTCCAGTAGCCGTTGTAGGTATGGTTGTCTCCCACTGTAAAGGGTGTGGTCTCAAGAAGACTACTGGGAGCCAGCTCTGCAGTGAAGTAATGTGCAGCTCCTTTGGCCAGAGCCTCGTTGTAGGAATTTGGCACGGGGAAACAGTCAACGGCTCCAAGCTCCCTTCGCTTCACCTGGCGGGACCCATCCTCTTCAACCACCACTACCTGGTAGGCACTGATGTGAGATAATTACCATAATATTTATGGTATGATCATTAATATGGCAATGGTTTATTTGATATTTCACTTAAGTACTAACAAATAGGAGAGGATTTTGGAGCTAACAAAGACATTTTTACCTTCTACATCACTTCTTTGTGATGCTAGAATGTACTAAGAGCCAGCCACATATATTTACCTTTAGGGTAATGGAGATTGATGGCTAACAACCGCAAAACTGTCCAAAAATGTAAGTTCACATGCTCTAAAGCACACTGTCTGCATACAGCCATAAGCTAAGAACAAAATAACTCCTCCAGTTCATTGCTACCATGAATGAGCACACAGAGGCATAAGCAAGTTGGTTCAACTGAAGGCACTAGTGATTCATGTTGTGTGCTAATGTGAATCAATACAGAACTGAAATAGGTATAATGCAGTATATTTGTTTTAGCTCATATAAAAGTGGTTGAGGATCACTGAGAATATGGCTGGATGAAGATGAGAGTTTGTAAAGACTAGATTTGGGCAGTATTGTTAGAAATCGGTCAAAAAGGTCTCCGTTACCTTTAAGCTAAACAAATGTGGCTTGCTCTCTCTGTAGTTTTGAGTCACATAGAAGCGATGCAGGAGGGAAATGAAAAACATCTTTGTCAACTCTAAACACTAAAATGGGAGTACTTGAAAGTAAAACTGCACCTTTTGGGCAAAGTATTGTTTTCACGACCAAGGTCTGAAACAAGGTTCATTTATTAAAGACAGCTGAGAAAGGAGGCATTACGGTTTTCAGGTGGTCTGTCCATCCATCCCACTCATTTGCATTAATGTGATATCTTGGCTGGCTGGAGTAAATTTACTAATATTCGGCTTAATAATCTCGAGGATGAATTGAAAATATTTTTTTCGTTAAAGTCCCCGTCACCTCATATGAACGTGTTATCTCAGGAATGCAATGGAGTTGTTCGAGCAGTTACTTTGCAACATTGATTTATTTTTTTTGTCATATTCCAATTTTCCACATGCACAGTACAACTTTGCACGGCACATTGACAAGTTCTGTCATCATCACCCTCTGGTACAAGAGAATGCTTATTGACTGCAGATAAATCAAACACTGATTGAAGGCTGGTGTTGTAGTGATTTGTGAATACCTGACAGGAGCCCCTCTTCCAAGTGCAGGGCGCAGCAGAACAGTTATTGTGGTCTCAGACTCACTCAAGGGAGAGGGGATGTCTTCATAGTCAAATACAGGGGCTGCAGAGGTCAAGAAAAAGTATTTTATTTTTGCAGGGAAAATCCTGTTTTGGTCAAACCTATTTTAAAAAAAAATGCTTTTTATTTCTTCAGCTTCAGCTTGGATATTTTAGTAATTTTTCCACACCAACATTAATATGAATTCATTATTTGCTCTCCCTCTTGTATTGTCGAGTGTGGTGACCTCACGCTCATTGCCATTTGACTCACAACTAAAAACAGCAGCAACTACAGAGGAAACAAGAGGCCCTTATAATATATCGTAATCTCAAAGCTACACAAACCTCGGCAGCTAGATTTGAGTTTTCCCATCTCTGTTTGCTGTACAGAGTGAGTTGACTAAAATATGTAGGAAAGCAGAAGACTACCCTGGTTAAACAGATCACCTAGAAAACGGAGTAGGGCACGATGTAGAATGAGAGAGGAACATTTTATGGAGAAAAATTTAGAGTTATGAATGACTAACATAGAAACATTACACATTCACACCTGCTAGCCGATCAGACTTTTTTGACAGCTAAATGAGGAGAGAACATGTGATTCTATAGATCACAACAGGTGGGAGCCCCCAAAGGCAACATTCGCTCGTACACATTTAGCTTCAGAAGCATGAGTTTTGTTAATTCCTACATTTGATTAAATTGACTTTAATAGTTGAGCTAGTGGTGCTCATCGGTTTGATTAACTGTGACTGGAGTTATACACATTTAAAATAATTGATGAAATCTAAAAGCAACAAAATCCCTCATTATTCTTTACAAAATGCATAATAATCATCATGTTATTGATCCCACAACCATGGTAAAACTCTGCAGTTGTTTCCAGAGCAATGTAGATTTGTGTTCTTTTCTAAAGATTTTATTCAGCAATTTTTGATACGGTAAATGCCCAAAAAAAAAAAAAGAAAAAGAAATTAACTTTGTATAAGGTGGTTTTGCTTATTTTGAAATATATTTAGATGGAAGCCATTTACTTATCTTGTCTTTTACAGAATTACCTTTTTTCTCTGTTGGCCAAAAAGGACCTATTTCTTCAGGCCTATAGCTCATTTAATTATGCAACACCCTCTTGTTCTCTCTCTTTTCCCACTGCTTTACCACTTGCACTGATTCATATTCCATATAGTGATTATAATTTATGTTATTGTAATGGTAAATGGTCTCAATTTTATTTAGCGCTTTTCTACCTTAGCGGTACTCAAAGCACTTTACAGTGTCATCTCATTCACCCGTTCACACACACATTCACACACTCACGGTGGAGGCTGCCATGCAAGGCACCAACCTACTCATCAGGAGCAATCATGGGTTCAGTATCTTGCTCAAGGACACTTTGACATGGTCACCGGGGTCGAGGATTGAACCAGCGACCCTTTGGTTGCTAGACGGCCACTCCAACCCTGAGCCATGCCGCCCGTTGTTTGTTTGTTATAGATTAGATGGAACAAGTTGACAACGCTCAGCCATTTACAAATGTATTAAAAGAAAGATTGTCACATTGGCAAGGAAAAAAATGTCATGAATGCAATAACAATAAACAAGCGAATGCAATACTTGTAAGCATACCAAATAACAGCTGTTGATAAATTGCTAACACTGTGTTAAGCTCATTGTTTTCCTGTTAGACTATCTTGTCCTCCCTGAATTATGTTCCTGAAAAATGAGAAGAGATAAAACACTAATGCCAAAATGAAACATGTTGAAGTTCAGATAAAAATGTTTTAATCTTTGATCCATCACATTAAAAGCATGGTCTGTTTGTAAATTCAGCAGAATTCAATTGTACATTCTGGAAGAAAAAATGTGTTTACTTTTTAATCTGACAATTCTAAAATATACACTGAGGACACAGTCAGAAGAGGCACAAAATGAAATGAGAATTCAGGCCTCACCAGAAATGTTGGTGGTGATCTCAGTGAGAGCTGTCTGGCCAAAGCCCTTTGCTGTTCGTGCACGGACGGACACCAGGTAGGTTGTTCCAGGATGCAGGCCAGAGAACATGTGGTATGTCTCGTTTCTCAGCTTGGACACTGTGCGACGGGGACCTGGCACGTTAATGCTTGGGTCAGATGACTCGATACTCTGGTAGCTTATCTAGGAGCAGGAGTAAGATGCCAAAGTATTAGTAGATCCACGAGCTTACATCCACTGTAGTTGCTGTGTATGGCTGCATTCCTGTGAGTGATATTCATATAAATGCATATTATCAGGGGTGAAAGTGACTTAAAAGTCTTGCCGGAACTGTATGCGCGTGTGCGTTTAAAAAAAAAACCGCAAAGTTTTACGGTTTATTAATTGGTTTTGGGTGATTTTTATTACAGTTTTCGGGTGTCTACTTCTCACACAACTGCAGCCCCCATAGCCCCACCCTTCCCGCCCCTGGAAATTCTTTGAAAACTGCTTTTCACAGTAACTGCCCACTACAGTCCTACTGTAACAACAGGGAACAGGCAGACATGACAAAACAGATCATCAATGTCACTCAATGATTTCTTCTTCTTGTAGGTCCTCACTGGCAGACTCCTCAGAGACAGTCTCTCCCTGGAACTCACTCTCATCAAGGAGTGGCTCTGAGTCTGAATCTTCCCTGGGTCTCATTTTGCTAACTTTTTTTCTTGCTTCTTCAACTCTGTCACATTTTCGCTTAAACATGTCACTTATTTTACGTTGCATTGTGCCAAAGCAGGTAGCCAGCAGCCGAGTTCTTTGACTTTGCCCTCTGTTTTGTTTTCTTTCTCTTTTTTCCGCTCTGTGAAAGCATAAGACTCAAAACTAATAATGCTGGAAACGTGACCCACGTGTCCGTCTGTCAGCCAACCAGAAACGCCTTGCATGCGGCGATGGGCACGACTCCGTGTCAAGGTGGTTTCAAGCTGCGCGGGGGAAGTCCATTCATTGTGTATGTGCGCGCGCAGTGACGTCACATGAGCGCAAATCAAGCCCAGCAACTCGGTAGCGCTGCGCGGGGTGGGGCGCAAGCACGCGCAGCGCTACCGAGTCTGCGTCTGCCACGCTCAGAGTGAAACGCCCCTTCTCATCCTTTTTTTAACGGAACTCTGTTCCGGCTGTGAATATTTTACCGGAACTGCATTCCCTCCCATTCCGGCTCACTTTCACCCCTGCATATTATTGCATTATAACATAACATGACAATGTTGCAGGCCTATAATGTTGAGGACTCCCAGTTTTAACCAGGTATTACCTTACTTAATGTAATTACATTACATCCAGATTGAGTAAATTCCTCTAATAAAGCAAGGTAGAAATTTGCTTCACATTTGATGTGAGCACATGAAATATTGTTGCAGTTATGGTGAGATTGTGAAAGACATTAACAAGGGACTTTGAAACTTAGTGCTGTATAGTTTGTCATGGTTGTGATCAAAATCCATACCTGATGCCAAAAACGTACTTACAGTTCTTAGGTATGTTCAATAAACAGCAATACCGGCACTAGCCTGAAATGTCCTTTATTGCTGAGCCTCTATTGTAGAACCAGAGCAGTAATAGGTCAAGGTCAAGGGCATCTCATCTGCATTTAGAGTATGAGTTTCTCATTTCTCTGTCTGATTGGTCATTTTCCAATCCTGTGCTTATGAATAAAGACTATTTTTTTCTTACCAGGCATCTGTTTGTTAAGCATTAGTGGATCTTTACATCTGCTTTGACAAAAGGGCTCCCGAGCGAAGCAAAGGTCGTCAAGTGACATGGGGCCATTCATAATTAATTAGAAACATTTAACGTTTCTCTTGGCAAGACATTTATTAGAATGCTTGTTCCCCATTTAATAACAGTGCCTCCACTGCATTACCATGTCCACGTGTACAATAAATCCAAAGAGTTGTGAAAGGGGGGTCATCCTCTCATGGAGCTCTAGTGGCTCATATGCTACCTGTGTTTAGATAGGAAATAGGAGAATGACAAGTCAAAGGGGGACTAGTGTGGTTTTCATTTTAAAGTTATTACATTGAAGGTGGATGAACAAGGTGGATGCAGTGTGCTGTGGATTTGTTTTCTCTTTTTTTTTTTGCATCGCTAAGAAGGTATCACACCTCATACTGTGTGATGAGACCATTGGGCTCCACTGGCTCCTCCCACTTGAGGAAGATCATGTCATCGAGCGGAGTGAATGTGAGGGACTCTGGAGAGATGCCACCGGGAACTACAGAAAGAGAGGAAAAATAACTTTCTCTTAAAAAAAGCATCCCGCTAGCAGTATGTCTCAGGTTGAAGCACCCTTGACAGAGTCCAGGGATGGAGGAGGAAGAGAGAGGAAAAGAAAAACACAGCAGAGTGGAGATTAGACGAAAGTGAGGACCAGGTTGCTCTCAGCCCAAAGGATGTATCACGATTCTGGCTCCTCCTGTCTTATAAAGGAGGACTATGCCTTGGAAGATGACAGTCAATCTTTATTTTTAGCACCATGATTGCAGCAGAGTAATCCAACATAAATTAACCACAAGAGAAACATCTTGCGTTATTTTGACTTAATTAAGTCTTCAAGGTATACAAAACAATTATGATTGTCATAAAGTGATGCTTTGTCACAGCTGTCCCTGTCACAGCAATATACAAGTTACAGACACTTATACACGGCTGCACATGGCACAAATGGCTTTGTGGCAGGCAAAAAGACCCATTCCACTCTGACATCTCACCTCATGTACATACACTGTGTCGACTACTTTAAGAGTTAAAGCGATACTTCATTAGTTATTTATTTGGTCACTCAAGGACTCACAAATCAGCATCATGACCTCAAAAAGATGCCTCCCTCCCCCTATTACTGTGTGACTCCAGAGTACAAAAAGAGCCTGACAATTCCCAGCAGGAAAACTGCCCCAAAACATCCATTTACCAACTCTAAATCCCAATTTCTGGTGTCCACATTATTTCTCTGGCTTTTAACTAAGTAATTCCCTAAAACTTGAATTAGAGCTAAAAATGAACAAATCACAACCCCACACAGTTTGCCAGGTTCCCGGAAGTGTCAAGCGCAACCAGTTGGTGCATTCCACTTCACTCACTCTTGTTCAGGGGGCCACTGCTTCCCTGCTAGTTAGCAGTAAATGGTAGTGGATTGGCTTGTTGAATTCCTTTGTCAAAAGTCACCAAATAAACTTTACCCGAAAACAATCTTTGGCAACATTAAAAGAATTAGCATTGTGTATAATAACTGATTTAATAATTGAAAATTGGACAATATTATCATTTAAGCATCAAATGTACAGATATAATTGCTTCTTGGCTGAAGTTTTGAGATGCTAAAAAATATTTGTTGATGTCTAAAAGAGTTACTGCTGCTACTAATCATGGTCAGGTTTGTAAGAGAGGATGAAAACGATTACTTCCGGAAAGACCTGAGCTTGATGTATTTGGATCACTACACTGACCATTCACTACCATTCTCTGCTAAGCTAATTAGCAGTTCTTTAAAGTACACACAGAGGAGAGAAGGGTATCTGGTTTCCTGTCTGGCTCTGAAGAAGACAGAAAGTAAGCACATTTCCTAAAAAGTTCCTTTAAACTGTCATCATGTTACAACCTTCCTGACATTGGAAGTGGTGTTCTTTGCCTTGTCAAATTCGAGTCCCGTCTCTTCCCTGATCTCAATATCGCTAATATGTTGGCAGGATTGTGTTGGTAGATGATGGAGAGAAGAACCAGCATAATTATGGGGCAGATCTGATGAGCAGAGTCATTCATTTCTCAGGAAATATTGTGTTGTTTGAGGTTGTGTTTAAGGTTTGTGCTTTCAAAGTGCCCCTCTGATTATGGTTATAAGGGATAGTTTGTGTTTTGCCCCACTGACTACCAACTCCATTCCTGTCACCACCGTAACTCAGTGTTTTGTTTTGTTTTTTTATTTATGATTTTATAAAAGGTACACCAAAAAGAGAACATGCAAACTCCACACAGAAAGATCACGCGCCCAAGCTGGGACTTGAACCTGGAACCATCTTGCTGAGAGACTACAGTGCTAAACACTGCACCACCGTGCAGCCTCCAAAAAAACACACATCTCCCTAATGATGCTGCAGTTATTCAAAGGTTTTACTCACTGTCTTCTTCTGTCTGGAAGGTGACCTCTCTACTTTCCTTTTTGCCCTCTGGATTGGCCAATGCCAGCCTGATGTGGATCAAGTGGAAGGGGGGAAGGTCTCTGAGGGTCAAGTGAGAAGTGTTTCGAACCACTGAGAGGCACTCTCTGACAGTGGCATTGTTTCCTCCACTGCCTCCTGCTGGCATTGAATAGCGGTAGCACAGAGACAAGGAGTAGGTGTGACAGCGGGTGAGGTTATAGCCCAATGGCTCCCATGTGAGGGCAAGCTGCCGAGGCTGGATCTCCACAGCTGTAAGACCCCGCAGGGCACGCATGGGCTCTGAGAGGGACAGAAAAGAATATGTATACATATGTTCACATATATATCCAGCTTCTGCAAAACATTCTCAATGGTCCAGGAAAGCTGTCCAAAACTGTAAAGGCAAAGTCAGTCACTTTAGTTTATATAGTGCCAAATACAGCCTGGAGTTATCTCAGGGCACTTAACATTTAGAGCAGGTCAAGAGCACAGTTTTTAAAAAAGTATTTACAAAGGCTCAACATTTCCCCAAGAACAAGTGAACAAGCTACTATGAGCTTCTTGAATGATGGTGCCCAGCTATGAAGGCCTTTGTGCTGTAGGTGAGAGGGACAGAGAAATTCTATCTTGGATCGTACAGACCACCAGTGCAGAGAAGGTAAGATATTGTTGGAGAAATAGGACCTCTCATAAATTCTGCCTCAAATGCCCTGTGTTTCTCTCTCCTTTTCACCCCTCCATCTCTCTCTCCTCTTATCCCTTGCCCTCCTCCCCCCTCTCACTCCCAACTGGTCTAGACAGATGGCCGCCCACTCTCAGCCAGGTTCCGCCTGAGGTTTATTCCTGTTAAAAGGGAGTTTTTTCTTGCTACCGTCACTGAGTGCTTGCTCATGTGGGAATGTTGAGTCCCTTTTATTTGAATTAAAGAGTAAGGTTCCAGACCTGCTCTTTGTGTAAAATGCCTTGAGATGGCTTTTCTTGTGATTTGGCACTGTGTAAATAAAGATTGATTGAGATTGATTGACAATGTTAAAGGAGGGATGAGCAATTTGGAAAAACTGGCACTGCGTATATCAAGACAACAATCCCACAACGAATACAAGAGTGGGTAAAAGCACATCATTGTCGTTGTAGAACACAAAAAAGTAGCACACACTAAGCTCCATTTCAGTTCTGTTAAAGTTTCATCGGGGTGTTTGCATCAGATGATCACACCCCATGAAATGTAAGATTAAAATAACTGAAATGGGGCTGATTGTGAAGACCCCGCACATAGCCAAACCAATTCGGATGGTGTCGAAATTGAATAAGAGCAAAGAGAAGCTCAAGAAGCTAACAGTGCAGTGCGAAGCACTGAAAGGGCTCAAATCAAAAGGTATACTTAATGCCAAAGAAAGTGTCTGATACCCTTTTCACACTGAAAAACACGTGTCAACGCAGGTTTTTGGACCCGCGTTTGCTCGGCATCAGGGCGCATTCAAGCTTCCAGAAGACTTGGGTCTGAACTCCTGCTGTGAGGGATGCATGCCTGTTTTTCAATCTCATACGTCATCGTGCTAACAACGTCATCATAACATATAAACATACGCCGGAACACTGAGAGGTAAACAAACGACAACATGGACGTCATTGAGTTGAATGTTAGCGTTGTCGTTGCGTGCGTTACGATGTTGTCTTTTTTGCAAAGCATACAAACTCGGCACAGATTGGAAAATGTCCGAGCGCTAATGCAGCAAAGGATGATGGAGTTTTTGGCGAGTCTGGAAGGGAGCCGAAGAAGCTACAGGCGAAGCCTGACAGGCGGCACAGTGACAAAATCAGGATGTTACAGGAAGGTAAGCCGCTAAACACCCAGGTCGCTTGGCGAGTCGGTCGACGCGGGTCGAAATGCTGAGTTGACCGTTTCAGAGTGCCCAAAAGAAAAGTGAGAAAGGGGCTTAATTGTCCTGCCTTAAACCTGCGTGAGTGAGAGAGTGATTAAGTGAGTAAAAGTGTTTGCATCAGTTTTAGCTGCAGTCACTAGAAACAGAGAGAGACACTGCAATGTGTGTGAACCTAAGAAGACTTAGAAAGATGTTCAAGTACAGTTTCATAGTGTGTTGACAGGTCAGTCTTGAATCCTTGTTTTCTATAAAATATTGTCAGAACTAAACAGATTAGACGGACAAAGTCTGCTAAGTGATAAACATAAAGATTAAAAAAAAACAAATCATCCAACCAAAATGTGGATTGTTTTTTAAAGAGATCTCACTTATCACAAAATTTAGAAGCACTTATAGAAATGGGATCTAGCAGAGGCACGTGAATATTATTTTTTATTAATGAAGTGTTGTTGTTTGATGTAGTCATGTAAGGGTCTTTCCTTAAATATATGCGGATAAGCTTGCCCTTCGTGCAGAGAGATGAGAGCAGCTGCAGCAGTAGTTTAGCATTATACTGCTGAGGACAGGGAACCGCAGAAAAAAATGATAGCACATAACAATCATCCATCAAATAAACAGCCGTGTAAAAAATAAATATCTGATGACAAATCACTATATTTGCAACAATTTTCACGACAACTTTCCATCAGTCCTTTTCTTTTAGTTTGGTTCCACATTGTCTCAAAACAGTCTAATATATTTTTACATGGCCACTTATTGGCGGCTCCATAGTTTATGTATCCTTCCTCAGCAGTACAATGCTCAGCAACAGAGCTACTGCTGCTCTCAACACAGCGAAGAAGATCCACTCACCCATATTTACTGAGATTAAGCCCCTCCTATGAGCGACTGCTTCATACAACCCCACTTCAATAAATCCCAAACATCCCTTTAAAAAGAGCCAGCAGAAATCATCTTGTTCCACCTCTGATTGACTTTATGGTGTCAAAAGTTGTTAAGGTAGCGGTAAATAAAATAAATCATGTATTTAATAGGTCATTTATTTGACTTCATTAATTCAGCGTTTTTCATTGAAGTCAGTTCTCAGTTCGACCTTATCCCCTCTGGATTCCTTGAACACACATAGCAGAGTGTACCTTCACATGTACCTCATATCATGCCGAAAAACTGCTTCTGCTGCAAGCTGATTGAGAAGTGACAGCAGACAATGTGAACATAGGAGACTATAAGTGTTACACTGTCACACATAAAGCTGGTGTAGTTGTGGACTGATTGAAAGGCACATGCATCATCAATTTAACGTCACTGTGAGCACTTTTCATGTGCACTATAAATGGATGTGTGCAATGGTAAATGGGGCCTGTTTATATTGTGCCTTTCCACCTGAATGACACTCAAAATACTTTACAGTAGTGCCTCATTCACCCACTCACACAAGCTCACACACAGATGGTGTATTGATGACAACTTCGGAGCAAGCACTTTATCCTCTTGTACTTGAAGTCATTAGAGCTGGATATTGGCAGGGACCTCACAATATTCTGTATGTCACTTAACATGGGTCACAATAGGATTTTGCCCCAATATGTTGCAATACTCTAAAATTCACTGAATTTTATTTTTGGATGATTTACTGTATTTGAGCTGACAACACTGTGGGCGGCGTGGCTCAGGGGTAGAGTGGCCGTCCAGCAACCGAAGGGTCGCTGGTTCGATCCTCGACCCCGGTGACCATGTTGAAGTGTCCTTGAGCAAGATACTGGACCAATAATTGCTCCTGATGAGTAGGTTGGCGCCTTGCATGGCAGCCTCCACCATCAGTGTGTGTGTGTGTGTGTGTGAATGAGACGACACTGTAAAGCGCTTTGAGTGCCGCGAAGGTAGAAAAGAGCAATATAAAATTGAGTCCATTTACCAATAATGCTGTGTACGAATTAGGTAGTCTAATAATATGCACTCAAGTCAAAGCAAGGGTGCACTGTACGCTGCTACTGAACACCCTAAATTTGATGTTCAATATGTTTCAATAGATTAAAAAAACAATCTATGATTGCCATTTATGATTCATGCTGAAAAGGAAAAAAAAGATTTCTTAAATTCCTGGGGCAACTGGGCAAACTGAGACAGAAACAGCTGATTTTAAATCTGCTTAAAGAGGTCATGAGGGTTGAAACGACAAAATAAAACAGCTTGAAGTAGCCTACAACACAGGAACTTCCACTGTCATCTCCCCTGATATACATTGAGGTTAAGACCAATGCTCTGGCAGAGAACATATAAAGCCCAATTACTGTTGCCATGTGTGAATGTTAAGAATACAGATCACCCTGTCCTTGCCATGCAAATTCCAACCATCTTTAAGCAAACAGGTTTTATTTCTGTCCTGTTATCTGGCCTGGATCTCAAACTGTGCTTCTGAGACATCAGAAAAATGTTTAAGCATACCACGTCCAGACATGCTAGAGATCGCTGGGGGGGCTAATCTGAAGAAGCAATACTCCTACTTCTCAACTAATCATAGGTCAGATGCTGCTCTTTAAATGTAGGGAGCAATGTCAGTAAGGGGACATCAGTTCTCCGAGGGGAGTGACGAGCGAGAGAAGGAAACATCTTTGGTTGTCCTCGCTGATTGAAAAGATGTCTGCTCTTCCCACAAGGGCTAAATGGACTGATCTGAGCTTTGACAGCTGATACTAACTAAAAAACAACAACAACAACAACAAAACTCCCAGTGAATCCAGCCAGTTCAACAAAACAAAACATTTGATTCTCCATGTCTAAAGACCATAGACATGTTCAAGGCAAAGGCAGAAATGACGTGAAAGGATGTCCATGTGTGAGGAGGAAGGTTGGGTTGGTGACTGGAATGACTGTTTTCAAGCTTCATGATGGGATGTTTTCCACAGGATTAACAATTTAAATCGGTGACTAGGTGTTAGTGGCGCAATGGAGCCGGTGGAGGGCGCCACCTGTTCAATCCAAACGAGAAAAGCGCACATAGCTAGCGGAGGAGGAGAGGAGCTTGAAAAACCACCTACATCGTGTAAGGCGCATGTTTGGGAGCATTTTGGCTTCCCTGTGGTAAAATACCATGATGATGGAAGAAGGGTGGTGGACAAAACAGCGGTATGTAGGCATTGTGGCACGAGAAAGCCATGTGAGGGTGGAAATACATCTTACATGGCTACCCATTTGAAGGGACATCATCCTGGCGTGTCAGAGACGGGATCCAAGACGAATGCTGCCTACCCCGTCATTGAAACAGCCTTAAGCGGCAGGATCCGACCGAGCTGAAGCGATAACAAACGCTATCGACGTGTTTTTAGCTGCAGACATGAGGCCATTCTCCGTTGCGCAAAACAAGTGATGCTGAATGTACTTGAGCCACGATATGAAATTCCGTCACGCACCCACTTCAGTGAGAAGATCATACCAAGTCTGTATGAGCAGGACAAGACAAAAGTGGTTGCTGAACAGTCCCAGGCATCTTCTGTTGCGCTCACCACAGACGGGTGGAGCTCCAGAGCAACGGAAAGCTACGTAACTGTGACTGCTCACTACATCACGGTGAAGTGGGAGATGAGAAGCCCTGTGCTGCAGACACGCCCCCTTCATGAGAGCCCCACAAGCTCAAATCTGGCGCAGGTACTGACAGAAGCAGTGGCAGAGTGGAAGATAGACAGACCCAATAGGAACACCTCAGTCACAGCAAATACTGCTAAAAATCAGATAAATGCAGTGGGTGAGGCAGGACTGGGCCCACAAATAGGGTACTTAGCTCATGCTATAAATTTAGCATCCCAAAAGGGAATCGTGTTGAACAAGATGGACTGCCTCCTGAGGATCGGGAAGGTGGTTTCCTACTTCCACAGAAGCACAACAGCTGCGCATGACCGCGTGCAAGCAAGAAATGCTATATACTCTGCACTGACAGACAAGACCCTGAAGAAAAATGTCAGAGACATCGTGACCTTGTCTGATGATTATGTGAAAGCGGCTGAGGAGATCCTCCAGGAGCTCAAGCCTCTCAAAATGGTTACAACTCTGTTGAGCACTGAAACTGGATCATCTGTGTCCATGAGCCTCCCACCGAAAACAAGGATTCTCCAATCCATGACACCAAGTGAGGAAGACAGTGCAATCACAAGAGATGGTAAGAGTTCCACTGGAGAGGACTTGAAGCCCAGGTACGCTTAGCCCCAACTCTGCAGGACTGCGTTCACTGATCTACTGCACCAGATCCAAGGTTCAAGTCTGTATTCCAGCTGGACCCTGCTAGATGCCAAAGGACATACAATGATGTCACCAGTGAGATTGTGAGCAGTTAGGGCACTGAAGGCAGTGGAGAGGTACAGAAAAAAATATATGATCAAAATTGGATATCCATCCATTTTCTTCAGTTTATCCTGTTAAGGGTCACGGGGGGGTGGAGCCTATCCCAGCAGCTTTCGGGTGAGAGGCGGGGTTCACCCTGGACAGGTCGCCAGTCCATCACAGGACCAACATAGAGACAGACAACCATTCACACTCACAGTCACACCTACGGTCAATTTAGAGTGAAAAATAGAATATAATATATCTTTTTTATCTGGAATAATAATGGCTTATATTAAATGTTATCGGCATATTTTTTTCAAATCAATTAAATAAGAAAATGAATAATTGGTTTAATTAATCAATAATTTTCCCTGCAACTGGAGCAGGCTTCTTTCTGATGAAGAATTTGAAATGACAAGCACAGATCTGCTTTGTTTTCCTTCTTTCATTCTTTCTTGATGATGGGGGCCCAGGCTAGTTTGAACTCACTCTCCATGTTTAAAAGAAGAAGGCGTCGTGCCTAAATTGCACTTTAAGTTGTTTTACATTCACTGTCCTTGTTTAAAGGATGAAGGTGTCATGCCTTATATTGCACTGTAGTTTGTTCTTATAGAATTCCAAATTTTAGAGAAATGTTGCAAAGTTTACAAAATAAAAAGAGTGAAGTTATTTGTCTTGTCTTTTTTTTCTGCTGATCCGAAAAATGATCTGATCCATGACTTAAAACTGTGTTACTATCTGAAGTTTTACAATTTCCATTCCCTGTTCAAATGGTATTATTTTCTTTTCTTGATGTGTGTGATGTGGACCCTGAATACAAAACTATGGTGAGAAAAAAAAAAAGATGAACTGAACCATAATCCATTATTTTGTTTCAACATACTATATTTCATATCCATATCTACTGTAGACTTTGATATAGACAGAATTAATCTATTTATATTCCTAGAAGGCCTATTCGCAATTTGCAAAAATAGAAAACACCACCATTTTATTTTGGCAACTGGTTTGATGAATCGTACTTTAAGAATGGAAATTGAAAAATCTACATCATGCTCATTATGTCACAGCTGTGTGAGAATATATTTTTTACCAATACCAGCCCAGTAGGGCAGTTTAATCATATTTAAACAGGTCTAGCGACAAAGTTGATTTTCTGCTCAGACATCTTTACTCATCATCACAGCAGGAAAGCAGCAGCTACAGCATGTGCTGTTCTGTCCACCTGAGGTCCTCCACCAGTTCTGTTGAAATCTCACCTTGAACTTGATTATCTTAATCAGAGGGAGTGAGGAAGGAAGGACAGGGATGCTTGACACTACATACGCAGGGGAACAGATAAAGATGAGGGCGTGTCCCTGTGGGTTTTCCCTCCTCTTCAGCCTCAGCAGATGTCTCAGTGAATTGTCTCTGAGGACTATCCATCCTGCCAGGAGCAATGTTGGAGTTACTGTCTGATGGCCTGTCAGTGCACATCCTTACCACTGACAGCACATGGAGCTTTGACAGCTGGATTTTTGGATGTGTTTGTGAATGCATCAAAATATCTCAAAGTTAAATATTCACCGTTTTAGATTTCTTTTGATGATGTTCACCACAGTATAAACCACTAATCAGTGCAATCCCCTGCAACAATAAGCTTGCACTCTTTAATGTTTAACTCACTCAAAGCATTTGCTTTTGTAGAAAAAAGTCTTATAAATATATAGTAGCATTTATCTGAAACATTTAAGGTCTCTATTTAAAAGAGCTTTTTTTCCCATTATTTTAATTATGACTTGCTTAATATATCTTCTTCAAAAACAAATGGTTGCGCGAGCTGGCTGGCTGGTATCAGATGATCTCACAGGTCAAGATGTTGAATGTGGAACGTGCCAGTCCAGGACTCAACAGTGTAATGACAATGTTTATGCAAGAATAATCAATGACGTAGATTTCAAAAAAACAAAACAAAACAAAAAACAAAAAATCGGTTAAGAAGGAAACCTTGTGTTCATTTTAGAAGTAATATATTTCAGACAAGTTTGTAAAAAATTGGACCAAAAACAAATGTTTTACCCTTATATGTATTTTTCAGTGTAATTTATTTCTATTAAGAATTTTCACTGAATTCCAGCAGTTACAGCGCTAAGAAGAGAGCTCATGCATACAGAAAATGACTTGTTGTACATCCTTCTGCTGCCCACCCTGATGTTAAAGTTTTCGTCCCGATAAAAGGAATATTCTCCTTACCAGTGTCACCAAATGCTTGCTGTTAGGCTGCTGTGTTGGTTTTTTTTTAAACTTATTTTATGAACTGGCAGAATAAAAATGAAATTGAATTGATCGAACTGAATTCATGGTGACCTCAAACAAGTTGTGATTGAGATGAGGCTACGTCACAACTACATCACTAAAGCAAAGCAAAGCAAGAACAAATCTGACAAACTCATCTGTTTTTAATTGGGATCAAGAATCAAAACCACTTCATTTGAAGGCGTAACTGAATGTTAACAAGTCTGACATGTTTTAACTCCTTTGTTTTAAAATAATCTGAAAGAGCATTTTTTTAAATTGTCCACACCCGTAGGAAAGTTGGGCTTTTCGAAGTTACAAGATAAAAAAAATAAATGCTTACCATGAGATGGATGTTGAGATCTTCAATTTATCTGTCAGTTTATGTTTTAACGATTATATGGTCACAAACAGAGGGTAGTGAGTGATTGGTTGATGCTCTCTTGTCAGCATAGAGCACCTCTTTTACGATACAGACTCCCAGTGCCCCCTTAAGAGAATTAAGCCTCAATACCAACATCACTTACATGTTCAGGTGATTCATTAACACCTGCATTCGAGTTTTAAAAATTTCACATGGTCTGCAGCATTGTCTGCCCTTTCTAACAGAGAGAATCGTCTTGGGGTTTGCTTTTATGCCTCTGTTTTAATGCTCTCCTAATGTTGAGTGTATATCACAATGTTACATTTTCAACTGTGTGCACATTTACAAAATGCTAAACTGTGTTATACTCACGGGTAAGAGCAAACAACCAGTCACGGCGCAATGATTGGAGGACTAGTTCTGGTGCAGTTGTCATCGCAACAATTTGGACAAATAATGTTAATCAATGAACTTCAAGTGGTGAAGTGTAAGGGTAGCATTATTCTGTGTCCTCTGAAACAGGTTTATCATGACGATCCGACGCCAAGGTGTTAAGTGGGGAATATTTTCTGATTTTTTTTTTTGTTTGTTAGTTTTCTTGAAACTCTAGTTTTAACCCTTTTTAACACAGTGAATGTTGAGCCATTAGAAGACACAGATCAGTCCTCGGGGACTTCAACATCCACCTCCCCAGTGATGACGGCTAAAAATGACTTCATACATACACTGCACTCATTTTCCTTTTTCTCTACTATAAATACTTTTACCAGAGTCACCCACTCTACTAAGTCTGTTATTGACAACATCATCACAAATAGCCATCATACTAAGTTAGAATCTGGAGTTGCGTATTGCAAAATTTCTAAACATCTCCCTATAGTATTGATTCCCTTAGCCTCACACAAAATCACTACCGAAACACTTAGAAATACTTGAGTGAGAGTTCGTAGGTCAAGGCATGGGTCCTGATCTCCAATTGCAATGAGGTTGACGTTGTATTTGACATCCTGAAAAATGTTAACAGATACTTTTGTAATTCTTATTTTTTTTCTGTTTTCTGGAATTTAATCAGGTTTTTATTCATCAATTTTAATAAAATATTGTAAATATATTTGTGAATACTGAGAAATGTATCTGTATTACTATGTTTGATATTTTGATGCTGTCTGCATATTTTATGACGAAAGAGTGGTCATTGTTTCAACTGTTGTATTTGTTGTCTATTCTGAGGTCAATCGCTTTTAAGTGATGTATGATTTACAAGAAAGGAAATGGTTCTGTATTGCATACTTTAACAATCTGAAATTTCTTCATTTCACTAACTATATTGATCCAACCAATCACCAGTTAGCAGCAGAGAGTAAAGCCACTGATTAGTCATCTCACACACAGTTTGTTTTCCTTTCAAGATAAAAGCCCCAAGCATTTGTAACACGTCACCCCTTGAGTTAGCTTGGGGTCTTGAGTTGTAACACACGCACAAACACATAAATGGGATATTTCAAAAACCCGATCTTTTCTTGGTTGGGAAAACTGATTTCATTTAACCTCAAACTCCTCTCCCATTGCTAATGGAGGAGTTGATAATGTGTCATTTTCTGTCATGTTCAACGTCACAGACACTACAAAAGCTGTGTTGCTTCACATCTGAGCAAACATGTCTAATAACAGGGTAGCGGAAGCTTGACTCTTAGGCCCAAAAGAACAAAATTACAGATGGCATACCTACAGTCATATCTATCATAACAATATAAATTCTCAAACGTGATCAAACTAGGCAACTGGACTCAACCTCTTGTAAGTGAAGATGTTTCGCCTCTCATCCAAGAAGCGTCTTCAGTTCTAAAATTCTGGTGGGAAGTATCAGGTATAGAACCACCCAGGGGGGTGTTGGCAAAAAAACAAGTGGTCGTCAGGCCAGAACAAGAGGCTCATTAGGTGGTGATGTGAGTCGTTGGCCTCAGTTTTGGGTCGTTACCCCTCCCAGCCCTCTTAGGAGGGTCGTTCAGGTCACCTGAGTGAAGGCGTGAAAGCTGGCTGCACCTCCTGGGGAGGATCTGAGGACGGCATTGTAGGTGGGTGACAGGTGGTGTCTGAGGCCCCTCCTCTGTTCAAAGATGGACGTACTTCACCCCGCTTTCGAACCATCTGTCCTCCCTGGCTACAACGAGTACCTTGTGGTCTTCAAAGGAGTGCCCCTTCTCCTTGAGGGGGAGGTGGACTGCTGAGTCCTGGCCTGTGGTTTTGTGGCCCTCCTGTGTTGCGCCATGCGCTTGTGCAGTTGTTGTTTTGTCTCCTTCCTCCATCCTTTCTCCTCTGGTGGGTAACACCCCCCACCACATAATAAAATCCATGGATTTTGCAGACAAAATCAGACAAATCAGTCTAGACCCTGAAGAAACCATGGTTTCATGCGATGTGACATCTCTGTTCACATGCATCCTCGTGGGAGATGCTGTACAGACAGTCAAGAGAATACTCCAGAGAGACAAAACTCCAGAGAGACAAAACTCCAGAGAGACAAAACTCTCGCGAAAAGGACCAACCATTGTTCTTCACTTACAAGAGGTTGAGTCCAGTTGCCTAGTTAGATCATTTTTGAGAATTACGATGACCTGGATAACTGAGAATATTCACAAATACAACAATATTAATTATTTCAGTCAAATAAAAAACTGACACAAATGTTAGGGAGAAAAATCTAACAGCACATATATAAAGCAGCTCTCTCCCAGACCAAGACAGACTATCCCCCCTATGGGATTGCAGCAGACAGAATCACCCGTGACTGTTGTTTGCTGCAATAAACTGGTCACTGCTCTCGTATGATCACCCCAGTGCTGCCCCTCCTTTTTCTCTATAGGATACTCCACAAGTGGCCAAGCTTGTCACTAAAACTATGCATCCACCTGCTACCTTGATGCCCTTCCCCGTATCATAGGTTTCACTGTAAACAACCTGAGCTGATCTCAAACCTTCCTTTCCTCAGTAAGATCCTGGAAAGAGCAGTGGCCACCCAACGTCACCCACACACGTCTAACCACGAGCAATTTGAACATCTGCCATCATAAACATCACAGTCAAGAGCCTACCCTTGAAAAAATCATCAGTGACCTAGACTGGAATGGCTAAATCAGTATCTTGATCTTCTGGACTCTCACACTGTTCTCCTCAAACATCTATCTGACCACCTTGGCCTCACCTAAACAGTTCTCTCTTGGTTTCTACTCTGTCATTGTAACAGAGTAAATGCAAGACATTGCTGCCTACCTCTGACACATATTCTCCATGGCTTTCTATAACCTCCAAAACATCCCCAGACTCTAGCCTTCTGTTACTGGCTCTGGCAGAGACCCCTATACATGCCTTCATCACCTCTCAGCTGAACTATTGGCTTGGGTATCACAATCACTGCACAGACTCCTGTATGAGCAGGACTCAGCTGCCAGGATTTTCACTTACACAAAGTGCTGGCAGCACATTCCCGCCACCCTCATCCACCTCCATTGGTTTCCAGTCAAGACTTGTCATTACATGTGAATCCATCCATTCTCTAAATTATTACTGTTATTCAGCAGCCATTCAGCAAGCCACTGCATGGCATGCTACCATACACAATGCCCCTACGGTACAGCAATCTCAACACCAGTAAGTATGACTCACTCCATGACTGTCCAAAAAGAATAACTTTGTGATGCATGAGGAAAATTTCATCCAGGGTTTTGTGTCACCAGGGATATGCTGTGTGCTGCTTTCTACTTGTGGGTAAAGATTCAGATCCAGGTTGACAGGAGGTAGGTGAGTGGAAGGCCATGATGAGAATGTGGCAGGTGATAGGCACATTACTGTGGCTAAATGATAGATAAGATGGTACGGGGAACCCTGCCCTCTGCTTGCATGACATGATTTAATTCTGTAAAAGCTTTAAATTTGTGTTCAGTCTAGGGCTAGGCTATCTGCTTTATTGTCAGACTGTCCAATCATGTTTAGTTGAAATCCCCACTTTACAACTCAATAGTGTGAGGGGTGGGAAGAGTTGAATCACTGATAGGCATTAACATGACGGACAGAGAAGCTGAGTTAGTGGTGAAGAAAAATGGCAAGTCTCCTGTATGGGGTTATTCTGGGCTTTTCCCAGATGTCAAAGTTCAGCCTTTGGGCACTTACAGTCAGTCTGTAAGCTGTGCTAAAGATGGATACCAGTGAAAGACATGCGGGTCATTTGCACACCTGCAGACTATCCATCCCAAACATCAAGCTAGCACTGCTAATGCACCTTGTCAATGACAATTTTTGTAAAAGGTGTACCAGAATGGGAGCATGGGGTGGGTCAAGTACACAACAGTTGTTGCATAATATTTCGCAAGGGAATTGCTTATGAAAAACAGAGAAATGGGGTTTCAGTGATGGAAAAGAAAAATATTGTTTGACTGGGTCATAATTAAGGATAACTTTAAGTCTTCCATCATACTGTGCGTCTCATGAGGGGGAAATATCACTCCACGAGACCTAACCCTAACCCAACTTGTAGTGTAGTCAGTACTAGTGCATATTGTATATATTTTATTTTTGAAGTTCATTTTGCTGAAAGCTTTTATGCACTTTTTTTTTACAATAATGGAATATTTTACACATATGACCATATCATGATGATTTTCATGTTATGATGGTTTCATCTTAATCCTTAGTTTTGTTATAATGTTCAGTATTCATATTCCATGTGGTCAAAGTTTCAACCAATGATGTCCATTTCATGAAAGTAATACCACTTAACACATAACTTGTGACTGACAGTGCTCTACAAATGCAGGTTCTGAGAGGTTTTCAGGGAAGGGGGCATTAAAAAGGAAACAAAATCAGCTTGTTTTGGAAACAGAACAAACTGACGGTACACATTACTGTATAAGATAAATAAACATTTCTTTGGAGTTGTGAGTCACGCGTGCGCATGCAACTACTCAAACAGAATCCTAGAATAAACTGTAGAGCTGCCTTAGATTCCTTGAAGTAAAAGCCCCAGATAAATAAAAAGCATCACATGAGTTCTCTATCATTTCGTAATAAAAAGCTTATCAACCTATCCTAACTGAAATTGATCACCCATCAATAACAACATTTTTGGTGGCAGAGCAAGTCTGTCAGGGCTGTTTGATACAATGGAAGTTCTATGAAATTTATGACTCACCTGCACACTTTGTCCTGCTGATCAGAGGGGGACCTGGCGCTCCGGTCCCACCCTCTCCAGGCCGAGTGAGTAGGACACTGATGCGGTACTCTGTGTCTGGCTCTAGATGCCAAATCTTATAGGTAAGTGATCCCACACCATGAGTCTCCGTCCATGTGGACTGGCTGGCCCGGTACTGGATTTCCCGCCGGATGACTGGGCCATCGCCAACAATTGAGTTGGTGTTTAGCTGGATGATCAGATAAGTGGGGCCTGCCCGCAATAGCTGGGGAGGTGCAATTGGTGTGGGAGGCACTGAAAAAGGGAACAAGTCATTGTGATAGGACTTAGAGGCAACAGAAGAATACTGTCTTTAAAACCCTGAAACACAGTCAAATCAAACTGAAAGGATTTTTTTCTTCTGTTTTAACATACGTTTTGCCCTGCAAGCAAGGCACATAACAAAAAAAACAAAACATTTTTATCACATCATGAATATGGAGCAAAAAAACAAACAAAACAACCCTGACATAAAATATGACCCTTATGACCCAGAAATCATAGATTCATTCATGAAACAAGTCTGCATGAGTATTTGAGCGAGATTGTTTGGTCATATATATAAATATATAAATACACACGCGCACACACACAGACACACACACACACACACACACACACATATATATATATATATATATATATATATATATATATATATATAGCATACCTCTGACAATTAGTTCCCCAAAGTTGGACACAGTGGCACCCCTGGAGGACAGAGTGATGCAACGATAGAGGTCCTGCTCTCCACGCTGTGCTGCCACTTGGAATGTTGCCATCATTCGCTTGTGGCTCAATCTTGACAATAAGGGTGCACCAAGCACAACACCATTTCTCCGCTGACAACAAAATAAAAGCCATAGACGGAGAGAAATCAGCATTGAGCATACCAACCACACCATACGTATGTGCCTCCGTTAAGTCAATTCAAGTTAGAAAAAAATGAGCAACAGAGAGAGAAACGCAGGAAAACAAAAAAGGGAGTGGAATTAGAACAACTGGATTACAAAAATGTCAATGTCTGTGTTTGCAAGCCTGGTGACAAAGGCCTCCTGGGTGTTGTTTCCAGGATGTCTGACAGCTCTGCATCTCTCGCCATGCTAATGTGTCAGTGCTCAAAGCATACTGGCAATTGGCTCCATGAGTGGAAAAGGAATGAGCAAACTGGAGTGTTCCAGGTGCGAGCATCAATATGTGCCACTCTCCCACAGAATAGGTAGGTTATTATATAAACTGTCATCTGCTCCCACTTCTAATAGGTAAGTAGGTCTGACATTTGCAGGCTTAGCAGGATCGGGGAAATATGCAGTGCTGTTAGAAAATGTTAAATCAGACCTACAGTGTCTTCTCAAAGCTACAGACACCTTTTGTATCAATATACTTCCTTCTTCTATAAAAGCAAGGATTTTTGTTCTTTGCTTTGTTTGTCTGTTTATAACACATCATCAACCAGGTACCAAATGTAACAAAGTGACAGCAAAAAAACTTTCCCAAGTATACCTACAAGACCCACTTTTGAGTCACAACCCACCAGTTGGGTCGACTGCGTTATATTCATGTATTGTTACATATTTATATTGTTTTTCTGTCTTTTGTTAAGAAAGTCAACCCTCGATTTATGGCATTATAAGAGAGTTAAATGGCACAAAACATCTTTTTTTAATTGTCCCTTCCTCTTGCCTTTATTGCGCTGTTTTGAATGGTACAGGGATTTATAGAGCAGTGAAAAATTAGCCTGCAGTGGGTAAACATGACAGGAGGAAAAAACTTCCAGGAACTGCTTGTGGTTGAAATAAATGCTTCAGTTTACCCTCTTGTATTCCTACGCGGCAGTGATCTCTGCATTTTATCGTTGTGTACAAGTGAATGTTAAAAAAGACCTAAAAAAGCAGTTTGAGACAGCTGTCTTCAGTTTGGCCCAGACCAAATGGTTGAGTAGGAAACATTAAGCTAAAGATTTGTATATTGCACTGTAAATAAAGGCAGTGAAGGAGAAGCGCTGGTCTAGAAAGGCCCTCACATTTGCAGGGAGATCAACAACAACAATTAGAGGAACAGAAGTCAGTAATGGGATGTGATATATAACTGTTTCTGCTGATGTTCCTTGATGACAGACGTAGAGGGAAGTTGAAGCCAGAACTGACTGGGGCAAAGAAGCTGAGTTCACTGCAGCATACTGCCAACTTGCAAAAGACAGGCATTGTAGTGTTTGTTTGCATCTTTGTAAGTGTGTGTGTGTGTGTGTATTTATGTGTGTGCTTTTAATCAACATATTTACAAACTAGGAAAATGAAAAATGTTTCTTTCTTATGCCATTGATCTTCAAAGGTTTCAATTCGGTGAGGAGAGGAGGGTGTGAAATCAAATTGGGTGGAAACACTGGGGATAGATCACAATGAATACTGATATCTCATTTTCTCCCTGTTGCCATCAATTCAAAAGCACTTAGATGTGCAGACTTCAAGGCCAGGGGAAGAGTGAAAGCATTCAGGGATGGTATTTTGAAGACTAATCGTAGCTCATATTCACACCAGGAAAATTGAAACTATTTTCAGTTGGTGCATGAGAAAAAAAATACTTTAGGCAAATAAAATGCCATCAAGATCCAAACCCCACAACAGCAGAAGTCCCACCTCAGCCACAAAGAGGAGAGGCCATCGCAGAAGGGGCAAGGGTCTATAGTGGGGCACATGCAGCCTGTAGGCTGTATGGATATGCAAGACAGAGCTATGCTGAAACTTAGGGACAAAAGGGTGAAACACCACCTGTTGAAGAACAGTTACCATCATGGATTTATCATTCAGCAGAAGGCCTACTCCTGATAAGTTATTGAAGAACAGTTACCATCATGGATTTATCATTCAGCAGAAGGCCTACTCCTGATAAGTTATTGAAGAACAGTTACCATCATGGATTTATCATTTAGCAGAAGGCCTACTCCTGATAAGTTATTGAAGAACAGTTACCATCATGGATTTATCATTCAGCAGAAGGCCTACTCCTGATAAGTTATTGAAGAACAGTTACCATCATGGATTTATCATTCAGCAGAAGGCCTACTCCTGATAAGTTATTGAAGAACAGTTACCATCATGGATTTATCATTTAGCAGAAGGCCTACTCCTGATAAGTTATTGAAGAACAGTTACCATCATGGATTTATCATTCAGCAGAAGGCCTACTCCTGATAAGTTATTGAAGAACAGTTACCATCATGGATTTATCATTCAGCAGAAGGCCTACTCCTGATAAGTTATTGAAGAACAGTTACCATCATGGATTTATCATTTAGCAGAAGGCCTACTCCTGATAAGTTATTGAAGAACAGTTACCATCATGGATTTATCATTCAGCAGAAGGCCTACTCCTGATAAGTTATTGAAGAACAGTTACCATCATGGATTTATCATTCAGCAGAAGGCCTACTCCTGATAAGTTATTGAAGAACAGTTACCATCATGGATTTATCATTCAGCAGAAGGCCTACTCCTGATAAGTTATTGAAGAACAGTTACCATCATGGATTTATCATTCAGCAGAAGGCCTACTCCTGATAAGTTATTGAAGAACAGTTACCATCATGGATTTATCATTTAGCAGAAGGCCTACTCCTGATAAGTTATTGAAGAACAGTTACCATCATGGATTTATCATTCAGCAGAAGGCCTACTCCTGATAAGTTATTGAAGAACAGTTACCATCATGGATTTATCATTCAGCAGAAGGCCTACTCCTGATAAGTTATTGAAGAACAGTTACCATCATGGATTTATCATTCAGCAGAAGGCCTACTCCTGATAAGTTATTGAAGAACAGTAACCATCATGGATTTATCATTTAGCAGAAGGCCTACTCCTGATAAGTTATTGAAGAACAGTTACCATCATGGATTTATCATTTAGCAGAAGGCCTACTCCTGATAAGTTATTGAAGAACAGTAACCATCATGGATTTATCATTCAGCAGAAGGCCTACTCCTGATAAGTTATTGAAGAACAGTTACCATCATGGATTTATCATTTAGCAGAAGGCCTACTCCTGATAAGTTATTGAAGAACAGTTACCATCATGGATTTATCATTCAGCAGAAGGCCTACTCCTGATAAGTTATTGAAGAACAGTTACCATCATGGATTTATCATTTAGCAGAAGGCCTACTCCTGATAAGTTATTGAAGAACAGTTACCATCATGGATTTATCATTTAGCAGAAGGCCTACTCCTGATAAGTTATTGAAGAACAGTTACCATCATGGATTTATCATTCAGCAGAAGGCCTACTCCTGATAAGTTATTGAAGAACAGTTACCATCATGGATTTATCATTCAGCAGAAGGCCTACTCCTGATAAGTTATTGAAGAACAGTTACCATCATGGATTTATCATTTAGCAGAAGGCCTACTCCTGATAAGTTATTGAAGAACAGTAACCATCATGGATTTATCATTCAGCAGAAGGCCTACTCCTGATAAGTTATTGAAGAACAGTAACCATCATGGATTTATCATTCAGCAGAAGGCCTACTCCTGATAAGATATTGAAGAACAGTTACCATCATGGATTTATCATTTAGCAGAAGGCCTACTCCTGATAAGTTATTGAAGAACAGTTACCATCATGGATTTATCATTCAGCAGAAGGCCTACTCCTGATAAGTTATTGAAGAACAGTTACCATCATGGATTTATCATTCAGCAGAAGGCCTACTCCTGATAAGTTATTGAAGAACAGTTACCATCATGGATTTATCATTTAGCAGAAGGCCTACTCCTGATAAGTTATTGAAGAACAGTTACCATCATGGATTTATCATTCAGCAGAAGGCCTACTCCTGATAAGTTATTGAAGAACAGTTACCATCATGGATTTATCATTCAGCAGAAGGCCTACTCCTGATAAGTTATTGAAGAACAGTTACCATCATGGATTTATCATTTAGCAGAAGGCCTACTCCTGATAAGTTATTGAAGAACAGTTACCATCATGGATTTATCATTTAGCAGAAGGCCTACTCCTGATAAGTTATTGAAGAACAGTTACCATCATGGATTTATCATTCAGCAGAAGGCCTACTCCTGATAAGTTATTGAAGAACAGTTACCATCATGGATTTATCATTCAGCAGAAGGCCTACTCCTGATAAGTTATTGAAGAACAGTTATCATCATGGATTTCATCAATAAATAGCCCAACTTTCACATTGAGGTCTGAGTTGTTGAGCTTGGTTTGGCAGCAGGACACAATTTATCAGATCTTGCCAAAACCTTAATATTTCCCTGTAATGCCTCACCATTAAAGTTCTCCATTTTAGCTAATTGTAATGGGAAGAGCACTCTCGTTCTCCTTCTCTCTCTACCGCTCTCCCTTCAATCATCTGATAGAGAACAAGTGACACTAGTGACTATATTTTCCACACTTAAGATATTTCTCTTGTGTATTTTATCTGAAAACATGTGAAATATTTATATTTGATCTTAGTTATTTTTCTTAGTTCATACGAATGTCTTATCTCCTTCATTATTTTTTGGTATTTATCTTTGCTGAGTTATTATAGTTTAACCTTATATTGTTCCTTTACTGTTTATTTGTAGTGGGCTATTATTCTGTACAGAAGTTTGCTAGTTGTAAAATAGGATTTACTTTTCTTTAATGTTCCTGTCAGCCAAGATGCTATTGAGATTAGGGGTCTGTCGGTCAAGCAGGTGGTGGTTAGGGTTGGTGGTCTTGCCCTGCTTAATTTTTCATTTGAAGGGATTTTGTCGTGCATCCTAAACTGTAAGGTATTGGGTTTTTTTTTCCCACATAATGTTGGTGGTGGCCATTTTCCCCGCGCAACTCTCTTCCTGCAGGCATATGGCACATATTTATAGGAGTGCAAAAAGGCACCCTTGAGATGGATTAAGTCCAGTCCTGAGAGAAGGGTTTCCTTTTAGTGGTGTTATCAGACAAACTGTAAACGAATCTGATCATTTATCATCATCTAGATAGGACTGTCAGCTAATTGTTCTATACTACCTTAGAAAGCCAGTCCTCCACTATTATCCCCCCAAAAAACAAAGGAATAACAACAGTCACACAATCTATTTTTCTCACCTCCAAGAGAAAGGGATCAGTCTCTGAAACTTTGCCTGTGGCGACACACTGGAATGAAGCATTCTGTCCCGCATTCACCTCCACGTCACCCAGCCGAGAGAAATGAGGCACCTTGTCTGTGAAACGAGAACGCACACACAGACATATACAGACACACAAACAGTGATCAAAGGTGCACATCTAGAATTGAGCTTCAAAGTTTTGATACAGTAAACACACAGATGTGAGTAGTAATTATTCTAGGAGGCTGGACAGTAAGTACACAAAGTTATCATGTAAATCATTTTTCAAGAATATATATATATATATATATATATATATATATATATATATATATACACATATATGAAAAATGTTTTCTGTTTGTGTGTGACTCCTGCAGCTACATTCTTTTTTTGTGTTCTTCCTCTGAAGTTGTATTATATTTTACGATTAACCCCCAAAAAAAGAGTTTTTAATCTCTATACACTACCTAGTATTAACTTTGATCATGTTTGTTATATTATTCAGATGATGGCAATTTAATATTCTGTACTGTAGGGGTACAATATGGACTCCTCTGCTTCATTTACAGAATTAACACTGTAAAATAATATTTTCTTGAAGTATATTCTTGCATTTTCTTGATATTTTTAAAGCATGATCGGAATGCCATTTGTTGTGAGCCAAAGAATACAGTAACAAAAGAAATGATGGGAGACGAATGGGATGATGAAACAAATAGTTAAACATCTGATCAAACACTGAAATGTGATGAGCTGGTTTATTTTGAAGAGGTCTGCTAATTTGTAAAGTTTGCTGAAATGTGCTTAGACTCTACTCTACTAAGATAACCTTCAGACAAAAAAAAACTTATGAAAACTCATGTATTATTCAGTTCAAACTGCATGGATTTATTCTGCTTAAGCCATTACATTTTTCAAAGCGTATTGTAATCATTATCATCAACTTTAAAAATATGGGGGTAATTGTACTAATAAACAGGCATCTGAGGGGTTAAAACCTTGTAAAATGTGGCAATGATGATGAGGACTGAGGATGATTAGAATACTTAATAAAAGGTGGAAAATAGTCTTATTTTACATGCAGTTTTAGGGAAGGAATTTTTTTTCAGGGTCAAAGAATAAGGGAATCTTGCATAGAATTGTGAAGATGTAGCTAATGAAGAGACCAGCTATGCAGCCGCTAACTGGCTGGCTGTAAAATCATGCGTAGTGCCTGTCACCTTGTGGTTTGTGGAAACTTCAAATGTGAAGGACAATGTTAAATTCTTAGGCAGAGGCCAGCACTTTTCACACATAACATAAAGCCCCCATGCTTTGTTTCCACAGTTAACAGCAGCAAAATGTGGCTCAAGAATGGGATAAAAAAATGATATGTATTATACACATATATATATATATATATATATATATATATATATGTGTATATATATATATATATATATGTGTATATATATATATATATATATATATACACACACACACACACACACACACACATATACATATACAGTATATATGTACACGTGATGACTCATTTCCAATGTTAAAACCTTGAATGCGATGCCAGAGTCACCTTGAAAATGTTATTATTGTTATTATTGTGATGCCATTATAACAAGTAACAAGTATAATGTACTTTAAACTGCCTTTAAGGAAAAGTGTTCACAGCCTCAATTGTGAAAGATGCCATTTGAGAATGAGACAGTTGCATGAACAGTTACTATGGAAACTTAATTTCAATTGAAATGCCCAGTAGTGTGGATATGTAAACTGACTAGCCGTAATTAATAAGCAAGACATAAAATGAAGGCAAGGAAATTCAAGACGGTCTCAGATGTTGATTTTGATTCAGTGTTTACTTCACTTGATTCAGACACTCAGCCAGATAAGCAGTATCGATAATGGATGGATGGATGGATGGAGTAAATCCATAATGACATACAAAAATATTTACAACTGTAAAAATGAATGCAACAGCACAGGAATTTAGCAGCAGCAGCCAAAAGCATTGGGATTATGAATATACTGCATGCAAAGCTCCAATGTTCTAACGCTGCTTGAGTAACAGACAAAAACAATGTACCTCAAACACTTTTCAAAGGTGTCAACACCCAACGTGTGTATGTGTACACCTGTGTGTACATAAATTCTGTTTTTATCTCATCCAAGTCAAATCCTGAATAAGAAAATGTGAGTGACAGAATCTTTATCAAAGATATTTCATGTGAAAAATGTTAAGTACTCCCAAAAATAAATAAAATAAATAAAAGCACAAACATACTGTCATCTAAATGTTTTCAGCATTTTCACATCATAAACTGTAGACCTCCTTCAACAGGATGCTGTACTGGGACAGCGTGGCGCAGAGGTCGAGTGGCCGTCTGGCAACCAAAGGGTCACTGGCTCGATCCTCACTTCCCCTGGTGACCATGTCAAAGTGTCCTTGAGCAAGATACTGAGACCCTGATTGCTCCTGATGTCCATGGGACAGATCAGTGACCAGTCAGGGGTGTACCCCCCCTCTCATCCAATGTCAGCTTGGATAAGGTCAAGGCCCCCCCGCAACACATACGACCCTTACGACCTTTAATGGATAAGCAGTATAGCAAACAGATGGATAGCCTATCGACAGTGTATAGAACATCCTTGGTATAGATGACAAGCTGATCATACATTTGTAATAAAAAAATATTCTTTAAATGTTTATTTCAGCGCATATTGACAATCGTGCCTTATTTCCTCAGACAGATGTATTTGAAAAACACTGAGTATAATATACTGAGTTGAATATACAAGCATGTGCACACAGTATGTATATCACTCCCTGGGACATAGAGAGACTGTGGCATCAGTACTTGTCTGTCCCACTCAAAACCACTATGAGACTAAACAATCTACTATGAGATGAGATGTGGTCAAAATAAATCCATAAATAAATGGAATTAAATTAAATCAAATTAAATTTTTAAAAAAGGCAGGAAAGACTGAATGCTGTTTTCAGAAATGGTTACTGCAGTTCTTCTGTCTACTTCCCAGTGAGGATTCAATGATTTATAATGTGTGCCCTGCCAGATTTTTCAGAGGAGCCAGAAAAGGCTATCTGAATTTCATGAGCTCATAAATACTCTATGTTATCATTCATTAACATTTTCCCACATGAATGCAGCTAAAACGCGATCTTAGCCATTCTAGGAGCAGAAAAGTTGGCCCGGCCGGTGGGCTCTGACAATCTGACAGTGCACTTGCATCCTCAGTGTAAGTTGAAATACATACTCATTTGCACGTCAACAGTGTATCATCATTATTACACAACGTCAGATATTTTTGAGAGTCTCCCAGAATGGACCTCCCTTTAGCCAGCTGAGGAAAAAAGCTGGAAGTGCTTTTGGTTTACCAATCTGTGCACATGATTGGTAATGTGTGTTCTTTCATATGGAACCCTTGTCCACAGTTTTGCACTTGAGGGCATGTTGGAAAGCTGCTCAGCTGCTCTAATAGTTATATCACCATGAAGCTGCAAGGTTTATGTCAACAAGAAAGCCTAGTCTCCATCCAGAAGAAGCAGAGTTCAAAACACAGGTTTTCCATTTAAAAACCAGTGCATATCCAAGGATTATATTCATATCAGTTTAAAAACTGCGTGCACAATGTCCTCAGCTAATACTGATGTATGAAAATTAAGATTGGGAATTGAAATTCCACTCCAAGTAGAAAAGTCTGAAAAACAAAAACAACAACAACAAAAAAACAGAATTGCTGTTTGATAATCTGGGTAAAAACGGAGCGGCATGGCTCAGAGGTAGAGTGGCCATCTATTAATCGAAGGGTCACTGGTTTGGTTGTCACTTCCCCGGGTGATCATGTTGAAGTATTCTTGAGCAGGATACTGAGCCCCTATTTGCTCCTGGTGGCCTTGCAAGGGACTGGCGACCCGTCTGGATTGTCCCCATGCATACAGTAAGTGGTGTAGAAAATGGATGGATGGATGGACAATCTGGGTAAATTAATTCCCTGGATTCAAATCTGAGGTCACAAATCTTGATGTTCTCATAGATGCGGACCTGAGCTTTAGTTCCCATACTAATGAAATAAGAAAAACATAATTTTTTCACTGGCTGCACGGTGGTGCAGTGGTCAGCACTGTCCCCTCACAGCAAGAAGGTTCCAGGTTCCAGTCCCGGCTCGGGCGTGGGATCTTTCTGTGTGAGTCTGCATGTTCTCCCTGTTCCTGCTGGGTTCTCTCTGGGTACTCCAGCTTCCTCCCACAGTCCAAAGACATCAAGAGGGGACGAGGCTGATTGATACTCTAAATTGACTGTAGGTGTGACTGTGAGTGTGAATGGTTGTCTGTCTCTATGTGTTGGCCCTGTGATGGACTGGCGACCTCTCCAGGGTGAACCCCGCCTCTTGCCCGTAGATGCTAGGATAGGCTCCAGCCCCCCCACGACCCTTACTGGTAAGGAATAAGCGGAAGATGACGATGGATGGATAATTTTTTCACCTTAGAAATATAGCTGAAAAGTGACCCACTATAAACAGAAAAGATGGCGCATATGTTTCCATCTCATCCAGGCTAGACTATTATAACGCACTTTTTTTAATTTTTAGCAGTTGTTAAACAGAACTCGGATAAGAGAATACGTTTCAGCTGCACTGCACTGGGTTTCTCTATCATTTGGAATTGATTTTAAGGTCCTACTCCCATACAAAGCCCTAATTGGCAAGGACCAAGCTACCTTGCCAACCCCCAAGTTAGCTACATGCTCCCAAGAACGCTGTGATCATCTGCTGCTAGATTATTAGAGGTCTCCAGCAGCAGAAAAAAAGATTGCTAATGCAGATTTTAAATAATTACACCACACAATTGTGGAGCACAATACCAGCAGATATCAGGGAAGCAGGTCACTATCTATTTTTAAAAGAAAGCTGTAAGAAAGATGAAAACATATTTCATTATTAGAACCTTTACTTAGCTTAACATTTTCCCTCTGCTGCAATTTTTTAATGAATTCTTTAATTTGATCTGTTCTGTGCATTTTACTCTTTTTAACATTTGATGTTGTAATTGAATTGAATTTCCATTCCACACCTTATGATTTGATATATGATCCCTGTTTTATTCTTTTTAATATTCTCCTTTAACGTGAATTTAATATTATTCTCTTGTTGTTGTAAAGCACTTTTAGCTGCAATGGTTGAAAGAAAAGTACTATACAATTCTAGCTGCTGCTGCTGATGATGAAGATGACGATGATGATGATGATGATGATGATGATAATGATGATGATTATTATCATTATTGTTATCAAATTTCAACAGAAAATGGGACACTTACAACAGGGGTAATTGAGCAGCACAATATCGTCCAAGGCAATGTAGCCCTGTCGCTCCTCAGAAATGGTTGCTTGAAAGATGACCTGTGGAGAAAGTGGACACATTTACTAACCATACAACATTACCTCTTCAGGGCAAGTATTTTCACATAGTATAGAATAGGTGGATAAAATGCAATCTGTACATTTGAATATTAAAATCCACAGACATGGCAAGACACAGACACAGCTAATTGTTTCTGTGGGGATGCCTATCCCTGTTCTGTAGGAAACCGTTGTTAACACAGGGGTGCAAACTGGCAACACCAGAGTTGTTCGGTAACAACAAAACAGCAATGTTAGCGGACCCTTCATCAGCTGTAAGAAAAAGATCAACAAATCCAATAGTGAAGCAAAATAAACCCTCTCTATGGCCTTTTTTGCACTAAATAAATATCCAGATCATCATCCAAGGGAATGATGAGACAAGGACTCCATTACATGAAAACAAAAGCATGGATCAGAACAGTTCTGAATGCGGTATGCAGATGATGATGAGCAAAAGCGTTCATGATTATTGAATATCAATTTCAGTTTAGGAGGTTGAAAAACAATCACACATCATCACCTGGCCAAATAGGTAAGAATATACATTTCCACACTTTAACTTACCAACCAAAGTCAAAAGTATATTTATGAATAACTTAACTTTGAATCGGAAAAAGACACACGAATGTAATTCACTGTACTCTATATTCCGTATGGATGTCCAAATATTTTTTTTTTCAGATGGCTAAATGAATGCCCCTGAGTAGACAGTTGAGTACAACTACTATACACAGACATGGATTGCAATGTTGAAGATTCAGCTGACTTCAGGTGCACACAGGCCATACAATACCACAAACCACATTATTTCCAGTTGTATATTGGGCTGCTACAGACATCTGACTCAGTGACTATTCATTCCTTATGCACCAATGCACCCACCACCATTTCCTCTTTTACCTCAGCTTTTCTTTTCAGTCGTTTGTAAGCACCTTCACATCTGCCCTCACTTTTAGAAAAGTGTGTTTGACTGTGACTGCGCTAGACAGAAATGAACAAGCTTGATGACGGATACAGCCAAACACAAGTTATTTGAGAAATGACTACAGTGGCACCGTTTTCAGGATTGCGCATTGAAAAAGGGTGTTCCAAACGCCATACCTGGACTATTTCTCAATGAACAAGCAACACGCAGAAACTGAAGATGGTACAGCGCCTCCAGAAAGTTATTATGACTTTCATTATCGGTTGCAATGATTTTGTAACTGTACCACTATTATTGCTGTAATAAGGATGATGATTTATTACTCGTGCTTCTACACACACCTCTCTCTTTCTCACAATCCAAAAGGTCAAGTCAAATGGAACGTATCCCAGCTTACTTTGAGCAAAAGGCGGTTTACACCCTGGACAGGTCACCAGTCCATCACAGGGCCATCAGGATCAATTAGGGGCTAAGTATCTTGCTCAAGGATACTTCGAAATGGTCATTCTGGGAAGCGAGGATTGAACCACGCAGCGACCCTTCAGTTGTTGGTTTACAATGCTGCCTCATTAACCCACTCGAACACACAGATGGTGGAGGCTGCCATGTAAGGTTCAAGGTAAACAAGCCTACTCATCTGGAGTAATAAGGTATTCAGTGTCTTGCTCAACCACCTTCGAAATGATCAGTGTGGAAAGTCAGGATTGAACCATCATGTTTCCGGTTGCTACACAGCAACTCTGTCTCCTAGCAATGCCACCTGTTGAGCTGCTCTTCGTTCCAGTTTTATCTTACCTTCTGTTATTTGGCTGTTAAACTTGATTCAGTTTTCCATTTTGTTTTTGTTAAATGTGTTTTCTCCTTTAAATTGCCGTATAAATTGTTTGCTCATCTGCGGCTGTCTTCGTGCATTTGGGTCCACCTGTCTCACCTCACCCTTCCAACAACTGAGTATTTGTCTCATAGGCTTCATAGTACTATTTTATATAAAAGTAATACAACTATACTAATAGTATCTTTTCAATCATGCAGTGAATTTAAAAACACTGAAACAGAGGATTTTCCTGTACCTGAAACAAGTCTCTATTTATATTTAGTATCTTTCTTTCTTATGTCGTCTGAGTCAGCGTTGTGTTCCATTAGATGTGCTTTTGAATTGAGAATATTTTCTTCCTTTACATTTGGTTCTGTGTATGCTGCAATGCACTAAATTAGAGATACATTAAAAACGATATTGTAGAAACTAGTACACAGAGAGAAAGGCAGAGGGGAAAGAGAGGGCCCAATCAGCCCGCCTCCCGCCTGTCCTCACCTGAGGTCCCGCCACGACCCAAGACAGCCAGGCATGGAGCCCCTGCTCACCTCTGCCTTTAACCAATCCAGTCCAGCTCCACCTCCCGCCTTTATTTTATCATTTTATGATAATAATGTCATTATCATGATTACTGTTAGAAAATAAAAACAAATAGGGCTGCACGGTGGTGCAGTGGTCAGCACTGTCACCTCACAGCAAGAAGGTTCCAGGTTCCAGTCCCGGCTCCATCACAGGATCTTTCTGTGTGAGTCTCCATGTTCTCCCTGTTCCTGTGTGGGTTCTCTCTGGTACTCCAGCTTCCTCCCACAGTCCAAAGACATCAAGAGGGGACGAGGCTGATTGATACTCTAAATTGACTGTAGGTGTGACTGTGAGTGTGAATGGTTGTCTGTCTCTCTATGTTGGTCCTGTGATGGACTGGTGACCTGTCCAGGGTGAACCCCGCCTCTCGCCTGTAGACGCTGGGATAGGCTCCACCCCTCATGACCCTTACTAGTAAGGAATAAGCGGAAGACGACGATGGATGGAATAAAAACAAATAAACAAAGAAATCATAGTTATGGTAACTATAACTAATGACTGTATTTATTTATTTATTGATAGGAGGAGTCAGCATTGCAGGTTTTGTAAATGAGGGGACCAATCATTTTGTAGGATGTGATGTTATTTTTAAAAGCTGCTGTAATTATTTTTCTAGAATTGAGTAATCTGTTGGTTCCAGTTCAATAATATGGTCCTCTTGGCAATGGTTAGTGATAGTACAAATGATTTCTTTTGGTTGGGTACATGTAATGAAGAGAGGTCACCAAGTAAAGCAGAAATTGGGCACATGGGGATGCTGAGGCCCAGCACCTCAGACAGCCTGCTCATTACTTCCAACCAGAATGTTCAAATTAGTGGGCAATGCCAGAGTGTGTGGATATAGATATCTACCAAGGTGGAACAAAGAAAACAGGTGTTGCTTTGGCTGAACCCTGTGCGGTAGAGTTTTGTGTGGTGATATGAGTTCTATGAAGGATTTTGGACTGTATTAATTGAGTTTTCGGGTTGCACGTCATGGAGAATGTGTTTGTAACAGGCATGAACTACACACACACTGTGATTCATAATATCCCAACTTGTCAGTGTAGTTCCTCTTTTTCACCAGCAGAGTGTGCATTTCATTCGTGCATGAGCGGTCGCATTGCGTCTGGCTTCCGTTTTTCTTTTTCTTCGTTTTTTTTTATTATAATTTGTGGAAAGTTGACGACTGTCCTATGTCTAAAACATTGTTCACGTTACGGAGTGTGCATAAGGGTAGATTTATTTCATTTTCCCTTAGACTTGAATGCAATGTTGTTGAATTCATGATTTGGTGCATAGTGTGGAGAAAAAAAAAATGAGAAAGCCCTTAAAAAAATGCTTACAGCTGTGAGATTCGTCAATGGATTATTCATTTCCTTGGTTTAAGATAGAGAGATAATTTGTACTGTACAGACATTTAAGATTCGAGATGAACATGATTTTATTTTAAAGACATACAACTACTGCTCTATGCAGGTTGTTGTTTTTTTAGTCCATCACAGGACCAACACATAGAGACAGACAACCATTCACACTCACAGTCACACCTACGGTCAATTTAGAGTATCAATCAGCCTCGTCCCCTCTTGATGTCTTTGGACTGTGGGAGGAAGCTGGAGTACCAGAGAGAACCCACACAGGAACAGGGAGAACATGCAGACTCACCCAGAGAGACCCCCAATTCCATGTTAAACATAAGTTTGAGACGTTGTTCACAGTTTAAAAATGTTAAATAAAAAATTGGTGATGATAAATGCTTTTTGTGCTGATTTAAGAGCAGTTAAAACACACCGGTCAAATTTGACCGGGAACACTGCAGTAGGCGATGAGGGGTGAACACGACAGGAAGGTTTTAAAGAACAACGGTGATAGAGGAGGCCAAAAGTTTTGTATTATTCTGCTGGGTAGCCATCTGGACTGGGTGATTTATTGTTGGGCAAGAGATGAGGCGCCCTAGTGAATTCTTGTGGTGAGAGAGGCAGGTCTTGATGCTCCGATTGTGTTTGGGTTTATTTGGGAAGGGAGACATTCCTCAGAAATATCTCTAAATCTACAGGGGAGGTACCCGGGTTGGGGTGTAGAGATTTGAGTAAAATGATCTAAAAGAGTCATTAATTAGGGATGGGTCATGACTTATATTAGCAGATGTGTCTACAATAGAAGTAATGGTAGATTTATCTGTTTGCTGTTTAAGTTGATTGGCTAGAAAATGTACTTGTTTTATTTCCAAATTCAAAATGTTTTGTTGTTGGAGTTCGAAGAGTGTTTCTTCAGTTTCATTATTAAGTTTATGTTTAGTTTTTAGGAGTTCCTTCATAATAGAGTCGGTGGTGTACGGGAGTCTAGAAGGTCTCCGCAGTAATGAATGTTTGTAGCTTTTCATTTTTATTACAGTTTTAGAATAGTTCATTCACGTGCAAATGCACATAAACCTCATCTGACACAAGGACGTTATTAATTTTCATGAGGCCTTCAATTGATTTCGCAACTTACATGTGATTATTTGAGGAATGTGTTGAAATAAATTGATTTCTTCAGCTAGACTGAGGTAGACACTTGATCCATATTGGCATTATGGCAGTAAAATATTGAAATTAAAAACCCGCCAGGGATTAAGAAATATAATTGGATGTAAGCCCTATCCATTAATTGTGGTGCACTGCAGCCAACATGAAGTCAAGTTCATCAACACTATGAAAAAAAAACCTTCCGTGAGATTGTTTCTCATACTGCATTTCCTGAAATCGAACGTGTATAATAATGCATTAAAAGCTTTTTTCTCCCATTTGCCATCTACGTTACTTAAAAGGAATTTCAAAATTATGAAAATTAATGTTTAGGATGTTCAGGATTGAAGTTGATTGACAGCTGTAAAACAAAGTGGAAATATGATCATGCAATATTCTGTTGGAGTTTTAGCAGGGGGGCTTCTTTAATAATTTCTGTTTCTGTGAAAGGCAGGTGACTGCCAGTCCCAACAGTCTGCAGGCGTCTCCACTTAAGCATGCAAAAATTAAGTGAAGAGCGCATTTTAATCCTTACAGGCACTAAGCGGGTCCACACATCATGTCATGGGAAGTGATGTGGTATGTTGACACAGGACACAAGTCAGTAGTGTAGTACTTATTGTAGACACACACATAAAAACAATCTTACATGACAAAAGGATCTTGACTTTTTCTTTTACAGAACTATCAGCATCAAAAACTGCTTTGTTTTATGTTTTACTGACCCACTATGACTGATTGAATAGCTCCTCCCCGTAGAGCTAATTATTCCTGCTACATCATTCTAGGTTCTAAGAGTACTGACACACACCTCTGCTAAAGCTAATACTCCATCATCTGGCAGAGACTCATTTTTACCTCTTGAGGAAGAAAATGGTATTATGAGAGCAGACGTATCGATTATATCGGGTGGTTCAAATGGTATCTTTAATAATGATGTGGTTGTCACGGTTTGCAGCTCTCACCTCTGGTTTCCGTTTCCCCCTGAATGTATCACCTCTCACTCACTCAGCCAACCTCCCCTGCCAGTCAAGCCCAATCACCTGCACCTGTTCCCACATTATAAAAGTCTCCCTCTTCCTTTGTTCCCTGCCAGATTGTGAAGCAGTCATGCCCAACTCTCTGTCCTCGACCCACTGACTCCCCTCTTGCCTCCGCCCTCAGTAACCACGTCTGCTTTGTCTTCCCCAGGACCGTTTCAGCCTTTGCCCTGCTTTTGCCCGCCTGCCCGAAGTGAGGAGAGTTTCCGTTTGTTCACCCTGTTTTTGCCTACCCGCCAGCAGCGAAGACTGTTTCTGTTTCCCCCGTTTTTGCCCGCCATCCCGAAGTGAGGAGAGTTTCAGTTTGTTGCCCCGTTCTTTCCTGCCTGCCTACAGTGCAGAGTGTTTTTGGTTTTTCCCGTTTGTTGCCCCGGAGCCTTCCCCATACCTCTGCGGCCAGAATAAAGGTCATTTCCAATTCACGCCTGTTTCTAGTGTGTTGCATTTGGGTCCATACACCCCCGTTTCAGTGGTTATACTGTCTAAACTTAAAGAGGCCCTATTATGCTCATTTCAGGGGCTTTTAATAGAGAATTGGACCCTAGTGCGGCACTATTGAAAGATTTGATCAAGAAAAAAACTCCATAATTATTGCATATCACAGTGTGTTCTCCTTTATTCTGCCTTTTTCCTGCTTCCCTCACTTGGATTCAACACCCCCCCCCCCCCCCCATATATATGTATGTATATGAGGAGTGTAGGGATATGGAGGAAATTTAAGTCTGTATCCGTATTTGAGTATTTTTTTTTTTTTAGAACATGTCTGTAAATACCTTACATCTGATGTCGGCTCAAGCTTTTGACAGACCTTTTGACAGTGCTAACCACTGCACCACCGTGCTTCCTGTGTGTGTGTATACACACGCGTGCACACAGAGCGCTCTATGGCCACTGGACTAATAAATATATACTAAATAGATCTCGGGATATTGTCTAGAAGACCTTTCTTCCCCCTCCTACTTCCTAAAATGTTGAACTGTAGAATGCAAAACTTTCAAAAGAAACTTGTATTGTAGAATCTTACATTAGAGAGAGGCTAAATACAAAATGCCAACCACACCTCTGATCACAGTCCAACATATCTCTTGAGCAGTCTTTCTTTCCTGAAGGGGTGTTGATGTTCACTGATTACTAAATTTGCTTTTATATTTAATCTCAACCACCACTACCACCAGTGGCAATCCAC
Organism: Aulostomus chinensis; assembly: GCF_037954235.1. Lineage (NCBI taxonomy): Eukaryota > Metazoa > Chordata > Actinopteri > Syngnathiformes > Aulostomidae > Aulostomus > Aulostomus chinensis. The sequence goes on along the minus strand of NC_141341.1, from coordinate 18,455,763 downwards.
AAATTTTCTCCTCTAAACCCTTTGAAGTGGAACTCCGGACCTTGTGTGGATCTGCTCCCTCAGCAGCCTCTGGGGAATGATCTGCTGGCTGGAAGTGCTGGACAGTGATCTTATCATGATTCGATGGATGAGTGCAGTGCTGCCTAGTGCTGAGTGTAAAGTTGTAGCGATAGAAACGGCTGAGGAGACTAGGAAGTGTCCTTTGGGCAAAGAGTGAAAAGTGGATAGAGGTACTGAGCTGCACTCATGTCCTCCTTCACACAGCACACTCCTTCTTAAAGCCACTTCACTCATCTGCACAGCTTTGCCTGTTTCATTAGCTGCTGTCAATCATTTAGGCTTATAGGACAAAACAAATCAATCTGTCCTGTGTCTACTTGCCTGATGGAGGGACTTCACAAAACGGTGCCCTCTGGTCATATCAGTGTAGCAGATCAAATTGCTCATGCATGTCTGTTCAAATGCTAAACACTACGACACTAAGCAAACACTGATTTGGGCCACCTTTTTATGCACACCTTGGTATCACCCCTCTGAGAACTACCATTCAATATATCCCCACCTCCACCTCTGCTACAGTGCATGGACAGCCAAATACCTCACTTCCATACAGAAAGGAAGAAAATCATTACTTGATTTCACTTTGGATGTTTGTGAGTCGCTCCAGAGAGGACAGCTGAGGATGGTAAAGCACAGGCTGCCCTCATTGATCTGCACAGCCTCCTAATCTCATTAACTGTCTCTTGATTTATTGAGATGGGGCGAGAAATGCACCAAGGTTATGGAAGCAAGCATCCAACCTGCTACCCCGCATTGAGGGTCACATGGAATTGAGGTCAATTGACTGTTCGGCAGATCCACACTCGATCCCTTACAACAGGCAGTGGTGTGTGGGTGTGTGTGTGCACGCACGCGTGCGTGCCTGTGTGTGTAGGGGGGTATTAATAAGGGAAGAAAGCATTAGAAGATAAGTTAAGTAATTATCTGAGGAAGAGCTCCATCCAGCATCCAGTCATTAGAAACGTACAAGCTGTACAGCAACACTAATAATGCAGCACAGACAGCACAGACATCGAACTGAGCTATTGATCACACTGCAGTATGCAGGTAAATTGACCGATAAATACAGGTACAATGTAAACACACGCCCACTGTGATTATACACCTACTGATCCCCATTTATAGCTGACATATACTGATTGTTGCAAATGGTTGGAGTGCTACAAAGGCTGAAGATGAAGCTGTTGAAGATGACAGTACAGTCACAGTTCAGAATTTAGTTATCGCGCTGTAATTTAGGTTAGTCGTAGCATGGTGACATCCCTTATTTGTCCATTGAATCAACTAGGACGGTGTTCTGACAGTAAATCTGCATTCAAACCAAAATGCGGTTTCTGATATGTTCTTCTAGTTGGTCATGATGCCAGTTTAGTAGAAAATGGGGTTTCTCAAAGCAACAGGCATAACATAACCTCTAGCAGAATAAACACGGGGGGGGGGGGGGGCTGGGAGCCTATGCAGAGGTGGGGTACACCCTGGACATGTCGCCAATCCATCGCAGGGCCAATGTATATAAACAGACAAACATTCACACTCACAGCCATGCCTACAGTCATATCTGTATCCCATTAGCCTAGTGGACGAGCAAACAGTAAATACAAAAAAACTGAGCCAAGTGCCTGGAACTTTAAGTCCACCTTGGTGGGGGCGTGTGCCTTCCAGTCGCTAATATTTTCAAGTATCTTGGCTTTTCGAGACCGGATGTACTGTGACAAGTGTGTTACCTCCCTTCCTATTACTGTGTTTTGCCGAAGTGCTGTGTTGCAATAGCGAAAGTCTTATTATCCTTGTTGATTTGTAATTACGCAAATTAAAATACCTGTTAAAAATACGTAATTACATTAATTGACGAAAGCATAAAAAAACCCATCTGTTGCATAGTGACAGTCTTTCTGCCTTTAAACACCGTTGTTTAGTCTTCTTAACTCTCAAATCTAAGCTAGCGATGGCTTCTCCTTCAAGCTGTCCCTCTCTTGTTCAGTGGATCAGCCACTAGAGCTAGCAAGCCCCCATCAGCTGGTGCAGACCATCCTGGCTTAGCTCCAGCTAGCTTTTCCCTGACAGCTCCTGACGAGCTGGGAGACTAAAGCGGCTGGGCGACTGCTGGAAGCAAGTAGAGTCCTTAACAGAAGCCTGCTGTTAGTGACCAGCCACCAGTTCACGTTTCCAGTGGGTTTTCCCCATTCTGTGACACATCTGCTGAGAAAAAAAATCTTGTAATTGGAAGTTCCATTCTGAGAAATGTGAAATTAGCAACACCCGGTGACCACAGTCAAATGGCTGGCTAAAGGTAACTGTAAATATGGTAAAATTGTTACTCATGTAGGCAGTAATGGCATCTGACTATGCCACTCAAAGGTCTCTACAATAAATATTGAGTGGATGCATACATTTGCAAAGACGATGTCTGTGTTCTCTAGACCCCTGTCAAATCTTACCAGTAATGACATGTTTAGCTGCATGTAATTTTTAAACCACTGGCTGTCGTGGTAGATAGTGTCCAGCCAACAAAGTGGGCCTCATAGATGAAAAACTTTTTGGGAGGGACCTGGTCTGATTAGGAAAGAAGGCATTCATCCCACATTGGATGGAGCTGCTCTCATCTCTAGAAACATGGCCCAGTTTATTAAAGACCCAAAACTCTGATAATCCAGAAGATTTACATGCTTCTCTGTGAGTCCTCTAGGCCAGTTGGCCACCTAGAACACCACGGAGACTGTCTGCCTATGTAACATTGCTAAGATCAGACACATCCTGTCTCAAAAACATGCAGAGAAACTAGTCCATACTTTTGTCCCTTCCAGGCTGGATTACTACAATTCCCTCCTATCAGGCTGTACCAGTAGGTCCTTAAAGACTCTCCAGCTGGTCCAGAATGCTGCTGCATGTATATTAACAAGAACCAGCATAAGGGATCATATCTCTCCTGTACTGGCTTCTCTGCATTGGCTCCCTGTCAAAATCAGAATAGAATTCAAAATTCTCCTTCCAACATACAAATCCCCCAACAATCAGGCTCCTTCATACCTGACAGAGCTCATAGTCCCCTATGATCCAGCTAGAACCCTTCGCTCCCAGGATGCAGGATTCCTGCTGGTTCCTAGAGTTCTAACAGTAGAATGGAGCCAGAGCCTTCAGCTATCAGGCGCCCCTCCAGTGGAACTGTCTCCCAGTTTCAGTCCAGGATTCAGACACCTTCTCTACATTTAAGGGTAGACTTAAGACTTTTCCCTTTTCCTTATAGTGAGGACTGACTTAGGCTGGCCCTTTGATATGCTGCTCTAGGCTCAGACTGCTGGGGATCTACCCTGACTGATACTGCTGCTGAAGGAGGGTACAAACTTGAAGAGGCTCAAGCTGCCCTTAGCATCTCCTATTCACAACCTCATCTTTCCATCATTCTCTTCCCCTTTCTCTCCCTCCTTATCTCTGTCCCTGTCTTTCCTTCTGTATATCTGTGTTTCTCCATTATCTGTTTTTGTCTCCTGCCCCCCCCCCCCCCAAAAAAAAGGTCAAATCAGAAGGCCGTTGCCTTTGAGCCTGGATCTGCTCCACCTTCGTGCCTGTTAAAAGGAAGGTTTTCGTCACCACTGTTGCAGAATGTGCTTGCTGATGGAGAATTGTTGGGTGTAGATTCATTGAAGGAGTGTGGTTCTAGACCTGCTCTACTTGTAAAGATTCATGAGATAACTTTAGTTGTGATTTGACGCTATAGAAATAAAATTGACTTGACTTGACTTTGCTAGCACTTAAAAAATCATATTATGCTGAAATTCATTGCTTAAGTAGCCTGTATATGTTGTTATTGTTGGTAGCTAGTTGTTATTGTTTGCTGTGCTGTGCTCAGACATGTCACAGAATTGCTGGTAAGAGGTAACATGAAGAACACATCTATGTCACCATCAAAGTAAACTTTCCACTTTGAAGGCATCACAGTAGACTGATAAAAGTCTCCTGTCATTGATCTGTCACTGTCATGTTAGACATCCTGAAACCTGTTTAAAATGTATCTGCAGTATGTATAATGAACAGTACATTTCATCTAAATGTGACAGGGGAGGAGTGTGTCTGAAGAGAAAATCACAACCGGCAAAAGATGTCCACTCATTAGTTGAAAGGATCTCACCTGGTATTCACTTGGCCAGAATGTGCTAACTGCCAGCTCCACCTGGTGCCACTGGTGGCCCTGGGAGCCAGAGATATTCCACACAGCACTGCCCTTGGGTCCTCCATTGACCTTGATGTAAACTTGCAAGTCCCCAGGGCTGTGGCCATCGCGACTGTACAGGAAGTAGCTGAACTGGATGCAGTGGGTGTCATTTTCACTGAGAGGGAGCAGCAGCAACTGAGCCCTCTGTCCCCCAAAATACTGTGAGGAATTGACCATCATGAAGGATCCTAGAAAAGAAAAGAAATAATGACTTCAAACAGTATACCCTTTTCAGTATAAGAAGGGTACTGCTCTCTTCAAAGACCAAACATTATATTCAGACTCTTAAGTGTACAGAGCCTATGTAATTAATGCATTTTGATAGTTTTGTCCAAACACTAAAATTGACTGCGAAAAGATGAGGGATCACATCACAACCAAGACAAATTTCTGTTTTCGCTTATTTTTAAATCCCGAAAATGAACTAGTAAAAGTTGACAAGCTCAAAGTTTTTACTCTGAGTAGCAGAGCAATCTTCTTCCTGGCTATTTGTCTTTATTTGGACTATCTTTACTTCTCCTTCACTTGTCAGTTTTGCTGCACTGCCTCAGATCTGGTCTATTCCAGGCTGCAGCTCTGGGTGTGAGACTGAGCTTTTGCCTCGCACTGAGGCTCACACTCTCCTGTCGTCCCTGCGGCAGAGTTTACTGTCCTTCGCAATAGAAAGATCAATTTAAAACTGGAAGACACGATATTATTGCACTCTTTGTCTTCTCCAATGAAATGCCAAACACAAAAAACATTTTATCACCACATGAATTGCCACATTTGTACTTCCTGGTAAAGCTATTGTAAAAAAATCCATTTACAGACTGCAAACTGGTTGCCAAACTGGTCTGAAAATGTATCCACCAAGCTGCATTATTAATTCAGTATTGATGAAAAATACAAATTTGTCCTGAACATAAAGACCAATACTTTTATTAGTGCAAAGACAATATGTACAAAATAATTTTGTACCAGCCTTAATGTTTCTATGATGTCTTCTTTCTCGACCCATGCCACCCCCCCCCCCCCCCATCAAATTTAGCAAACACAATTTGAGTGATCCTGCTAAAAGTTAGTGGGAGGTAAAAAACGGGCCACCAGTGAAACCATGCAACATTACCTCTCCATTTGATTCAAATGACATGTGTTTTCTCTCTAACCCATTCTATTTCGACATTAGGAAACTGCTAATAAAATGATGTATTTAGAGTTCGGGGGATTCAAAAAAAAATTTAGCTATAGCAGGGCTAAAGCATTGCTCTTCACTGCATTTATGTTTCCACTAATCTCTCAGCCTGCCTGCAAGGTCATCGGGAAGGAGAATCGACTGATGGCATGGTCAACAACTGTGAGGGCACAGAAATCCTTGAAGACACCACCATTATACAACAGAAAGGCATACATTCTCAGAATCAATTCAAGAAAAAATTCTGATAGTAGCATAAACATTTAGAGAATACAAGACATTCAGGATATGCATTTAAATTCAACCTAATTGGTCCATACCTGGGATATGTGCATCACAACTAAATGTGAGGTGAGGAAATGTGCTTGTTTGACCACAGACCCACAGTATCTCGTCCCGAGCCGGGACTCGAAACCAGAACCATCTTTCTGTGAGGCGACAGTGCTCACCACTGCACCACCGTGCCGCCAACATTATCATCATGACTATGTTTTTTGAGTGGTTGTATTGCATCCAAATAAAATTCTAGCGCGAAGAATACTCAAAGAAATAAAAACATGTCTGTAAATACCCTGCATCTAATGTCAGCTCAAGCTTTTGACACATCTATGTTCAGTCTCTGTATGACCCAAAGTGTTTATTTGGCATTCTGATTGCTATGTGTCAAAAACATAGATTTGTAACCACTGTGACAATATGAAGACTAATGTTTATACAAATCAATTCTATCTTTGACCACAACGTGGGCGGTAATGGCAGACTGATGATGTCGTTCAGTCGTGTTAGTTAGCTGGTAGAAGAAGACGATGCAAATCAATTCCACGTTCAACCACAATGTGTGTTAATAGTTGGATCAACAATTCTCAAAGACCAGTCAGTGCTGTCTTATTTACCATCATCAGTATACAGTAATGACATCACCATTACCTTTCCTGTTAATATGCCAGATTGCTCCTTGGTAACAAAAAGAAAAGTTAAGAAATTTCCACTAAATTTTTTTTCTCCATGCAATGTCAAATGGGTAACACAGCACCAGGCCACAGTGTGTTACTTAAGAATGAGGCAGTTTTATTTTCAATTGGTCTGCTAATATGTGATGTTAAAAGCGGCAATAGTCTGATACTCTATCCAGACTAAAAGTGAAGTTCGTGCAGAGCGATTACAGAAAAAGGTCATCTTAAGTCTGTACAATTATTATTACTTTTATTACACTCAAATCACAGAAAGTCTGAGTTCATCCATCATACAGATGCATAGGGGACTTTTAATTTCAGCAGGCTATGTGCTCATACAGTTAATGTGTTATGTCACACAGATCCTGTGTTTTGCACACAAAAAAACAGCATAATTGTTGTTATTTCAGTAATGGATGATCTTGGAAACCATCAGAGTCTGTTCAACGGTCATGAATATCTCTTCCTAAAACATTTAAACCATGGCTAGGTTAAGCAAGTTAAGCAACAAACAAAAAAAATCCCTTTAAAATGTTTCTGAAACATGAGGACACAAACCATTAGTAAGGACTCATGAGCCAAAAGGACTCATGATATATCTGTCTGTGTTTATCACGTTGAACTATTTGTAGTGGCCTTGGGGATCATATAGTTCTCCTAACTTCTAAGATCCCAATCATCACCAGGTCAAGTCTTTGATGTTGTTAGAAGGAGAGACACCACATGCTAATTGCATGGTTAACCTTCATATTCAATATAAAGCAGTAGGCACTGCAGCTCAAGGTTTCCAGGGCAGCAAAGACAAGTGTGATCATGGGTAGTGTAAAAGTAGTGTAGTGTGAAAGTCCAGTCAGCCTAACTCTTGCCATCAATCATTCTAGGAACAGTTGTTCGGCCTTAATGGCTACCAAATGCCAGAGAGAGCTATTATACTTGCATACAGATATGCTGGACACATATCAACACAACCATATCATTCTCTCTCCCTCAGTCTCTCTCACACAGGCACACACACACACACACAAACACCAAAATGCAGACTCAGATAGTTCTGTATACTTCAGAAAAAAAACCTTTCTTCCTCCCTTATCATTGCCTCTCCTTATCATACTTTGTCTGTTGTTCATTCATTTCTTCTATCTCCGTTCTCCCTGTACTTTTCTTTATCTGAGTCTCCTAAAATTTCCTTAAACATATTTCCAATCAAATGAGCCGAAATATAAATCTGATCCATTCATGGATGAAGAATCACCACATATTTGAAGAAATGGCACAACAAGCATTGAAGAACACATCAGTCAAGTCACGTATTTCATTAAGGGTTCTGTTTAAACTCATTTCATATCAAGGATAAGAAACATTACATAAAGTAATTGCTTATGTTATTGTAGATCTAAGAGTTTTAAACACAGAAAATACATTGCATACTACCTCTTCAATGACTTGGGGGTGGGGGTGGGGCAAAAATCCTGTTCCGAGTGCAGCTTTTCATTTAAGCAAGGAGTGAACTCAATTCTGAGTCTAGATCATGTGATGTGTTACAAGTGTTCTATTTCTCACACCTTACACATTTACGCCATGTAGTACTCAATAGCAGATCACCAAGACTTTGGTTTGATATGTAGCCTGCAGTCAACCCAGTACAATTCAAGAATTACAGAGGGCTTTCTGATTTCTTCTACTATCAGAAATGGACAGTCCATAGGTTCTGACAAATAAAAAGTGAAGGAACAGGTCTACTGGTGAGCCAGATCCATGTACAACCTGAATATAAAGAGTTTTAAAAAAGTATATCACGAAAGCCTCCAAACTGCTGTCCCCCTTAGATCCAGATGAGATATCAATTTGCTAGAAATATCCTGCGATGGGTGACGGCATGGCTCACAGGAAGAGTGGCCATCTAGCAACTGAGGGTCACTGGTTCGATTCTCACTTTCCCCAGTGACCATGTCAAAGTATCCTTGAGCAAGATACTGAACTCCGAATTGCTCCTGATGGCCCTGCAATGGACTGGGTGCTCCCCGAGGGGTGAGTGGGGACAGTAGCCTATCCCAGCTGTCATCAGGCGAGGAACACCAGTCCATCACAGGGCCAACATAGGGAGACAGACAATCTTTCACACTCACATTTACAGGGCACTTCACTGAAAACATGTCTTCTTCTATCCTTGGTTGCGCTGTTTCCTTAGAGGTGCAGGAAAATAAAATGACCGAGAGAATATGATGGCATTATTTTGTTTTTCATACAACTTCTCACCTAAAAGTGTTGATTGGTGTGCATTGTCCCTTTTAAATAAACAAATAAATAAATATGCCAGGTGAGGCAGAGTGAATCTAAAACAAGCATGAGCATTATTTCATTTTGACATATCATTAATTTAGTCAAGTCAATTTTATTTGTATAGCGCCAAATCACAACAAAAGTTATCTCATGACACTTTACAGGTAGAGCAGGTCCAGTACCACACTCCTTCAATGAATTTACACCCAACAGTTCTCCATGAGCAAGCACATCCTGCAACAGCGGCGATGAAAACCTTCCTTCCTTTCATTTATGAAATTGTTATGGCTGATCTGTTAGCATGTTGTTGCTTTAATACAATCCATGCATGGAGCGACATTAGCATTCATTTGAGTTGTTTGCCACTTGAAAAAAGAAAAAGTAAATCCAGTATTACCTTAGCTTTTACTCCTGATGATGATGATGATGATGATGATTTGCCTCAGTGAATACTTGGGGGAAATATCTCGATCTTTATGGTCAGCTTTTGCATTGATAAAATATGTTATGATGCTCACAATGCTCATTATTTTCTGCATGAGTAAAATGTCACATTGAAAACAAAAGCACTTCTGGGGAAATTTCAAGCCATCATGTAGCATCATATTGTGCTTTTATTTTCATCAGAATTGTGTGAGATGATAATGAGCACATTTGCAAAAGTTTTCAAAGTTGGTCTCCTTTCGAATTAGCTTAAAGGTGTGACTATACATTACTGATGCAATAATTAGAAATTTGATAAAGTAAATGTAAATTGTGAATTAGGGGTGTTACCTTTCATTATGACATCGATGTATTAATTTATGTTCCTATGATCCAACTACATTAATCTGTGCTCACAAGTTGGCCTTCCGGATGATATATATCAATCTAAAAAAGGGAATCAAAGGATTCTTTCAATACTACGAAATAACACACTGCATTTACATCAACACGGCAGAATTTACTGTATATAAATGTGTTTTTAGTACTTTTAATGATAAAGACGTTAGAGTACATCTAACGTCTTTATCATTAAAAGTCTGGGGCTGCTGCCCCTGCTACCCGGACCAACTGGATAAGCGGAGGACGGCGACAGTAAGACTTTCCCCACATCCAATATTGACAAAAGTGAAAGGTAGTCTTATAAACGAAATCAACTTATCAAGTCTTTTCTCAAACAAACAGCAGAGCAAACAACACAAAAGGCTGTATAAAAGTAGAACATTTTTTTATCAAACTTTTTTCCTTTTTTCCCCCCTTTTTCTCAGGTACATCCAACAGCAACTTGACAATCAATATGTAAAAATGAAATCCTCCTTTATCTCCACTCCCCTTTGGCTCTTGAACTACACATTTTTAAGAATTGATCCAGTCCAACAGCCAAAATCCAATTACATTACATCTGAAAACGTGGCCACTGGTTTTTTTCATAGGTGAATTTGCCAAGCACAGTCAGACTCAGTTTATTGGGTGTTAAGGCTCTCTTAGGGTTATATCCATCACTAGCAGCTGTTGGTTTGCACATTTCCCACTTGCCCATTGTACGCACTGTGTCACAATCTGCATTGGTTCTGGCTTCAATAAAGAAGCATCAGAGCCAGTGTTCCCACCAGCCCAACAGATGACATGGCACAGCCTGACATACAAAGATGTGTGAACAGTTAGACCAATATGTGCCCTCACAATCAACTACTGCTCTTCTCCTCTCTTGTATATGCAATATCATCTGAGGTCACTGTGGCTCCAGGTTTCAATTTCAGAAAAAAAGAATACAAGACAGAAAAAAGGAGGGAAAGGAAGATATGAAAAGACCAAATTCAGAGCCTAAACTGAAAATCTTAGACGACCTCCTTCTGACACTTTAGATAAGGAGGGTCAAGGGAAATAGGTCTGCTTTTGCTCACCGATCACATAATCTCAATCAGCTCACCAGAAACTCACAGCAAGAGGAGGCAGTTATGGGAGGTAGAGAATGTTAGATAACAATTTGATTGAAATGAATCAAGTTATGCTTGGATATTTCCAGGCAAGAATATGTAGGATATGGCTGCCTGTTTTGTCCAGGCTGGAGCCTATCCCAGCAGCCTTCAGGCAAAGAGGCAGGTACACCCTGGATGGGTCGCCAGTCCATTGCAGAGCTAACACAAATAGACAGACAACCATTCACACTCACAGCCACGCCTACAGTCAATTTAGAGTATCCAATTATCCTAGTCCCCTCTTGCATGTCTCTGGACTGTGGGAGGAAGCGAGCGTACCTGAAGAGAACCCATGCCAATGTCATCTGAGTTTTTCCTTACCTTTGATCATGAAGACAAAAGTAGCTGAAACATACTAGAATTGCCAATATGGGTCATTTTTGCAACTTGCATTGACAATCTACTCATTCATCTTGCTTTGGAGGACAGTCTCCCTCTCAGTGGCAGAAATCAATGCTTGATTAGCAGTCACTTTGCACCAACTTGTGGGCTGAGCCTCCGCCCCAACGCACACACATACACACAAGCACACAAAGTACTATTTCTTTCTCTGCTACACCCTGATGTACACCATATCCCCCCTGACCTCTTTGTCTAACTGCTGTGATCTTCTCTATGATTCATCTGAACACCCAAGAGGATTTGTGGGGAATTGTGCTATCTGCTAGGTTTCTCTGGCCATTTTGTAAACAGAGCATCTTATTTCCCCTTTGTGCTTATTTGATTTGCTCCTTCCTTGCCATCTAAGATCAGTGCAAAGAGGCAGTGACATTTGTTTCGAAGTGCAAAAATTGTGAGTGATCAATGTTAATTAATATTTAATTAATAAATAAGAGTAAACTAAAAAAAGACTGTGCGCTGTTTGGAATCATACTGAGCTGAATATAACAAATTTGAATAATATTAATTATATTTTACTCCATCCATCCATCCATTGTCTTCCACTTATAGGGGCTGGAGCCTATCCCAGCGGCTACGGGCGAGAGGCAGAGTATACCCTGGACACGTCGCCAGTCCATCACAGGGCCAATACATAGAGACAAACAACCATTCACTCTCAAATTCATACCTACGGTCAATTTAGAATATCCAGTTAGCCTAGTCCCCAATTGCATGTCTTTGGATGGTGGGAAGAAGCCGGAGTACCCAGAGAGAACCCACGCAGGCACAGGGAGAACATGCAAACTCCACACAGAAAGATCCTGTGTTTGAGCCAGGGCTCAATCCCAGAACCTTCTTGCTGTAAGGCGACAGTGCTGACCACTGCACCCATAGGCCGCGAAACAACAACATTATAACTTAATTTTGCCTTACAGTGCAGTAAAGTTGGCAAGTTTGGTAATTTGCAGTAATGTAAAACAGTGTTTAACTGCTACAGACACTTGAATTATTTGTTATCTAACAACAGATGAATAGGTCTTTGTCTAGACAGCTGTACTGTTTAACCCCGAAGCGTTACTTTACTATGAGTGGGTCTTGAGGGATTAATTTAGCAGGATTTTGGAAATTGTATTCTTTCGGATGCCTTTATTTTTTGCCAGAGCCATTTAACACCACAAGTATGTGGTAATTATGCCACACATTTCACAGACAACCCTTTGCTTAAAGGTAAGTGTTGTTTGATCATTATCAAATCAAAATGAAAGCTTGAGTCATTATTGATGTCCACAGTCTAACAGAGAGAATCTGTGTGTATGTAATGTCCCTCCTTGTCAGGCATCATGCAAGGATGCCTTCAGTGGTGAAAGTGTCTTCATCTTCACTGCCAGAGTTTGTTTCAGCATATACCTGGTTTACATGTCTGTGTGGTCTGTTTGACTTGGTAGACCTGCATTGGCCCTTGAAGTGGTTCTACTTCCCGCAGTTGTGGCACTGTTGGCCAAAAGCTTGACACTGTTCACATTTTGCTAGATGGGTCCCCCCACAGTTTTGGCAGCTGGAGATTGATGATATTTTCTTCATCGTGTGCTTCATTTTTCTGTAGACTCTTATGTCTTATTTGCACAACATCCACACTGGTGGCTGTTGCAGTTTTAGGCATGGACAGGGTTTTTCTATGAGTTTGCTAATTTGACAAATGTGTATTTCTATGTACAGTGTCTGACACTGTCGCTACTTATTCCACTGACCAGTCTGTCTCTTATCAGTTCATTTTCCAATGAACCAAAATTGCAGTTTTTAGCCTGATTTCTCAGTGTACTCATATATGCCTTGATTGTTAAGCCAGGTTTTTGGTGTCTAGTGTTGAAGATGTGCCTCTCCATTATCACTTTTGTTTCAGAGTTGCATATTCTTTCATATTTCTAACTTTTTTAGACACTTGGGGTCCTCTCTGGATTCTGCTGGAACAACAACATTGTCATCCTCTCCTAGTACAGTGAGTGCATAGGTGAATGACTACACTCCATAGTCTCTGGTTCTGCGAGGTTAACAATATATAAGCTCTCGTTTGGGCAGGTTTACCAATGAAAATATCGTATTCTTGTTCAAACTTGCACCAGTGCTCTGCCACATTCACGCTGAAAGCAAGAGGGTCTGGATGTCTGAATCCATCTGACATTCCAATGTTAATGCTTACCGTGGTCAAGACTTCAGAGTTAGTGTAGGCTGCTTCCTAGAGGAGAAGTTGTGCGAGTGATGTCTCCAGGCGATATCCTACTTCTGACACCCTGGTGTCTGATCATTAACAAATCAGAATGAAAATTTATCTCTTCATTATTGACCTACACAGTCTAATAGAGAGAATCTATATGTATGGGGTTCCTGCCATCAAAATATTTCCAAAATCCTGTTAAGTTTATCCCTCAAGACCCACTCTAAAGTAACGCTCCGTATGATGGTATGAAACCAGGTTTTTTTAGCGTAGGACCCAAAAGCTGATACTGGACGCAGGTTGAAGATGCAATCAAAAGGTATTTATTGAACAGGGGTGAATCTGAGAGGTGCATGAATACAAAGATGGCTGGCATGGTGTGGGCTCGTGGAAGCACACAGGAGATGTGGGAATCCACTGGCAAAGGTGAAGTCTCCACGAGCCGGTTTTGTAGCTGAGTGATGAGGTGATCTCTCTCAGGTGTGCAGCTGCAGAGGCTCAGCACAGGGAGTTGATTCCCCTCAGGTGTGCAGCTGCAGAGGATCTGTGCAGGAGCCATGCCCACTCCTCATGCAGCAGAGGAGCAGAGGGTACAGGAAAAGCAGGGAGTTTATGGGGGGGGAAATCCCCACACTAACTCCCCCCCCCACGGACATCTCCTGATATTCGCCCAGGCTTGGTAGGATGTAACCCATAGAAGTCGTGAAGGAGGGACTTGTCCAGGATGAGCCTTCGAGAAACCCAGGAGCACTCTTCTGGACCATAACCCTCCCAGTCGACCAGGTATTGGTATACCCTATCCACAGGGAAAGGACCGACGTACTGAGGGGCCAGCTTACTGGATTCCACCTGCAGGGGAAGGTCACGGGACGAGAGCCACACCATCTGTCCTGGCTGGTACTCAGGAGCTGTAGAGCGATGTTGGTCTGCCAGACACTTGTTTCGTCCAGCAGATCGTGTGAGGGCCGCCTGACATTCCTCCAGACCTCTCTGATGCGCTGAAGGTGCTCCTTGACTGATGGCACAGCTACCTCAGCCTCCTGCTCAGGGAAAAGGGGGGGCTGATAGCTGTAACAGGCCATAAATGGGGACATACCTGAGGCAGAACATGTAAGGGAGTTGTGAGCGTACTCGATCCATGGTAGATGTTCACTCCAGGAAGCAGGATGATGAGCCGCCACACAGCGGAGAGCGCTCGCCAAGTCCTGATTTGCCCGCTCAGTTTGGCCATTTGTCTGGGGATGGAACCCAGATGACAGGCTGGCTGCTGCGCCCACTGCCTTGCAGAACTCCTTCTAGACTCGTGATGAGAACCGGGGACCACGATCCGAAACGATGCCACTGGGAATGCCATGAAGTTTGAAAACGTGCAACACCGGTAGGTTAGCTGTTTCCAGAGCAGAGGGCAACTTTGTCAGGGGAATATAATGGACCATTTTAGAGAATCGGTCAACAATAGTTAGTATGACTGAGTTACCTTGTGAAGGGGGGAGACCAGTGATGAAGTCTGCAGCGATATGAGACCAAGGGCGATTAGGGATGGGCAAGGGGCGCAGCAAACCAGCAGGGGACTTGTGGGAAGCCTTCCCTCAGACACAAACTGAGCAGGCAGCCACAAACTCACGAGTGTCCCGGGCCATGTTGGGCCACCAAAAGTTCTGCTGGAGGAAATGGAGAGTCCTATTCGCTCCAGGGTGACACGTGAGCTTAGATGCGTGACCCCACTGTAGAACCTGAGAGCGGGTGGCACATAGAGTCGGTTAGGAGGCCCCGAACCTGGATCAGGCTGATCCTTTTGGGCCTCTTTAACAGCTCTCTCAACCTCCCATCTTGCCACTCCAAGGATACAAGAGGGGTGAACAATAGGTGCCAGGTACCACCTAGCCTGGCGGGGGTTTAGTCATCTTGCTGAGCGGAGGTAGGAAAGGTTCTTATGATCAGTCCATATGATGAAGGGGACTTCGGATCCCTCGAGCCAGTGCCTCCACTCTTTAAGAGCCCACACCACTGCCAACAGCTCCCGGTTGCCCACGTCATAGTTCTTCTCTGCTTGTGAAAGACGGCGGGAAAAGAAGGCGCAGGGATGCAGCTTTGGGTCTGGGGGCTGTGTTGAGACAGAACGGCTCCCACTCCTGTCCCAGAGGCATCCACCTCCACCACGAACTGCAAGGAGGGGTTAGGGTGTAGGAGGACAGGTGCTTTGGTGAACAGCTCTTTCAGTTTGCCGAAGGAGTTGTCTACCTCCTTGGTCCAGACAAAGGGGGTGTTAATAGAGGTGAGACTGTTGAGGGGGGAAGCCACCTTGCTGTAGTCCTGGATGAAACGCCGATAGAAATTGGCAAAGCCAAGGAAGTGCTGAAGCTCCTTTCGGGATGTGGGGGTGGGCCACTCAGCCACGGCCTGAATCTTCCCAGGGTCGGGGCGAAGTTGGCCAGCCTCAATGATATATCCAAGGAAGCTTACAGAGGGGAAATGGAAGTCGCACTTCTCTGGCTTAACGAAAAGGCGATTCTCCATAAGGCGCTGAAGGACCAGGCGGACATGTTGTTGATGTTCAATGAGGGTGCGGGAAAAGATGAGAATGTCATCAAGGTAAACAAAGACAAACCTGTTCAGCATGTCTCTCAGGATGTCGTTCATCAGGCTTTTGAAGACTGCTGGGGCGTTAGTGAGCCCAAATGGCATCACTAAATACTCGAAGTGCCCCAGTGGTGTGTTGGCCGTCTTCCACTCATCTCCAAGAGCAGTGGCCCATTTAGTTGCATTATCCCTGAGCAGATTGACCATATATATTATCTTAGCTTCATCAGAGGAATAACTGGAGGACTGTAGCCTAAACACTAACTCACATTTAAATAGAAATCGCCCACAGGACCCGAAATCCCCAGCATAAGGCTCCGGTGGAGACACAAAAGGTTCTCTACAAGGTTGGGGGGTATGAGAGAGAGAAGCAGGGTCAGAGGCAGCAGGAGTACTCACAGGAGAAGCTGAAGGGAGCTGTAGTGAGAGTTCACTGAGCCGAGTGTGGAGTTGAACAACCTGATGAGAGAGTTCCTCCAGGGAGCCAGCTACGCTACGTAGCGTGCTTTCATGCTGTCCTAACAGGACTCCTTGGTTGAAGAGGGCCTCAGTTATCTTGTCCGATTTAGCTGGATCGGGCTGCACGGTGGTGCAGTGGTTAGCACTGTGGCCTCACAGCAAGAAGGTTCCGGGTTTGAGTCCCGGCTCGGGCGTGGGATCTTTCTGTGTGGAGTTTGAATGTTCTCCCCATGCCTGCGTGGGTTCTCTCTGGTACTCCGGCTTCCTCCCACCTTCCATAGACATGCATTTTGGGGACTAGGCTGATTGATTCTCTAAATTGACTGTAGGTATGAATGTGAGTGTGAATGGTTGTTCGTCTCTGTATGTTGGCCCTGCGATGGACTGGCGACCTGTCCAGGGTGTACCCCGCCTCTTGCCCGTAGATGCTGGGATAGGCTCCAGCCCCCGCGACCCTTACTGGTAAGGAATAAGCGGAAGACGACGATGGATGGATGGATTTAGCTGGATCCATTTGTAGAGGCCAGTGGATTACTGTGATGGTATGAAACCAATGCTTTGGGGTTAAACAGTTTAACAGTACAGCTGTCTACAGTAAGACCTATTTATCTGTTGTTAGTTAACAAATAATTCAAGTGTCTGTCGCAGTTTTACACTGTTTTACTTTACTGCAAATTACCAAACTTGCCAACTTTACTGTGCTGGAAGGCAAAATTAAGTTATAATGTTGTTAGGCTAATTGGACCCTTTAAATTGAACATTGGCATGGCATGGTTGTGAGTGTCAATGGTTGTCTGTCTTTTTGTGTTGGCCCTGTGATGGACTGGCAAATCATCCAGGTTGTACAACGCCTCTCGCCCAAAGGCTGCTGGCTTAGGCTCCAGCCCCCCCCCCCCCCCGCGACCCTTAACAGGATAAGCGGTAAAAAATGGATGGATGGATATAGGAGGAAAAATCCGTTGGTTTTATGTTGTTACATTTTGAAACAGTTGGTATTATTTCATTGAACATGTTTTGAGCACACAAGGTGGCATTTTGCTAATCACAAATTCATTAACGTTACATTAGTTACTGTTAGATAGCACAAACAGCTTTCCTCAGCTTTCTCGGAGTAACAATATGCTTTCAAACTTTGGTTGCAGGTCACATTGACAGATAAATAGTTACACAGAGTTCTATTTTTGAATGCTAGATAGAGATCCTACATAGGAGCTTGGTGGGGACTCTGAGCTGACAGAGAGAGGCTTTCTTAGTCTGTCTGTTTGCAACTACGCATTTAACACTTTAGATAATATGTTTATATGTCATGCTCAATATATTCAAATACTAAACAATGTCTCCTTTTTCCCCACTAACATTATAAAAGTCATTTGGCCAACAGTTTGTATCCACAGAGTAAATCACTCAGTTAGGGTTTACACATTCTTATAGAATGATGAGACCGAAATAAATACCAGAAACAGAGACATTATCCACATAGAAAAAAAAACTGAGTACATTTCCTTTTATAAATAATTTAAATAATTTGCTCTGTTATGTTTCATTCACTGATAGCCTTGCTCAGGTGAAAGTGAAGACGGGAACACACACTTGAAGGTTTAAAAGACAACTTATGATGAAACATCATGTCTTTTGATATTACAAATTCTCTTTGATAGGGTTATTCTTCACCTCATTCTTGCATATGACATGTTTCATTGTTCCCGCTTTTGGCATACTCTTAAGGTAAAGGATCTACAAAGGTTATTAAGCTTCAGCAATTGTTATTTCATGCTACTGTTTTTATGATTTGCTATGTTTTTTATGCACAAAGAAGAAACAAAATCATCAACCAGTCATCCAGCATAGAGGATGTCATAGGCAGATGGCCTGCTCTTTTTGAGATGTCGCACATTAGTTACAAGTGCATGCTAATTGGAAATATCCCTAATCCATTGTGAAGGATTGCACTTGTTTTTCTCAATTTCGCTCTTAGATACAAAATGTGTGTTATGTTACTGTCATCTTTTTTTTTTCTAGATCAAATTTTAGAATGATCTAATTTTTGTTGCATTGCATAGTTATACAGTTTCAGGAATCATTTTAAAAATAGAGGAACTACCGACATTAAAGATTGTAGTATTCTAACCAAAATATCTTATTAAAAGAATCATATTATGCCCCTTCCTCAGTTTGATATTGTTATATCTATGCTGTATTTACAAACAGCATGTTTTTATGATCAAAAAGCTCCTAGTTACTGCTTAACAGGCCATGGATACAGGCCCTCTCTCTCACTAAGCCTGAAACCCCCCCACAAAAAAGCCCACTTTGCTGTGATTGACTAGCTCCTTAGAGCATGTTGGAAGTGTCACATTTCTTACCATAACTAGAATTCATCTACCTAGTGAACCTTGGGGTGGAGAAAGGTGCAGCCACGGTTACAAATTCTATGAAGCCCCTTGTGACATCAAGTGCAGCCACAAATCTGAATGGCTTTGTTAATCACATGAATACAGAGCAAGCAGCCCACATTAAACTGACTGAATTATTATTTCAGTTTCTGTGTTCGTAGGCATATCAGAGACCCAAATAAAAATGTGATTTGTCATAATATGATCCATTTAACATGCTGTAGAGTCTAACCCAGAAGGTAGACAATCGACAAACATGGAGTTTGTAAAATGATGTAAAAATGATGATCTGAAGTAGGTTGCTTCTTGCTTTTGAAAAATGTTGGAAGAAGAGTACGTATGTTTTAATATTTGAGGCTTTAAAGCTGGTTTCATGATTTGTCTTTCAGATCCAGGACGAGTGTGACAGAATCACGATGGTGCATCTTGTATCAAAATCCATGTCCAAGCATGATGAATACACTCCTTGGCTTCTGAACCTCTTCCCCTCCAAGGGTAGAATCATGGGGTTGTTTTTACAGGCTATCCTACTCAAGGTAACCTTCATTGAGTATTATGTTTGCTAATATTTCATTCCAGGAATTTTGTGATCAAACTGCTTAAATATCATTACTAAAATGGGGAATTATTGACAGTAATATAAACCACCTGGTGTTTATTTTTCTCATTTCAGACTCCAAGCAATCCCACAAGGCAAGGCAAGGCAATTTTATTTGTAGAGCCCATTTTCACAAACAGTTTGTCTCAAAGGGCCTCACATGGCATCATAACAACTTCCTCTGCCCTCAGAGCCTCACATCAACTGAAGAGAAACTCCATAGAAAACCCTTTGAACAGGGAAAAATGGGAGAAACCTCAGGGTGAGGAGGGGAGGAGGATCCCTCACCAGGAGGGACAGACGTGCAGGAGATGTTGTTACAGAGAAGAAAAGAGTTTATAACACAGAATGGAGGAAACATGGAAATGTTAATAACAGTTGAAGAAGGAAGCTTCTGGAAGGGGAGGCAGGGAGAGCAAGCCAGCTTGATGGGGGACTGGATGGTAGACTGGTTCATGGAAGGGGAGGCAGGGAGAGCAAGCCAGCTTGATGGGGGACTGGATGGCAGACTGGTTCATGGAAGGGGAGGCAGGGAGAGCGAGTCAGCTTGATGGGGGACTGGATGGTAGACTGGTTCATGGGAGGGGAGGCAGGGAGAGCGAGCCAGCTTGATGGGGGACTGGATGGTAGACTGGTTCATGGGAGGGGAGGCAGGGAGAGCAAGCCAGCTTGATGGGGGACTGGATGGCAGACTGGTTCATGGAAGGGGAGGCAGGGAGAGCGAGCCAGCTTGATGGGGGACTGGATGGTAGACTGGTTCATGGAAGGGGAGGCAGGGAGAGCGAGCCAGCTTGATGGGGGACTGGATGGTAGACTGGTTCATGGGAGGGGAGGCAGGGAGAGCGAGCCAGCTTGATGGGGGACTGGATGGTGGACTGGTTCATGGGAGGGGAGGCAGGGAGAGCAAGCCAGCTTGATGGGGGACTGGATGGCAGACTGGTTCATGGGAGGGGAGCGCAGGCCAGTGTAATAGTAGGGAATAAAGGGGGGGGGGGGCGATGCAGGCGGCGGTTGGAGCTCTAAAACACAACACAACAGAGATGTTGTCTTTCAATGTTTCATGAGGTAGGCTACCTAGGGGAATATACAGATCAACTCTTACAAGAGTATGATTTAAGTTGAAGTACATGTTAAAATAAAGAGAAGATGATCTCTCTCATCTCTCCTACCTGGTATTACAAGTTTTTTTGTTTTCCGATAAGGAATTTTTAAATGCTACTGCAGAAATAGGAGCTGTTATTAAATGCTTACTATCTCATTTGTTGCTCCCATGTCTGTGTGAGCTGAGTCGGATGGCAGCTTCAATGATAGCTTCAGTAATGCATAGTAATGGCGTGTTGGTAACAGTAATAGGGTTGTAATGATAGAGAAAGTAATTAGTTAGATTACCCGTTACTGACAAAAGTAACGCCGCTAGTAACAGCGTTTATTTTAATGCCGTTATTCCCATCACTGTGGGTTACCATGAAATGGTAATGGTTCCATGGTAATGGAAATGCTA
The DNA here is from genome assembly GCF_037954235.1 of Aulostomus chinensis. Classification (NCBI taxonomy): domain Eukaryota; kingdom Metazoa; phylum Chordata; class Actinopteri; order Syngnathiformes; family Aulostomidae; genus Aulostomus; species Aulostomus chinensis. Next base: position 18,435,001 of record NC_141341.1, on the reverse strand, counting down.
AAAATAAGCATACCTCGCTGTCCTGTACCACACCGTACTGCATAGTGGAAACGTGATTATAAAGATTGATTGACAGGTGCCTGTGTTAGCGAATGTGGAATAAGATATTGATCAATACATTACCAGGAAGAATGATGTAGTAATAGAGAGATCTCATTTCAGAAATTTCATTTACAAATATTTACAACTGTAACTCTGTTCATCCCATCATCATTGAATTATTTTGATTCGTTGGTGAACTGATTGGATTATTTTCAATTTACCTGGTGTAAAAATATGCTTGATGTACATTTTTTAAGTGTTATCTCAGATTTTTTTTTAAAAAAAACACTGACATAAATGTAGTGCATTACAAGCAATGGCTATGACAAACTCCAGATTTTCTTGTCCAAAGAGTTGGAAGCCATTTGTGAAATAGTACCTTCTCCTTTGTCTGTACAGTCTGATATACACAATGTTCTTGCAACTACAGGATGTTGATGAAGACAGTGTGTCGCAGGACCTTGCTGTTCAAAGCCTGAAGATATATAACATAAAAGCTAATATGCCAGAGGATTCAGACGACATCAGTATCTTGGTCGAGGGTGTAAAAGTTCTGACTTCCCTTGGTGTATGCTGTCAATCTTGCCTATCCGAAGGAGCTGAGGTACACATTTGAAGTGTTTCAGAAACTTCTCCTCGAGCTGGATAGTTCAAAACGCTCCCAAAAAGTGAACAGCATCAGGAATAAGGTACAATTAAACAGTTTCATTTGGCAGACGCTTTTGTCCAAAGCGACGCACAACATAAGTAAGTATTTAGACTGGAGGGAAGGCCTTAAGCCTGACTGTGTGTTCACGCCAAACGCGAATGCGAATTTCGTGTCGCGTCATTCGCGTGAATTTGACGCAAGATCATTTTAGTGTCCATTTGTGTCAGTCGCGCAAATACGCAAATTCACTCACCTGCCCGAGTAGCGAGTATTTCCGGCAACGTTTCTTTCCGCCATTTCACCATGAATATTCACAGAACTGTAGCGTTGTACCTGCCGTGGAAGGCAGAAATACGCCGGAAACCTAAACGTCGTCGTATGTGGGTTATCAACACCATCTAGAGGTGAGCTCAGCTCGGTGAATTTCACCGCTCGGTGAACCGAGCTCCTCCAGGGTCTCCGTCTGGATAACCGCCGCTTCAAGCGGTGTATTCGGATGACGACTGGCCAGTTTGACAACCTGCTAGCTAGGATCGGTGACAGAATTTCACGAATGGAAACCAATTTATTCAACTGGTTCTTGTAATTTTGACACGTAGTGTCATACAGCACCGGGTTCCCACACATAGCCACAATCAACTTGTCCGCCATCTTGTCAGTCACAGTCAGCTGTGACGTCGGGACATCCACAACGCTGATTGGCTATCTTGATGCGAATTTTTCGCCAAAGTTCAATATTTTCAACTTGCACGAATGGCGAATATTTTGCCGCGCGAATTCGCGGCGCGAATATTTCGCCTCGCGCATTCGCCTCATTCACGCCGCCAGACTGAAAATTCGCGTCATTCGCGCGTTGGCATAGACTTTGAATGGAAACTGTTCACGTGAATTCACACATTGGTGTGAACGCACAGTTAAGCTATGGCTTAAGAAAAGGGACCCTTGCCAATCAAAAGGGAATTGACAAATGACTGTCAAAACTGACACACAAGTAGGGCTGCAGCTATTGATTCTTTTAATAATCGCGTAATCTATCGATTATTCTGGTGATCAATCCAGTAATTGATTAAGAAGTATGGCGCATTCTGTAAATTTTACTTTACTTTATTGATGAGCAATGGTACTATACAAAAGAGAAAATAAGACCAGTCTCTTAAATTGCCAAGTATGAAATGCTAATGTAAAAGTACAAAGTAAATTTACTTCCAACATGCCACCTTTTTCTGCTCTTATGAGGTTGTGTTTCTGTATTTAGTAATCAAAAACAACAATATAATAATGGAAAATACTTTTTCCATTACAACAGGTCAGAAATCAGTGTTTCATTGACTCTCTGTACAGTAGATCAGTAAATAGTGTTTTATTTGTGATTTGTTAGCTTGTTCATTTCAAATGCTGTGCTATATAATTCCATATTTTGAAGAGCTAGCCCCCCAATATCTTTTGAGGCAGAGCGTTTCCTTAAAGAAATTCTGGGTTTTTTCCCCTTCCATAAGAAGTCTGTTATCACATTGTCATATTGTTTGAAAATACAGTCAGAGATGGTTACTGGTGTATCATAGAGATATAATTAAATTGTGGCGCGACTGCCATCTTTATAATATAAATTTTCCCCCACAGACAGAGGTTTATCAGTTTCCATTTGTCCAGGTTTGTCTTAATTTTTTGAATTAATTTGTATTAATAGAGATGACATTTTCTAGATCGGAACATAACCTATTCCCGAGATATTTCATTCCAGATGGGATAACCTTAAATTGGAATGTAGAGATTACTGATTGGCTGCACCCTCTTGATAATGGCATACCTTCGGATTTTTGCTAATTTATTTTTTTCGCCAAATAATTTTGAAATAAATAATAAATAAATAATTTAATTTTTGATAAGACATTAGAGATGGACACTATAGGGTCTTTGATAAGTAATAAAATGTCATCTGTGTACAAAAACAGTTCGTGTCCCCCCCCCCCCCCCTTGTATTTTATGACATTTTCAAGAGTTTGCTTTTAGGCAAATCTTGAGACAAAACAAGCGCAGTATAAGATTAAAGCTAATGAATTTTCAGTAAAACTTTTTTTTTTTTAAACACAAAACATTTTTTTTTTTTAAATACAGCAAAAACAGGTTTCATGTAGGGAAAAAATGATAATTGAAAAAATAACAGAGCACACTAAATTACACTTTGACTCTGAGTGGGTTCTCTGTGAATCTTTTATCTAGTGTGTTTCTGCATTTTTGCTTTTTTTTTTTTTTTTTTTTAGTGTGAACCTATGATCATATTACAGTTATGAATCAAGTCCTCTGCTTCAGCTTAGTGTTATCAGCAACACTGTACGTAAATTGATGCTATAAAACTATCATGCCACTTTCACTGAACATCTGACACCTGGTGTAAAAGGTTAATTTTCAACACATTCTATGCATATGTGCATGAGCTGGCTATGAACACACAAATATAGCTTATCTGAATGCACTGACGAGCACTAGACCTATACAGGTTCATTCTTTTCCCACATGACCAACAAACTACCAACCGATGAAAAATTAGAATATCTCACAGAGCTAAAATTGACAATTTTCTTTGATGTCTTAAACAGCCAAAGTAATGCTTTACAGAAATACCAATGCACTTGAAACAGGCTGTGATTCTTCAGGGGAAAGACAACACATCCTCCAGACAGAAATATTGTGACATTTATGATAACTCCCAATAAGTGTCTCCATGCTAAAAATCACTCAAGGGACCATGATGTATCAGGCAGTAATCAAAAGCAAACCCCTACATTCTCCAAACCCTCTCCCTGCAGGATAAACCTGTTTTGGCTGCATTTGGTTTTCAATGACAGAGCCCACCAGTTTGAGGTCTGAAATCAGAGTTCCATCAGTAGGTAGAATTCTGAGCTGCAGCATCTGTGTAGAAATGAGATAGTGGGGGGGGATCGAGGCCTGCTGCTGTGACCACATCCATTTCTACAGTCGAGATTTTATAAGTGCCAGAGCAAGATAATGTGTAACTGAAGGGGAGAGGCAGTTGTAACTTTCAAGTTATATCGACCAGATACATACATGGTGGTACGAAAGAGCAGCATTCTTTGCCTCCTTCCGTGATGTACTAAGGCTACGATGCTGTGACATTAATGACAGATGACCACATTAAAAGCATTATCACCTTGAATAACATGGATGTCCCTGTTTTTGAAGATACACAGCTCAACCAAAAAAAAAACAGAAATCAAATTATTTTGTTTTGCATCATTTTAATGTGGAAATGTTGCCAAGACACAGACTACAACAACTGAATGTGCTGGTGATCTTTTTCTTATTTTGGGCTATTTGGCTTTGAAAATGTAGCACCTTGCTTTAGTTCAAATTTCTAAACAACTGTATAATACATAATTTTCATATCTACACATTCCTCTTTTATCATAAATACCTGTCTAAATGAAACTAAGGATATTTCATGGCGTTACTTTTTTTTCCAGAACATCAAAGGGTGTCCATACAAGCCATTTATGTTATCACTAAAATGCCTTAATTCCAAAAATATCACTTAAAAGAATTTGATGCTGTAAGGCCATCAATGTGTAGAGCGATGCAATTATGGGTTTTAATCAAGCAGTAGGTGGCAGACGAATTCTGCCCTGCAACATTTCCTGAGGCTCCCTTATCTCAAGCCAAAACACATGGCATGATGGATGTAAAGAAACAAAAATTAAATGCAAATGAAAGGCGGACCGTTATCTGACAGGGGCCTTTCTAATCCCTTTTGGGACTGAAGAGTAACGGTTTAACGTATCACACACACAGCTTTGGCTGTGAGTTATTCAAAATCACCCACGCTTCAACTCAATTGGCTGTGAGGTGAAGCAAAGCCAGCCAATAGTTTGGCTGTGGGATTCAAACAGCCCTAACAAAAGGTAGGCATTCATTTACTTTCACAGATGCATGCACACACATTCATTCAAAAGTCAGCGCTCTGCAAGACACAAGTGAAAGGCATTTGTAATCCCTGGATCTTAATTCATAGAGTGGCTGTGATTTCTCCTAGCACATTTTACAGTAATCAAAGCTTTGAGAAATGACATCCATAGTATCAAATCAGCATAAAAAACATCTCTGCAGAAGTTAGCAGAACAGATAGATGTCCTGAAAGTGGATGGGAAACCTGACCCCACATCAGCCTCGGATCTGTAATTACATGTAACTGCAGGGATGAACAATTCTGATGAAAGCCCACTGGGAAATACCTGCACAAAGTTACTGCAATTACAATCATCATTATTTTCCCTCCGAAAGAAAAGCCTGAGCACAATCCAGCTGAACTGTGAAATATGCTCCAGGGCAAATGACAGGCTTTCATCAAAAGGCACCGTTAGTGGAGGCATCCCAAGATGGTCGTCTCATCAGTTTTATCTCAGTGAGAAGCCTTTTTTTGAGCCAGTAGAGGAACATTAACTAATAAAAGAGTGATGCATTTTAAGCAATGCAGTAGAGAGATTCATCGTCTATTGTCCTTTTGTGGTTCTCTGTGCAGTGCACTGAAAAATTGCAAACAGACCCCTAACTTGGTCCAAAAATTCAATGCCAAGAGAGCAACAGCAGTGATGGAGGCAGTGGCTGTGATTGTTGTGACAAGACAGCAAAAGGCTGGAATTGAGAGGGGAAGGAGGGGGAATAAATGTGTGTGTGTGTGTGTGTGTGTTTGCGTAAGTGTGTGTGTGTGCGTGTGTGCGCGCATGTGCATGCTTGTGTGCGTGTGTGTGAGAGAGAGAGGGAGAGAGAGAAAGAGATTGAGAAGGGGCCTAAGAGGGAGTCTGGCTTTGTTCTGAGGCTGTTGCCCTTGTATGCGGGGAGTGAAAAGGGGGTGACAGGGAGACAAAGGGTCCCAACAGACTAGAAACGAGGTACTCAGTGACACACTAAATCTTCCCTACTATACACACTATGACCTACACGAACACAATCCCATGACAAACCCTAGTGGAGCAAGAGGAGATGGAGGGGAGCAGACTGGAACTGGGTCAGAAATCCAATTAATCCATGACAAGAGAGACGGTTTGGGAGGCACTCAGAAAGATGATGCAGGAAAACCACAGGAGATTGCCAACAAAACTTATGTTTGTGTTACAGAGACTGGTAAGTGTGGTATGTGGCAACTGCAATTATTTTGGAAGTTGAATTTCCTTTAAATTGTACACAGATATTATCTCTGACTTTCTTTTTATGAGTAACTGGTAAAAGAGTGGGAACCAATGTGATTTCGCAGCCACCCTATTCTACTCCTCTTCACTAGTACTTTGACACCTTTTGCACAAATCCCACCTCCTACAGAGGCCATGGCTGTGGAAGTTAGGAGGCTCCTCCCACTGGCTGAAACACAGGAAAGTGCATGTTTGTATCCCAAGGGGATCCAAACATGTTAATGCGGGGTGAGTGGGCTGCAGAAGTGTGGTGACAGTAGGAATGGCAGCGGGGCGCCACAGCAGCTTCTATGGGTGATAGGTGTCAGCTGGGAAGATACATAATGTAATACCTGTTGGAACACTCCTGGGGAATGTTCCATTCTAATGAAAGACATTCATCGCTGTCAGCCACTACTTCCAGGGTGCACTGTTTCCACAACGGATCAGAGATTCAAGGAAAAAGGAGCAACATGACAAGATTAACCCTTAAAAACCCCATATGATGCAATTTGCAGCTGAATTGGGAATTATTGTATACAGTAAATCGTAGCAAGATGGTTTGCTTTTCATGTGACCTTTCAACAATGTAACTCCCTTTGCCCGTGCTGGTTTCCCCACCATCAAATAAATCAACAGAATAATACTCCTGTTGGTACATCACGGCAGTGGCAGAAGAACAAGAAGAACAAGAAGGGGGCAGTACCCCATCTCATATCATCTCTCCTTGACCTCATGCGGACGCAAACGTGAACCAAACAGACAAGATGCCGCAAGAAAAAACAGAGGCTTGACGTGTGGTTTTCTGTGGTTGGTGATATGTGGTGTGCTTGTCTTCATGCACGGCTCTTGTTTCAACTGAAGTATTTATACACACAAACGATGAGGGTCTGTGGTCATATCGTCTTTGCGCTGTGTCCGAAATATAAGCCTAAGTGATTTTTCCAGCCTCGATGAGCTTGCTGAATCAGCACCCCTTGAGTGAAATCACTCACACGTCATCTGTGGTCCTCAAGTAAAATGCATGCATGAGAGACAAGGAATTGCACAAAGCGGAGATTTGTCAAGCGAGCACACATAAAATGTTCTTTTAATTTTTCATTTACTTGATTTAATCTCGTCATCTCTGACAACACCAGCACCATTTACAACTGAAAAACAGACTTGTTTTCCACAGGAAGTATCTCTAACGTGAAACTGACTGAGGCTGATGTAAAAAAGTTCAGCAAGGGCTTCTTTGTTTAGTATCACAGTTGTATACTATATAAATACAGACTGTCATCACCTGCTGGTATGGAGAATTATTTCTTACAATTCAGGAAGAGAATACACACTGTTGATGATTTCATGGGCCAGATATAGACAACAAAACAGGCTGCCTTCATTAGCACTGGTTTGATGTCATTCACTGTGTCCTGACCCTTTAGGATTGAATTCCAATTCCTGAGTTTATTCTAGAAGGAGTTAATTTAATCTCATCCATGTTTATTCTTCAGAATTCCTGCTCCCATATCACACTTGCTTTCCACAGATAGGGAAAAAAAGGTGCTATCAGCTGAGAGTGGCATCAAAATTTGTACCATGATAGATTGACAGTTCTGAGTAGTTGAGTTTACACTTGATGACAGAATACACATAAATCTCAAGCGATGACTATGTGAAAATAAATACATATATATCATTTTTATATAAGAAACATAAAAAAGTTTAGAAATAAATGAGGGGGACAGTGTGCAGAATTCATCTGAAGAGTGCAAGGACAGAGAGAGTGAAGGGGAAGTAAAGGGCTGTACCATCCAAGGGCTGTACCATCCAGGGGCTCTGATTTCTGGGGTTGTCTCTGCCTTAATCAAGGCTAGGAGGCATCCCCAGTGCAGCAAGGGCCTGGAATGTGCTCCTGTAGAAGGGTGATATACTGTCTCAGACAGGATACTTATATTCTGATTCTGTAAAAAAAAAATAGCAATCCAAACTGAATAGTGAAACAAAAACAAAAAAAAGTAAGAAAAAAACTGAATTAGGCCTCCAGGAATAGTTTTCTAGGGAATACTTTAGCTGCTGTTGCCCATACTCAGAAACAAGGGGATCTTGAAAATAATTATCAAGTCTGGCAAGACCCAGGTCTGGGAATCAGGGTGGAAAATGTGTCATGAATACAGAGAATCAACTTCATACTGTATGTCTCTGAGCTCATCAATCCATTTTATTCTTTTCTGACACTTGCTTAGCGCAAAACAATGATGTCATGTGTCTACTCTGTTGAGAAAAGAAAAGGAGCATCTCAGTTTATCTGAAAATGTTCAAATGCTTCAGCCAGACACACACACACTGACTAAGACATTATAAAATAACCGAAAGGCTGTAAATTGTAATTAAAAGGACCACAGTAACATAGCAAATACATAACTATTTCCAATGATGACAAGGAAGGGGCTCCTTTGTGGCAACTGATCAATTGACCAAAACAGATACTGATTGAGACCACAACAATAATATGTATATGATATAGTAGGTATTATATGCTCTGTTCGAGGGTGTTACAATAATTGTATGAAGAGGAGGCTTCCATTTGAACAGGGGTGTTACAAACTTAGCACAACAAGGTAGGGAAGCGTACAGATGGGAAACAGTGAAAAATTCTGCAGGCGATAGCAAAAAAATAGTTGACAAGACGCGAGTGTAAAAAGACAGTTGTCATCTTTTGGGCCACAAAGCCCCAGTCTGCTGTAGCATGATTCTTCCAGGTCATCAGTATTCCACCTTCGTCCAGCCTCTTTCTCTCCCTTATCACTTCCATTGGGCTTAAATGCAGCACAATAACATCATCTGAATTTGCTGCAAGGTGCTGATAAAACACTTAGTTTATAAACACAGCAAAATCTGACAGAATCGACATGAATGCAGGTCAATGCTGATACTAATATCAGATGTTTTGGGGGTTTTTTGACACCAGAAACAAGCTCAACTCCTCTACAAGAGAACACACCAAAGGGGAAAATATTTCATGGGAAAGTTACAAAACAACAGGCAGCAGTTATCAGAATATAAAACACTTGCATTAGGTTTCATGGAAACAAGTTGTGAAGCCCAAGTAGCTTACAATTTGCAACATGTGTAAAAACATTTTGAACATGCGGGCGTTGTTTGATAAAACACAGCAGAGAATATTCCCAAAAAAATGACTGCATGTCTTTGCATCCCATCATGACCAAGGCTGACGGCCAACTCGCAAAGTGGGCAGCCGCCTCAGGTCCCACAAGCTCATGTGCCCAGGGGCCCCATTTACTGTGGGTGAAGTTTGTAGTTCAAGCTGCCACCCTTAGCACCACCTGCTCACGTCCCCGTCTTTCCATCAGTTTCTTCCCTTTCTCTCTCTCTTTATCTCTGTCCCTCTCTTTCTTTCTGTATATCTGCCTTTCTTCATTATCTGTCTTTGTCTCTGCCCCGCTCTCCTGCTCTCTTTCCCCCCTACCAGTCAAAGCAGAAGGCCGTCCCCATTGAGCCTGGATCTGCTCGACGTTCCTGCCTGTTAAAAGGAAGGTTTTCATCACCACTGTTGCAGGATGTGCTGCTGATGGAGAATTGTTGGGTGTAAATTCATTGAAGGAGTGTGGTACTGGACCTGATCTACCTGTAAAGTGTCATGAGATAACTTTTGTTGTGATTTGGCTATACAAATAAAATTGACTTGACTTGACTTGACTAGTTATTTGGAAATGGTAAAGCCATGCCCTGTGTTGGAAAATTTAGGGGGTGTGGGATTAATGGGGGCAGAACTCATTTTGGCCTCACAGTTCCTCTCAGTGTTGTTTGTTCTATATAAGGAGCTTTTTGGAGCTTCAAAAGTGTCTAAAATCCCCTCTCAAACTGACATTCTGAGATTAATGAACACCTCTCAGTGAACAGTCAGGTGTGTGAGGAAGTGAATGGAGGGGGAATTTGAGTTTCTCTCGCTTTTTTCATCCCTCACACAGTTATGGAATAACACCTCTGAAGAAATGATTGCAATAGCTTAAATACCCTTTAGAAAGAAAAAAATGGTTACATATGAGAATTACATTAAAGAAGTTGGTTTGTGATGAACATAGTTCTGAAAATAAAAGCCACCTTATCTATGTATTATTCAGTAGCATGATTTATGTTGCATCTTTTCTGGTTTGTGTACTATTTAAAATTCTAAGTTCCTCACTGATCAACTTGAGTGCATATTCAAGCACTTTTGATAATTAAGTGCAGCTGAAAACTTATAAATTCAATTACAGTTTGCTGTTTTATCTTATTAATGACGTTGCGCACTGAAAAAGGACTGCATATATGCTCATTGCATTGTAGATTATTAATCACTACCATAATCTGCACTCTGAATCATGCCAAAACTCATAATGTTGGGATGAAAAAGCCCCAACAGAGCTACACTGAGACACAATAATCTGGTTGAATCCAGTCTTCCTGATTAAGAATTTCTTTTTAGTCACGGGGGTGGGTGGGTGTGGGGGGGGGGGGTGGTTCTTACTTTTGAAATTTGTACTTCAACTACCTACACATTCACAAGTGGATTGCAGCAAAACAATCATAGTACTGAGGACTAGAGCTTGAATATTTGGGGGAATCCCATGGGTCAACAGGAGTTGGCGGGACATGACTCATGAGCAAAAGGTCAGTTTTTACATCTTCTTCTTTTTTTTTTTTTTTACTGTCAGGTGCCAGTGCACTCAAGTTACTTCCCACATTTGCAACAATGACCACCGCATGCTGATTTAGTAAAAAGCATTATTTCAATACGCTTTTTTTTTTTTTAAATCATTGATTTTAAATGTGTTTAGAGTTCTTCTGTGGATGTCATTGGATATTGTTTGAAACACATCACTAAATTGTTTCTGGCAGTTACATATGAATATATATATATATATATATATATATATATATATATATATATATATTTATGACACTGATTTTGATGACACTGAATGACTAATATTGATTTCTTAAGTTAAAAAAAAGGATAAAAAAAATCTTAAAATAAATCCCTAATATTGCTATAAGAGGAGAAAAGACAGCCCCTTGAACCATACTGAATTCTTTTCGAACAAACTTCAACTCTCATCCTACACAGCACACTATATAAATCATAAATGCATACCTTATTCTTCCAAAACAGGACGAACTGCTCTCTTATTTTTGATTTACTTCTTGATATTTTCCTCTTGTTGTAAGCACAGCATGATAGAGCCCATTCCTTCTTCTTTGATTCTTGCTGACGTGTGAGAAACAAAGCTCTGTTTTAAACAGCCCATATCAGTTCTACGATAAAAGCCTAAAAGTCGTGAAATGTGTACGTTTTTTCCCGCTATTCTTCTTCTCTGTTCTTCCCCCTATCAACTCAGATAACGACGCAATGTAACGACAAAATGCAATGACATAAAGGCCATTTAGGTTTCCGTGGTTTTAACCATAGCAACTGCAGAAAACGTGACACTGTAACGACTCTCTTCCAAGAGGTGAAAGATTCATGGTCATAACGAACAAACCAAAGATTATACACAAGAACTGAGCGAAGATTATGAAAACAAAATGTATATTTCTCTCTAGAAATGTCATCAGAATGCTTTATTAAATCAAAACTATCTTGGAATAAGGCACTTTCCTCCGAACATGACAGGAGCGGCCGCCATGTTTTTGTTTTGAGAGGCCCGCATGAAAGAGTCACATGACCTACCAGCGTTCCAGTAGAAAAGAATAGGGGGAAAAAACGTACACATTTCACAATTTTTAGGCCTTCATCATAGAACTGATACGTTTTGACCTGAGGACAAACGGAGCCTGTTCACCTTTTGACATGAGACTGGGTTGTTTTAAAAGTTATAGAAATGTATCTGCAGGCACTGGGGAGCACATGTTTTCAGATTAGTGAAGTCCCCCCCCCAAAAGAAAAAAAGAATCTGGTTGAGATGTTTTACCTTATCCTGCATGGTTTACAACAGAAACAAAAGGAAAGCAGCAGCAGGAAAAAAAGAACAAAAAAACAAACAAACAAACAAGCCATACCACAAATGTAATATTTTAATATTTTTCCATCACAGCAACTTCAGGGACAAGACTAATGCAGCATTTAAATACCACATGAAGGCAAAAATTACCCACCCACATAATAATTCAAAGCTGAGAAAAACTTTTCGGACTTTTAATGACTATCACTCTGATTTTCTCAATCACGAGTGTATTTGACTGTGAACCAGAGTAAAGGAGAACCAGACAGTCAGAGAGAGAGAGAGAGAAAATAGGAGGGGGACTTCTTTGGTCTCTGTCACGTCTTTTTAGATGGGCTTTGAAGTGTCAGGCTCTGCAGTCCCAGGACGAGTGTAGAATAATTGATCATGGAAAACAGGATTACACAACTCTCCCTTGTCCAATTAATTATATGCCTGTTTGGGGAAAATAAATTCTTCTTATCACCCCATGACATCACTGTGAATATCTTCACCCTTTTGGATCTTTCGGGAGTTTCCAGCGTAATACTGGAGCAAATTGGAGAGTTTGAGGGCCCCTCCATATTCGAGCATGACCAAATCAAGGATTATCCCACATCCAATTATAAACCCAGATAAAACTGTCAGACCCAAATTCATGGGAACTGCTGGTACAGAGTTAATTGGTTTTATGAGGAATTTTTCTTGACCATCTCTACAGCATTGCAACGTTGCCACTCCAGTGTTTTTGTTTGAGGTTTTGTTATTTTCTTTTAGCAGAAACATCTCCTTCAGGTCTCCACAAAGAACAGAGAACATGCTGGAAAGCAAAATCTATGCTTATCTAAGCTCAAGGCACTTCTCAAGGTCACAACCCCCTATTCACTGTTTCGCTCTACCCTAAAGTTAAAGTGCACCACAAAAAGTGTGATACATCAAAGCATCCAGCTCTGGCCAAAACATTGCATCAATGTGGGCGGTACAGTTAAAGTCTTGCTTTCTTCTGTGGGAGCAGAAGCCCCTGGTAAAGCGAGCCTTCTGGTACAGCACACCCTGAAGTCTGGATTTGCTCTGCCAAGTGTAGAGTCTCTTGCTCTCTTCTTTACTCTGAAGAATGCTCTAGGAGTTGTGTCAGTTCATCTAAGCATATGGATACACCAGAGGAAAACAAAGACGGGGCCTGTTTACTGTTCAAGCCCAACTTAGGAGTCATGAGGCACCCGTGGTTGCACCTGCAGATTTCGCTCCAAGTCATCAGCAGCCTCTCGGTTGCTTGACTTTATCAGCCATTATGGGGACTATGTGGTGATTTAAAAACAAACAGGCAAACTAGTATCAAGACATAATCCAGGGGCCATTGCCAAGCTACAAGACTGCATACAAAAGCTTTTAGTCCTCCATATAAAATGTGTGTAAAACTTTAATGCAATGGGCAGCATGGCTCAGAGGTAGCGTGGGCGTCTAGCAACCAAAGGGTCGCTGGTTTGATCTTCACTTCACTTCCCTTGGTGACCATGTCGAAGTATCCTTGAGCAAGATACTGAACCCCTTATTGCTCCTGATGGCCCTGCAAAACTGGCACCCCAGCCAAGGCGACCCTTAAGGGATAAGAGATATAGAAAATGGACAGATGGATGGATGGACTTCATTTCAATATTTATTTAGGCATGGTAGTGTTAGTTAATGTAAAAAATCTGCCATCAGCCTATCACCTTTTATCAATATTATTCAGTTACCAATCACCAGTGTGCATATTGATCCATCCATCCATCCATTTATTCTTGTGAAGGGTTGCGGGTAGGGTGGAGCCTATCCCAGCGGCTTTCGGGCGAGACCCTGGAGACCCTGGACAGGTCGCCAGTCCATCGTAGGGCCAACACATAGAGACAGACAACCATTCAAACTCACAGTCACACCTACGGTCAATTTAGAGTATCAATCAGCCTCGTCCCCAGTTGCATGTCTCTGGACGGTGGGAGGAAGCTGGAGTACCAGAGAGAACCCACACAGGAACAGGAGAACATGCAGACTCACACAGAAAGATCCTGTGCTGGAGCCAGGACTGGAACCTGGAACCTTCTTGCTGTGAGGCCACAGTGCTGACCACTGCACCACCGTGCCACCCGTGCATATTGATATGTAGCAAATTTAATGTAATAGATATGACAGCATTGGTTGAGACAACCAAAACTGGCAAACAACTGGACTGTTTTGATACATAAAGTAGATACAGTTTTGATACATAAATACATACATACTTGCATACATACATACATACATACATACATACATATCTAAATACGACGTGCAAATATTTCATTTTGGTATCAATGGATTACAGTTGTTGCTACAAGGTCCTGTTTCCTTTCCCTGTCTCTCCCACTCTTTCTGTGCTGTCCACAGTGACTTGCACAAAATACATGTCCCCAGAAAAAGAAGAGCCATCACACCAAGCAATATTCATCAAACTTGTGTGTGGACTACACTCAGGGGGTTTTTTTTGTGAAGAAAATGCAAACAGTGACATACAGTGTTAATGATATCTCAACCCACACTCAGAGACATCCCAAGGTTACAACAGGTGCAGCTTCAAGCATCAAGGGAAGCATCAACGGCTTCCTCAGTACAGTCAGGTTATATCACAAAAACTATAACGCTCCTCATATGAACTTGAGGATCACATCATCTAACTGACAACAAACAGTTTTTAAATTCCAGACACTTGTTTACAGTATCTCAACAAGCTACAAATGAGATTCCTCATCAACACCACTGGGAATGCTCTCCCGCTCTCTCGCTCTCTCACTCTCTCTCTCCCCTTAATTACAATTACAGATACTGAATGTAATACATATGTCAGGAATGCTTCTTGACACTAAAAAATGAAACAGCATTAATGCCTTTATTTTATTGTTGTTTGTTTTACGGATCATAGTCACACTAATGTGTCGCATTGTTTATACACGTATCATGCCAGGTTCCTGTCTACTTCAAATATGAAAGGATGTACTGTATCACTGGACCTGTATTAAGATACATATTGCATCAGCCTCAGGGGGAGGGACGCACAGCCCTAAAGGTTAACCTGCTATTTATTCTGATCACATAGCTCTCACTGAAAGACTCCCCTTCTCCCAAGCTCCCTTTTTAATTGTACAGGCCGTTTTATTTTCCCCTCACATGAGTATAAATGTCATATCAATAAAAAGTGGTTTCCAAAATATAACATTTTACCTATTTTTATACCTATTGTTGGTACTATAATATTTCTCAATGGCAATGCTTGTAATGACCAGACTATGAATTAATGTAGTTAATACTATGGAAGTGTTAATTACAATGAATCAAGAAAACAGTTACACATGAAGGAGTTGTTAAATTTGCATTGACTGGGAAGCTTCTTTCAAAATACGTCTCGCATTATAAAACCTTAAATAAATGAATACTGTGGCTTGTGTTCATAGAGGACTGGTACCCATTCTAAAATACTGGTGCTGACTTTCAGAGCTTTACATGACCAAACACCACAATACATTACGGACCTCCTCCTATCTTATGCACCAAATCGGGCTCTTAGATCCTCACACCAGTCATTACTGTCTATCCCTCTGACCCATTATAAAACCAGAGGTGACAATACTTTTCAGGCTGTTGCACCCAGTCAAGAGAATGCTCTGCCATCGCAACAGCATTCTCTTGACTCCTGTGGAAGCTCCATGAAGTAGCTGCAAACTTAATTCAGACAGGCTTTTGGTTAAACCTGCATTCATTGTGTCTCTGCGTTGCTGCTATGTTTTAAACTTGTCAATCCCGGTGCTGTTTTGTTCCTGTTTTTAATTTGATTTATGTATTTATACATATGTATATTTTTATTTTATTTCATTTTATTTTATTTAACCTCTTTTTTTTAAATTGTGTTTGTCTTTTAATGTAAAGCACTTTGTGATTTTATATCCGTGAAAGGTGCTATTTAAATACTTTACTGACTCACTTTGCATAGATGAAATCCCCAGCCAGGTATAAGGTCAGCGGTCAGGCAAAGTGAAGCTCAAACATATTGAAGGAAAGCCAAGTTATGTCTTTCTATCCTTTTTTTAAGTCAAGATGTGAGATGCTGAGGATGAAAATATTTGCTTTTCACATCATCATTTTCAATCCAGCCTATATTCCCTTGTCACCTCAGCTTCATCATTTGGTGAGTTGAGTGGAGAGGATTTTTAGCAGCACTATTTCATATTTTAATCCTACAAAGTTTCAGTTTCACTGTTGTTGAGTTGAGCGTGACAGCAGTACTGAGAAAAAAAAGAAAAGCGAGATAGTAGCAAGCTGCATTCATCGTGGGCAGCAGGCGAAAAGAAGAAGCCAATTACCCATGCGGGGGAAGCTAACTGAAGGGACGCGATGCACCAGGGCTGCCTGTTCTGCATCCGATAACCCTCCCCTGTCATCCCTCTATGTCAACCAGAATTTTATAGCTTCTTGGAAGGGAAAGACAGCCACCACCTAAGCAACAACAACAACCAGCAGCCAAAGAGAACTGCAGATGAAGATGCAAATTACAAGAGTCAAGCAACCACAGGGCAAGTCACACTCAACACTGAAGCTGAAAAGAACTGAAGTAAAGAGAAATATGATACACACATTCAGCACACACACAGCACCAGAAAGGAGAAAAACTGTTTCAGTTATTAGAAAGTAGTGTTAGATAAACATAACTGCACTTCAAAGCTCTAAAATGACATATTTTGTCAAATAGTTGTGTATTCAGGTGATTTTCAAAATGAGGATATTTTGTTCCTAAAGTTTGATTGCTTGCTGAGCACATTTTTTTTTCTTATTAACTTTTTCCACATTTTTGAAAAAAAATCCATTATATTTGCTCAAAAAAAAAAATGAAGTAGCACTTTGGTAACAATTACTTAATAACGTTCCAAAATAAATCTTGTGTTAGAATTCAATCATCATGGTGAATTCTCTGTTTAAACATGCTTTCAACAAAACTATTTAGCCACATGAGTATTTCTGATGAGTCCGTTTCCAAATAATCACAAGAATAAAGACATACAGTGAAACCAGCCTCCTGACCAGGAAAAACACAACGTGAGATCACTGATTGTTTCTCTGAAGACAGCGCAAGAGATATCACAACACCGTCATGGTTAGGTGTGTCTCAAGTCAGCAGCTACAATCCTTTAAAGGCAGAATTTAGCACAGCCACCAGA
Source organism: Aulostomus chinensis (assembly GCF_037954235.1). Classification (NCBI taxonomy): domain Eukaryota; kingdom Metazoa; phylum Chordata; class Actinopteri; order Syngnathiformes; family Aulostomidae; genus Aulostomus; species Aulostomus chinensis. The sequence goes on along the minus strand of NC_141341.1, from coordinate 18,417,942 downwards.
GCAGGGCTGTTTCATTCTGAAGAGGCCTTCAATTGGGGCAGAGAAATAAGGCCTTTGATTTCTCAATGTGGGGGAAGAAAACCATCCCACAACACATCGACAAGCAACAAAATATGGCTGGAATTTTTAGACAGAGTGATGGCATTTTCACTGTATGATGGTTAATGCATCGCTTAATTAAGTGTGAATATTTTTTCAAGCAAGAGATTAACAATTTATATTCTGCCCATTGAGGTCACGTTACTCCGATAACACACTTAAGTGTTTGATGACATCATTTAAGACGTCATCTCAGGAGATTCGTGAAATCAGTCAGGGATCTGTGCAGCCCTTTGCTTATCGACCGTTGGCTCTGAAGACTGCAACATTTTGACAAGTAATTAAAGTTTACTGTGGTTCAACAATGAGACAGAGCAAGGTTAATTCAAGCCTTCTCCTCTGGTCTAGCCTCTCCTCTGTCCCATTCCAAAACACTGCACTCTCCGTTGTTGTTCTTCTTGATCACTGGCATCCTCTACCACCCCAACTCCACCTGCCACCAGAGGACTCAGTGCTCCCAGCAGTGACAGGGGAAGGGCAAGGATCTGCTCTGGCTTAAATTGTTTATGGAGACTGAGTCTGTGCCAAAACCTTCAACTTCAAAGTGTCATTTTATATACATGTGGTGAAGTAGGAAGAAGAAATATAATTGAATTCTTTTTGGAAGTCAAATGTTTGTCACAACTTTTTGGGTTCTAGCTCTCACTGGATTGTCTGGATGCAAAGTGAAGTTCTGTGTTTTCAGGAGACAGGGGGCTCCATGTCACATCTAAAAAAATATACAAATGCATCAAATTAAACAGAAGAAACAAATCAATCTCTTACAGTTTGTTTCACATTAGTAAATTAAATAAAGCATTTTTTTAAGAACCACAAAATAATGTCTAACTGGACCAATGTTTTACATGGTGTGGACAGTGGTAGCAATTGGGTGTCCCTGGGAGGGGTCTGAAGCTTGCATTGCAGCTGGTTTGACAAATTAGCAAACTCATGTGAGAATCCATTACAGGTTGGTACAGTCATCTACGGTCATGGTTTAGGTGTGACAACAGACTATTGTTTAAAACTACAATGGCTGCACCTGAGGAGGTTAGCACAGACGCTGCAATAGCATCATGGGAACTTGAGAGTATTTCTTCTTTGAAACAAGACCAAAGAATGACATTGAAGGATTTTCTCCAAGAACGATGTGTTTTTCGCTCCTCTACCAGCTGGATTCTGCTTCTCCCAACAGATGCTTCATCCTATAACTTGCCAAGTATTTTTGAAGGTATCTGCCGTCTTCCAGATCATTTCCATGGGTAACTTTTTAGCCAACTAACCAGATGACATGTCAGGTTTGTCCAAAGATGTTTAACAGGTCATTCAATTTCTATATTTAATGATGGAAAATACAGCTGCTTGACCAGGACTGGCTGCCATAATAATAACATAAAATATCTGCACACTAAGAGCAGTCAACTGCATAGATTCAAGAAGCAAAAATTTGGCAGCTGATGTAGGGCCAAAAATACCGCCAAGGAGTTTCTCTAGTTATCATATTGCATTTCTCAGTCATATTTAGGGTCATTGGATTTGAAAAAAAAAAACCAACATATTAACTTAAAAGGCAAAACACTTTTAGGACCAGAGGTCAAAGGTCTTGTGATGTCAGAAGGTACCAAGGGGAAAAGTTCAGTTTTTACTTTGTTCTGTCGTTCAAACTGCAGATTTCCTGTAAATTATCCTTCTGAGGGGATTCAGAGGTTCTGATCTGACTAGAAAATTTCACTTATTGTGCATTATTTAAATGGTCATTAGTCTTGCAAGCCTCATCTTGCACTTCCTCTGCACAGCTCTAGGCTTTCATTATTACACTAATTCTGAGCCCATTATATGCAAATGACTTATCCTAATTTTGGGGCCTATAATATATAATGGATCAATTACACTGAAAGTGCGACGTTCACAGGGAGGGCATATGGAAATGTTTCCAAAAGATAGCCTGCCAGCACCTGAGGGAAAGGGAAGAGGATGAAAGTGAGAGAATAAAGAAAGGAAATTTGAGAAAAGTGAAGGACGAGGTAGACACAGAGCAAGAGGATGAGGAGTAGGGTTAGAAATAGGAAGGCTAAGAGAGGGGGAATAGAGATCAGCCTTATATTGTATTCAGACCAAATGCAAAGCAAATTTGGTGTGAGGCGGCACGGTGGTGCAGTGGTGAGCACTGTTGCCTCACAGCAAGAAGGTTCCGGGTTCGAGTCTCAGCTCAGGCAAGGGATCTTTCTGTGTGGAGTTTGCCTGTTCTCCCTGTGCCTGTGTGGGTTCTCTCTGGGTACTCTGGTTTCTTCCTACCATCCAAAGACATGCAATTGAGGACTAGGCTGTGGTTGGTTGGTTGTCTGTCTGTATATGTTGGCCCTGCGATGGACTGGCAACCTGTCCAGAGTGAACCCCGCCTCTTGCCCAAAAGCCGCTGGGATAGGCTCCAGCCCCCCTGCAACCCTTAACGGGATAAGCGGAAGAAAATGGATGGATGGATATTTGTGTTATTTCAGGGCTTCTAAATTGGGCAAGGAATTCATGAACCATTGTATCTAATCTGATCCAAACTCTCATCGAGGAAGCTTTCTGCCAGAAGAGAAGAGAAAAACTGTTCCTCCTGAAAAGGACGAATAATCAGGTGCTGATTACTGATTTTTTGTCACATCACGCATGCAAGGAACGACGGATTCACTAGTTGACTCATGTGACCTGTGGTAAAACTTTGAATACAATATCAATCTGTACAGAATAATCACATACAATTAGATTGTGTGGCTGCTGAAATTGACATATTCATTTGCTCTCCAAATAGAAAAAAAGTAATACACTATGGAGGGCATCAAATAGCACATTTGATTAATTGTTAACATCTCCAACAATTTAGAATCAAGTCATCAATGTGAAATTGATGAATACTACTAATATATATGCTACTTGTTACTCTAACATTGCTCTCCATGTAACACTAATCCCACATTTTACACACTAAAATATATGGTAAGAGTTCATATATAACACACTATTGTGGTTTTTTTTTCAAATATTTTATCAAATCAGCCTTATAGAGACATGAAAATGCATTCACATAAGAGTAACCTGTGTAATGTTCTTACCATCAATAAACCCTTACAAGATTTGGTAAGAGAAAACATGTAAAAAGGGCATGTGGGCCAAAATACTGTGAAAAGCCAAATGTACTTTATTTGTATGTCCTTATTTGCATCACTTTGTTTTTAATATTAACTCCCTGCGTACTGATATCTGTATTGTTATATGCCAGGGTATTTACAGTACGTCATAGCGGCTGACTAGGTTTTTCAAGGACCAATGCTGATATTTAGAGTGAAGGGAATCTGATAGCCAATATTATGTTGATGGTGTTGTTGTTGTTGTCTTGTTGTTTGCTTGTATTTTGCATCAGGTAAGATACAACTGTGACAAGTAAGACGCAAAATTGCTAAACTAAAACACAATTTTTATTGTCTTATTGTCTGTTTGCTTAAGTGCAAAGCCTTTATTAATTGAAATGTAAAAATTATCCACGTTAATGTCCACAAGCAATCAAAAAATAAACTTTGTGAAAAAAAAAAGTTTCCGTTAACTACACAGTATTCGTCAGCTGACTGCAACATCTCCATGATAGAGGGATTGAACATCCATCCATCCATCGTCGTCTTCCGCTTATTCCTACACATTAAGGGTCGCGGGGGGGGGGGGCTGGAGCCTATCCCAGCGTCAACGGGCGAGAGGCGGGGTTCACCCTGGACAGGTCGCCAGTCCATCACAGGGCCAACACATAGAGACAGACAACCATTCACACTCTCAGTCACACCTACAGTCAATTTAGAGTATCAATCAGCCTCGTCCCCTCTTGATGTCTTTGGACTGTGGGAGGAAGCTGGAGTACCAGAGAGAACCCACACAGGAACAGGGAGAACATGGAGACTCACATGGAAAGATCCTGTGATGGAGCCGGGACTCAAACCCGGAACCTTCTTGCTGTGAGGCCACAGTGCAGACCACTGCACCATGGGATTGAACATATACATAATAAACTAGAAAGACAGCCTCACAAGAATCTACGAATATTTCAGTGCAGTGTAACTAGGAAGAGTCCCTAGTGGTACAATGTTATATTAATTTCAATTAATAGCCTTTCAAGCAAATTCTGATGGCCGCAAAGCTAATAAATTATCCAAACAAACTTTAAATACCTTTCATGGAGGGATCTTAACAGGGCACAGCAATGGACCCCTTTAATAGCAATGGACTGAAGTTTTTCGGTTTCATCTCATCTGCTGGCCCTCCCTCACCACCATCAGCGTCTAGATACTGGGAGATTCTATCCTTTCGCCCTGGAAGATTCTAGCCTTTTCCTTTGTAAACCGTGCTCAGATGTCAAAGGGATCTGTTGTTTCTCACTTCAACTTTAGAAATGATTAATTCATGCTAGGATAATAACTTCCCTCATAAAGACTGTTGCAATCTCTCATAGGTTGTTATTCGTGTGTCAAATGTCATATTTCTGAATCTATTTGTTCTGTAGGAGTATAAAGCTTTATGAGTGGCTCAAAATTTTAAGAAGAACATTATGAATTCATCTTTGCACAATTTGCTGCCTTTGATCCTGAGTTACAAACTTGTAATAAGACAATATAAAGTGCTGGGTAGTCATGTCATTCGTATCCTTTTCATGAAGCATCTTGTAGAATTGATGAGTGAAGAAATATCTTGAGATGCCACTTTGTCATTGAACCAAAGTCATAGAAAAATGAAAATGGATCTTTCCTTATTGAAATAAAGTTAACCTGTTTCTGTCATGTATTATTGAGCATGTTCTTCCTGAGGTGTACATAAAAGATGACACAATTGTGGTTGCTCATGATTCCTCTGGCATACCTCCAATCATCCGATTCCCATGTCTTCTATCTACTTCAGGAATGTAGAAGCATTATGGCTTGCCTCGCTGATAAATCTTGCCTGTTGAATCAACTGATTAAAGGGGTCAGCAGCAGTTCTCCAAAGACAATACTGAATCAGGAGGCAGACATCTAATCACATCTCTGTCTAGCTGCACAATAAGCCAATCACCATCTACACATTCTTGTCACACCATGCTCATTCCATATGTGGTGCTCAGCATCAGGTCTAGAGGACAGAAGACAGGACGCCAAGATGGCTTACTGATCATCAGTAGTTTCATCCTCTACAAAGTGGAGTTTTTGTTCCAAGCCTTGTCATTCAATATCTCACAAATGGAATAGAAAATGGAAGGTAAATGTTCCAACGGGGAAATCTTTTGTGATAAAAAATATATGTTGACACATCTGGTGTCTTAGTAAAGCCTTGCCCTTCCTCATCATGTTTGCCTCTTGTCTGCCTGACATAGATTGTGGGTTCAAACTGTCTCACCAAGGTCTCACCACTGTCTACACACAGATGATTCACATGTACAGAGATGTGTGTGTGTTTGTGTGAATTGGTAGCAGATAGATATATTTGCATTTATTGCTCAGCATCCATCATCCAAGAATAGCCAAGACCTATTCCTACACAACTACAAATTTAATTACTTATCTCAAGTGTCACACACAGAGAGGCCATTTGTACCCAGCAAAAAAACCAAACAAAACAAAACAAAACAAAAAAACACGCCACCTCTTCCCAAAGCCATGGATAAAGCAGGACAACATTTCCCCAACCATCCAAGAGTAGAAGGCATCATTCAGAAACAGATGCGTAACATTATTGCTCTGTACAACCTGCTGTTTGAGGATGTTGGATTCCATCGATTCACAGAGTAAACTGAGCCTTAAGCACAGCCCCTGGTCAGAAATTTGATGCGGCCTTGCCTGAGAGGCAAGCAGTCATTTGCAGCAGCACTGAGAGACATGATTATCTCTGGAATTAGGCGGAGAAAAAAGTGGATGTTATCATATCATGCAAACTAGTTGCAGTATTATGCATCTCAAAGTCAGTTGTCTTAATGTTTTCTACCGTTTTTCCCCTTTTTTTGCCTCCTGGCAGCACAATGAATTTCTTTTCTCTGATCTGAACTACGCTGGAAGTGTCGTGTTTCAAAATTTCAGGACCTTCCTGAACATACATATAGTTTTAACCAAATTATGCATATATAATGATTGAAATAACATAATTAATCAGAATGACATGACAGATACAAGAGATGATTGAAACTGTCACAAGAAACAAGTGTTGATTATTAGTAGAATAGACTTCAAATTGAAAAAAGTATGTAGTAGTGTGTAGTTTAAATGTATTTAAAAATATAAATCATTGAAATCTTTGAAAGAATCATCTATACATCAAATTGTCTCTTGCAAGATAGGGCTTATTGAGCATTTCAACAAAGGAGTTACTTTTTCAGCTAGTCACAATCCAACAATTGGTACTAACTCAAGGACAAAAACTGTATCGGGCAGAAACACTTCATGTGTTTTGTTTTTCTAACAAAAACATGAAGAGCTGTGAAGCTTTCTGTATAAAATGAGCTTAAATCAAGAAAGTACCAATAAAATGTTTCCAAACACAAAAATCAAAACCAGTCGAAAGAGCAGCCTTTTGCTTTGATGATGTGGTGAAAATATAGTCAATATTTCTTTTATTTGTTTTGTTTTTTGCAACAGGCTGAAAGAATACATGTTAAGGAAGCAAAGAGCCCAAATTCCAAAACTGACCAGTGCATGAAGAATCTGTTTTTTTGTCTCCTAAGCCCTTGTTTTTACAACTTGCCTGAGGGAGCAACTACAGTAAGTTGTTTGGTTCACCAGCCCCATGTGGCTTTTTGCTTTTAAATTGGGAAATCCTTATCGTCGAGCCCCATTTATCTCTTGAAATAAAATGTATAAAAACCTGTCTTAGGACCAGTATGCATACATAAGCCTGTCATCTGCACAGGGAGACCTTACTGTACCAACACCACAACAGACTCTCCAATGCTGACAAATTCAAATAAGTCAAGGGATTAAGAGAGAATGCTCCCTGTTAATGTGCTATTTAAATGCAAAGAGTCATTCTGGCTCCTCTCATTAGTTTTTTTTTATTTTTTTTTATCCTGGGCCCTGGATCATCAAAGCCAGTAGTGTTCAGGAGAAACCCAGCAGAGCACGAAAAGAGGAGAGGGCAGAGGTGGAGGCAAGAAAGCATTAACAGTTTGAAGTTTTGCTCAGCATCATGTTGAAACCCCAAGACAAGATTGATGGGAGAGGAGCCTCTGAAGTCTTACTTCTGTGCACACTGGAATGGTGCTGGAACACATAGCTGAGAGGTGATTTACACCAAACCCAAGCTGGCATTAATGATGACTTCCCCTTTCCTGACCCCTAACTCTTTTTAATTTGCATGGAAGTAACATTGCCAGAAACTTTCAAACGGAGTTGGGACAACTACTAGAAAAGTGTATTGAGCTGTATTACTCGGTACTGACAAGATTAAGTTTCACCCACTGAAGCTGCACTTCAGCTATACATAGCATTTAAGATACGTAGGGGTGCACAATATTATCAACACATCATTGCTATCAGCAAATATTTGCTTTAAGCTTGAATCATCTGCCAATGTGCTGATTTCCACAGGTGTGACTAATCGAATAAAAGGCCCTTGCTGTCTTGACTAAATGTTCAACTATGTCTCCAGCATGAAGCTGCTGTACACAGTGCAATGTGAACATGTCCCTTGGGTCAGGTTGTAGCCTGAGAAAATTCAAAAAATGCGGTACATATGGAGTTTTGTGTGAATGGAAGTGTCAGAAATGGACAAGAATGTTTATCGCAAAATGAATAATTATACAAATGTAAGTGTAGCCAGCTGATATATGCAGATGTTCTTCCTTTCAATGTTGGTTATTTTTTCAATGGTGTTTTGTTTGAGTCCAATTAAGATTACTGTTTCACTTGTTTTTGTTTTCCTCGGTCACGTCATAGTGACAATGTGACACCATTTATTAATAGGTCCTGTTTACGTGTGAACAGCCCAGGCTTTTCAGAGTGGAGGTAGGTAAATACTCATATATTCTGTAAAACATAAATGAAAATCTGGCATACTCTAATTTAGATGAGACTTAAATTGCAGTCTTGCAATACTGTCACCTGACGCTGATCAATGTGTAGTCAGTCGCATTCAAGGTAACTTGAAGGGACACATCCAACAAGGACACTTGTAGGTATTAGAATTTTCATGTAATTTTCGTGGATTCCAATGCATGCATTTTATCTTGTGTCGCAACAGGCAAGGCCATTGCCATATATATATATATATATATATATATATATATATATATATATATATATATATATGTTTTTTGTTTTTGTTTTTTGTATGTGTGTGTGTGTGTGTGTGTGTGTGTTCAAATACCATGGGCTTCATAAGCTTTTTTATGTCTGCATCTGCCAAAGGGCTATCACAATAAGTGTATATGCATAATAATGCATAATTCTTTTCCTTCTACAACAAAAAAGACCTGGTGATACCTGCTATAAGGTGGGGAGAAAGTTGAATTGGTATTGATTTATATTTGAAAAAAGCTCCTTCAAGGACCTAAATCTTCCAACACCAACCTGTCTACACATTTTTATCCTTAAGAAGAGCATTTAAACAGTTGTTATTGACAGCAATCATGACTGCTTTGTCACAAACTCTTCCTTTGCCATTATGCATTCCTGTGACACTATGATAAAACAGGAAAGAACTGCAAAGCTGAAGGGTGTAACACGTCCCATTTTTAGCTGCAATGTTTCAAGGCATTGGTATTCCACCGGCTGGCAGGCACAAATCAATATTATTGAGCTGCTGGTGCCCAATAAACTAAGTTGTTATCTCAGCTGTGGTGTTCTTAGCATCTCTGAAAGAATTTAGAGTCCATGGAAAACTTTGAGGCAAAAGTACAATATATTATAATAGGTTTGATGCATATTCTTTTCAAGTTGTATTCACAGATCATTTACTATTGATGCAGGGAAACATGACATGCAACACTGACATCATTCTTGAAAAGAAACCACATCGTTTTCCAATCATTTTACTTCCAACCTGACTTCAAATCAATTATGCATTGATGCAATGTTATATTGACAATGATGAATGTGGAAATTTAGTGAGCATCTCAGAGTTAACCACTTGTCTCAGTAGAGTCTAAATTAATCCAGTGCAGATGAAAATCTATGTCGGTGCAATACTAATACCGCAAATAACTGGGGAATAAGATGTGTCAGTATCACTCAATAATACAAATCAGGGTGTAAATTGATATGTTTTCTAAGACTTCTTATATTATGCACAAAAAAGTTCCATTTCACTTTTCTCTTCTCAGTTTTATTCCCAATTTAATCCGTTTTTTGTCAGAATTTCATCTTTACCAAGAAAATCCCTCCACCTGACTGGTGTGGCGTATCAACATGCTGATTAAACATCATAATTACTGCCTGGGAGGGTAATCAACTGGTCACAAAAAGAATACACTCTAAAATGTGTTGTTTTATAACATAACATGATATCTCAGATGTCAAAGGCTTTGAGTGTCCATTTGGTACATTGACTGGAGGGACATCCACCAGAGTTTGTGCAATGAATGCTCATTTCACAAACATAAGGTGTTTCAACCTTCATTTCCAAGAGTCCATCCAACCGACTGAAGACATGATCCTATTCCCTAACTGATGCGGAAGACCAACATCAATTGTCATGCCAGAGCCCAATAATGTCACTGAAAAAACTGGCATCACTACTTCTCTCTTCTTTACCACAGAGTGAGGTGGAGTGGTGGCAATGCCTAGCTAGGTTGGCAAGTTACAAAAATGTATGACACTGCAGCCACAAAGCGAACATCTCAGTCAGCACAACACTGATTGCTTAACCACCCCAATATGATCCTGGTAGGATCATAATTAAAGAACACAGTGCTTCTCAAATATGAATCAAGATTCTGATATTGCATTGCCTCTTACTCACCTCAGATGTTTTCAGAAACATAATTCCAGTTTACTTTCTACCCTAAAATTAAGGTTTTGTTGTTGTTGTTGTTGTTGTTGTTATAGTTTTTTTTAACTTGCTGACCTGTTGGACACAGTCAAGCAAAACCAAGTGCTGCCAACAACATACTACCAGTCAGAAAGATCAGTCATCCAACATGCCAGGATATGAGGCTGACACATTCTGTGCATATACCTATAGGGTCTAGGGCAGTGGTAATCAACCTTGCCCTAGTCAGGAACCACTATCACAAAAAATAAATAAATGAATCAAGCAAGAGCCACAGTAGAAAACATCTCTTTTCTCCCTAAAAGCAATATTTATTTGAGATAGGGATAATGGTTCTATGTCATTAAGGAATTATTAATCCACATAAGAATTATTAAGGAATGTTCTGAAGTGTAGTCCATTAACTGTAATTTATTACAATCACTGCAACCACAAATTCCATTACTGGCGGTGTTTTAACAGTTTCAGCAAAACATCCATCCATCCATGAAGGGCCATGGGAGGCTGGAGCCTATCCCAGCTGACATTGGGCGAGAGGCGGGGCACACCCTGGACGAGTTGGCAGTGTGTTGGACCATACTCCGACTTGATCACTGGGGGAAGTGAGGATCGAATCAGCGGCCCTTTGGTTGCTGGACAGCCACGCTTCATCCAAGCCATGCTGCCCCTTTTCAGTAAAAAAAAAAATCTACATTTGTTCATTTCTGACTGCTGTTGGTTTTAGCTTATATTTAGCTTCTTGTAAAAACCTTTGTAACAACCAGTTACAAAAGTGTTGATTTTATTGGTGCTTTTGTTTATTTGTTTTTGTAATAAATTAGGGAAATGTTATGTTTAAGTAGAAAAAAAAGATATGGGTAGAAAAATTATCAGAACATTGGCAACTAAATTATTTCAACAATGATGGCTTTTCAGTCTGTTGTCTAATCAGATGCTCTGAATAGTTCTTTTACTGTTCACTTCACAGCCAAATATCACCAAGGGATAAACTTGTTGCCAGTTTCTCAAAGTCTGTCTCATTCAGCCAAAGACAAGGGAAAGTTAGTTCTATGCCAGTTTTTTTGCAGAGCAGAGTGTTGTGGGATGTGGCACATGCTGTGGTACTTTGGGTGGAAACCAAGTCGTTGAACCGCCATGATTAGTTCCAGCGACCGCAGCACAGCAGTAAATTGAAGTGGACTTTCAGAAACTGTTTTTTTTCCCCCAGATTTTTATTTTATTTCATTTTTTTTTATATAACTTAAAATAACTACAACCAGTTAGAAAAAAGAGCTGAGATGAGAGTCAGGATGAGAGACTGACACGACAGCAATCAAAATCTTGGATGGATTTAGTACTGTCTGTAGGTCACAATGTGACTGAAAGGCTAAGTAACAGGGACAGAATATTGACAGACATCCACCTACAGAGATTTTTGGCACTGCACTGACTACGGTGACAGTAAATGATTCGTCACATCACACAACCCATGGCCCCTCAAACAATGAACAGTTGAAATCACATTATTTGGGGGAACAAAGTAGCTCTAAGGGGCAATAGGAGGTCAAAGCAGGTATTAACAGACTTGAGTAAGAGTAGATGTAGATTTTGCTGCTGACAGAGTTTATGCACAACCCCATTAAATGGGTACACAATGGGATAACCTGAAGAAGGGCCTTCACACAAGTGAATAAATCCTGTTCCCATCCAGCAGGATCAATGGGGTATACCAAGCATCCCAGCATCTGACCATCATGCCTGAAAATGACCTTCTCTCATGACAGAAATGCAAATCAGAGGCAGCCCCTAAGGAAATCCAGAGAGTGTCATCAGCAGTGACCCATGTTAGACTGCACCAATCGAAAGCCCCTTTCACACTGCACCAAAAATGCAGGCCAACACAGGTTTTTGGACACTCTTAAAGGGTTGAAACGGCATTTCAACACGCGTCGACCGACTCACCAAGCGACCCGGGTGTTTAGCTGCTCGGCTCGACGCGGCTCACCTGCAGTGTGAAAAAGGTCACTCATGTCGTCTCAGGTTTCACACGATCTTCCTGTCGCATTCTAATTTTGTCACCTGGAGCTTCTTCGGCTCCCTTCCAGACTACCCAAAAACTCCATCATCCTTCGTTGGATTGTAACATTGTAATCCACGCAACGACAATGCTAATGTTCGACTCAACGACGTCCATGTTGTCGTTTGTTTACCTCTCTGTGTTCCGGTGCACGTTTATATGAAATAATGACGTTGTCAGCGCGATGACATACGACAGAGAAAAATACAGGCACGCAGCCCTCACAGCGGGAGTTCAGGTCTTCTGGAAGCTTGAATGCGCCCTAATGCCCAGAAAACGTGGGTCCAAAAACCCACATTGACACACGTTTTTCAGCGTGAAAAGGGTATAAGAGAGATGGTTAACGTACTCAGCTGGCCTCAGGGGGACTGTGTCTGTAACACTGGACCAAGAAGTTCACAACGGTGAATGAATTATGAAATTTCTGATGTCTGCTGTTTTTCCATGAGATGCCACGTTTTACCTCAGCCAAGAGTATACACCCAGCATCATTTACAGTGTGCTTGCACAGCATTTCCAAGGAAAAACAGACCGCCTTAAATAAACATACGCAAAATGTTAGTGCAAATTGGAAGGCAGGCCGCCTGTGTAGACGCATGGCAAACTTAAACAGAAAAGCACCAAGAGACAGAATGTGGAGGAAAGAAAAGGCTGTCAGGCAGTTGGTGATTGGAACAAGGTCTGAGGTAATAACACTGTTTGGCATAAAAAACTACAGAAACCTTGTGAGCACACAAACAGGTTCTAAGTCCATTTCAGCATCCATTAATGTTCAATGGGGAGTAAAGCATGTTCCCCCTTCTGGAAGATAGCAACTCCTGGTAAGAACAGGACAAATTACCTTGGCCAGCAAGTGATCTTAGTTCAGCATTTGTCAAATTCCTCTAAATTCTGTAAGGTTATCTTGTTTTTAGTGCTTGAATCATCTTCTAAGCCTTTTGAAATCAGAGGGGAAAGATGTATGTCATGCCTCACCAACAGACTCTGGACAAAGAGTCCTACTCTAAAACAATAGACTGTTTTTGGACCTACACGTACATCCAAAGCCTGAATAACCACATGTTGCCAGCTGGAGAAGACAAAGAACCAGCTGAATGACACACCCAACATGTGCGAGTGCCAGCTAATCAGCGGCGCTCCCCCAAAAGCACTCAGCTCTCATTGGTTGAAATCCACCACAACCTGTCCCAAACTGTGACGTCACCTAAAGTTATATCAACACAGAAACTCCAGAAACTCACCACTTCTGGCGTGGACCTTTGCTACAAATAGAGAACCCATCACTGATAGATGTACCAACAATAGCCTCTTCTACGACTAGGCCTTGTCCCACATGGTAGACACTCTTAGTGTCAGTCTTTGTGAGAAGTTTCTGTGTACATGATTTAACTTCTAGGCCTACAGATTTCCCTCGCCGAACGAGCCGATTTCCACTCTGCGCATTGAAGAAAACACAAAAAAAGCCCTGCCGGATTGTCCCTCTGACCTGGTTGTTAATAAAGCCCTACCCGTTTCAAGAATGAGGATAACAAGGACCTCGCTTCTTTTAAAGTCAACCCCCTAATTCCCTGCCGTAAGCAGCAATAAGATGCCCCGCCGGAGACTAGCCATCTTCCCGGAAAGACACTGTAGCCACTGATAGCTGCTAACCAACGCCATCTCGCTTGCACAAAAGACACAGAGGACAGATTAAACTCATTGCTTCAACTGCAGGAGAGTAAGAGGCTTGTAGCTCTGGGCAGATTTCAGTGATTACAGTGTGTTATGGACTGCTGCTGCTGTTAACAATATTGTGAAAACATTGTTTACATTGTTGTTGCCACTGTTTGCTTGTGTTACCATACTTGAGTGAACTGAGATTTGAGCCGTCTGCAATAGATCAAACTTGCGTTGCTCTGCACTCCTGATTGAGATCAGTACTGGCTGCGTTAGCTAAAAGTCCAAAGTCATGCCGCAACATGACTTTCTGTGTAACACAGAGAAATACTGCTCCTTGACCATGAATTCTGAGCACTGCTGCTGAATATCTCTACCTCTTCCCTTCCAATCATGCACACATACGTACGCATTCACACATACGTGCACACATCCGAGCACCACAGAGTTTAAACCTCCCGCTCAGTTGTCTCCATTTGTTACAGTCAAGTGTTACTGGCGAGCCACCATTAGACTCTGCAACCCTCCTTCAGGCTGACCCTAACATGACATCACTGTGACAAGTCACACCCGCCATCTTGCTCTACACACACACACACACACACACACACACACAGACACACACACACACATTTTTTTGTGAGCTATAGTTGGTAGTACGTAGTTGTAAAATATAGGATTTAGCAGACAAACTAATGTCAATTGGAGATTGATTTTGCTGATCTTTATAAATACTGCTGTATTTTAAAGAGAAGTTGTGAGTGTTTTTGCTTGCCTCCACTCCTTCTCTGTTCACTGTAGAAATGTCAGCATTTTCCAAATATTGGCATTCCTGGATGAACACCTTTTGAGACTGCATTCGTGCTTTGGTTATTGGTCCAAATCTTCCAGTGGTGCCCCATTTATTACTAATTTTGATTAATAAGCTTTATTAATTGCAAGAATAATTAATAATTATCTCTGATAATTATCAATTCCTTCCTTGAGATGCCCCTGAAAAGCAGTTTGATGGGCAAGTGACAGAGAGGTCGACTGCGAATGTTGACATATTCATAGAGATGAATATTCTGCAGAAGAATCTGTGAGTTAAACCATTCAACATTGAACTAAGTAAACAGTTTTCAATTTGGATTATTAAAAGTCTAAGTCCCTCTTAATACCTGGCATTCTTTCATCTTTCTCTGATGAATACCTGCAGAAGTGTTTTCAGTCGCAATCTATCTCATCACCTCATTTGTGAACTGGTAAAAAAACAACGATGGAAATGTATGTACTTCTGATTGCTTTTTGTAGGACAAGAAGAAGCTATCTTTAAAAACTGGAATACTGAAGAATACTGAGATGAACACAGTATTATGTAGTTGCATTTATTTCAGCTTTCCTTGGGCTGCTGTCCAAGCTGGATGCAGTCAAGATTGGTGGGAGAGGATTGTAATGAGGAAATTCACAGATGAAGACTGGCTGTCAAACCTATGTATATGACAACAACTTTCACTTTCCAAACATCACTACAGGTGAGGATGAGCAATCCTCCCTGTTGCCAAATTGATGACAAGTTGTGATCTATAATATAGATCATTCAGAGCAGAGAATATGTGTCTAGAAAACACGTGTGAGATAAAGCGAATACTGAGGATAATGCTTCATTCTCCTCAGAGGACAAACAAACCTAGCAAACAGAATGACTTTTGGTTAAACCATGAGGTGAAGAGTCTATTGTCCTCAATCTATTTTTGTCTTGTGAAATGCTGAGCGAATGTCCTCACAAGTGTGTAAATGAATGGAATCTCTGATCGAGGTAGTGATGTGAAAAAAAGAGAGTCAAAATGAAGAGTGCAAGCTGGCAATGTTTCCTTTGTGGTCTTGTTCGGCCTTTAGATAGTTTAAGTGATGGTTTTTCACCACAAAGTTTCCTTTCTGTCTTTAAGCTTATTTGTGCTCCCAACATAGAGAGCGACATGGCTCAAGCGAACATCTAGTAAACAAGGGGGTTGCTGGTTTTATCTTCACATGACCATGTTAAAGTGTCCTGAAGCAAGGTATTGAATCCATAGTCAACCACAGGCGATGCAAACACTGGTGCATCAATCCCAAGCCCAAATAAATAGGGAGGGTTGTGTCAAAGGGGCAACTGGTATCAGCATCACTGACTCAGCCCTGAACATGTTTGCTGACCAGCTCCTGATTCTCATCAGGTAAATGGTAAATGGACTCAATTTTATAGAGCGCTTTTCTACCTTAGCGGCACTTAAAGCGCTTTACAGTGTCATCACATTCACCCATTCACACACACACACACACACACACACACACACACAAACACACACACACACACACACTGATGGTGAAGGCTGCAACCTACTCATCAGGAGCAATTATGTATCTTGCTCAAGGACACTTCGACATGGTCATCACGGTCGAGGATCGAACCAGCGACCCTTCAGTTGCTAGCGTGACCACTCCAACCCTGAGCCATGCCGCCCACGGTTCAGTGCAGAAGGCAAATATTCTTTTGATTTGTGAATGCAGTGTGACTCCATATAATTACAGGCCATAATTTAGTGAAATCTAGGACAATGTGACAGAAAAACAAAGTGCTAGAAAATAAGATTAAATATGTAATCACCAGATCATTGTACTTTTTATGTCTTTTAACTAATTATTGAGGATAATACAAGTTAAAATGATAATACCAAGTTTGCAGAGTTTCCATCACTCCTGCAAGGCTTGTGAAATGAACTTCGGATGGCTGTGAAATCATTTGAAGTTGGGACTTGAAGGTTGACAGAATACTGCACAAACAGTTCAAACCAGTTGCAGTAAAGGTGTTTTTGTTAAGTACATCATTATTTTCTTTTGAACGTTCAAAGAGCTCCAATAATGAACAGTCTGTAAAAAAACAAACCAAAACAAAAAAAACACATCAGTTAAAAGCTGTGGCAGATATGCTTGTCAGTAGACTGATGCCTTTTACAGTTGCAAAACAGATTTTATGAATTCCATTTCCAGGTTAGTGGTAAATAGCCTAGTACTTAGTATGGTGATCTATGGTTCCTGTTTGTTTTGACAAAATATATACTAACAAATACATGTTTTAGGACCATGGCTGAGTTACAGTACACGCATAAGGCAGGAACTATTGGCTGATGACACTGGCTTACTGTCAGTAAGTGTACTTCCTCTTGAAAATAGCATGTCAGGGGTAAGTCGTCTTTCTTGGAAACATTCACTGTACCAAAACAAACTCAAGGGCTCTATTTACATGCGGTCAAATGGCAGAAAGTAGAACTTTCCTGGTGAAGGCAAGGTTTTTCCTCCCTTTTGCTCTACATTTTGATAGCATGCTGTATGCCTCAGGAGAGTGAGTAGGGACATCATATAGCACATATGCTTTAACAAGGAACATCCCCACAATGTTGCCTAACATTTTATTTCAGTCACTGCCTAAACACTGACTATTTTTCGTTCCAAAAAAGTAACAAAAAAGTAAAAAAATATCCTAAATTACCTTACCTCTATAAGTTCTGGTAATGTATAAAAGAAAACATTTTATTTTAATGTTTTTCTGTAATGTCACGTCTCAAGGACATTTGGTGAATTTTGGTGAATTATAACACCCCTCTAACAAGGGATGTACCATTAATGTGTTTTTATACTTGATATGAGTCATTTAGGAGTGGTTATCTTTAGCTTCAATCTAATACTTGTATATATGTATTTATTTCTAAATTCCAAGTTTCCCTTTCCATTTAGCTCTCTGCTAACTTTAATTTGGATATAAAGCTTCCTAAATGTTACGAGACCAAATGGATAAAATCAATCTACTGAGTGGTTGGTCAAGCTCATCAGTGAACACTGAAACCTACCTTTGAGAAGATCTGGGGTTGGGTGTGGCCAATTGTATGTCCTGATCAATTGCCAGTCAAAGTCGTCTTCTTGGCCTTGACGGTAATCACACAAACCAGGATCAGAGTCCTCATCAAACGTGCAGCCAGCTATTGAGAAAAGAATGCAATAGTGTCAATAGCAATGCAGTGGAACAGAATTTAACACTTGCAGGTATTAGTAAACTTTTCTGTGACATGACAACAGGAGAAGGTTGTACGTCGCTTTGGACAAAAGCGTCTGCTAAATGAAATTGTAGAATTGTAGAATTGTAGAATTGTAGGGTTGTAGAATTGTAGAATTGTAGAATTGTAGGGTTGTAGAATTGTAGAATTGTAGAAGGAATGTGTCACTGTCTTTATGAGAGAGAGCTGAAAAATGATTGCTCCGTTATATCACTACAGTCTCAAAATACATGAACTCCTGCAGAATATTAACAGCTAAAAACTACGTTACAGCTAATGGTAGTAACCAAGTGGCCAACATGGCCTGAATCTCATATATTCACTCAAAATCTAGAACCAGCTTTGCCAAACTTAGCCCTGTGGTGCTAAAATGACGAAATGATGAAAATGATGAAAAGTTAGAATTGCAGACATGCATTAGAAATAGAGAGGAAATCTTTCAGAGCGCTAGCAGTGGCACAGGGTTATGACGTAGTGACGCTCGCGCAGGTTTAGTGAGGAAAACCGTGCTTTGTATCACTTTGGCTGCGTCCGAATTGCCAAGTGGCAACCTACGTCCTACTGCTACGACCTACAGTTACAGCCTACTTCTACAACCTAAACACGGCGGTACCATTCGGACACCCTTGAAGATTGGTGGTGAAGCACGATCTGTGCTGGCAGAGCACAGATACCGCAATTCGGTAAACAGCAACAACAAAAGCCCCACCTGCTGGCCTGACTGTTGTACTGCACCCCACTCTGAATGCACCTTTCACTCATTCTCTACTATTAAGCACATTAACGCACCTGTAAAGGTGTGTTCACACGCGTCACGTTTGGTGTGAACACAGATTAGTCATCAACAATGACTATAAATGTAGGTGTTGCATGAGAATGGGAGACTGTTGGTGGCGCAAACTTGGCTTGCGGGTCCACAGGTTTTTAGGGGACGAAGAAGAAGTCCGTGGTGCATTGTGGGCCAAAGAAGCTCCGTAGGATGCACCTGAATCAATCCACAATGTTGGCGTGTTTAGGCTGGAATTTAAGTAGGTCGCTACTCGCGCCAGTTGTGGTTTCAGACAGCCTCCGACCTACTCTGTGACCTACGATCACACCTACTTGGCAATTCGGACGCAGTATTCGATCGTTCAGTAAAGGAGGAGCCAACACTTTTCAACCGTCGCCATAAAACTTCAAACATGCGACTCGTTCTTTCCATCATTAGAAGGGGTTAAGATGTATGAACATGATGGTAAACAACACTGTGATTAGAAGGGAACTTTAGCCAATAACAGGTCCCACCAACTTTTTTTCATCTCCGCGGGGGTGCGTTGCTCCGAACCCACCATGTTCACCCTCTCACACTTCGTATCCACTCTCAACTGTTATTGTTTATACTGACACCACTGGACAGGCTGCCACAGAAACGCTGCTGTCTTGCCTCCACCTTCCCGACCAGCTCGCAAGAAGTGAACCTCTTTTTCTTTGACATTATTTTGCGAGCGCAGACAGCGGAGACCCAACTTACATGAATTTGCGTATTTATAGGTGGGCGTAATGGGGGTGGGCCCGGTCACGCCGACATCTACGCTCAATTCCACGCTGATTGGGACGTATCAAGGAAACGTGCGTGGATTCCGGCGCTTGCACATATTGATACATCTGGATTTTTTTGTATGTATGCAACTTTCACGATTCTTGCGACTGCAGTTTTTTAGTATGAGATCCACGCAAGTATTAATACATGAGGCCCCTGGTCCTTTAAAATACACACAGGGCAGCACCAGCTTGTCATTTATCCCCTGAATTGGCCCTTGTGTTGTCTTGGTTTGGAAGACAGGACTTAATCTTGAAAACATGGCCCTCTGGAATACCAGGACCCACTTCACTAACAGCTCGTTTTAAGGTTTGGCAGCCATGCTGCTTGTATTAAAGAGCTACTCTGACTTTATGCCAGCTTCTTCTTCATAGTATCCCATCTGCCCCACTCGGTTGTTTTTTGTTTTGAATCTCCATCTGCTTTCTTCATTAATATATAAGTTTGGAGTACTAAGAAATATTGTATGTTGCAATAAACAACTGAGGCAGCTAATTTTGACCCTATTTGCCAACCAAGCAGAATAAACAAATATCACCATCCCACCACCAGTGAGCCTCTCTTCCCTTATGCCTAGGGCCAAGCAAGTGTTTCCGGGTGTGTAAGCAGATCAGAGTTTTAATTGCTTCCTGTGTGAGGGCTGCTTGTTGTGCCTGCGTCAAGCCCAGTTATATGAGGATGAGAGAGCCGGGTAGAGCATGGCCCATGGTGAAGTCCTGCTTTTCATCGAGAGCCCTCTAGCACCAGGAAGAAATGTCACCATCAGACACTTTCCACTAATTTCGCTCATTAAAACTCATCCTTGCCAGCCTCCTTTGCTTTTAGCACACATATTTCTCTCGGAAGCCAAATGAGCTTCTCTGGCAGCAGGAGGTTGAGCCCACATAATTAGAGAAGCCAAATGCATTCTTACTGGTGTGTGTATGTGTGTGTGTGTGTGTGTGTGTGTTGTTTATATTTATAATGAATCTGTCAGTGTCACACAAGCTTAAGTTGTGGCAACTGAGGCATGAGGCATGAATTGTTTGTGTAGTAGCAAAAAATGGTCAATGTGGGACAAGGATTGCTTGGATTTTAACAAAATGAAAACCTGTACATAAGAAAAAGGAGCTTTTAGAATGTGAATTGCGTATCAGGAGTGATAACATGCCACCATTTAACAGTGCCAGACCACTGCAGCCATGCAGGGAATCAACAATGGAAGTGCGAAAGCTGAGCTTAGTGAACCACTTTTACAGCTTGCAGGAGAACAATGAGGGAGAAATAAAGACATCTGTAATAACAAGGCCTCTTTCTCTTGACAAGAGTAGAACAAGCCATGAATCTACCTTTTCACACTGAAAAACACGTGTCGCGTTTGCTCGGCATTAAGGTGCATTCAAGCTTCCAGAAGACCCGAGTTTGAACTCCCACTGTGAGGGCTATGTGCCTATATTTTTCTCTCTCGTACGTCATCGCGCTGACCACGTCATCATTTCACGTAAACATGCGCTGGAACACTGAGAGGTAAACAAATGACAACGTGGACGTCGCCGAGTCGAACGTTAGTGTTAGTGTTGTCGTTGCATGCATTGCAATGTTGTCTCTTTTGCAAAGCATGCAAACTCGGCGCAGATTGGAAAACATCCGAGCGCCAGTGCAGTGAAGGATGATGGAGTTTTTGGCGAGTCTGGAAGGGAGCCGAAGAAGCTACAGGCGAAGCCTGACAGGCAGCACAGTGACAAAATCAGGATGTGACAGGAAGGTCGCGTGAAACCTGAGACGACACGGGTTGCCTTTTGCACACTGCAGGCGAGCTCGAACTGCTGAGTCGACCCTTTCAGAGTGCTGAAAAACCCGTGTTGACCCCCGTTTTTGGTACAGTGTGAAAGGGGCTTTGGAAGAGACCTCACCTGGTATTTGTTATCAAGGCCAATTTTTAGTTTAGTCTAGTTTAGTTTATTTATATTTATAGAGCACTTTTCATACAGAAACTGCAACACAAAGTGCTTCACAGAAATAAAAGAAAAACAGGCAACATTAAATAAAATATAAAACAATCCAATAAATGTTAAGAACCCGGCCTTCCCAACCCACATGACCACATACATGCATTTTAATTTGGGTTGTCTTAACGTCAACACATAGGTGTTCAATAAACATATAAACACATACAGTATATAATTTAACAAGGACAATGATTTATGATTGCTCTTACAAATATAACAGTGAGGAGGAGCAGAGTGGTTCACGGATGGAAATCCCAGTAAGACAGATGCTAGTAGATAGTAGCTTTTGCTGCTCATTCAAAGACCTTAAATGCAAATTCTATTCAAGCCTCCATTATGAGACACCCTTTGACTTTATTTCTCATTGGCAGATCTGCTGTTCTTTTTTTCTTTTGTAACAAAAGGAACAATCTTTTCTATTTAAAGAAAGGAGCTACGGTACCAACTTATTTTGCATATGAATGATCAATGGTGACAACATGAGTTACTCTTGTAAATCTCCCTTTACTTGTAGAAAAAATGTGACATACCTTGGACTGGTAGGCCCTATGCAATTCCAATCTAAATTCACATATTTTCACTTCTAATCCAGGTCGTATTTCCTGCATTATTTTGAAAAGATATCTCTACTGCCAGCATTTTAGGGTAAGATCCATGTAAAAGCATAACTAATTTCATTTCTTTTATTCTAAGCATTTCCAAAGTATCGATTATATATCAAACAATGGAAGATCTGGATAGTATAAAATATTCTGAAGGAAAAATAAAAGATTTATTTTGTATGGCGAGTCATTGTATTGATCATGATAAGAGCTTAAAGTAAAGGTAGAGGAATTCAGTTCATAGCATGACTAGCAATCTCATCCAGTGTTGATAAGGCAGCTCCATCTGTTAAGCTCATTTCCCTAACACGTTCAAGGAACTTCTCCCAGCAAGTCAGCTCATCTTGTGCAACCAGTGGCACCACTCTGCTGGCCCTTCTTTAATCAGAGCCTTTCAGATGCAGCAGCTCTGTTGGGACTGGGGAGCCGGGGTGTTCTGCCACCCGCTTCTCATGTTTGGTTTGAGATAAAGCTCAGCTGCTGCGTGATTTGCATATAAGCGTGTATAGGCAATGCATCAGACTTGACAAGTTTACTTAGAGTGGGGAGCAGAAGGGTGGGGATGCAGCTGTACTGCTCATCCATACTAAGCCAACAGAAGGGGCATCAGAGCAGAACGTCTTCATAGGCCATTAATAATCACCAGCGCATTTTCAGAAGCCTTACAAGTGAGGAGGACAGGAAGAGTGCAAGAGAGGATGCCAGATAAAGAGGAAGAACAAATAAAAGAGTATATTACTTTTAACATCTTTGATAAATTGTAAGGTTTGGTCAATATTGGTTTTTGCTTGACGATATCAGGAGAATATCAGCTCAAAGACAGAGGGGAGCAAATATTTGGATGTCTACAAAGTCTTTACATGTCATAAAAATATTCTCTGATGACTTTTTTGCAACTTCTAAAACTGCATTTTGACAATATCACTACACCAAGGGGCCAGTTCTATTCATATACATGTGCACCTCAAGCAAGTAAATGCCATTCTCAGTACATCAAAACTGTCCTGTTAGTAAGGGAAACGTGAAAAATCTGTCAACTAATGTTAGCAAGACATTTCTTTACCAGTGTGTTCAGAAAGGTGTGTAATAACATTTATTAAAAAGTTGAAATTCAACTCCATGGGGAAACCCCAAAAAAACCTGACCAAATTCGAGGTATCGATAAATGGTATTTAAAAACAAATAATTCAGAATCATGAAAAATCCCTAGTTGGACCCCTCAAAAGTTACTCAAGTCCAATTTTAAGTATTTTTGAATTTTTGAAAATTGTTTATTGGTACCTTGACTTTGAGCAGTTTTTTTTATTTTTTATTTTTTTTATGAGGTTCCCCCCGGGAGTTGAATTTCAACATTTTAGCACTTGTTATTACACACCTTTAGAAAGAAATTGGTGAAGAAAATTCTTGGTAACAATTTGGTTGGCAGATTGGTCGAACATCTGATTAAATTCCCTTACTATGTTGACTTTTCTAATAAACAACCTAAAATTGCGTTTCATTAAATTTTGTCCAGTGAAACACAGTGAGCCTCATGCTTTAATGTTTTCTTAATTTTTTCCTCATACCAGAATTCTTTCTGACAAAGAGCAATAAAATAAAAATGAGAACATCCGACTGTACAAGGGATTCTTCACAAATCTGCGTGTTCCTACCCACCTGATGACTCATTTTTTATGCTAAATATAGTGTGTCTCAGGTCATGTGCAGTGAGCATAAACCCTTATTAAGTCAGCAGCAAACCCCAAACCGAAAAACAATGTGACATGTAAAGTTAAACTCAGGTTAAAGATTACGAAATAAGTAAAGAAAAAATACCTGACAGCAAAAAGCAAAAAAATAAATAAATAAATAAAATAATAATAACAAGTATTCTTTTAGAATAAAGCTTTTTTACCTTGAGAGTTATTATTCCACAATCTAACCAATTTGTTGTGACACACTGAAAAAAGCAAAATGAGTTGCTGACTGGTTTCAAAGATATGGTCATCTCAGACGTGAACAAAAGCTGTCTACATGCTGTGTCTGCAACTGCCTACCGTTCAACGACGTATCAGTCCCCACTCCACCTCAATGTGTGCATGTCAGCTGATTATGCACCTCCTGCTGGGACCGAGGGTTGTGTTGTCATAACCCATGGTAGTCAGTGGGTCACAGATCTAATTGTTTATTGAAGTTGTGTTGAGTTTTGGGGGGCGGTGTGGCTCAGAGGTAGAGTGGCCGTCTAGCAACCAAAGAGAAATATCCTTGAGCAAGATACGGTCATCCTGATTGCTCCTGCTTCCTTTTTAATGTCTACGCCTTTCATTCTGTATTAGAGGAACAGTTTAGTTTTATGTGTTTTATATATATATTTCCTTGTATTTGATATTTTTAAGTGATTTTCATTGCTATCTGAAATTATTGTCCATCACCTTCATAATCTTGTTTTTTAAATATGCCATTTGGATTGGATTAAATTAATTTAGACACAATGGGGATTTTGGTCTGTGTGTGGCTCGTCTGCGAAATAAAAAATAACACTTTCAGACAGCTAAATGGCTCTACAACTATAGCCAGGCTTCAGCATGTCATCTTGCACAATCTGAAACTTCTCTAATTCACTGGACTGGGCAGAGGCCATAAACACACAAGGCAGCGAATGGTAAAAATCTAATTTCCCTCTCACTTTTTGTGCTCGGGTTGGGAGGGGATGGCAAGATTGGCACCGTAGGGCATATGCTGTTGTGTTAAATTGTTTCATTACTGTTCCACAATGGGCTTGTTGGCTTCCAGCAGCTCAGGAAAATCCCAGGCCAAGGCCATTGCTTTTTGTAGCTGATCATGCTCTTTTACCACTTTTAATAGCTCAAAGAGGATAATGGATTGACCTTAACTGCCTCATAGCATCAAGTAACCATGGACCACCTACAGGGGTTTACAGGGTAGCTGATCCACACAGCTGAATGAGCTGCACTACAGAAGTGAAATACAGCTCCTGCTAAAGTTAGTAGTAGTAATTTACTACATGATGTTCTTTAAATATGATTAATCTCCCACTCAAAAAAGAAACAGAAATCAGTGTGGGTCTTGTAGCCTGACTTAACACCATGGTTAGAGTACAGAGAGATTGAAGTGGTAGCTGCATGATATTCCAGCAAGTGATATAGAAAGATAACCAAAAGCAGCTGGTATAGCCCATTACAGATATATCCTTTTTTATTGTGGAGGCAGTATTGTCTCCCAGAAGTTGGTTGAGGAAGGCTTAGTCTTAATGTAGACAAATAAGCTACTTTTCATTAAAGCAGAATCTTTCCTTTCATTTCTTATTTCATCTTTCTGTCCGCGGCGACACCAATCTGAAACAGCACTCTAGAACCAGTCTGAACCGCAGAGTCAGTTAATGGTATTGTTCTAGATGTCATGATGAGAGGAGCACATGAATAGAGGTTGATGGAGGGGTTGTTTAGCACCCGCATTACTGCACTGCCTCTGCTCACTGATGAAGAGAGGGATGAAATGATAGTCATTCCTCTGCCATTACGTATGAAAATTTAATAAAGAGTGCTGGAGGAGACACTTTTCCCTTCCTGTGTAAAACTGTTTTAAGTAGTTATGTCAAGTGTTTTTGTCCCCTGCAACAGAAGAATATTCATTCTGACTGACCTAAATGCATTAGTTGAAAGCATCACATTATCTGATTAATGGTGGTGTATTTGAATGTAATACAGTCACAATGCCTAATTTCCCCTTGCTATTAGATGCTGCATATTAACAAATGTTGTTTAAACATTTCCTAAAATAATGGGACCTCCAAAGTAGCCTGCATCTATGTACATAACATATGTAGTTATGGAAATGTCATGCACGGCCTTCCACAGCACGATTGCATGATGTTATTAAAAGCAACTACCCTGCAGCTTTAATGTCCATTTTCATTCAGTCACATGGTAAAAATAAACGCTTTGAATCACCCAAGGCAGTCATTGTAAAGCACAAATGAGGGAACAACTTTGCTGCATTAAAGCTGATTGTGATGGTTATTTACTGGTGTTTTTTCTTATGTAGATTGCAGAGTATATTCTGTGCTCTGTCCTGTATCCCATGGGTGATCAGCTGCAGACACAGGATATGCAGTGAGCCATCTATTTTTAGTATTTATTTCTACATTCTTGATAGAAAAAAAAAATCAACAATGGAGATGGTATGCCCAGAATACTAAAAATTGAGATGCAGTGATTCAGATGCCCCTTCCCAAGCATAAACACATGCACGCATGCACGCGCACTCCCACTCGCGCGCCCTCCTGTCGTCTGTCCTCACTGCTGCACAGGCTGCTGCAGATCGTCCCCTGGTGTTATAGGCAGCGACAGGACTGTGACCTCCATTACTGATACAGGCACCACATTGTACAGCCTTGCTGCCATAGCTATCTTAACAGGCACATTGCTGGACAATACATTTTCACCTGTCACATGCAGTTCTACATAAAAGCACACAGGTTGCTCCCAAAAGTAATTTACAAGTTCCACAGACAAGTAGCCCAACTTTCAAAAACTTTCTGAAAATTCCTGTAGAAATTTGGTATGAGATGCACTTGCGAGTTTGTACGCGCTTTAGTACAGTTATGCTATTGTACTCTTCACTTTCCATCAGCATCAAACTAATTACACATGGCTTGCTCATCCTGCATCGTGGAATCACATTCAAGTTAGACACTTAAGCTCACAACAATTATTTGTGAGTACTTGAAAAGAAAACACACCTTTTCAGCAAAGTCATGCTGTCACTTGGAATTTGTGTCAACATTGTGCAGCTGATGTGTCTAGTTTAAGTTCAGAACTTTGGGATGATGATGATGATGATGATGATGACGCATATCGGAAAATTTGTAGTGCTCACAAAACATCTTGCTAAAGACGACCAATGCATGCCTGATTTGATGCACAATATGGTGTCCTTTCATACTTTTGGGCCACTTTTGCAGATATTCAAAAATCTTTCTGTGACTTCTTGTGCGACAATATCTTACATTTTGCCATTGCCCAATACACTTCACTGAGTCAACTCCAATACAATAGACCGATCATAAAATCTGCATTTACAAATAGTTTTAACTGATGCTGTCAGAGAGGTTAAATTCCACTCGACTGATCATAATTGAGGCTTTAGTTAAAGTGATGTTGAACTAGACTGCATTATATGTTTCTCATATTTGTATCAATTTAAATAGATGAGAGAAGCAGGATATTAGACGGTAAAATCATAAGTCTACCCACTAAATGGGAAGTTGGATATATTTTTACTGCTGAAAAATACTACCAAAGCCCTGTACTCACCTTGCATATGAATGTGCCAAGTAAAACATTCATGATGGTATCAAGTACAGGACGACTGGTTCAGAGCAGTTGTAGCATCCAAGCCATAACAAATTGAGGATATTAGCTACTACTAGCTGTCATATGTGTAAAAGCTGTTGCACTGAAAATTAGTTACAAAGTTCATATCAAAAGCAGTCATTACCACACAAGCACTTAAAAAGTCAGTATGGTCGCACTTACTCTTGCACACAAAAACATTGTGCTAAATTCACATAATACAGCACCATAACCATGGTGATGAAAAGCCCTTTTGAGAAAAGATCAGTGCTCCTTGGAGAGAGGCGTACTGTCTTTGCTTCAACTTAATTACAGCTCACACTTCCCCTCTCACTCGGCAGAGGAGAGAGAGCTTTGATTCAGATGCCCTGTAGAACACTTGATCATTTCCTTCTGGTGGCATTGTTTACTTCGTTCTCAATACTTCTACTCTTTTGAAGTTGTATTTTTCACCTTGCATCCTTCCCTTTACTCTGAGGATGCATCAAGTCTTTTTACTGGTTCCATGTCTCACAATTTGGCTGTACATGTAAGCACACTAAGACATGGAAATAGAGTGAGGCAAAGACTCAAGAGGCTTTGCATGACATTATGAGCAGCCGATTATTTAGCCTCACACTAATTTAAATGAACACTCATAATAGCAGGTTTAGCTGGTAATAAGAGATTATTTCCTTTTTTTTATCATGATAGAGGAATATTACTCAAATGTCCAAAATGCAAGCATAATTGCTCTTTAGACTATCATGAGCTACTAAGCAGTTGAAGACATTTTGCCTGCAGTTACTTCAAATAACCTCAGTTTCTCAAAGGAAAGGAACAAGAGGACATGCCAAGAATAAAAGTAGATGTATATTAAGTGAGTATTCCTCTCGACAAAAAAAACAAAACAAATGCTGCCCTGTATTCGCTGGGTTCCACACAGATTTAGAAGACAATCAACTGAAATGAATAGAATACATTTACTCTTAAAGAACTGTACATGTTGTAAGTGAGAGGTAGTTACGATAGCTGCATTTGAAATCATGTCTTTACAGCTTTATTTCAGGTGATTTTATAGCAGCCATACTCTAGATAATATTATGTACACTATATGTCAGTGTGTCACAGTTCTGTGAGTGACATTGGACACTAACAATATGAATACAAATGTGCATTTTTTTTAAATATAATGTAATGACACCTATGGTTAGTATTATATCACTTACAGTTTGTACGGCTGCCCCCCAATTGTTTGTGAATCGCTTCTATTCGACAGAAACTTACCAAGCTATTTTTTCTTCTTCTCCTCTGATTTTTGTGTTATTTGTGTGCATTATATTGACAAGGAAGACACAAAGGTAGGGGTAAAATGTAAATATCAAAAACTACTAGATGATTATATGGTCTACACACCGTCTGAAAAACACACTGCAACAAAAAGGACTCCAATGCATAAATTACGTGATAATTCAGACTCTCTTATTGCCTCCCAGACAATGTGACTAGCACCTTTATTGTGCTTCACAGAATCGCTCTTTCCCCAGCAACAGCTGCACAAATATGTAACTACTGAACCCTGGACAGCAGCTCCTGATATATCGTACTGGAGACAACTGTGAGCAAGGAGGCGTGACCAGTGTGTCTGAGATGTAGACCTGTAATTACCACAGTCAGGGATACTCTTATGTTCCATAGCCTGGACTTGACACCTTCATATGAGACCTGAGAACCCACAGCAGCAACAACAATGTCAGCGCTGCCTCCCGGCAGATGATAACCTCGTTCCCTGGGCAGAATAAGCAGATAACTGGTACTTAATCATGGTCATACAGAGGCACATATCTGATATGCATGGCTGCTGAGTCACTAGGGAGGAGTTAAAATACACTAGAGCAAAAGAACGGAAATACATAGGGCTGGAGATTTGTGCTACGTATAAAGGCCAACACAGAAGCAAGTGGCCACAGCCCACATTGCCATCTGTGCCATGGAGGGTCTACATTATATAACCTAAGAGAAAATATTCAATCCAAAGAAGCAACTGTGGATGAACATGCAGCAGGGATCCATGTGTGCAGGCCCAGAGGCTCATGTATCTGTCTTTAGTAGAGTAAGCAAGGAAGGAAAAGTTGATATTATGATAATATCTGTCATGACACTTAAGCTGCTGCTCTCTGCCCATCACTTTGCCTGGATCACCAAGTCCCTCTGACAGCCTGGATGGCAGTCTCATTTCACATTTGCACTCTCTCAAACACCTGCCAAAATTTCAACAGGGGATTCAACCAGAACAATGTTATTCTTCATTCAGTACCTCTTTTGTGATTTATCACAGTTTGCTGCACTAAATTCAGTCATGATCACAAACTATGAAAGAATCATTGGCTTTGTTTTGGAATTGCCTTCTAGCATGCTGCTTTCTACTTATTCAAACATCTTCTAACATCATCTAATACCTTCCAAGTCAATGAATGGTTAGTGTGTGTGTGACACTGTCCACCCTGAAGGAACAGTCTACTCCAATTTCCCAAAATGCTAACTACTGTAATCACATATCGATAAGGAACAGGGGTATTTTTTTCTTGCGCAAATATCATCTAATCCTGCATACCTTGGTAAAATATAAGGAGGGTATGACAGTAAGTAAAAACAGATACTGCACAGGCTGACCTATTTTAGGTTCAGATTTCATTGGTATATTGTAAAAAAAAAAAAAATATATATATATATAATATTTTAATATATATATATATATATATATTAAAATATATATATTAAAATATATATATGTATATATTTATATATATATATATTATAATAAAATATTAGAGTATTTCACCTGTGTCTTTCCCAGAGTATGTCCAGGCTGTCCCTCCCAGAGAGTAAATCCAGCAGTTTTGGTCTTATATGGAGGGAATTTCCCTGAGCTGTCTTCATGTCTATGCATCAAAGCAACATATTGTTGAAAAAGCAGTTTCACTGGCTATCTGAAACACCAGCTATTTACACACTCTGTTAATAACTTCATGAACAGGGGAAGATACTTAGCTTCATTGTATGCTCTGTAATTGCAGTATTTATTTACAAATTATGCAAAAAGAAAAGTAAAGACAAGAAATATCAAATAGATACATTTGATCAATTACATTGTAATGAAAGGTAGAGGAAGTAGAGGTTACAAACTGGAAACAAAAACAATGGTGATAGTGGCAGTATACAGATGCTTGGCAATCTGAGAAAATGGAGAGGTGTCTGCTGTAATTACATTCAATTGGGCAAATAACAGTCCACTCCGTTCAGAATGTTTATGGCTATCAAGAGACAAAAACAGAAAAATACAGGGATCATGATGCAACCTGTGGCAGCAAGGGCAATAAAATGGCAGCAAGTACCATACATATGAGAGAAACAGCACCAGCATCCATTCTCAAAGGTCAGAGTGAACAGACATTTTGGCTGAAATATTTCAGAATGTCCAAGCCCACCTTCAAAATTTTATGCAACATGTATGTATGGATGATGTATGATTCCATCGCACAAGTGGACCAGCTGTGCAGAATACAGAGTTGTGGGAGAGACATTTTGGTGTCAGTAGGAAAACCATTAACTGTTGTGGTCTATATTCTTTCATGAAGCTTCAGTAATTTATTAGTATAGCAGTGGGTTTCATTTTTCTTCTTGTGGTACCTTATAATGTTACAGCTTCCCTATATTTTTAAGTCCTGGGGTCTCATTTACTCTAACTTAGAGACTTAACAAAATAGCATACGCCACCACTCACGCAGAAGTTGTGATTGTTGAAAACAATCCTATCTACTGTATATAATTCTCTAAACTCTAAAAGGAAAGTCATGATGCAAATAATGAGGTGCAAGAGTCAGTTTGTACCCTTGCCATCAGGGAAGACATTCAGCATTATCAATGACCAAACAGACTAACAAGCAGTTTCTTCCCTTCTTCCCTAGAGCGTGTGCCCATGCACACACACTCAGACACACATATATACATATATATCATTTATTTATAGATTTTTCATCTCACTTTGACTATTTTTTTTCTCCTTAAACTTGACTTTGGTGACTAAGACCTCACAAACATAATTTTCTTTTATTATTTACAATGACAATAAAGTACTGACTGACATGTTCTCATATAAATCTAAACCAGCAGTGTTATATTGTGCTTGTGCTTGCAGTGAGTCATAACTATTCCATGGGTACCTTTCAGTTTGAAAGATATAAGCCAACTCAAATCATCAGTCAAAGTGTGCTCAATATTTCATTAGTGCTTTCTCACCATCCCATTCTGCAAACATAGAGCAGAGGAGGGAACCAGACTGTGGTTGATCGAATCAAAGAAACCAAGAACAGAGCATCAATACACCCTTCATTATACATCCAGCCTTGATTGGGGCTCTATGCCCTGCTAACATTATGTCAAGCTCTCAGCTTAAAGAAAAAAAAATGCACAGCCTAAAGGCAATTCCATCCATCGTCATCCACCGCTTATTCCTTACTAGTAAGGGTCTGGAGCCTATCCCAGCATCTACGGGCAAGAGGCGGGGTACAACCTGGACAGGTTGTACCCCATCGCAGGGCCAACATAGAGAGACTCACATAGAGAGACTCACATTCATACCTACGGTCAATTTAGAGTATCAATCAGCCTCTTCCCCAAATTTGGACGGTGGGAGGAAGCCGGAGTACCTGGAGAGAACCCACACAGGAACAGGGAGAACATGCAAACTCCACACAGAAAGATCCCGTGCCCGAGCCAGGACTCAAACCCGGAACCTTCTTGCTGTGAGGCCACAGTGCTGACCACTGCACCACCGTGCAGCCCTCCTGAAGGCAATTATTTCAAGTATATCATGTAGATTGTGCATTGATGTGCCTGATTTCAGCATTAATCTTTGAATTGTAGTCAAGGGGGCTATGGGGAAAAATACCTATAGGCCAATTGTATTCCAATATCTCAAAATAGTAAAGATGACCTTACCAGGTGCCACTAGCCACAGATATGCTACCATACAAACAGACAGGGACATCTTCACCCCCCATCCAAGAGGTTACAAGACAGATGGAAATGTTGATGGACTCAAAGTTTGGAAATATCCCTCACTGGGCAAAAAACTACCTTAGCTGCAAAAGCAGCCCAATGCAATAACCTGGAAGATTAAGAACATGTCAAAGTGAAGGAAAAAAAGTGGTTGATCTGAACTCCTTCACCTGCAGCTATTGATCTAGCTCTATAGAACTATCCTTGTTAATCTATGTTGAAAATAAGCATAGCCATTCCTACAGTAATTGCTGCATATCATATACATTTATGAAGATATAGATTCTTCTAATCTCCTCACGATGTCAGATCAATGATGTGCCCAACCTATTAAACACCAGATTCACAGCATGCACAAGTCAAAGTCTGCTTTACTCCTTAGTGACTTAGTCTTTAATTAGAATATCTGTCATCTAAATAGTGCATCCCCACACTCCTCAGTACTCACCGGCATCTGAGCAAAGCACATAACAGCAAGTAATAGCAACAAATACATGGCGTCAGTTCCAGCAGACACTGGTACATTGAGACAGGTAGAAAGGACCCTGGAATCCCAGCAGAATGCTCATAGATTATAATGACCCTAAACTCTGTGCAGTACAGTGTGTTTTGGAAGGAGGCCAGCAGGGTTGAACCATTGAGGAGTAGATGAGCTGTAGTATGGAAAAGGAATTGGGGAGCTGTCAAACTGGCCTTGACTCTAGCCACTACAGAGTAAATCCCAGGCCTCCCACTATTCCTACCATCCGTCAGCCCTCAGTCTCTCTCATCTCCAAGTGAGAGCTCACAGAGAAGGCTGGTCAGCATGTCTGTGTGTGTCCACCCATGGAGAGAGGCCTCTATTTGTATTTCAAGGCAGCATGAGACAGAATCAAGGGGGAAAATAACAAGGATGTTTGGTGGACAGCAGTATGTGATAATCCTGGAGAATAATAACAAAGAGCATCAGGACAAAGTTTTTTGGAGGCTCAACCCAAAGCCCTCAGCCTTGTTCCAGTGAAGCCACTGACCGCTTTCTGGGCTTTATTCAAAATCAACTGGATTGGAAAAAAAGGGTAGTCTTATAAATCTACAGTCAGTAAGATTAAGCATGAAAACAGCATATAGTGTCTATCAGGCTTATATCCCACCTTTCACCTCTGACTCAGCGCAAAAAAACCCTTCATTTAGATGGGATCAAAAATGAGTAACATAATGCATCGAGTGAGATAAACACAGGCCTCTGGATTGTTCTTTATATATTGGGGATAATATTCATTATCATATCAGGACTATCTGTCCTTGGAAAAATTGTGTTCTGAAACAATTGTCATTGTTTGCTTGTTTTCCCTGGGCTTTTATTAAATTACATCAAATGGCTAATTTATTGAGTAAAGCAGAGAGAATGTTGCAGTCGTACCTGCTGCAAATATATATATATATGTGCTCGATGCACTTAATTTCAGCCTAAAAACGCTACAACTGCCATCATGCCATTTTCATTTTAGCCTTCACCCACATCTCACTAATAATGCAGGCTTTCTGAGGTGACTTTGAAATCTGAAGTGCATGTCAAGATGACAGTGATGGCGTCACTATTCACCGTCAGCCAGAGGAAAAAAATGCAGATTTTACAAGCTGATAACGATTTAACATGACAAATAGATTGATTTTTGTAAATATATTCAAAGTAGTTCCCCTAATATGCAATTTATGGATCATCGTAATTCTCTGCATTGCTACTGATAGTTCTGATGCTATTTGAACAACCTGGCAGGATCCACAAAATGTTTTTTGGCTGCTGGGTGCTGCTTTCTAACACATTCATTGTTTTTACTGCACTCTATTAAGCTTTGAAATTGCTTTGAAACTTTCCCCTGAGGATCACTGAGTTTTCCAGACCAAACCCTTGTTATGTCAGGCGGAAACTCAACATCATGTGCCAGTCTAAGAACACAATGGGTGGCAGCTCTTAAGCAGCAGTGCTCAGCTGCAGCTCAGCCTTTGGAGAATAAAAGAGTATAGCATATACCTTGAGAAAAAAAATAAGAAATTCAGGTATGAAAAGTATGAAAGCTTCATAATGAAGAAATGTACCTGTTGCAGCAACAAAATACAAGATGTAAGATAAACAGAGATATGCAGAAAGAATGGGGCAAAAAAGGAACAACTATTTATTCTCCATCCACCAGTCACAGTATCTTGTGTAGCTCATTTTTTTGATCAAAAGTATATGATATTACAGTATCATGATACCATGGGCAGTTAAATGATACAATTCATTATTAATAATAAGGATAAAACAAAACCGGAGAAAGAAGCATTGTCAAAACCATAATAAAAATATCTCTCACGCTCTCTCTCTCTCTCTCTCTCTATATATATATGCTTATAATATCTGTATAAGAATATATTCATATTTTTACATACTGATAAACACAAGCAAACATTTAAAATATTTTAATTTTTTATGTTCAAATCAGTTGTAAAAGCTCATACATCATACATTTATTGTTCCCTAATCATTGACCAGAACAAAAGAAAAGTTACTTGTGCATTACCATCGAATCAATTAATCATTAATTGATTTGGATGGCATGCCAATATTGTCATACATCCCTATCCCTATGCTTGATTTTTATACACTTTTATTGATAAATGATCACTTACAACAGAGCTGTGGGATGTATTTAGGCATTTATGATGCATCTTAGGAACACTCCTTGTTAGAGAAACACCTAATGAAATGAAAAAAGTATTTTTTCTTTGAGGTGAAAAAGTATTTTTCTGGGTATTTCTCCACTGAATGGTTTCTTTATTTATTTTTTGTTTGTTTATCTTCAACCCATTTTGCCAATTAATCTTCCAATTATTTTCCATACTAACATTTGGTCCATAAACTGTCTGTAAATGCCGAACCTTTGGATCATTTCATTTCAAATTAATCACCTGTCCCTACCAGTAATACTTCAATTCAAATTTTGGCATTTGGGCCAATTGCCCCCCCCCCCCCCCCCCCCCCCTCAAGCTGGTAAAGTGTTTACTTCTCTCTTTTGTTTTTGTTTTCTTTTTAGTTTTGTCTGTAATTCTTTTCCATCATCACTGTATGTTATATTGACTTATATTTGTATTATTTGGCCTGGACTAATAAAACGTGACAACATGAAACTATATCGATATGCAAACAGCTACACTGATGAAAAACACACCACCTCAGCCCATCACACACACACAGAAGTGAGAGGTGTGGCAGACTGGGTGTGTGCTGTGGCAGGAAGACTCAAGTGAGTTTAAGAGCTAAGAATGTTGAAAGAGACTAACAAGCCATGGGAGATGAGCAGAGGCAAGAGAGAGAATTGGGTGTATCAATAAAAATCTTTCTGTCAAAGATGGACATATTGTTAATTGTCAAGTCATCTGAAGATTTCACCAGAGGTTTTGAAATGCTGATTTTTCATCGTTGACTGTTTAAAGCACCATTTCTACTAACAAGCAAAAATCAGATTAGGATCCATCAATTTGGATGAGAATCTTATACGAAAATGTACATTTTAAATTTGAAAATACTTG
The DNA here is from genome assembly GCF_037954235.1 of Aulostomus chinensis. Classification (NCBI taxonomy): domain Eukaryota; kingdom Metazoa; phylum Chordata; class Actinopteri; order Syngnathiformes; family Aulostomidae; genus Aulostomus; species Aulostomus chinensis. Next base: position 18,381,992 of record NC_141341.1, on the reverse strand, counting down.
GTGTGAGCTACTACATTAGGGTCAACATCGTTTATGAATAAACCTGAATATAAGATGTCATATCGCCTAATTAGTCCTGACCGGGCACTGAAAAAAGAAGTGTTTGTGTAGGGAATGTTATCAGTTTACCTGGTTATGAGCTAACAATACAGGAATATCTTTCTGGTACATTTGATCATCAATATCAGCTTTATAAGATACTATGACCACTGGATGGAGGTTAAATAAATGTTATGTAATATAGTAGTAATTGTAGTAAGAATGTATATAGATTAATAAAATACATCACAGTAACTTGACTTTTTGCAATTTTGAGCTACGTGAAGTTCTTCAATATCATGAACAAAACACAATTTCGCCCTGTGATGATAAACACAAAGCTCTTTTTGCTGTCACAATTGTTTGATATTGTTCATAACACTCCATGATAGTCGCTTGTTCTTCTTGACTAAAGTAAGCAGCATGCGACCTATCCATTTCCAAAGAGTCAAATGATGCATTCAATGCTAAAATTTTGTCAACCTTCCATCCATCCATTGTCTTCCGCTTATTCCTAGTCTCGGGGGGGGGGAACGTACACATTTCACAATTTTTAGGCCTTTATCGTAGAACTGATATGTTTTTTACTATGGACAAACGTAGCCTTTTCACGTTTTGACACGACAGTGCACCTACATTATTAAAAAAAACAACAAAAAACTGCTGAAGTCTTTGGGGCTTGTGTTTTGGGGCATCATATTATGTGTGTAAAGTTTGGTGTATGTAGCCCAAGTAGAAACACCAGAACCCAGTTTTGATCCTCAATTCTGCTCCAAAAGGCTCTCTGAGTGCAGCAGTCCCAGACCCTGATTTTGCCCAGTTTCAAAAGGGGATAGTTTTATCTCTTTTAACCTAGGAAGTTGAAATTTTAGTATGTTGTTCTGTCCTCCATAAGGATCGCATCTGTTGTAATGCAGTACACACTGTACAGCATCAGAGACATTCAGTTATTGATTGCCTGAATGATTGATTTCCCCCAGAAGAGGAACAGCTTTGTTGGAGCAGTAAAAATACACACATCAGAACGACGAAAGTTACATTGGAAAAGAAATGACATGACATTACCAGCACAATATATGAAGAACAGTTAGGATAAATTTAACTGACCAAATAGTTTGGATTTCTTTAATGATATCCTTGATGAACCCAGACATCAGTGTGGTTTGTTCCCCTCAATAATAAATCTGTAATTATAGCGTGAAATGGTGGAACTAAAAGGCCACCTCTGAGTGCAGGAGTGAGCCTCTGTGACGGATGTGACGTCAGCAGACGGCCATTAGTTTGAATCATTGTTTATATTCTTAATGCTGATTGGTCGATCTGTAATGGTTACAAATGGACTTTGTAGGTAGAATAAACATCCAGAAATTAAATGAATTTGTTGATTGTCTTATTAATCAAAAGATAAAGTATTAAAATGTTTGTTTTTTTTTTTCCTTGGAGTGAGCAACAACTTCCGGATTTTCTCACAGAAGAACGGGGGTCAACTTCCATGGTAGCGGATTTATGGAATTATTTTTATTGAACAGCTGTAGTCAACAATCACACAAACAACAACAAACAAGCGTAGCTATTTTATATTTTGATTGTAATTCCTGGGCCAATATGTTTTATATTATTTTATTAGTCAACAGTCCCACAAATATATTATCAACTCAGATAACGACGCAATGGAACGACAAAATACAACAACATGAACGCCATTTAGGTTTCCGTGGTTTGAGCCATAACAACTGCAGAAAACTTGGAATGACGCCAGTAGTGTCCTTAGCAACCACCATAGCAACAGCAGAAACGTGACACTGTAACGACTCTCTTCCGAGAGGTGAAAGATTCATGGTAATAACGAACAAACCAAAGATTATACACAAGAACTGAGCGAAGATTATGAAAACAAAATGTATATTTCTCTCTAGAAATTTCATCAGAATGCTTTATTAAATCAAAACTATCTTGGAATAAGGCACTTTCCTCCGAACATGACAGGAGCGGCCGCCATGTTTTTGTTTGGAGAGGCCCGCATGAAAGAGTCACATGACCTACCAGCGTTCCAATAGAAAAGAATAGGGGAAAAAAACGTACACATTTCACAATTTTTAGGCCTTCATCGTAGAACTGATACGTTTTGACCTGAGGACAAACGGAGCCTGTTCACCTTTTGACATGGGACTGGGTTGATCCCAGTGTCAACGGGCAAGAGGCGGGGTTCACCCTGGACAGGTCACCAGTCCATCACAGGGCCAACATACAGAGACAAACAACCATTCACACTCACAGCCACACCTACGGTCAATTAAGAGTATCCAATTAGCCTAGTCCCCAAATTGCATGTCTTTGGATGGTGGGAGGAAGCCGGAGTACCCGGAGATTTTGTCAACCTTCAACTGTGATAACCTACACTGACATGCAAGTACACGTGTGCTGAAATGAAATTGATTTTAATCAATTAATCAATTTTTCATTTCTTTTTTTTTTTGGATAACAATAACACAAAAAGTATCAATAATAATAGTTGTAATTACCAAAAGTATTTTCTCAGTAGTGAATGCTGCCCCCAGTGGCAGCCAGATGCCCTTGATATGCCTTCACTGCAGCATTCTTCTATGTCACGTGCTAATTAGTTATATGAAACAGCAGCCACCCGAGGACGCAGGTGTTTCTTTCCTAAGGTTATTTGCATTTGTATTGCTGCCATTTAAAGAGAGATTCTTGGCAGAAAATGCCACATCTTATCATATGTGTGAAAGGATGGATGGATGGAAGAAAAGGAGAGGCTGCCTCTAACGATTCCATCCCCTTCTGTGCCTCCAAAATGTCTGTAATTATTTTCATTTACCCCCCACAGACCTAGCAGAGCCTAACTCTTCTCATTCCCCATCCCCACAGAGCAGGAAGTATCCAATCTCCACCTTTACCCATGTACTTCCCCCTCCAACTCCTTTCCTCACCTAGCTTTTGTTACTCCACAGCTAATCAGAACGGAAGCAAGAAATTTAAAAAACAGGAAAATAGAGGAGCAGGAGGAGTGATGAAACCTGAGATGTTTTTCATGCAACGACATTTCACGTCTTCGTCTACAAGGGGTAATTTACTGTGAATGGAGCAGCATGTGCTGAGATTTAGGTGGTTTGCAATTTCACCAGCTAGGGACACATGGAGGAGGGCAATGGGCCTTTTGATGTTCTCTGCTCTGACATTTATGGATAGCAGTTTGAAATAGCATGCATTTATTCAAACATGGGGACAGATGGCATCTCGCACACACAAACACTTGCACAACCGCTGTGTGAAAATATGCACAGACTCACCTAAATAAGAGTATGCATCCAGCTAAACCTTCATCAAAGAGTTGTGAAAGGCTCACCAGCAAATATGCACACCTACAAATACATAGAGATGATAATCCACAATTTTCCCTTCCATGTTACAGTCTGTCAGCCCGAAAGAGTGGGATGATGTTAAAATGTAAATATTGATCTGTTGATGCGTCTAAAAAGCTTTTAATAAACTGTAAGAAGTCACTCAATTTTAAACCCTGAAAAATGAAAATTAAAAAAAGGGGAGAGTGGAAGCTGGGTAAAGATGTAATTAGCTACTTTAAGGGCAATATACTTTTTAATTCATTGCTTTGCTGTAAATGAATTTAATTAGATTATAAGCCACAAAAACAATACAGGGTCTGTATAGTTTGTGACCAATATAATTCATTTTCTGGGAATCTCGTCTCATCTCATCGTCCTCCGCTTATGTAGGTCTGGGTCACGGGGCCAGCAGCCTCAGGAAGGAAGCCCAGACTGTCCTCTCCCCAGCCACTTCCACCGGCTATTCCCGGGGAATCCCGAGGCATTCCCAAGACAGCCGAGTGATATAATCCCTCCAGCCTGCCCCGAGGTCTCCTGCCGGTCTGACATGCCTGGAAGACCTCACGAGGGAGGCGTCCAGGAAGCGTCCTCACCAGATGCCCGAACAACCTCAACTGACTCCTCTCGACATGGAGTGCCTCCCGAATAACCAAGCTTCTCACCCTATCTGTGAGGAACAGCCCAGCCAGTCTGCGCAGGAAACTCATTTTGGCCGCTTGTATTTGCGATCTTGTTCTTTCGGTCATTACCCAAAGCTCATGACCATAGATGAGGGTTGGAACTTAGATTGACCTGTAAATCAAGAGCTTCACCTTCTGGCTAAGCTCCCTCTTTACCACACTGGACCGGTTTAGCTGCATCACTGCGGACACCGCCCACATCTTCCTGTCATCTCCTGCTCCATCCTACACTCACTCGTGAACAAGACCCCAGGATACTTAAACTCCTCGACCTGAGGCAGGACCTCCCCCCCAACCTGGAGTTGGCAGGCCACCCTTTTCCGGCTGAGGACCATTGCTTCAGACTTGGAGGTGCTGATTGTCATCCCTGCCGCTTCACATTCGGCTGCAACCACGTTATCCGCAAAAAGCAGAGTCGACATCCTCCCATCACCCAGCTGCGACATCCTCCCACCATCTGGCTGCACCAAGAAATTCTGTCCATAAAAGTTATGAACAGAACCTGTGACAAAGGGCAGCCTTGGCGGAGTCCAACCCTCACTGGGTACAAGTCCGACTTACTGCCGGTAACCCAAACCAGACTCTCACTCCTCCGATAGAGAGACTGAATGGCCCTTCGTAAGGGGCCATCCACCCCATACTCCCCACAGAGTGCTCCTGGGAACACTGACATAAGCCTTCTCCAAATCCACAAAGCACATGTGGACTGATTGGACAAACTCCCATGGCCTTTCCAGCACTCTAGCAAGAGTGAAGAGCTGATCCATGGTTCCACGGCTGGGATGAAAACCACATTGCTCCTCCTCGATCTGAGGTTTGACTATCACCCTGACCCTCCTCTATAGTACCCTGGCATAGACCTTTCCAGGGAAGCTGAGGAGTGTGATCCCCCAGTAGGTGGAACACACCATTTGGTCCCCTTTCTTAAAGATGGGGACCAACACCCCAGTCTGCCACTCTAAAGGCACTGCCCCTGATACCCATCCAATATTACAGAGCCGTGTCAACCAAGACAGCCCTACAACATCCAGAGACTTGAGAGACTCAGGGTGGATCTCATCCACCCCTGGAGCTGTGCCATGGCGGAGTTTTTTTCACTGACTCTGCAATTTCTGCCCTGGAGATTGGACGAGGCAGTCGTCAGTTGGGGTGCCATCCAGCACCCTTCCCAGGGACTCCAAAAAGGGTGGGTACTCAACCGTCAGGACCCATTCCCCAACCCGAAAGCGCAGGGAAGCAACCCTTTCGTCCAGCGGGGTAAAACCCAACATACAGGCAGAGAGTCTGGGGGCTATGAAAAAGCTCACCCTGGCTCTCCACCTCTCACCTGGAGCAACTTCAGTGAAGGAGAGACTCCAACCCCTCTCAAGGACTTGGGTTCCAGACCCGCTGCTATGTGTCAAGGTGAGGCCGACTATGTCTAGCCTCAAACTCCTCCACCACAATGACGGCTCTAGAAGGAGCATTTTCTAGGAATGTGTGATAATATCAATACTGCAGTACATTGCTAAATTTTTTATCGGCAGGTTACTGTACCGATGTTCCAGCTCCTAGTTTTGATATCAAATGTAAAATATCATGATAAAATTGAACACAATCGTGGCCAGTGTATATTAAGGCAACTTAAGTGTGTCAATGTCGGTTAGAACTTAAAGTGACACGACTGTACTTTTTAAAATGACATTATGGAAGCTACATTAAGTGTGTTCAGTAACCAGTGAAACCAATTTCCCAGTTATCAAGTCCCCATTAAAAAAAAGAGTTTGTCTGAAGAACACCAACAATGTATAGGTCGATGACCACTAATTCTGATGTCAAAGTAGGGAAGTCATCTTTAAAAAAAAGACCTCAAACGCTTCTAACACAACATAGAATATCTACACTACATTGTAATCAGCCTCAATGTCATTTACAAAACCATTCCTAATTTTATGTGAACAAACAATACACAAATATGGAGAAAAAAGTTGCCTTTAACCTTTTCCAATTAAAGCATCTTTTTCAATATCTCTGTGATCAAGCCCTGTCATTGCTTTATACAGCAGCACACAGACTTAAATAAATTGTAACTATATTGAAGTGCAATTAACCTCATTTTGAAGCAAAATTATGTAACTGCATCACTAGTGAGTTGTGAAGAGATTGGTGTCATGCATTTCAAAAGGATTCTCGTGAATAGGAAGTAACATTGTTCTCACATTTCATACCGTGCATTGCCTTTGGTCTAAACCAGGCCAGGATATGCATTAAAAAGCAATGTTAATATCAATGTAATTTTGTGTCAAAACTGTAAATGTGAAAATTACTGATAATAAATAATATCACAAACAGTAATTTTACTGAGTGTACCAAAAATCTGGGATGAAAAGAAACTGATTTGCAGCTGTGTATCAATCAAACATCATTATCATTGATTATGGCAAATCTTTCTGGAAAGTTAATTTGAAATTAAATTTCAAATGAATGTCTCTATCATCTTTTATTGTCAGAAATATCAAATCAAGTGTCAGAATCCTAAAGGGCAAAGTTATGTTGCAAAGATGCTTTTATCTATTTCATACAGGTGTACTTTATGGCAAATATCATTATGTAAGTATTTGTAGGAATATATTACAGTCAGCTTTCAGTCACAGTGAGTTTCACCATGAGCGTGAGGGTGGCAGTGACAGGCATAAGAAACACCACCTATTTCCTTTTTTTCATGTTTCGCTTAGGGAGTCTGGATGAGGAAAAGAGCAAAAACTGAAGGCCAAGGTCTGATAAGGATTTCACAAAAAATATTTCAGAATTGCATGACATTTCAAACTTTGATTTTACCCGTGTGGGTAGATCTGGTCCCTCTGAACATTGATTGTACGGCTACAGTCTTTCTGTTGACTTACAAAAGTGTAATTAGGCACTACGGGAGGAGGAAAACCATTCAGAAATGGATCTTGACTGACAATTAACACTCCAATTATGAAAGCCTTCCATGCTTTGTAACCACAGCCCAAGAAACTAATAAAAGGCATTTAGGTCAAGATTTTTTCTGAGCCAAAAAGGTTAACTTTAGCACATATGATGTCCCATAAGATGTTGCAGTTGCCTCTGTACATACTGTACCATAGCCATCTGTACATTTGTTCATCCCTTGCACATTTTATTCTAAGTCATCTCACAATGTCTTTTTTCTTAAATGAAGTAGAATATCATACAGGGTACCACAACACAAAATGGCAATTTGCTAAAGCAACAAAGACAGACTCTGTCCATGATACAGAAATCCAAATCTTCAGATCAAGTTCAGGGAAGTAACCTCTAATACCTAATCTACTGCACCTGAGGACATTAGCTAAAGAAGATCTATAGACGCTCCTTTCAAATTCCTGCAGTTCTTGAAATATTTAGCTGTTACTTTTAGTACTGTGACAGCCCCCCTTTTAAGGGCAGGCGTAAAATCTCCTCTTGAGGCTTTATGGGAAGGTAGCTTTAACTTGACCACTATCACCCCTAATTTAAAGATATCCTATAGAAGCCCCTGCACTGAGCCTGAGGGTGGTGAATAGAATTGATCTATCATTGTGAAATAAAATTGATCTCTGTCCTGTCCACGTCTCCAGGATGGAATATACATCTGAAGGAAATTTTGAAATAATTTATAACCCAAAATTTCCCTCTTTCATGTCAAAGCAAACATGTGTACCTTCTGAGCAGCATTAGCTCCAGCAACTGTGTAGAACTAGCTGGACAACATCATTAAAGAGTCTGGCTAAGCTTCAGATGACTACACATGACATTCGTTTTAGGCCACTGCAGGAAAAACAACACCCCCTCTCCTTACCATATTAATACATTCACCATGACTGCAGGACATAATGTCCATCATGAAGTAATGAACGTTTTTTTCTTTGGTGTGTGGAAGGCGTATTTGACTTGTCATCTATTGCAGACAACACAGCAACCCATGGGACCTTGCTGGAAAGTCTGTGAAGGAGAAACAGAGGACATTTCACTCTGTAATGATCTATCTGTAAGACCATGTCCTTTCTACAAATAGAAATGCAATAGAATTAAATCATGTTTGTCACACAAACAATGCTTTGGACACCATCATATCCCACTAATAGCATGCCTGTGGAAAAGGCTACAAGGCAAGCAGCATAACGATGGGAAAAAAACGAATAAGAACAAAAAATGGAAAAAAGAAGCAACATGTACTGCATCATTATATCTCAGCTTGGCTCTGCCTTGCTCCAGGTTGTACCATAGTTGAACAGCTGGGATTGTGCCACCCCACAGAGGGCAAGAGAGCAAGAGGAGAGAAGAGGACAGGAGGGGGCAGGACGAATCTGTCTATTTCTTATCTTGCTGGAAAATTACAGTAATGTCATATTATTTTGTATTACAGATGTTTCATATCCAGTTCAACTTTTCACACACCTGATCATGTCAACACAAAAGTTAGAACAACAGGCTCCAGGTAGCTCTGAGCAATGATGCAAGCAATGCTGATCATTGATTTGTAAGTGTCATTCAGTGAGCCAAACTTTCTGCCAGTGCCTGGAAAGGATGACAGGCAGAAATATCTGACAACTGTTGAAAAATATATTTTCAGACAATGTATCTTTAATGTAATTGTCACCGTTCATCCACACTTTAACCAATATATCTGAATGACTTTTGCACACCGTTAAGTACACATTTCATAACCATACATACTCTGTGAAATGTCTGTTCATAAATGATAATCCATGTCAAATTTACCAGTACACAATTACATGAACATGCATACACTCATTGTTCTTCATTTTTACAGACAAGCAGATAGAGTGCCTTCTCAATACATTCGGAGCTCCAGAATCCCACTGGATAGCTGACTGCTGTCAGCTACATTTAATAGATAGAAATACAGTTGCACTTTCTCTGTGAAAAAAAGTACAAATCCTGAAATACTACTATTATACCAGATACATAGCAGTACTGGTTAACATATTTCAGCCTCAAAAGCCTGCAGTTTCTCTTCTCAGTGTATTCCACTTCAAATAGTTAAGGATCAGGGTCTTAGTTTGTCCAGAAGTTGTTTTTGTTTTTTTGTTTTTTTTATGTTACAATTGGGATATTGAGGTGGTGCGTCAAATCAATGCATCCTCCTGTACAGTCGTGCCAGCTATCCATGCTATTCGAGGAAAAAAGTAAATCATTTTCATAATTTCTTCACAGAAAATGTTAAAACCAAACCTAGTTCTGCAGGGTTGGGGCTCACAGCAGTTGGGCAAACAACATTCACAGGTGCTTTAAATCTACTGCGACCAGAAGAGCCACTGAGAAACACTTCACCTTGTGTCAGCATCATGGTAACATTCAAGCAAGAAGCTGAGACGCTCTGTGTAAGGCCACCATTAATGCACTGATCCACAATAATGTTACAGTGTTTGGGTCTCTTCCTGCATATGCATGTTTTCAAGTGGACTGGTGTGTATTGAGAGGAAGAGCGAGGGAAAGAGGGGAAGTGTGTGTGTGTGTGTGTGTGTGTGTGTGTGTGTGTGTGTGTGTGTGTGTGTACGCGTTTCTAATCGACTTATGTTTGCACCCTCTGGGTATCACAGGGTGAAGTTTGAGATGTGAGCACTGGATTAGGCTAACCTGCCAGCTAATGCTTTATTCGGGCTCATAGCCCCAACAAACATAATTAATAACGTACTCTTCTGGATCCAATATGGTGTTGCTTTAAATGGGATTACTTCCTTTTTTCCCAATCTATAGGTTCTGGGAAAAGGGAATAATGGAGGGAGATGAATTGCTGCAACCTGCCTGAGGTTTGGCCAAAGGGTAAACAAACTACCTTTTAACAGTTGGTTTCCAAAGTTTGTAAGGAGAGTTATAACACTCGCTGATGCTGCCAACACTGGCCTGTTTTAAGATGAAAACCAACGTTTCTACAGTATGCTGATTGAGTGGAGGATAACTCATGATCACCTCAACAAATGTATAACAGAAGATAAATCCAAGCATTCAGCAACCAGCACTGAAGCCTACACAAACAAAAACATATGCCTTAACAGATGAGATTGGAGGGGGGTCCTTCCAAAGAAGTTGCTGCCAGGTTGCATCACCTTCAGCCGCTTTCTGGAAATGTTTTTTTTAGGATAGCATGTACAGTACAGTGATGTGTGTTGTCAGACTGCCTGTGACAGTTAGTTGATTAAAATATTATCCAGTTACTGTGTTACGGTGATGGGGTTATTTGATAACAAAATGTTTATTTGCTGGTAAATAATTCAAAACTATAATCAAAAAAGTAACGAAAGTAATATAAATGTACCTTTCATTTACAAAGAACTTGTCTTCAGAGTTTGGCCAGACATTATATTTTCCCCAGCTGCTCATAAAGCTGTTGTATGGGTTTAAATGTAAAAGGGAACGTCAATGCTACCTTCAAAACAAACTCATCTAAATATAATGTGTGCCTTGGACAAAGATCACTCAACAGTAGGCCAGAAGCAGCGAAGCCTCTTGTTATGTGATTGCATGCGATATTACATGGTAAATGGGCTCTATTTATTAGGGGTGCAACGAAACAGGGCTCACGAAACAAAATACCCACGATATGAAATCAAGATCAAAGAAAATCAAAAATTAAAAATGCAAAAATAAAATATTATTCCTTTTCTTACGTACAAGTTGTTGCTGCATCAGTACAAAATAAAATGCTTTTTGCTTTGAAAAAACAAAACATTTGTATTTTTCCCTTATTTAGACTACAATGCGAATACAAACATAAAATTTCAATTAAAAAAAGTGCTTTGTTGTTGTGAACAATGACAACAACTACATTCTTGAATGAAAAGGAAAACAAATATTAAATAATCCTCAGGGCTGCAGTCTCATCTGGATCTATAAATGTCTGACCTCAGTGAACTGTAATATTTAGCCTTCAACAGGTGCATATTCTGTCATGCTAGTAGTGCTCGCCGCAGTGTACGGTGTTGTGCACTGACATAGCTTGCACATGGTTTTTGTTTAATCCAAAATTGTCTCACCGTTGCCTCGTCTTTTACATGGAAAGCTAAAATAAGTCCACACAACCGATTTATTTGATGGAGCGTCCGCTACTTGTTCGACCTTATCTTCCTCCATTTTGAAATTATTGTTTTGCTGCTTCTTCTTCTTCTTTGGCGTTGCTACACTGTTCTTCTTCTTCTAGTAACGTGGATACAGTAGGCGAGAAGGTCAAAAATCATCAGTGTTAGTGGTGCGCAGCGCCGCTTTGCATAGTGGGTTTTTTTTTTACATTGATTTTTACTTCATGCGTCTTTGAATTACATTTCGTTATTTTTTTTAATTTCGTGAAATTTCGGGACGCGAAATTTCATAACACCCCTACAATTTATATAATGACCTCTCCTTCTCAGTGGCAGTTATTTCCTCATTCACCCTCACATCCATGATGTCTTAGGCATCCATGCCTGCTCATCAGAAGAAATAAGTGGTTCTGTTTGCCCAAGACACTTTAATGCGATTTCTGCAGTAACCCAACCTTTAGTCCATATGTTAGACAGCCGCAAATAGTCCACCAAGTCATCCAATCTAGCCCTAGTTAACCCCCAGATTCACCTGTCACTGCTTGACAGGGAATGAAACTGATGACACATAAAGCTAAGAGGAGCTCAGTCTGGCAATGAGGATATGAAGCTTTCCCTAACCCTCTAGCATGGCTAAAGTACAGCCTTTTGAGAACTAGGGCTTCTAAATCTCTTTTGTCACTGTTCCAGAGAACTCAGCTAGGAGACAATGAATACTTCAAAAGGAAAATGTGACCAATTTTTCACATTATATTCAATAATAGTGAGCCACCATTTTATTTCCTACTGTAATAACATAAAAATGAAACATTTTTGACGCACATGGCAAAAGAAGACTTCGAACTTCTTTGGTCATGTGCTTATGTTCTGCAATGAGACTCTTGAAGGGAACTCAGTCATTGTGTCCAGATATACATTAGATAGGAGACAGTAAATTGTGCTGATAAATGCACATTAAGATAAGGAAAGGAAAGGCATTTCACTCAAGACAGAAATTCCTTTGCCATCAGTATAATTGTTCCAAAAAAAAGCTCTAATAGAGGTGGTGCTCATGCTGGTGGTCATTGCAGTAAATTCTTGTCCTCTCTTACCAGCGAGTTTTTCCACCTAAACTAGAAATGTCCTTGGTTCTTGCCTTGTCCTTGGTGCCTTGGCCATCTTTGAGAACAGTAAAAACATTGCCCCTTGTTTATCAAATATCGTACAAACTCACGTGTGATTTATGAAACATGCATGTCACACCAATCTCATTGTAAGAACAAGCGGCTGTTGATAAATTCAGAGGCTGAAATCTACCGTTATTATCATAATAATGCCCCTATAAATGCACGCTTTGGAAGCCACGGACAAAGAGTTTACAACATAGAGAGTCTCAAGCCTACAGAGAAAAAAAAAATTCAGAGGCTTAAATCCGGTATAAAAGTTAAGCAAAAAAATGCAGTGTGACGAGATATTACAGCTGCGGCCGACATCAATTCTCTTCTCTTCTCTCCGACATCAGACGACCCTGTTCGTTGTCTTCACTGTGTCCATGAGACAGATGCAAGGAGACCAGGGTTGGTTAGCACACTCAACGTGATCATATACATGCCTAGTAATATCCAAAACAGCACCTAAAATGTGGGTAGTGGTTCGGTGGGCAGGGCATCAACTATAAGATACCCCATACCCTATTGGAAGGCATTCCTTCAATCTCTTGGTAGAGTCTTTGGCAGATGCTGTGTCTCAGTAATGATTAGTATGTAGCACTAGGCAAGCATCTTGGACACAGATCAAGCTGTAGCACATAGGGACAGAAAAGATGCAATCTCCAGTAATCCTGGATCATCCAGGCCCTGATTGAGGTAAGAGCCAGCCATGTCTCTGTGCATAGCCCATCCTATTTATTTACCCAGACACATTAATGCCAGTCATGCAGGGGAAACAATCGGGGCCCACCGACATAATCCTTACCGGAAGCTGTGTAAAGAACTCAGCACTGCTCAGAGGGGGGTTATGATGACAAAGTCGCATACCGAATGCAGGGGATAGTGTTATGCCATTCACAAATCCTTGAGTTCTTCTGATGAAACTATGTGGCAAAAGCTACTGGAAATTATTCATTGTGCATCAGGAACAAGGCTTCTTTTGCATGATCCAATTATAATGCAAACGAGTGTGTGTGCACTAAGAGTGTGTATACATATTGCTTCAATGTGTGCCTATTTAAGGGTGTCTGCACTTTTTCCCACTCTGTCAGCACTCTGGTGTGACAGAGAGCTGTAAGTGAAAGGACAGGGCAATATAACTAGCTGTTTGTTTGCCGCATTTCCCCCTGTCGCTCTGTCACTCTGGCTCAGCATCAGTGCCTCTGACCGAGATGCTCTGACGGCTCCTCTGTTGGCAGTGTTATGTGACTGACAGCCAGGATAGGCAAGAGGTGCAAGCCGGTGGTTGGGAGCGGCAAAGCTCAAAAAGCACGCATGTGTCTGTTCTTATATGCATTTGAAAGTGCAGGAAGAAAGGAAAAATGTGCATTTGTGTGCATGAATGTGCTGGAAAGAACCAAGAGATGCCTTGAGCTGTTCCTGCTTGTGTGTGTGTGTGTGTGTGTGTGTGTGTGTGTGTGTGTGTGTGTGTGTGTGTGTGTGAGTGTGTGTGTGCGTGTGTTGAGGGGGGGTCAAGAACACCAATCAATTAGCAGCAACACACTTCTAATGTGCAGCTGATCTTTGACAGAAAGATAGAGCTTTGCGTGGGAACAGCACAGCTACCAGTCTACTCTGGCTTCATGTGTTATGCATGCAGGCAGGATAGTGGCACAGCAGGGTTGCTAACTTTGAGTTTCTGTAAAAGAATAGGTTGCGCTTCAAAAACTTGTGAAGCTCACAGTTTACATTAGCCTTTGAAGCTGCATTAAGCAGCCGTCACTCTATCCACCTCTCTTGCCAAAAAGTAAGATCCGCGCAACGCTAATAGAAGTTGTTTTCTGTATATATTGTTCAAACTGACTGACTTACCACAGTTAAAATCTATTAAAAAAAATGTGAGGTTAAGGAGGATATATGTTATATTATGTCCCCATGTTAAAAAAACTGCATTGCCACTGTCAGTTTTTGGCTTGAAAATAATGCATTTTTGCTTTTGAAGCTGAAACCCACTCCTTGTACCATCCAGTAATGTTGTAAAAATACCAGATAGCAAGCAGAAAGGAAGGAGTGAAGGGATGGACTTCAGAGAACTGAGCCAGGATGAACAAGGGCATGACATTTGTCTCAAATTAATGAACTATTAGGGGGGCATAATACTGAATTCATAATTTACTAATACTTCTTCCAACCCCCCCCCCCCCAACCTAATAGCAGAGATCATCAGGCCTCTTGTCTTTTTGAATTAATATCATTATGCATATACTCATCATGATGGGCCATGGCAAATGTACACAAAATATTCATTCATTCATTTTAACTTATCTGCAACTGCAACACTTCGCAATGATTTAAAATGTTAATCATGACTTAAATACCATTCACAGAAGTCTCTGAAAGACAACATTGTAACGGATCATTATTGAAAATTCCAAAAAACAGACAGAATTGGAAGATTATTTGAGGAGCACAAATTTAAGATTTCATTTGTATCTGTAACAGTATGTCTACAATGATAAGTATTGCTACTTAAAGTCAAGTGAGGGAGTTATAAGGTTCCAGTGAGATGTATACAGGGTATGAATGTCATCTGGATTGAGGGTACAGTCAAAACATTACAGACATGTACACTCCGACGCACACACATCCTTAGTCTCATCCAAAAAGACAGGGGAGACGAAGCCCTGAGGATAATGGGCAGACAGGGCTCTGTGTCTTCTTTCATTTGGCAGTGAGAAAAGAAATGAGAGTTAAGGCATTCAGGAGACACATTCTTCAAGTAGACAGATCGCTTCTACAAATATACCCGGTCCCCTGTGGAGAAGCACATTTCTCAAGAAAGACACTTCTCTAAAGATATTCTGTCAAATTTACTAGATGATCAGAGGGAAGAGGAAGAGGGGGAGCAATAACCATCCTCGTAAACCTCTTTGCTTTAGAGAAGAATAAACCCACAATAGGTTTACATACAAATGTATCAGATTTTACCTATTTTTTTCACAAAATCATCAAAACACGTGTTTCTACCAATGTTAACAAATATTTGTAGGTTGTTCAAGGATAAACGGTGTTGATTTTCTCCCTTTCTCTCCTCCCTCCAACAGAACCTGACACATGTTTGATTTCTACATGCAGCATAAAGAATGACTAAATGCCAACTTAATGGAGTCAATGAGTAAAAACTTGTTGAGTAGCTATTCTATACTAAAGTGGGATACACACACTGGGGTGGAAAAGATGGTTGTTGAGATTATAATTTGTCTAATTTATGAAAGCTTATGTATATATATATATATATATATATATACATATACACATATACATATATATACATATATATATACACACATATATATATGTATATATATGTGTATATGTATATATATGTATATGTGTATATATATGTATATATATATATATACACACACACACATATATATATATATATATATATATATATATATATATAAATATACACACATATACACACACACACATACATATATATACAGATACACACACACACACACACACACACACACACACACACACACACGGTGGTGTAGTGGTTAGCGCTGTCGCCTCACAGCAAGAAGGTTCCGAGTTCGAGTCCCTGTGTGGAGTTAGGCTGATTGATACTCTAAATTGACCGTAGGTGTGGATGGTTGTCTGTCTATATGTGTTGGCCCTGCGATGGACTGGCGTCCCGTCCAGAGTGAACCCCCCCTCTCGCTGTAGCTGCTGGGATAGGCTCCACCCCCCCTGCAACCCTCAATAAGAACAAGTGGAAGACAATGGATGGAGATATATATTATCAAAAGAACAAGAGTGTAAGATTTTGGCACATTTAGACTAGCAGCCTACATGCTCAATTCTGAGTAATTGATCTGATCTGATTTCTTTTTTTTTCACATTATGTTTTTTCAATGTGGCCTTTATAAGATTCCAGTTCTAACAGGCCACAGTCCTGTCCTGGCAGCCTTACATTTGAGCAATTACTTGACACCACACACAAGGTGATTCAACCACCTGTCTTTAGCTTCATTAACCTAGGACCCCTCCAGTTTCGCTTTTACAACACTGCCTTGCCAAATATTTCATAATTCTTCACTGGCCCTCCTGGAGTACTTTCCCAGCAGACCTCCATATTCATATACTGACAAGAAATATATGAAATCTTTGGGGTGACTCCTGCCTACTCAGAATTGGGTTACGTGGTGTAAAAAAAAAAAAAGCATGAATTTGGATATGACTGTTCAGACTGTGGTTACATACCAAAGGATCAGAAATGAAATCCGAAATATAAACCCTATTTGCCTATTGGTAAGGATGAGGAGCCCAAGCTGGGGATTGAGATGGAATGAACTGGGTCTGGTGGTGCCTATGCTTACATTGTTCACTGCTATAAACTGACATGGAGTCCTTGTGCAGCAGCAATGGCAGTTTCTTCTTGAATATATCACTGAATCTGCAGAGGAAGGGGTGGTATGTGTAACGCCACCCAAAGCTTGCTGGGAGGACCAAACAGCCTGTCGCCATTTTCTGAAATAGATCTTGCAAGCCTTGTATTGCCAGACTATGCTGTCCAGGTTATTAGAACCAAGTAGCCAGCACCAAGGTTTAGTACCATGGATACCAAGAGACACTGGATGCTAAAGATGAATGAATGCAAATACTATGAATATAAAATTTACTTCATATTGTAATATATCCCTACATTTAGTTACAAAACTAAAAGCTAACATATAAAAAATAATATCTCAGAGTAACACTGGAGGAAATTGCTCTTCCTATGATTCTGTTGTTGGAAATTTCAAAATTAACCACACATTTTTAATACATCAGTGATCCAATTTTAACAGACCTCCATCTTTCCAGCATCAAAGTACTCCTTTAATAAAAGACTTTTATCTGTAGACCAATATATCAATGTAATAATGGTAACATGGTTGCACTATATTGCAGCCACTGAGACTGGAGTTGTAGATCAGGTCCACTGATCAACAATCAGGCCAGTGCTATGAATCTTCTTCTTGTTCACTCCAAGACCATATGTTACAGTTCTTGAAAACTCCTCACTCCAGGTACAGTCCTTGAGTTCATCCATTCACAAGCAGTAGCCCAAGAGCAAGCCAACACAGAGCACCATTCAGCCATTTCCTATTTCCCATTTAACAGCCTCACAGCTGCATCAGGTATACATTGAAGATGGACTTTTGGCACACTGTGCTTCTACAAGGCCAAGTGGAAGATGCTCAGCACCTCTAAGGAGGTGCTAACTGTTCTATGTCCAAACAGACCACACACACTATCTATCTCTCTACAAAAATGAACTTTCTGCTCTGGTATCACAAAGTTGTAAAAGAAGATGAGTCTAACAAGGGTCAAGGAGAATACATAGACTGTGGGCGGCGTGGCTCAGGGGTAGAGGGGCCGTCCAGCAACCAAAGGGTCGCTGGTTCGATCCTCGACCCCGGTGACCATGTTGAAGTGTCCTTGAGCAAGATACTGAACCAATAATTGCTCCTGATGAGTAGGTTGGCGCCTTGCATGGCAGCCTCCACCATCAGTGTGTGTGAATGAGACGAGTGTGTGTGTGAATGAGACGACCCTGTAACGTGCTTTGAGTGCCACTAAGGTAGAAAAGTGCTATATAAAATTGAGACCATTTACCATGTGCTCTCTCTCTGCATGTGTTTATTTATACACAGAATCGATATGTTCCATTTGGGGAGCAATGTAGTTTTGTTTTCAAGTATCATTGACTTCACATCAAGTGTAGTGCAATGATTAAGACAAACAAGACATGATTTCTGAACTTTCTTGCCTACTGTGTAGTTCTTACTGAATAATGATCTATAAAATAAACCTTGTGTTGTTATGCACATTAATGAGAAGCTTCCCTTTAGTGGAGCGGTTCCCAATTTTTTTTTGCCATGCACCCCCTTCTATATCCCTACCAGATTTAATGCACCACAATTCCCCACACCTTGGGAAAAAAACAACAACGCAACAATACCGCATACAGAGTGTAGAAGATAACTTCTTCTACACTTCATCTTAAGATGAGGTGCATTTTGAAAAACCTGAATTCATTTATTAATTAATATGTCAGATTTTGATTTTAAATTTTCCAAGGAAATGTTCATTTACATGTCTTTATTGTGTGGGAAAATCACACTTGAAAAACAATCCAAACCGCCATCACATTTTTTATCTCGTGCACCCCCTAGTGCCAGCTCGCGCACCCCTGCATCACACTTTGGGGATCCCTGCTTTAGTGTGAGTTCACTCTCTCAGTGAGTTTGTTCTAATACCCATAGTCCAACAGACAGAGCTCCACCACAAGAACCGTGCAGCTGCAGACAGTGGCTCTGCTGTGTTCAGCAAGTGGACAACAGACTCCCTATCCTTCACATAGTCATTACGCAGCCTTCTCAGCTTCCTCTCTTCCTAATCTCTTCTTCACTTTTCCTTTGGGCTGCCAAAGCCAGATATATTGTTATTGTATCATTACAAACCCTCTGCTCTGATATTTCTCCTTCTGACTTGTACTTTTTCCCATCACTGCAGCTCTCTTTTCCTTCACCTCACTTTGTTTCTCTTTCTGCAGCAATCTCTTGCTGTCCATCCTCTTGTTTCAGTCCCCTGTCCTTTGATAATGAGTGTACTATTTGGCTTCCCTGCTCTTGTGTTGTCTGCGAGTACACTTTGCCATTGCAATAGGGGTTTAAATCCTTCAGCACAGGCCGCCGGCACTGCTGCGACTAATCACTGGACCAGAATAAATCCAGGGGCCTCCAGTCTTGCCTCCGAATGGGTCTACAGCACTGATAGCAAGCCTAGAACAAAACACCCCCTTTGCACCAATCCAGCAGCAATGAACCCAAAAGGCCTTCCACTGAGAAGTTTAGATGCCTCCCCTCCCTTGGCAATCCTGCCTTCACAAAAGATCATCTCAGCTGCTTAATCAAATAAAAAAATAACTTGTGCCCTCCTCCCAGTTCTTGCTAAAACCACTTCTCCTCAGCCTCCTCCTCACAAATTTCACATGCCAGTGATTTTGTTTTTCATAACATGCAAGCAGAGGCCGATTGCGACGAACATCAATTTCTCCCGAGCATATTTGAAATGTCAAATTATTTCATCTTTAATCCTAACTGTTATACTGTAGTGAGCAACAGTGAGAAGCTCTTGCTTACCTCATCATTATATCCTTACAAAAAGTCTTTAAAACACATCAGGGCAAATGTTGGTATTCTGTGACAGATCCATCCTAAATCCTCACCTTCAGCCACAGGGGCCCAGAGACCAGTGGTAATGAACTCAGAATCAAGAAAATTACAGCAGAATTTTATTCATGCCTCAGGCAAGGTCAAACCCCATACACCCACAGGCTCACACACCGACTCTGTTTCTTGCATCTGATTTTCCCACAGCACACATCAAATCAGGGTGTGCGCAGTCCCCAAGGGCAACTTGATGCAGCAGGAACACTGACCATGACATCTGTACATAGAGTAGCCTTTGTCACACAAACAAAAGAACATCAAAAATGTTATTAAAAATACTATCACAATAAATTAGAATCACCATTTGTCCTTGAAAAACAAGTAAAAGATGAAAAACTAGGTTACATATACAATGTGTGTTATGCGTCAAACAGTGCCTTGACTGATGTCCTTTGACCGCTGGTAATAAATCCTTCTTCGCTGCCTTTCGGTCTAAACCTATTGTCACCATACTGTGGCATGGAGGAGATGCAATGTACAATGAACAAAAAACATTTTCAAAGGATTCTGCAATCTAACTGAGATAGATATGGAATTGTGTGAAGGTTTCGGTATCTGTGGCTCGGCTGCATCTGAGCACAGTTTATGTTTCATGGATATTTTTTCCTGTTTGACAAACACAAACTAACAGGTTTAACTGCCTTCTATAAGGGGATTGTTGCTGCATTATAATTTCCTCCTTAAATAAGGATTTCATAGCAGAAAATATCTGTCCCAAGTATTTTCTGCCATAGGCAATTTTTTTCATAAGAAAAATATACTAATCAAAATAACTATCGCTCATTAATTTCCCCACTGACTGATTGAGGACGTTTCTTCAAATTATGATCCCTAGCAAAAATGACAAGGAAAAAGAGCCATGTACTTTACAGTGTCTGTTAGTTAACGTTTCTTCCAGAATAAAAAGTATAATTTGTGACATAATTCCCAATCCCCTTATGAATTGCTTCACTCTCCCTAAAAGCACTCATGGATATGCAGACCAAGGAGAAGGTGCACATCCACAACTGAACTCTGATCCAAATGCCCTTGGTTACAGCCTCAAATAAAAAGACTTGACTGACTCAATTACCATAAAGTAAGTGTGACATAAACATTTTCTGGAGAGCGAAGAGCTCTTTCTTTCTCCTTTAATTCTCCAACCACTGTCTCCCTCTCTCCCCTGTCTCTATGATTGGCAGATTTAATTAACAGCAGGTCTTCAGGCCTGGCAGAAAGTGGTGACAGAGTTGGTGAGTGGTAGGGGGATGAAAATGTGAATGTCTTTGTTCGTGCATGTGTGTGCGTGTGTTAGTGTGTGTGAGTACATTTGTGTGTGGGGGTTGTAGGGGGTGGGGGGATGTGGTGATTTGAAAACAATTCATAGCCTACTTTTGTGTGCATATAATTAGAGATGTCTGAGACTCATGGGCGTGCCTGTTGAGATTCTGGCAGAGACAATTTATGTGCAAACCGTCCCTCAGGAGTGACAATGACAAACATGTCCCGCATTGTTCTACATATGCATTCCTTTCCAGCAGTGCCCCCAATGGGGATGCTGTAACCCTTCCTTGCACTCAAGTAGCAGGCTTCCAGCAAGTTTAAGTTAGATGTTAAGTATGTGGCAATCAAAAGAAGCAGCAAGAAATTAGTATGTCAGGTACTATAATTGCATAACGGCGATGACAAATAACCTTCTGCCAACTGACAATGAAGATTGTATGAATGTCTTGTCTCCTACATTCATATGTTCCCACATTGATAATAGTCATCCAACCAAAACGTATCCCCATGATCATGAAACATGTTGAGGTTCACAGCTGTCTCAAATGTCTGAAGTGTTTAAGCATGAGATGTGAGAACCTGTGAGTGGAATAGTCATTGTATTATTTGTATAATTCATTCAACTTGCGCCCTGCTCACTTCAAACTAGCTGACCAGTATCACTTGAAATTGACATCATATGTTGAGACTGGCTGCACTGTGGTGCAGTGGCTAGCAGTGTCGCCTCACAATAAGAACGTTCCAGGTTCTAGTCCCGGCTCCATCACGGGATCTTTCTGTGTTGAGTCTCCATGTTCTCCCCGTTCCTGCGTGGGTTCTCTCTGGTACTCCAGCTTCTTCCCACCATCCAAAGACATCAATTGGGGACTAGGCTAATTGAATACTCTAAATTGACTGTGAGTGTGAATGGTGGTTTGTCTCTCTATTTTGGCCCTGCGATGGACTGGCGACCTGTCCAGGGTGAACCCTGCCTCTCACCCGTTGACGCTGGGATAGGCTCCAGCCCCCCTGCGACCCTTAATGTAGGAATAAGCGGAACAATGGATGGTTGTTGTGACTGGTTATCCATGAGGACTAGCTCTACAGCAACTCCCATCTCAGAAAACAGCTGAAATGCAAGCATCATCAGAGTGCTTGCCACAGATGCTAAAATATGTTAAAATCTGACCTCACTGACACTTTCTGTGATTGGCTGTTACCGTTGCACATGTTTTACCAATTAATTCAGAAAAAGCAGCAGCTCAACAACACTCAACCACAGCACCACATGTCTGACAGTCAGAAGTACTTTTGAGAACATCTAACAGAGACCTGGGATTCTTTGACCTCAAGAATTTTTCAGTCCCGAGATCTAGTAAGAAAAAAAAATTCTGAATAATTAAACCAAAACTAGAGAATGCTTTGAAGATTCCAGTCAAAATGTGCTTCCCTCTGTGTTGCTTGTCTCCATTTTATTCAAATGATATTCATATTAAGAGTGAATTATATTTTTGTCCTATGCTCCTCTTTGTGTTTTTTTTTGTGCACTGTAGAGCCTTCAGGTCCAGCATTGCTGTATTACATATTAGTACGTTAATAAACTTTAGCTTTGCTTGGTTGATTCCTCTTGTGCATTCATCTGCTGAGAAGAGGAAGAAAGTCTTTATTGTCACTGTAGAGATTCCAGCAAATTCATTCTCTGCATTTAATGGAGCATGAGTTTGCGTATGCAGCGACACACGGACAACAGACCCTTGGAGGGCCAGGGTTTGATCTAATAAGTTTACAGTTAGACTCTAGTGCCACAGAGCTTCCGATGCCTTCTTGGTTAATAAATGGCTTTTTGGTACTTGTTGTCCAGTCCTTTTTCTAGCTCTTTATTGGTGATAGACTAAAAAAAAAACTTAAAAATTAAATCATCCATTTATGATTCCACCTGGCTTTAAAATGTGTGCCATCATCAAAACTCAAGGGCCAATATTTCACCTTAGAGATTAAAAAAAAAAATATATATATATATATATATACTTAAACAGCAAGGACAATGTACTCTAAACACAGCCTGGGATAAAAATCAACTAGTGCAGCCTTGGGTTGTTTAGCTTTCTGCTGCTCTTGTCTGTTTACTAGGTCAAAAAGCAATAAAGGAGACAGTATTTAAACCAACTCACAAACAACATATGTCAAGTGGTGCCTGATGCAAGGGCAAACAAAGTAGATCTGTTTTAAATGTCTACTGGGGTCATCCAGGCATCATCCACTCAGTGTCTGAGTAAGGTTCATCATCCCCTTCTGCCCTATTATTACTGTGTTATGGGCTCTGTGACCCCAGACACAGTGCCATCTGCTCAGACTCTATTGATGCTGAGATTAAGGGTGTAGGCCAGCAGGGCACAGGGACACACATGTTCAATGGCAAAACCAAACCTGACACGCTTTCACCTCAGGCCAGCCAGCTTGAACTGACAGCAAAGGGAAAATGGAAGGTGATAATGCTGAGCTGTATCACAGACAGCAAAACAAACCACCAGCTGATTTTCATGCTGTTTCTCAACAGTATCTACAAGTATAATCAATAAAAACCCCTCAACCAGGCCTCCTAATGGCAGGTTTATAATCAAGTAACATCATGCCCATGATACTGGAAGCAATACATTTAAAAATGCAGAATGGGGATTCTGGAGGTATATACCTTCAGTGATTTTTGAATCATCAAACAGCATCTGTAACCACTTCCTCCCATAAACTTCCTGCACCTGTTTGTGAAGTTTGTGGAGAGTGTCCTACAAATTTTTGTGCTGTCCAAAACCAAACAATCCAATAGCCACATCCCTTTTTCCCCATTACCTTATATTGAAATTACAGTGCCAGCACTACTTTGGAGTATTTTTAGTCTAATACTGATATAGATATTAGGAAGTTAAAAAAAAACCTGACATAGATATTCCAGCCAACATTCTTGAAACATTTTTTTGTCCTCACACCAAAACTATTCTATTAAGCTATCTACTAAGGTAATTATGGATTTTGAAATTATTCAGCTTTCTTCTTCATGAAACAGGTGATCTTAATCAATCTATGATAGATCAGGCTGTTCTCCATGAAAAGAGATAAGCAGATGTTAATCCTTAAAAAAAAAAGAGTGCTAGAGAGAG
Organism: Aulostomus chinensis; assembly: GCF_037954235.1. Lineage (NCBI taxonomy): Eukaryota > Metazoa > Chordata > Actinopteri > Syngnathiformes > Aulostomidae > Aulostomus > Aulostomus chinensis. The sequence goes on along the minus strand of NC_141341.1, from coordinate 18,358,034 downwards.
GACGGTGTCAGCAGAGAACTTACCTTAAGAGTACATGTATGCCTTAAGTAAGGTTGGACAAAATGGCATGTGACCTATTCTCAGCTGCAAAGCAACTCTACAGTATTATAGTTATGGATTGAAGAGTAAAAACTACTGATCACTTCCCATACATCCCCAGCTGACGTTCTGGAGCTCTGACACTTCTTGTATACAATTTTAAAATGCTGAGGAAAAGGGTAACACTGAACTACAAAAAAACAGCATTGATTCTGATACATTTACAGAAAAAGAAAGTGAAGAAGCTGGTGATGAAGATATCCCACAGTGATAGTAGACGTACAGGTGCTGTGGCTCATGCTGCATAACCTCCCTGCTGCGCACAAAAGCGTCCCTGCCAACCTTGACATGGGTGAACATGCCGCAGTGCCCTTGTTCACTCTGTTCGGGGACATTTCATATTATTTATATAATATTTTGACTTTTTCTTCCAAGTTTCTCTTACACTTTTAATTCCTCTGGTGCGCCACAGGGACTCTGAGGCCCACATTTGATAACTTTCAACATCAACTTTTTAAAGTGTAATATCTACAGTTACCTTGGGACCAACACATCCTGGGTCTTGCTCCATATCACTAATTTATTTTTTCCTTTTTCCTACTCAAATTAAGTTTGAGATATGACAAAGCATGAGTCTCTCACTGTAAATCTAACTTGAGTTTATCTGCACTGTGACACAGGGTGCTAAACATGTGAGTCCCAGAGGGAAAACCCTGGGAGATAAAGAGCAGAAGAGAAAGAAACAGAGCTTAGAGGATATAGCTTTTGGCATCATGCAGTTATTTTCCCCGAGAACCACCAGAAAGAAAAGGAAACGATGGAAATTCCTGCCGTTTTGGCCCCAGATGTCATCTCAATTTAAAGTGACACTTGCTGACAGCCCTGTCACAAAATCCTTTTGTGGATGAACTTTGAACCATCTGCTGAAACTGCTGCTCAGCCATGCCATGCTGCAGTGCAAAAAGAGCAACAGTTTCCTCCCTGCAGTGTAACTCGACTCAAATCAACCTGTCATCTCTGGAGACATGTCTGACCACAGGTTTCATGTCCAATGAACAGCTTGGACAATTGGTTTACAGTGTGAACATACTGTCAGCTAGGCTGTGCCAGAAATAGAGGAACATTCAGAAGATTATTTGTTGCTGGCTGTCTGCAGTAGAAACACATTTGGGAGGTAATGGCATGGTGGCGCAGTCGTGCAGTTGTTAGCACTGTCGCCTCACAGCAAGAAGGTTTTCGATTCAATCTGTGAACGAGTTTAACACAAGAACCCATCAGCATCAGCACCAATGTTCACAATCTGATAAATTCATCACTACTGAAAATCTGCTTCGAATGAATTGTTTGTTTCTGTGTGAAAAACAACCTGTAAATATTTGAACCACCAAACCACTGGCCAGCCAGGAATAGGAGGCACCTGTCCTGTCAGTGTTGGTGGTTTTCAATGAATGTGTTTCATTCCTTCAGACTTGACCAGAGTGTTCTTGACAGTAGGGCCTGGCTGAAATGGGATTTGTGTGTCCAATTCCAAGCAGAATAAATTCACGATTATCGTTATGTACAACTGATATAGTGAATTTTTGTGCTGGACTTAATACCAAAATAGAATAGTAAAATAAACAAGCCTGAAATGCCAGAACGGTCTCCATCAGACACACTACACTGAATCATTTTTAAAGCCCTATCACCATTGTTTTCTGCATTTTATGTGCTGTGTTTTGTAATAGTGGAAAACTTATACACTGATACAATATGTCTCTGAAAGCAGATATTGGCCAATATATTGGTCCTACATGGCACACTTGATCTATATGTTTAGAAGTGCGAGAGAATTTAAAATGAGTTTATTTAAATAGAGGCAATGTGTATTCCTGAACATTTAGAATTAAATTTGCAAAGACAATGTTTAACTCCATTGTTTTGGACCCCTGCAAAATCGAATGCAGAGATAACATGTTTAGCCAAAAGTCATTGTTCAACCACTGGCTGTCGAGGTGGTGTCCAGTGAACGATGCAGGCTTCATAGAGATCATTCTCTGGAGGAGACCGAGTCTGATTAGGAGAGGCAGTATTCATCCTATGTTAGATGGAACAGCTCTCATTTGTAGAAATATGGCCCAGTTTATTACACACCCAAAACCTTTACAGCTCAGTGCTGAAACCAAGGGGCAAAGCTGCAGTGTTAAATGCTTCGCTGCACTTCCACTAGGGCAGTTACCCACCTAAAACCCCCAGAGATTGTGTATGTCCCCTTACCATGTCAATTTATTCATTCAAAGAAGAACAGAAGAGGAATTAATTGGAAAAACCTAATAAAAATGAACAATACCACTGAATTAATTTAAAAGAATACGATAATTAGATGTGGATTGTTAAACATAACATCTATGTATAAGCTGTATTAGTAAATTCATTAATATCTGACAATCAAATTGACTCATTCTGTTTTACTGAAACCTGGCAGTGTAATGATTTTTATGTTAGCCTAAATGAGTCCACTAATACCAGTCATATTCACACACATATTCCTCGAAGCTCTGGCCGAGGAGGTGGTGTTGCTGCCAATTATGACAGAAGTCTAGTAATAAATCCCAAACCCAAAGTAAGTTTTAATCCATTTGACAGCCTTATTCTCAGTCTGTCTCCTCCAGCCTGAAAAACCCTACAGCTGCTTCAGTTTGTTATTGTGTACCACCCACCTGGCCCATACTCTGAATTTTTGTTTGAATTCTCAGACTGTATATCCAGTTTAGTTCTTAAACTTCATTCTTCATTATTGTAGGTGATTTTAATATACATGTGGATGTTGATAATGACAGCCTGGGTACTGCATTTATGTCACTTTTAGACTCAATTGACTTTGATCAGTCTGTACATAAAGCCACTAACTGTCATAACTAAACCTTGTCCTGACATATGGAACTGAAGTTGAAAATTTCATTGTATTTCCACAGACAATACAGATCACCAATCAGACCATCAATTACTCACCTCTGAATATGAACAACTTGACTATACACTACTAAGGAAAACTGTAATTAAATAAGTGATTCCACTGGCGTTAAATTCAGTGTCATGTTATAAAAGAGGACTATATTGTCAACTTTATTCTCTCCCAAAGTGATTATTTCACCAATAGTGCAACAAGCACCTTACGAACAACATTAAAAAAGAAAACTGTGAAACTAAGGAAACAATAACCATGGTACATTTCTGACACCGGACAGTTTAAATAAACAACACAAAATCGGGAGAGGATATTACGTGCCTCCAGACTGGAGGAGTCACATGTAATCAGGTAATATAATCTTAAAACCTATGGGAAAGCCCTTTGTAAAAAACAGAGCACCCTGTTTCTCAGTATTAATAGAGGAAAATAAGACCAACCCTAAGTTTCTCTTCAGCACTGTAGCCAGACAGACAGAGAGCCACAGCTCTATTGAGCTAAATATTCCTGTTACCCTGAGCATCGGTGACTTTTTGAACTTTTTTAATGATACAATTCCACTCATTAGGGAGAAAATTAATCTCCTCCATCAGGGCAGTCTCACCCTTATTTGTCAAAGACCAGCGTTTGGTGAACTCCCAGTGGCATCAACAGCCAACATTGAGGGTTCCACCTTCTGCATTGCTTGACAACGACAACGAAGAGGGCAGTCCGATAGAGTTTGCAAATCCCTCATTATTGGATTTTGATGAAAGAGAATTAGCCATCCAGGTAACACGGTGTCACCACTATTCCATAACCGTAATCCAAAGTCCTGCATTGCTGATTGAAATGGATGAGAATGTTGGAGGCACACCAAAACGACACAGAGGAGGAACCCTCAATGTCAGCTGGGGATGCAGTGGGGGTACCCTCAACGCTGACTGAGGATGTCAGGGGGAGCTGACCAAACATCGGTCTATGACGGGGTGAGACCACGTTACCTCCTTCCATCAGTTGAGAGTTGAGACATTATTATCTTTAAACTCAGAAACCTTAGAGACAGCTGAAGGCCCAGACATATACCTGGACTGCTTTTTGGGTCGTCAGTCCATCGCAGGGCCAAGACATAGAGACAGACAACCATTCAAACTCACATTCACACCTACAGTCAATTTAGAGTATCAATCAGCCTCGTCCCCTCTTGATGTCTTTGGATGGTGGGAAGAAGCCAGAGTACCCATGCAGGAACAGGGAGAACATGCAAACTCCACACAGAAAGATCCCGTCCCCGAGCTGGGACTCAAACCTGTAACCTTCTTGCTGTGAGGCGACAGTGCTGACCACTGCACCACCGTGCAGCCCCTTCATAAACTGATTTTGACAATTTCTTTCTCAAAACCATCAACCTGTCTGATAGACTCCATCTCAATTAAGCTTCTTAAGACACTTTACCCCTAGTTAGCACCTCTCTCTTAAACAGTGATCAGTCTGTTGCTGTCACCTGGCTACATTCCACAGTCCTTTAAACCATAATTAAACCCCTTCTCAAAAAATCAACTCTAGACCCAGACATTTTAGCCTGCTATCGACCAATATTGAATATTCCTTTTCTCTCCTCCAGTTGCTAAAAAGCTTTCTGACTTTCTTAAAAACAATTACTTATTTGAGGATTTCCAGTTAGGTTTTGGGGTTCATCATCGTACAGAAACAGCATTAGTCAAAGTAACTTATGACCTACTGGCATCAGAAGAGGGACGTGTGTTTCTGCTGGTCTTGCAAGATCCTAGTACAGTTTTTGATACAACTGACCATCATATCCTACTACAAAAACTAGAACATGTAATTGGCAACAAAGGAACTGCATTAAGATGGTTTAAGTCATATCTACTAGATAGACCTCAGTTTGTACTCGTTAATAATGATTCCACTGTGACCACTACAGCTACAGTGTTCGACAAGGATCTAAGGCTCGGTAAGGCCACATTATAAGGAACACTTGATTAATTTTAATTGTCATGCAGATGATATGCATCTACTTGAAACCAATCAGCAAACTAAACGTTTGGCCTCTGGAAAAGAAAATACAACGTGGATTTTCTTCCACTAAATTCTGAAATAACTGAAATTAATATGCTGGGCCCAAAACACCTTATCTAATGAAATAGGTACCCTGGATGGCATTCCTGGCATCTAGCACTACCAAAAGGAATCTGGGAGATATCTTTGATCACAAACTGTCCTTCATCTCCTACATAAAGCCAATCTCACAGGGTGCCCCTATTCATCTATGTAACATTGCTAAGATCAGGCACATCCTGTCTCAAAAAAGAGACAGGAAAACTAGTCTCTGCATTTGTTACTGCCAGGCTGGATTACTGCAATTCCCTCCAATCAGGCTGCACTAATAAGTCTCTAAAACCTTTCAGCTAGTTCAAAATGCTGCTGCCCATATATTCACAAGAGAAGAGATCATTTCTCTCCTGTCCTAGCTTCTCTGCACTGGCCCCCTGTCAAATTCCAAACACAATTCAAAATTCTTCTTCTGAAATACAAAGCCCTCAACAGTCAGGCACCTTCCTACATTTACAGAGCTCACACTTCCCTACTATCCAGCTAAAATTTTCACATTTCCACATTCCCAGGATGCAGGGTTACTTGTGGTTCCTAGGGTCTCAAAAAGTAGAATGAGACAGAGCCTTCAATATTCAGGCTCCTCTCCTGTGGAACCGTCTCCCAGTTTTGCTTGCAGACACCCACTCTACATTTAAAAGTATGCTTTAGACTTTCCTTTTTTAAAGATTACAATTTGGGCTGACTTAGGCTAGCCCTTAGTTAGGCTTAGATAGATAAGAGATCTTTCATGATGTACCATGTGCCTCTCTCCTCCCCTCTGTCCCCCTGTACTCATTTACATTCCATACATACTGTACTTGTTCATAAATTAACTTCTTCCAGAGTCGTTGTGCTTTCTCACTTCCCAGATTGACTGATTGTCTCCTACTTGATCCTGCTGCTGAAGGAGGCTACAGACCTGAAGAGGCTCAAGCTGCCACCATTAGAATCCATCTGAGAATTAGTACTAGTAGGATCCAAATTAGTATTCTGACATTAACATCAGCATTGTGTTGTTTCATGTTCGTGAGCACTTTAATTTTTTTTTAAATTATGCTGAGGAAGATAACTTAAATAACTGGTTACTGGTGGCTAGTTCACTATTCTTGCTGTTGTATCTGTCTCCCTGTCCCCTGTTCATCTGTATTTCTCTCTGCTTGTCTTTCTTTCTCATCTATTATTCACTCTGCTTATCTTTCTCTCTCTCTTTGTCTCTTTCTTTACCTGTATCTGTACCCTTCCCTTATTTATGTTTGTCTCTGCCCCCTTTTTCTAGCTGTCTTTTCCCCCAAACCAGTCAAAGCAGATGGCTGTTCCCGCTGAGCCTGAGTCTACTTAACATGGAGAATTGTAGGGTGTACATTAGTTGGAAGAGTCTGTTTCTTGACCTTGGCAACCAGTAAAGTGTTATGGGATAACTTTTGCTGTGATTTTGCACTTTACAAATAAAACTGATTTGACTTGATTTAAATGTAAATATGCCAGATTTAGTCACCAGACTCACCTCATCTGTTGTCCCTTAGAGTCAAGGTTGTTCTGAACAAAAGCAATACAAAAAATAATTTAAAAAAAACAAACCTACATTCAATTCAAGATAATTCCCAGTGCACAGAAAAATGAGCTGAAACTTTATACTTTACAGTAACAGACACTATAGGAATAGAAATAGCATATATTACTATTACATGAAAAAATTCTTATGATGCCACCAAAAGTTTAAAGAGCAAGCTGTTTTCATTATTAGGTAACCATGTTTTGAAATGTTTGGTAAATTGTGTAACAGTTTACATTTGATGTTGTGTTCCAGGTCTGTGGAACTGATCACTGAGAGTCCTGAGTTGCCGAAGGCATTTTTTCGAAATTGAAGAAGATTGATTCAGATGCACTTGGCTAGGATTAAATGCTGTCAAGTTTTTAGAAACAGATCATTGTTAATGCATTTTTTTTTTAAACAGCGAAATTATCAGTCAACAAGGAGAGCGAGGGGATCTATCATTTAATCAGACTATTAGCAGTATTTAGCATATCTGGAGAAGACAACAAATTCCAATATCAAAACTGCACAAAAGCCAAGTAACTGAAGCATTTGTGCTCTTTGAATGTATTCCTCTCAACTCATTTCACTAAGTATCTCATCCACACGTGCATTGTATAGTTTGTTGAAATAAAACAGTTTGTTTTCAGTGAACTGAGTCAGGGGTTCACAGAAATCGTTATGCCAGCAAATAAATCTAAATTAAGTAGCAACAATGAATCACAAACATGGAAGTGTGTCCAAAACAAGGCAAATCAATGTTATTGTCTAAACATGTTTAGTTATGATCTTGACAAATCGTGCAGCCTGCTGACAGCACTCCATCTGCCAATTAATGATTTGTTGTTGTTGCTGAGGGAAAATAACACGTTTCGAAAAGACACCTCATGGGTCTAAGCCAAGGCAGCTTGGCAGTGCTGTCAGCTCCATTAACAATGCAGTAAGGTGACAGGCGCGCACAGGCAGCAGCATCGCTTCATCAATGTCGTCAACATATTGCGTCTAAAGATAATGGTCAAGAATGGTTGAATTGCTGCTACCATTAAAAAACAAGATGCAGCTTCCAATGCCTGACAATTACCTGATTAATCCAGAGGATTGAACAAAACAAGCAAGCAGATTTCATGCTGATCATAAAATACAATTTCTTTGCAGAATCTTAAATGTCTTCTTATTTTGAAATCTATGGGATATTATTATATAATTTCATTATCTTATTTTTGTAAATGCTGTAAAAAAAAAAAATGACATCATCAAGTAGACACCCAGAGACTTGTTCTAAAAGAACATGCCTATGTTTGTTCAAAACTGCTGCAGACACTTATTTGATTATTTTATGACATTTTGATGATTGGAACATATGATTGACCAGTGCTACGTGATTACTAAAATGCATTCAAAGAAAACAGAGGTAGTGAGAGATGTAAGGATTTAATAAAAAAAAAACTAGAATAAGAAAAAAATATTAATTTTAACAACCTTCAAGGCCATTTCAAGGCCACAGATGTGGAGGTGAACCTGAATGCACCATAAAGTCTCACAGGTTTTGCTCTAGCAAATGCAACATGATATTCACAGTCTAAATTCACATTGACTCTAAATCACCACTTTAGTTTTATATGTAAACAATTAAGTCCAAAAACGTATCCAACCAAGCCATCCACAGGCCTCAGAATGTCCAGAAGCCAATGAAAGCTTCTGCTGTAATAATTAAAAGTATTTTAATTCCTGCTTGCAATTTAACACATTTTCTTTCACCATTCCACCAATAAAACTCTCCCATATGAAGAGAGTTACAGAAGACAAAAAGCACAGGCAATTAAAATTTCTCAAAAGCTATTTAAGAGGAGGAGTACAAAGACAAAAAGCCGTATTGACTGTCACAGCTCTGTCTGACATAGGACATTTGAATATGTCTGCAGTGCTCCTTGTAAAATTGAGGGGTGGGCTGTTCTTAAACTTTCAAATTGGTCATTCTTCCATTCAAAGCTTAGTTGTGCCTCTCTCTGTTTAGCAAAACCTAAACTTAGTGTTTGATTATTCATCTGCAGCTTCTGCAATTTAGTTCCTTTGGACAACATTTTTCTCTAGTACACATGTGATGTGCTTATATTGATAGATTCATATGATTCTTCTGGATGCCGAAATGACCTTGTTTCATTGCCATCTCATTATCGTGAAATGTAATTGCAGAGTGAATTCATTTTCTTCGAACAATATGTAGCCATTATGCAATTCACCATTGTTGTATTCAAAAATCTAGTATTATTTCCTCCAGTACAACCACATTTCATCATTGCCTTTGGTGCGAGCATACGCTCCATTTTCTCCATTTACAGCCTCCACATTTGTCCCAGGAGAGATTTGTGTGTCAAGCTATTTTCTGTTGGATTAAACACCGAGCTGAATCCGCACTGCTACACACTGAGGACCCTCTTTAAATCTTCACAGCTGCACTTGAAAGCCCACCGTCTCATGTCAGTGCTCATTTCAGTTTGTTCTTTCCAAGTTAACCCTTTTCTGGCCTCTTTGTGTCACACCACTCTGTGCTGGAGTTCACTAACATGGGTTCGTACTAACTTGCTTCGAATCCTCTGAGCCTGTGCTAACTGAGGCCAGGTGCACAAGCAAAGGTTCACCGTCACCAGTTGACAAAGTTGCTTATGTAAGTAAGAGACCTTCTAGTGCACCCACAAACAATCTCTCTACATGTCGAACATTTCTCTGTACAGCAGAAATTGAAAGCAAGTGTGGTGCAGCATCTTTTCCAAATTAACAATAAAGTTGTGTGACAAAAATTGGCAGCTAAAAAATGACGCTGTTTCAACATTGAAGTACCTTAGAACCTGCAACATGATGTCATCAAACTGCAAGACTCTTTGGTTATGGCAACAAGTGTATATATTAGAAGTACAAACGGTTGGATATTTCCTTAAGAGAGCCATTTAAAGCCTGGATGGTGGCCTTTGTGGAACATCATTCTATATCTCTCCTTGTTTTCTATTATCTGGCTAATAAATATATACTATGCCTAAAATAAAACTCTCTAAAAGAAAATCTCCACAATTCACACCATGCATAGCTTCACCAAGACTCACTTGCCTGACACAGTTGGTGAGAACATCCACTGACACTCGTCAAATGATGAAGACAACACAGTTGATGAGTTTTGAGCTTTTGCTTATATTAACTCTTTCCTTTTTTAGACATTCTTCTCTCACCATTGCATTTTTGAATTAAGTATATACATACTGTATATATGTATGTATATACATACAGATAGATAGATGATAGATAGATGGATGGATAGATGGATAGATAGATAGATAGATAGATAGATAGATAGATAGATAGATAGATAGATAGATAGATGGATAGATGATAGATAGATGGATGGATGGATGGATGGATGGATGGATGGATGGACAGACAGACAGACAGATAGATAGATGGATGGATGGATGGATGGATGGATAGACAGATAGATAGATAGATAGATAGATAGATAGATAGATAGATAGATGATAGATAGATGGATGGATGGATGGATGGATGGATAGATAGATAGATAGATAGATAGATAGATAGACAGATGGATGGAAAGATAGATAGATGGATGGACGGACGGACAGACAGACAGACAGACAGACAGACAGACAGACAGACAGACAGACAGACAGACAGACAGACAGACAGATAGATAGATAGATAGATGGATAGAAGGATGGATGGATGGACAGCCAGATAGATAGATAGATAGAAAGAAAGAAAGAAATCTATTTACAGGCGGCACAGTGGAGTAGTGGCTAGCGCTGTCACTTCACAGCAAGAGGGTCCCGGCTCAGGCACGGGGACTGGAAGTGTGAATTGGTTGTCTGTATGTGTTGGCCCTGCAATGGACTTGAAGGCTCCAGCGACCCTTAACAGGATGAGCCGATGGATGGAGATACTGTATATAAATACTGAACAGACTCCAAAAAACACATTGTACAATGTATATTTTTGTATGCCTGGTAAAGAAATAAAAAGGTGAGCCGTACTAAAGATGCACCTGAAGTGTTCCTCTATTGTTACCCCACTTAAAACCATCTAAACTATACCCACTTTGTTCAATGTCTAATTGATGCAAAATATATGAATTAAAGAAGAAGCAAACAAGATGAGTCTGACTCTGATAACATATGAGATATGCCCTTTCATAAATGAGTCTTTGACACTCTTTGATACTTGACGCCAAGGACACTTGTCATTTGATATCAGAGCGGGGGGTTGGTCAAATTGGCATGTCATTTCTATCAGCAAATACTTGTCATTTTCCAATGATGTAGATGACTGGCTCGGTATCTCAGTTTTGCTCAAGTCTCTTCTTTGCTCATACATAGTGTGATTTCTGGGCTTTTCTCGTTCACATATGCATTTTAGTACATACAAAGTGTGAATGGCATTTCAACTTATTTTTATAAAGATAATTTTTTTCAAAATTGCAACAGTTTTAGCTGTTGGAAAAAATCGGTTGTTTGTTGTCTGATATTATTAACAAAAAATATATATATTTTACCTACCAACAAAAAAGCACTGAGATTTGATACACAGACAAACAAAATAAGTTGTAGGTAAAAAATTCCATTCTTAACGAAAAAAAAACAAAAAAAAAAACATTCTGAATATCCTAAGCCACCTGTTTATAAGACAGTTGTTACATTCAACTTTGCCTCATGAGCCAACTTGATCCAACAGAGAGAGGCTCAGTGCAGCAACTGGTTCTGGTGAATGTGTAACTGATACCCACATAGGAGAGTATTTATATCAGAGCTGCAGGATTCACATGAGTTGCAAAGCATTCTTGAGTTTAACAACTGCCACTTTTCCTTGATACAACCTGACAAGCTGTGACCATTTTTTTCAGGCATACCCCACAACTTTCCTCAAAAGACAGATTTTGAGACCTCAAAAGTCTTTGGAAAGTGCTTCAGCAATTCAAATGTTAAAGCCGCCACAGGCAAAGAGGAGGGGATTTGAACTTCTCAGATCGGCTCTCTGGATTTCGTGTATTGTGGCTTAAATCTCAGTTTCTCTCTCCAATGAAGCAGACCACTTCAAAACTGGGTACTTTTATCACTTAGAGTGATGGATTACAGAGAAAAGGTGGATCAGCTGTCATCATGTGGAGCATGACATTACAAACTGATCTTCTCTGTATTGTTTTGTGTCAGCAGGAAACCAACTTCTATTATAATAAACATCTTTTTCATACTAATAATCTCTGATGCCAACTTCTGCTAAAGCCTGAAATAAATCATCCTGCATCAGTGACATAATCACATGAGATGTTTCATCAACACTGTTAACACAGAGGCATCTTAGCAGGACCTTTTTTACATTAAGGACATTGGCCATAGATAGTGGATGACCTCATCACAATAAAGTAATGACATGTATTCTGGGATGAGGCACTGCAACTCAGAGGGCTGTTGCCACAATAAAGAAATAATAATGACAGCATTCATCATGTGTTGATAATTCTGGACTGATACACACAGAGACTGAGAAGGAGAAAAGATGGTGACAATGGCCAGCATCCAAATATGGAAGACACTGTAAAGCTTCAAATGTCTGACTCTAAGAGGGACCTTAGACAACCAAACTGGCTAATCTCTAATACCATTATATTGTAATGAAGTGGTGCTGTGATTGTACTCTTAAAATGCAGGCAATTTCATATTTCATGTGCCTTCAATATTTATGTGGCGCAAAGTAGAAAAGTCCATATCCATGACAGTCTGATTTCGGCAGCTGAACATAACTTTTGAAGTTTTAAATTTTCAGTAAAAACACACTGACATAATAGTTTCACATTTAATGACAAGGATGTGACCTCAACTATCAACTTTGCAGCAGCCTCTCTATCCGTCAGAGCGTGCAGCGTGCGTGTAGGGCACTTGTGCAGTTGTCAAAGATGACAAACCCTTGTTTTGGATATTTTACCTGTTGGTCCTTCCATACTGTCTGCGCAGATCCTGGTGGTCAGCATCATTAGCAGTACTGCGGAATACATGTTGATTGGAGAAGTAAAGTCCAACACGTTTTGTTACAAAAAGAAAATCCTAGAGAAAAGTCCAATAGCTGCAGGAGCTGAGCGGAGTTGTTCGCCCTGGCCCTCTCATGGATGAATGTCTCCGAAGAGGTTCCAGCTTCCTGCTCTCTCCACCGCCCGCACAGGGAGCATCTGTGCTCAGACAGAAGCCTTCTAGAGGAGCCCCTTTAATAACGGCTCCACTACTTTTTTGCACTATCAAGCAAGCGAGAAAGACGCAGGTCTGCGGCGCCTCCATGTGGTGGGAGGAGCAGTTGAAGTCAGAGTGCATTCTGGTACTTGTAAATGGCTGCATCTTAACGTGATCAACCAGTTCTGAGAGGTAAAATGGATGAGGGAATAACAAAGAGCCCACACAGTCATGTATCAAGGTATACTAAAATCTCCCAAACATTTAAATGCAATGTTTGTCTGACATTGTTTGCAAAGAAAAACAATAGGTACCACTAACTCATGTCCCATGTAAAAAAAAAAATCCAAAAAAAATCCAGATGTCATGAGGTTAAAACACTGTAATTTTACATGTTGAACTGCTAGACACAGGATGTCCCCTATAAGTCAAACATCACTCTGTGGCTTCACGGTTGTTCACTATACTTGTGCATGCTGAATTTTGAGCACCTTCGGATCACCCTCAAAATATTTGTCATGTCACAGCTCATATATTGTAAAATTGGATTTTTATTTTGCACAGAGAAAATGTATACTGAATGTGAAAACAGCCGTCCACTGCCAAACTCAGCACATCCATCATTCTGCAAAGTGAAGCTCCAACAACCTTCAACTGGAGGATGCAGAAAAGCACATTTTTGACTGGAGGCCAGCTTAAAACATACAGCAGGTCGTGATGCATCAGATGGCGCTTTTCTTGAAAAACCCCCAAAATAAATTCAGACTCACAGTATTTCAGGAGTTACACCTTCCCATAGCCCATCCTGCTAGTCATGTGTTATGGGAGTGTATTTTGGACTGGAATGATACAGAAGAAGAATGGATGAATTTATTCTATTTATTCCAGATTCATACTGAATGCTCCAGTCGTTTCTAATCCAAAAGGTTTCTATGTTCTTTAGTCTGATGCCATGTAATATTGAATATGTATATTAAATGGGAGGTCCCAAGATAAATATGAATCAATATTAAATGAATATGAATACAACAAATTTCCAAATGTTTTGCTTTCTTCATAGATTCTTGAAATTAGAATCATAGAATGAGATATTTTCAGCCTTCACAGACTATTGTAATATATTTCATAATTTCCTTGAAATCCTTCAAAATGATGCCTCATGGTAATCACCTGATTTGCCTGGTGAACAACTGGCATGTGGACATTTGGGGATATTTCACAACTATATTTTGTTGGCACGAGTCCAAAAGCCCAAATCCACTTCTTAGCTTCAAGTGACATTGAGCCATCCTGCTGCTCATGAGACAGACAGGAAAAACTGGATCAAAAGTCTTCATCGTTCCCGAAACATCGCCCAAGCGGAGCCATATTGTGAGCGTGGCTTATTTGGAAGGCAGTAATAATTCAGTGTAAATGTTTAAATTATAAAGCAAGCTTGGCATATTGGTGTCAGTTATAAAGTGGCATGCATGCCCTTTAAATGTAATTACTTCCTCGTGTATGTTAACAGCTCCCTCATAAATTCCTACATTATATATTATATAATAGTTCATTTGTTCACATTAATTCTGCTGTATTTCATTTTAACTGTGTCACTGGCAATTCAGCTGGAAACCAAACCTTTGGGCAACTTTGTTGATGATCGTCATAAAGTCCACCAGTTGGTACAAGAATCAATTACATCATCACAGAAGCATTCATTGATTACCTTCTACCATTATGCGTGGATATGCTTATTATTGTTAGAGCTTAGGCTACAACACTTTCATTGTACTTAATTAGATTTAGCTATCTTTTATTGGGATAAAACTCAAAATTGAGTTCTTTGCTCATTTTGTATAAAGACTTGTGAGTTATGATCATATTTTAGCTTATCTTTTATTTTCTTAAAGACATTTACAACTATTTTGGAGCCTCCAAGGCTCCACCCATTTTAATATTTTTGGTAACATTGGTTGGTGACATTCATTATTAACTACACTTGGTTTGACAAAGAATAAATTCAGTCCACGTCTCTTACTAATGTGTTGGGCCACCAGTACAGCTTCAGTGCACCTCGTCATACGTTCTACAGGTAAATAATTGTGTTCATCATGGCCTTGGAGTGCTAATTGACATGCAAATCCCCTACATGTTTTCACTTCATTTGAAACGTGATCATAGTTCACGATACAGCATATGATACATCTCCTTTTCATACTCAGATTATTTAGTTACCCCTCTGCTTTACACTCATTTATTTAGGATTTTCTTTTAATTCATTACTCCTCTATATGTCACACAACTGGCCTGTGCCAGATGGGGACTCAATTTAAGTTTTATGTACCCTATAGCAAAATAACAAACAACTATTGGCAGGGATTCCAGTGTGATTGAGTAATGAAATACCTTTCCCCATAAAATATGTGAAGCTTGTTAAATCATACTATTGTTCCACCACTGCACAAACAGACTTTAAAGACATCCATTGTCCATCCATCGTCGTCTTCCACTTATTCCTTACTAGTGAGGGTCGCGGGGGCTGGAGCCTATCCCAGCGTCAACGGGCGAGAGGCGGGGTTCACCCTGGACAGGTCGCCAGTCCATCACAGGGCCAACATATAGAGACAGACAACCATTCACACTCACATTCACACCTACAGTCAATTTAGAGTATCAATCAGCCTCGTCCCCTCTTGATGTCTTTGGACTGTGGGAGGAAGCCGGAGTACCAGAGAGAACCCACACAGGAACAGGAGAACATGGAGACTCACACAGAAAAATCCTGTGCTGGAGCCGGGACTGGAACCCGGAACCTTCTTGCTGTGAGGCCACAGTGCTGACCACTGCATCACCATGCAGCCGATTTTAAAGACAGTTGATGTTATTTCACATAAATCCTGCAAGGCATCAGGACTGGACGACACACACGGATGGGCACTTGAAATTGTGTGTGAGGAACTTAAACATGTCTTTACCGAACTATATAAGATTTCTGTGCATCAGGCTGTTGTTCCAAAATGCTTAAAGAAGTTCCCAGTATCATGCCAAAAAAATAAGGAAAAAAAAAAAAAAAAAGAAGTCTACCATTGACACTCATAATGATGAAACGTTTTTAGAGGTTGGTTGTGCACCACAGACACATTCTGCCTGCAAACATGGAACCGTGCTAATATGCATAACAGGCCAACAGGTCAACTACCTTCTATACCATCGCTCCATAGCATCTGATTAGTTGGTGGTAAGCTGAAGACACTAGGCCTCAACACACCCCTCTGTATGACTGGATACTGGACTACGATACCTGCAAGCTGCAGTCAGTCAAGCTAGGAGGGAAAACCCCAAGCACCAGCACACTGAACACATCATCACTGGTGTGTGCTCAGTCCATTCCTATTCTTGTTGATGACCAATGACAATTCTGCCAGGTCCAGCTCATATCATGAAATAAGCAGATGACACATCAGTAATGGATCACAAACAATGATGAAATACAGTACAGAGCGAAGGAAAAGCATTTGGCCATTTGACAACCTCACCTTAAATGTGGGGAGGACTGAGGATATGGTTGGTCAACCTCAGGAAAGGCCACAGGGTGCACCCTTCCCTGAGACAAAAGAGTCAGTAGCACTAAGTTTTTGGGGGTTCACTTAGCTGAAGATCTGAACTGGTACGTCAACAACACGGTCCCTCTAAATGCTGCCCCCATCCCTCCTCCAACACCATAGTATGATACATAAACATAAACATAACTGCAATTCAAACTGCACGTTGCAAATCAAAAACACATCAGAAGTAATACACTACCTTGCACCTCAACATCCATTTATTAGAGTTTTCCTTATCCCTGCTCTTTTTGCCAATGCTGCTCTTCTTATTTACTGCTCTTTTTATATGATAATTGCATTGGAATATGTCTATTTTTAGGTATGATATACCCTGCTGATCTGTGGATAATGGCATGTTGCCACCATGTAAGTTAGTGTATATTATGGGAATGACAATAAATCTGATTGTGATTCTGATTCACATGCCTGATACATGCAGTGTCGACCTTCATTCTGAATGGCGCAGAGGAAACATCACACACATCAGTACAGTTCAGCTTTACTCGTTTTTTTTTTTGTGATTATAAAACCTTTGGTCAAAATTCAGTTTTTTTCCCATTACATCAATCCATGCATCACATAGAATTATAATGAATTTAGCAGTCATCTTTCAAAGATGAGAGTCAGAGAATCCCTATTCATTACTCTGTGCATGTAAACTGTGTGAGGACCCTCAGGTTTAATTAACTATGCTTCACCTTAACTGTGAAATATTGTGCATTTGTCTGCTGTTTATTGTTTGATTTCAAAAAAATGTTATTCATACTTTCATAGTATGCATGGTTGAAAAAATGAAGTACATTACAGTCTGCCCCTATTACTATTTACAGTCATGACATGAAAAATAGAAGTTAAACTAGGAATCTGTCCACATAGAGTTAAAGCCACACTATATTTCCTCTCAAAGGTTTAATAGAAAGCAGATATGTGCATAACAGGAGGATGGCACACAGTTTCATAAAACCACATCCTCTGTCATTTCATCCTGATGCCAGGCCTGCGTAGGCCTGCAATAATGTTCAGTCTGCAGACAGGTAGCTACTGAGATCATAGGTCCTATCATTACAGAATTCAGTTCAAAGTTGAAGTTAACTATGGTAGAAAAGTTCCCACTTGGAAAAGAAGAAAGCAGAAAAAAGTTCCCTTCATCAACTCCAGCACAGTCCTTGTCCTTTACTCCTTGTTCAAGAGATAAGGCATCACTTTTAAGACATCTTCTAAAATTGCTGATTTGAATGGCCTTTTAGAATAGCATGAAGTGCAGCCTAATATTAAGTGGGAGCATTCCTGCAGTGTGCTTTAATGGAATAATGTCGTGTGTGCAAGCATGCCATTCGCCGATATTTCAGTTGATATGATCACCCCCTTCAACTTTCTGTGTTCTGCTGTTTTTATAGTCTCTCTCATTATGAAACATAAAATGAATGACTTGTAAAATAAGGCAGGCCTACCTGGTTCTTTAGGGCAAATAGGTGTGAAATATGAAACAAAATAAAATGCATAATCCTGAAAAGAAGTTTCGCAAAGAAAGTAAGTTTTCACCCCAACAAGAGTACCCTTCACGGTATCTTTGGCATGGCATACCCGTGATATTGCATTGCATATGTCAGTGAGACTCTTTTTATTAAATATATGCAGAAAATAACAAAAACAAAACAACAAAAATTAACTACTCTATCTATGATGTTCAGGCCACCATGTTTGGTTTTTTCAACTGGCCTGGACTGGAGGTGAGGAGTTGGAAGAACAATCATTCATGTGACTATACAGTATTGAATGATGCGTGTGTTGATTTGGCTACATTTGTCCTCTTTCTCCATTCGTTACAATCCAACTGTGACAGCCCTCAACAACAAAAATAAGATGTTTTATAATAAAATAATTTACAGCACCATGCTCTTCAAATAAAACTACTTACTTACTACTTATATCATATTTGCACAATAGACAGACAAAAATCTGCAAAGAATATTATTCTGATATTATATAATGTATTAGGTCAAAAATATTTTGGTTTTTATTTGTTTCCTTTTAAGCCCTTGAAACAAGATTTTCCATGTTGGTTGAGAACCAGAATTGTTTATTTTCTTCTTGTAGAAATCATATTTGTTGGTTTGTTTATTATATTAAAGCCCTTGGGCTGAACACATTATCATAGGGAGAATAAAGGTTTTGTGTTCATTACCAGAAATTTAATGCTGTCACCCATGAAGATGCTTTCCCTCTGCTCAGGATCAAGGAGACACTCAGCAGTCTGACCTGAACCGAGTGGTTTTCCACTCTAGACCTGGCCAGCAGCTACTTGCAAGTTGAGATGGTCCCTTGAGTATCAGGGCCTATGAAGTTTGGCCTTTATAACGTACCAGCCATTTTCCAGCGGCTGATGTAGCAATGCCTCAGCGCCCAAGTGACAGATTCTCTGCTGGTGTACCTAGATGACACAAATCTTTCACTTAATAAAAAATGTTGCAATCACATCAATGCGAGTGAGAGGCCATACCCACCTCAGTGGCTGAATTACTGACAAGAACATATATAGGCCAAACTGATCTATTAGAACCGACATCAGATATCATAGAAATGAATAAAGAGCTATGATTACACCATCAGCCTTGAACTTTTTGGGCTATGAAGAGCATTGACGCTTTATCCTGGATCTTCTGGCTTCGAGGATTATGTGAATATTTTTCACTTGAGATGGGCAAAACTTCATTTTTGCAATTGTTAATGCTTCATGGTGGTGGTAGAGGAGAAAACGCTCTGTAAATTGGGGATAACTATAAAGGCAGGATTTGGAAGGGATGTCTGCGCAGGGGGTTCTGCTATGAATTTTTAAGTGAGCCTTCTTTTTGCTCAGTTTTCATGTGAACAACCAGGTAGAGCCGTAAAAGCCTTCCAGAGAAGATTATCACAAATGTGGGCTGTTTTTCCAATTATTAAATCGAGGGATTATAGCTCATCTGGTCCAAGAAAACCTTTGGGTGCACCAGGAGGTGCTGGAATGTGTGGCTGGGAGAAAAAAACAAACAAACGTATGTTCCCTAACTTAGTCTTATGCCACCCAGACCCACTTTTGGGTAAGCAGCAGACAATACGTGACTGTCAAGCTGCTACGTTGACACTGTTTGTCATGCAGTGCTAGAAATGGGGATTAGCAGTGGTTTTATTATCAAAATGTTTGGTAAAAGGCAGGTTTTAACAACGATGCACCTTAAGATAACTCATTCTTTTGTCTCACCCTGAGATATTTAAAAGGTAATCCATGTTTTTATTACTGGCAGCACTGACTGCTGCAACTCATTATGCTTTGGTGTCAGCCAGTCGACGCTGTTATGTCCACTGTATACAGGATGATGCTGCATGGTTTTTAACTGGTTCTTGTAAGCATGATCATATAACCCCATTCTAGCTTCTCTCCCCCCTGCAAGCATCACAGTGACAATTGTGCAGAATTCCCTGAGGAGCATCATGTTATTTATTGTTACTCTGGTTGGCCAGTAGGGAAGCTGCTAACTTTGCCAAAAGTGATTGAGAGAGGCAAGTTCACAAAACTACAGTATTTAAGTACTTCCATGCAACTCAGTTATCAGAATCTCCCTGTAAATCAAATTCAATGACAGCAAAAGGTGAATATTATTGGCAGTGACTTAGTGACTCAAAATCAAATTGTTCTTAGGGTCACTACACATACAGTGGAAACTTCGGGGCAATCATGGGTCTTAATCTGTGAAACAAACCCCCTCACCACATTAGATCGGCCCCTTCACTTGAATCCTTCAAACCTTGCTCAACACTTAGCTCCTCAGCTTGGCTTTCAAACATTCCTAAATCTTTTCTTCTATTGAGCTGCTTGTGTATCACTTGCCTTTATCCTTATTTAATGACCATTTTACCAAATCTACACTGCAAGGACATTTTTTTATTTCATGCCCCTGTAAATGCCTGGTTTTGCATACATGTGCCTGTGTGAGTCTAAGTTTGTCGTTATTTGTATCCTGTCTGACTTGAATACGCTTTTGAAGCACTGTAGTCAACTGATACGATTTTAAATGTAATTATTCAACCCTACCTTCCTGCTAAAATATTTTGGTTTCTCATTTATGACAGTTGTTCAACAGCTGTTAGTGTGCAGACAGAAATAATGGCCTCAATTATGCAAGCATTTGGAATTCAGCCCAGTTGTGCATGCACCTGTTTTCAGTGAATAGTGCGGGTGGGTTAAAGGTCGGAGAACTGCAGTAAAGCAAAGTTTGGGGGGGTTAACTGTTGTCACTGCACCCGTAATGTTTGAACCACAGCCACAGTCTTTTTATTGTTTTACCTCATGATTATTTCTTCCCTGCAACTGATGATAGGAAGAGGACATTCTGGACATCTGATAAAGACTTACAACTGACGCCATATCTTCTGCCATCAGGATAAGTAGCGCTGTGTCTATCTTAAATTGAATTAAATGTACCATCTACTGTAAAGATGGATTAAACTCACATATTTTTGATCATTATAGTTATAGAAAAGATCCTGAGGCAAGAACAAGTATAGGTATAATGTACAGCAGTGAATAAGTCATATACAGTGCTTAATAATGACATACTAGACTGAGTACATTTCGGGAGAATGCCACAATATTTGTTCTGTATACTCTACTGTGCTGAAATTTGGTATGGGCAAACATCTGACATTTTTAAATCAAATGAAGGGGCACTCTTTTGTTGATAGTCAAAGTCAGAAATTTTGACAAACTTAAACTAGTTTTGTGATCACATGATTCAAGTATGAAGTTGTTTTACACTGCAGTGTGCACATTGTATAATGCAAGTTGCTATGAATCCATAGATACCAAATAATGATGCATTGATGTTTATGATTTCACACCACACATCGCTAAGATCAGGCACATCCTTTCTCAAAAAGATGCAGAAAAACTAGTCCATGCTTTTGTCACTTCCAGGCTGGATTACTGCAATTCCCTCCTATCAGGCTGCAACAGTCGGTCCCTAAAGACTCTCCAGCTGGTCCAGAACGCTGCTGCCCACATGTTGACAAGAACTAGTAGAAGAGACCAGGTCTTCTCTGCATCGGCTCCCTGTCAAATTCAGAATAGAATTCAAAAATTCTTCTTCTAACATACAAAGACTCTGGCTCCCATTCTACTTTTAGAAACTCTATGGACCACAAGTAACCCAGAGCCTTCAGCTATCAGGCTCCCCTCCTGTGGAACCGTCTCCCAGTTTCAGTCCAGGATGCAGACATCCTCTCGACTTTTAAGAGCAGACTTAAGACCTTCTTTTTTGATCAGGTTTATAGTTAGGACTGCTTAGGCTGGCCCTTAGATATGCTGCTATAGGCTTAGACTGCCGGGGGATCTCCCATGATGCACTGGGCTTCTCTCTCCTCCTCTCTTTCCTCCTATATGTGTCATATATAAATCATACTCATACATATTACTAACTCATCTTCTTCTCTGGAGCCTTCAGGCTCCCCACATCCCAGATCCTGGGTGCTGCTGGAGGAGGTTGCAGACCTGAAGAGGCTCAAGCTGCCATCCGTAGCACCACCTGCTCTGTCCATCAGTCTCTTCCCTTTCTCTCTCTTCATCTCTGTCCCTCTCTTTCCTTCTGTACCTCTGTATTCCTCCATTATCTGTCTGTCTCTGCCCCACTCTCCTGCTCTCTTTCCCCCCAACCGGTCAAAGCAGAAGGCCGTCCCCATTGAGCCTGGGTCTGCTCAACATTCCTGCCTGTTAAAAGAAGGTTTTCATCACCACTGTTGCAGGATGTGCTGCTGATGGAGAATTGTTGGGTGTAAATTCATTGAAGGAGTGTGGTAGTAGACCTGGTCTACCTGTAAAGTGTCATTAGATAACTTTTGTTGTGATTTGGCGCTATATAAATACAATTGACTTGACTTGACACCAGCCATTTTCACTTACCTAAAATCATAGAATACATCCTAGAATAAGCATTAAAAATGTAGGGCTCTGTATTTGTGTGGTAACAATTTATTCTCTCTCTCTCTCTCTCTCTCTCTCTCTCTCTCTCTCTCACACACACACACACACACACACACACACATTCTCTCACACACGCACACACACACAATCTTATCTGTGTCTGTCTTGTCTGGGGTCTGAGGAGATTGAGATGAAGCTTGCAAAAAATATTGCAAGTAATTATACCATTTCAATCAGGAGATATGTATAAACCAGAGATTTCATGGTGAGACTGGAGAGAGCAGAGAACAAGTTGTGCTAAGAAACTGAGTGGGGACCCAGCTGAACTGTAAATTGTGAACATGGACTCAAAGAGAGAATGTCCCTGGAAAAAGAGAATCAATCATTTACTTCAGGCAGTGACTACTTAGATTTTGAAAGCAGGATGTGTCTGTATTGTGGGTGGATATTGTGGGGATCCCCCCCCCCCATAAAACTCCCTGCTTTCCCTGTACCCTCTGCTGCATGAGGAGTGGGCGTGGCTCCTGCGTTGAGCCTCTGCAGCTGCACACCTGAGGGAGATCACCTCATCGCTCACCTACTGGGGGTGTGAATCTCAGCACTGAGGACGATTCGATACACATCTCGATGCACTGCCAGCGATACGATACTTTTAACGATTATAATTTTCTGCCGATACGATGCGATACGATTTACCCTCTTCACAATGCGATACGATGCAATAATCATTTAGTTCAAGTCAATGCGATACGATATGATGCAATTTGTTGCGATATGATGCGATTCAACATGATGCAAATAAGCAAAGAAAAAAAAAGAAATTAAATGAAGTACCCTCTGGCTCAGGCCCTAAAAAAAATGGAATTCAGTGGTACGACAAAAAGGATTTGGCTTTATTCCTTATGGGCACTTGGCAGTAAATTCAACAAAAGTGCTGTTTGTCTTTTTTACTGTGCACCACTTCATGCAAATTCTTTTTGCCATCTTAAAACAGCAACAACTTTCCTCACACTTTCACATCGTCTATGCAATCACAATAGCAGTGGTTCTCTAACTTTTAAATTTCAAGGACCATCATAATTCTGGGTCTACAAATAGAACCAAATGAACCCATAAGTGTCCTTTGGGTTCCGTTTTGTACAGTTACACGGATTAGACAGACCTGCAACTGTTAAGGAATCTGAATCAATAAAATCCTAAAGGATTCCAATCCCAAACCTACATCACACAAGTGCTCTGTCCTAGTCGGGTCAGGTTACAGTACACTATTGAACAACTAATGCACGGCCTAACATGGTGCAAATAAACCATTCAATGGCCATAACACTGTCTGCCAAACTGCTAGAGTTGACTTTCTAACTGGCCACTGAGAATCAGTGATTTGAGTGAGTTCTGCAACAATAAAAGAGAAAAACAAACAATAATTACTGCTGTAAAAAGTACAGTACACAGCAACAACAAAACACTCAATGAGTAACCTAAAGTGACTTTTTCAACAGTGCAATCAATGTTTCTCCGGTCTCCAGCGAGGAACTAGACGGGGAAGCGGGGAGGTGGCGGTAGACTTGTGGGTGATGTGGTGTACTCTTAAGTGGGTCTGCATGTTTGTCGTGCTGCCGTTGTACGGCTTCCTAACGCGGCATTCTTTGAGAATGACGGACGTTTTGTCGAGCTTTCCGTCTTTCTTTGCGAATCCGTAGTGTTTCCAAACATACGATTTAAACGTTGCGGGTGCATTAAATATAGAAGCTTCCTCGCTGCTGTTCGCGCGAACGTCCATGCTGTTTTACTAGTAGTGTATTGTTTGTGCCTCACGGCTTCCGTCCATATTCAATACAATACGCAAAATAATGATGGTGCATTCATAGCTCCTGGGGAACAGCAGATGGGGTGAAGTTTAACATGAAGAAAACGGCGCTTGCATCGGATTTTACCGATACCCACCAACGCATCGAGATGAATCTAGATTTCACCCATCAATTGCATCATACCCAGTGAATGAGCCGATGCACTCGCATCGCGCACATGCACATCGATGCATCGAGTAATATCGATTATTTTCCACACCTTTATCACTTACAAAACCGGCTCGTGGAGACTTCACCTTTGCCAGTGGATTTCCACATCTCTTGTGGTTTGTTGGCCCTCTAACTAGTGTATTGCAGTTTGAGCTAAGCTAACTTGATCTCCTGTTGAGAGTTGTTTTTACCTTTGTGCTTTTTGTCATGTGGTTTTGCTATTGTTGCCTGCATCCTCATCCGGCCTCTGCTCTTTCTCTCCGCAGTGCTTCCACGAGCCCACACCGCGCCAACCCTCTTCATATTCATTCACCTCTCAGATTCACCCCTGTCCAATGAATACCTTTTGATTGCACCTGCAACCTGCCTCTGATTTCAGCTTTTGGGTCCTACACTAAAAAAACCTGGTTTCATACATCACAGGATATATTGATTTTGTTTTTTTAAAGGTGTTTTTAGAGATGTCTTCTTACCATTCCATGATTCTTAAAGAATGAGAGTTATCATGTTTTTAGGAATAAAATAAATTCTGGCTATTCATGATATACGAACAAACCTCTGTGTAAAAATCACAAAACAGAGGGATAAAAGTGGAAAATGGGATGCGTAAATTTCATCAATTGTCATTGTAACTGGTAAGCAAAACAATTTGCAATTTAATTTTGAAGTTTGTCAATGGAGAAAATGTTCCTGCTAAATTTATGGATTAAAACCCATGCTCTCGGCCTTTCTAATCAGATCTACTGCATCTCTAGTGATAGCGAGTATAGGGGTACACTTCTTGTCAAACTCAATTTTAACAGGTCTTACCTTCAGTTGACCAGAGCTCATCCAAAGAGAATTTGCCATGTCATGGTCGCAAGTAGGCGGTACCTTGGACCCTACCACTTTCCCACAGGTTTCTCTGCCCCTTGGGTGTTTTTTCTGATCCAGTGAGGTATGGCCACACCATGATAGGCGGTCCTTAATATTTTTCCCCACGCTATTCCCTGCCCCTTCTCCTCACTGCCTTATTTGGGGTTTGAGCCAGTGAGAAGTGCATGAATGCAATATGAACGAACCAATGAGAAGAGGTGGGGGTGGGGTTAAGGGTGGTTGAGAAGCAGATAAAAACATGGTCTTTCTTTGCACTTTGAACGCATCATGGCTCTGATGGAAACAATTTGTTGGGAGAAAGACAAGCTACACCTCCCTCCTGGTCTTTTAAAGGCGGTGATCATTGGCGCTACTGCACTCTACATTCAGCATCATAAGGAGGACGGTTCTACCTCTTTAGAGATGAACTCTACATTTCAGCATCACGAGGAGGACGGTTTCTCAAAGGAGCACCCAGTGTCCGAGACACCTCCTTATTTGGAGAGCTAGATAAATAACCGATCTAAACAATAACAAAATTGCTCAAAGTAAGCAAAAACTTTCACTCACACAAACACACACACAAACGCACACACATACGCACACACATAAACACGGGGTATAGACCCCAGTTGAAACACACACACGTTTGATACAGGTCTTGGGTGGGGCTGTTCTGGGGCACGGCAGGAGCCAGGCAGTGGTGGAAGTAACACCCCAAAATAGAGCAGAGCAAGCCAAGCAAATAAAACAAGCAGCTGCCGACACCAGGCAGCAGCGGCACAAGGCAGCAGCAGCACAAGCAGCATGGAGGTAAAGCGTCGGTGGACACAAAGTAGCAGCGACCCCAATAAGTCAAATACAGTTACTCCTGATCACAAGAAAATACTGTTAACATTACTGTATGTGCTCGTCAATACTGCGGTTGCTTGCTACATTAACAAATGCATTGTCTATGGCCTAGCATGGACACACACGCGCTCTTGCATAGGAAGAGGAAGGGAGAGAGGACTCCAGTCTGCTGTTGGCATTTACCTGAGACCACACAAGGGTAAGCCAACAGATAGCATCAGCTATGATGCCAAAAGAGAGGACACTTTACCATAAGAGAAGCTCCGAAGCACATACAGGGCATACAAAGCAGCACGCTAACAGTCGCTCAGTCCCACCAGATAACCTCTGGCCTGGAAGTGGCGCACCAGTGAAGAGAGGGGTAAACGGAAGAGCCATGGCAAAAAGGGCGCTTTTATACTGGTGCACCTCCTGACGGTGCCAGATGCAATCAGTGGAACCAAAGGGGGCATGTCCATGCTGCTACATATTGTATTATACCTGAGACCCACCATGTCTCTGTATACATGTTTCACGATAACTACACACAACAGCAGTGACGAGCTATCGCAGACCGGCTGATACTGAATGCCATCCATGTATGCAAACAGGTTATATATCCTTGTGTGTAAATTCAGGAGTAGGGAGTAGAGTGGTTTGACAGATACGGTGTCTATTTTATACTCTGTGTGATGTCTAAGTCTCTGTTTTTGTAGGACCAGTGATTGTTTTTAAAAACATGTTATACTGATTTACTACTTGCCTTAATGAAAAAGGTGACTTGTTTTGATTTACTACATGTTTTAATTAAAATGCTGATTTTTCCTTGTTATGATGTATGACTTAACACAACGCCAGGTCTGCCAAGTGTGCAAGGTGTATTCTTTAAAAAACAGAAGAAGAAGCAGAATTCAAGAGCTTCTGACCCCAATAGAGTTATTGCATGAATGCCCTAACTTGTAGTTCTCCTCTCAGTTGCAGAAGGGTTTGTGCTAATGACACCATAAGAACTGTTCCCCACCAAATGACTCCTGAATTAGACAGCGTTAGAAATGAGGTTATAGTTTTACTAAAACGTGATAGGGGCTGTGGTATCCCCACACCCATTTTTAAGGTATTAAAAAAACTGTATTGCGCATTTGTTCAGTTGCTCTGCAGGACAGCTCGGGCTTTGGACTTCGCAGGGATGATAAAGCTGTCTGGACTCAACTTTGCTGGACTCTAGTGCTTATTTGGACTTAGAATTTTTCTCACTAACAGAACATAGTTGTGTCTCAGACTCAGAAGCTTTTTTTAAACTGAAGACTGAGAAAGAAGATTTTCAGAACTAGGCAGGAGGTCCAGACTCCAAGTGGCCCCTGACCGGGATCCAAAGCCTTGCCTGAAAATCCGCATCACAGAGTACACCATTCGTTGACTTTTAACCCTGACATATAAGCCAATGGGGGTTAGGCCTTGATTTTATATCCACCATCACCTCTGACGTTGAGGCATTTGGTCATGTTGTTGAAAGAAGCGTCAAAGGAGGGGTCATACTTTGACTGCTGGGACCAACTGTTCCAAGAGATTTTTAGGATGGCTGTAATACCCTCCTTGAGCAAATTTTAAAATGATCAAGGGCTGAGGTTTGTAAGTCATCTGGTTCAGGTCCACATAGGCAGCGTCCCGGGGTAAATAATACCAGGTGCGAGGACAATGTCACACAGACCCACCATCCATTCTCCAGTCAGTTCAATGGGTTTAGCTAAATCCATGGTTTAACAAGTACTGGTATTTGTTTTAAATAATTCCTCAGTAGGTTTGGTTACATTAAAACAAAAAAATGCCCCAAACGTAATTGTCATAACTTTCAAATTTGAGGGCGCCTTTTCAATGAATTCTTTGTGCATATTGTAAATATATACAAAGAATTCATTTCATATATATATATATATATATATATATATATATATATATATACACATATATACTGTATATATATATATATATATATACACACTGTATATATATACACTATATTTACAATATGCACAAAGAATTCATTCATATATATATATATATATATATGAGTTAGAACATAGAAGAAAAATAATAATATAACAACAAAAATTGTTTGGTGGTCGCTCGCAGGCGCCCCCCACCACCACCACCTCTTATTGCCCCAGGCAATCGCCTGGTCTGCCTAGTGAAGGGGCCGCCTCTGTCTGGCTTTAACCATCCATTTAACTTCTCTGGCCAGTTTTTCCACATGACAAAAATCAGGACAAAAACCTTTGACGATGTGGTGTTTGAAGATTTTCTCCATATGAAACATTCTGCCTCTGGTCATTTTTACTTTCTGTAGCTCGGCTTTATACAACAAAATCCTTGATAGGCTCACCATTATAATCTTGTAGTTTGAATACAGGGGTGTGTGCAGAATGCTACGTGTCACTGTAAACACTTTATCCGTAAAACTTTGTTCATATTTTTGATCAAACACTACTCTCAAATTAGATATTCTCCTTAGATCCCCTTTCTTAAATTTCATCTTTATTTAAGGACGTGGGGAGACTGTACCGTAAAGGTTGAGAAACACTTGATCCTTTGGTAGCTGTGGTTGTAGCTATTTAGCAGATCAGCTCAGACCTTGAGGTAGCATCTGGTGTTGTGGGCTGAAAAATATCTCCACATTCTTGTTTTTAACATACAAATAAACCTCTCCACCACAAAGCCCTTTAAGTCGCTCGCTGTGGCAAAATGTACAACCCCTTTCTTGGCTATCCTGTCTTCAAAAAGCTTCAAACACCATCTGCACTATCGCTCTGCATGAGTCAGCTTTTAAATGTTTCAAAAAGAAAAAGAACAGAAAAAAGGTTTAACAGTCTCCAGTAATATATTCAATGACCAGCCACAGCTGTCCCATTTAGGTTTAACAGTCTCCCTTATGGTATTCAGTGACCAGCTGCAGAGTTCCAAATTTCACCACATCCAGCCCCACCAGATTATTGTATGCATTGCTGATAGAATCAAAGTTTAACTTAACCGATTTCAGTTCATGCAGGAGAGTCTCTGCCGCAGCGTGGACTTTGAAGTCCTCTGCTCTGACATTGTGGGAGTTAAGCAGATATTGAATGGATGGAGTGAAACGGGGGTTGAGGAATCTCGTCCTCAGCTGGTAAAAGTGACCCGTGTAAAAGTCCTCCTCCAAGACATCCAAACACTTGTGCTGTCTCTGACTGGAGTGATTGGTCTTACACCTGAGCCACCGGTCAATACAATATTAGTGTAGTTATTGATGAGGATCAAAGAGGTCCAACTGGCGTCCTCTTCATTGCAGTCATCAGCAGGGTCTTCAGTATCTATATATACACATATATATATATATATATATATATATATATGTATGTGAATATAAAAATATAAAATGACCATCCATCATTACTTTAAGAAAAGAAGGTCGTCAGCCGAGAAAATTGCAAAACCTTTGACTGTGTCCCTAAGTGCCGTCGCAAAAACCATGAAGTGCAACAACAAAACTGGCTCACATGAGGACGGCCCCAAGAAAGGAAGACCAAGAATCAGCTCTGCTGCTGAGGATAAGTTCATCCACAGCATCCTGCAGGGACATGTCATCCCATCCAGTTCATGTTTAGTGGGACCATCATTTATTTTTCAACAGGATAATGACACCAACCACACCTCCAGGCTGTGTAAGAGCTATTTGACCAAGAAGAAGAGTGATGGAGTGCTGCACCAGGGGACTTGGTCTCCACAGTCACCTGACCTAAACCCAATTCAAATGGTTTGGGATTCATTATGGGAGAGCTTCCAACTGCTTCCACTTACCTCGCCTCTACCATAAAGGAGCAGCAGGCATATGCTGAAGGCCTGAGCATCCTCAATCAATCATCATACAGGCTGACCATTCAAAGTTGTCTTGCAGACCTCCTATGGCCAAGTAACCACTTGGCACATTCTGAACTGCCCTCAACGTGGATTACATCTTGGTCTCCAAACTCAAAAGGGGACTCTGGCCATTTCTGGACGTCAGCAGACTCAACAATGAATGCGTTGCCATCATTATCCACAAGAACTAATCAAGAACTAGTGCTTCTTTTATCTCTCTTATTCATCTTTTAATCCTGAGGAAAAGTAGTATATTAGCTTGTTAACTGGTTAATTAGCTTTTTGTAACTTTTTTTAATCACAAGAAATTAAGACAAACAGGACATTTGTAAATGTTTACCAGTTACTCTGCTTTTCAGGCTACACTGTCTTCTCCCTTAGATCTGCTGCTATAGGCTTAGGCTGCTGGGGGATCTCCCATGGTGCACTGGGCTTCTCTCTACTCCTCTCTGTCCTCCTATATTTGTCATACATAAATCATACTCATTCGTATTACTAACTCGTCTTCTTCTCCAGAGCCTTCGGGCTCCCCTCATCCCAGATCCTGGGTGCTGCTGGAGGAGGCTGCAGACCTGAAGAGGCTCAAGCTGCCACCCGTAGCTCCACCTGCTCACGTCCCCATCTGTCCATCAGTCTCTTCCCTTTCTCTCTCTCTTTATCTCTGTCCCTCTCTCCATCTGTATACCTGTCTTCCTCCATTATCTGTCTTTGTCTCTGCCCCGCTCTCTGCACCTGTCAAAGCAGAAGGCCGTCCTCACTGATCCTGGATCTGCTCCACGTTCCTGCCTGTTAAAAGGAAGGTTTTCGTCGCCGCTGTTGCAGGATGTGCTTGCTGATGGAGAACTGTTGGGTGTAAATTCATTGAAGGAGTGTGGTACTAAACCTGCTCTACTACTAAAGACTCATGAGAAAACTTCTGTTGTGATTTGGCGCTAGACAAATGAAACTGACTTGACTTCTCCAAGTGTTTTCAAGTGTTAGCTGCTCTTATGGAATAATGGAGCTGAGAGAAAGGCTTGATGAGATAGAGATGGACTGAGTGAAGTGATCATCTCTCTAGCTTTTACCTCACCTCAGAGACGTATCTCAACCTCACTATCAGTGAATCGACAACAGCACAGCCGCTTAAAAAGTTAACTGTAGAGCGTGGCTAGGCAGTCAAGACGTCACCAGAAATCCTCCACCATGTCCCCTGACAGTCGTGACACCAGAAATTGCTGCATTGTTAAGCGGTTAAACTTTGAGAGTAAGAAAAATCATGATGAAATACAAGGCAAATCTGTGAATCTGAAATCTTATCAGATACTCATACGTTGCACAGCATTTTACAAAAGTTCAGAAATACGGGTTTCATGAAGAATATACCGTATGTCCATGTGTGTGATCAGGCCCAAGCAGCGCTGATTTACTGATCAGTATAAATAATGTCGCTCAACATTGTTGTTACTGTTTTTCCATTTAAGTTTTTTGGGACTATTTTGCCTCAATTCAATTTTTTTTCCCCCTCTGGTTCCCAAAATGCATTCAGAATGAGCTCAGAATAAGACATGGGCCTTTTTAAAAAAAAAATCTACACATGATCAAATACTTAATATGCAATGCAGCAAGAGGCCTGAGTCATCTGGGTCATCCCCAGTGTAGAGTAACATGCAGTTGGAAGCTGATATCTACACGTTATGCTACCAGTGGTTTGACGTTTTCATACATCAACAGGGTACACATGATTCAAGCCTGTGCAACACCACACTTCCATTCATGTTGGTAAAATGATTCACTCAGAGCTTGAGTGAAAAAGAGTCACTTAAGCAAGTGACAACTTCATTTTGCAAAAATGTGGATGATCACTAGAGCCTTGACTTTTATTCACAATTTTTAAATACCAATACAAACATAGTTTTCTCACTGAATGCATGCGCAGCACTGGAGACACTTTTAAAATTATTTTCACATCAACATTTATTTTGAAAAAAAGAATTAAGTCAGAGGAGTTTTGAGTTCGTAAAATTATCATAAAATATTTTCCCAGACATGATCATTCTGAAAGCTGTTCTGAACCAGCTGTAACAGAAGGCGTAGATAAATGGATTGAGCATGGAATTTGAGAGTGTAAGCCAGTTGAGTGTTTCAATCACAGCAGTTGGCGCTGTTGTGTATGTTAAAGGCTGGAAAATTATACAAATGAAATAAGGAGTCCAACATAAAATGAAAACTCCCATAACTATCGCCAAAGTTTTGGTGGCTTTTCTCTCCATCTAACTGACTGTTGCTCCAGACTGACTGGTTGTGTTGTGGATGCTGCGTGCTTGCCTCTGTGCCACGAGGAAGCTCTTTAGGTAGATACTGAGCATTACAATGACAGGTATATAAAATGAGAAAATACATGCCAGAGTGGTTGATATCAGTGCATCAATTAAACTTCTTCCTTCACATTTACCTTGATTAAATCCTGCAATTATGATTCCTATTCCTACGAGAGCAGAAACACCCCAGCTCACCAGGATCACGATCCCAGTAACACAACCGTTCATTTTACTTTTATATGTCAAAGGCTGACACACTTCATGATATCTGTCAATAGAAATACAACAGAGGTTTAGAATAGAAGTTGTGCTCAATGCAACATCAAAGCTCCCTCTTATTTTACAGAATAAATCTTCATGATACCAACATGAGGTTACAGTGAACGCCATGCTGAAAGGAAAAACTAAAGCTCCCGCAAGCATGTCAGCAAAGGCCAGAGAGAGAATGAGATAGTTAGTAGGAGTGTGGAGCTGTTTGAAGTAAATGATGGAGATTATTACCAGAAGGTTCCCACAAACTGTGGTAACAGATAAAATGCCAAGCAAGCTATAAATCAATACATATGTTATAGACGGATTACTGGCAAATATGTAAGATGAGTTATATGGTTCATAGCAGGGATGAAAGTGATGAATAATCAAAGTCCTGTTGAGGGTCACATCTGGTTCCATGCTTCGATATTTCTGCAAGAATGTTCAATCATATAATATGATAATTTTTTTTCATGTTATAAAATGTATTAAATTCAGATTATATGTAAAACTACTACTAATAAAATACACTGGTCACTGTTTCCTCACCTCTGTTCCATTCATCATATCAGCGAGTGCGTCAAAAGTCACTTTTCCATTTTGCTGGAGGTTTGAACTCTGTACATTATTTATTTATTTTGTTTGTTTTGGCTCTGGTTATGGTTGAATTATACTTTTAATATACCGAATATACAATAATTTAGCATAGCATGAGATTGCCACCGTGTCAAGTAGTCTTCCTCACAATGAAAGTTGACTGAGAACACAATCTTCCTATCAATATAAATATATGCAGCATCTAAAAATCTTTCTCTATCTTTCCCATAGAATAAAAATACTTTATTAATCCATCACAGGGGAAATTTAGACAGTTTAAGCAGCATTTACAGAGGGAAGAACCGTCCAAAGACATGCAATTGGGGACGAGGTGTGAATGTGAGTGTGAATGGTTGTTTGCTTCTCTATGTTGGCTCTGGGATGGACTGGTGACCTGGCCAGGGTGAACCCCGCCTCTCACCCGTTGACGCTGGTATAGGCTCCACCCCCCCCCCCGCGACCCTTAATAGATATAAGCGGACGAAAATGGATGGATGGATGGATATTAACATTTATATTTGACAATTTACAGAAAATATTTACATTAAGTTTGAAAAATAGGAATGTTTTATTGCACCACAGATATTGCACATTTGTGTAAACAGACACGTGAATGTGAATGTTCACTGGGTGCAGTTTTACAGCCTGATGGCTGCAGGCAGCAATGACGCTCCTTCTTGCACTGAGGGTGCAGCAGTCTTGAACTGAAGGAGCTGCTCAGGGTCTCCAGTGTGGTGCTGGGGGAGGGAGGTGTTGCTCATGATGGATGTCATCTTGGCCAACATCCTCCTGGATGGAGTCCAGTGAACAACCCAGGACAGAGCTGGCTCTCCTCACCAGTTTGTCCAGTCTCTTCCTGTCTGTGACTCCACTACCCCAGCACATGATGGCGTAGCACACTGCAGAGGCCACCACAGTACCATGAAAGTCTGGATTCGGGCCCTGTGAACCCCTAAGGACCTCAGTCTCCTCAGCAGGTGGAGGCAAGTCTGGCCCTTCTTGTAGAGGGTATTGGTATCCAGTCCAGTCTATTGTTCATGTGAACACCCAGGTACTTGAATGAGTCCACAGTCTCAATGTCAGAGCCATGGATGTTCATAGGTGTGTGTGTGTGTGTGTGTGTGTGTGTGTGTGTGTGTGTGTGTGTGTGTGTGTGTGTGTGTTTGGTCGAAGGCTCACAGCTGTCCTGAAGGTGTGGTAGAGTGCTGCTAACCCCTCTCTGCCCTCCCCTTGTCTTTGTGGGAGGCCACAAAGGTGGGGGTGATGATGATGATGATGATGATGAAGGCTGGTGGAGTGCATCATCATCATCACTGGCAGGTTGAACCTACTCAGCTGCAGGAACTCCATGAGCCTGATTGATCACTTGTGTGCTGCTGTTCTTGACTTATTAAATCAGAATCAGGGGAATTTTCAGATCTGATCTCAGAGCCTCATTGGCTGTCAGGTTCCACTCAGCTCTCTCCTGTCTGGTCTACCAGTTAAAGGATTCATTCTTTTTTTTTCTACATCTCTCACTTTTTTTCAGCTCTTTGCAGCTTCACTGTAACTTTGCAGTTTCTGCAGGAAATTTTTCTGAGGGCCTGAACACGGAGGACTACATGTTCTCACACTCAGTTCCTTCTTGATCCACCTGAAGGTGAATGTGGAGGGAGGGTGGTGTGCGGCCAGAGTGCTGATGTCAGTGGAGATGACAGAAGCAGATCACAGTATTCAGTCAAGATGACAACATCAGAGACAACATTACTGACAACAGTGATATTAGGATGACAGATTCAAGGACACCGGAGTGTAAAGGAACACATTTCCTACCCTCTGCAAACAGAAACCAGTCTACCAGTCTACCAACAACTCAGAATGGTTCCCTATCAGGAACTGGTGAAGTTGGGACAGGGCGCATTCGGCCAAGTTTTCAGGGCCAAGGAAATGGAAACTGGCAGAGTAAGTAGCTTTAGCTGGGGTAGGATCAGACGGACTGTTGTCATTGACTTAGTTTCCATGTGTCAGCATCTGCTCTCATGTGTCCCTCAGATTGTGGCTCTGAAGTTTATTGAAAAAGGTGGTCGCTCATATCAGGAGATCCGACTCCTCAAGAGGGAAATGACCATCATGACCAAAATCCACCATCCCAACATTGTGGCATTGTTCAGCTGCTTCCAAATGAAAAAATATGTAAGACAGCGATGAATCTTCCCTCTAAATGCCTCCTGCTCTCAGGTGGATCCTTGATCCGCTGCACCATCGTCTCACTGTGTGACCAAATCTCTCCACTGTGTTAACAGTTTGTTTTTGTGATGGAGTACGCTGGAGGCTCCAACCTGCTCCAGGCTCTTCACAATCGTGGGACCTTCCCAGAGAACCAGGTACTCCTTCATTACACACAGTCACTCCGGACATGACACTCAGTGAGACTTCACCCCATCAACATTTGCATTTCTCTCCCTCTTCCAAGGTCCAGAAGTTTACCTGCCAGCTGCTCTCAGCCTTCCACTACTTGCATTCACGTCGTATCATTCATCGAGACGTGAAGACGAACAATACAGTGCTGGGTGACAACGGGGTTGTGAAGCTGTGTGACTTTGGGTAAGAAGATTTAGACGTTGAAGGAAAACATGGCTGTGAGCGTCATCATCTACAATTGTGTTTATTTGTGATGCCGTTCTGTCTCAGGTTTGCCAGGGTCTTGAGGAAGCCCACCTCCAAGCTGACGTACCAGATGGGAACCACAGCCTTCATGTCCCCTGAGCGGATAAGGGGGGACCCCTATGATCACACTGCTGATCTCTGGGCTCTGGGCTGCACTCTGTACGAGCTCCACACTGGGAAGCTTCCCTTCCTCGGGGAATCCAGACCCCACCTGAAGCAGCTCATCCTGGAAGGCTTGGTTGACTGGCCCAACAACATGAGCGCCAGCTGCAAGGTACAAGAGCGACATTCTTATACTGCGTCCTCAGCTGCTAACTAGCTAGCTAGCTACTGTGTTAGCATGCTCAAACTGCATGCTTATTAAGACAAACAAAAGTGTATCGTCCTGCCCATCATGACCATGTGACGTCTTCTTTACAGAGTTTCCTGAGAGGTCTGTTGATCAGAGACCCTCAGAAGAGGTTGTCATGGCCGCTTATCCTGACCCATCCTTTCATTGCTGGAGGTGTTCAGTTTGAAGACAACGGTGAGACGGAGACAAGCAATGAGACCAATTTTAAAGACAGTGAAGAAGACAGCGATGAGGACAGTGATGAAGTCAGTGATGAGGACAGCGATGAGGACAGCGACTTGGACAGCGATGAGGACAATGATGAAGATAACGAGACAAGCAGTGAGACCAGCTATGAAGTCAGTGAAGAAGACAGTGATGAAGACAGTGATGAAGATGTTGCTGAGACCAGTAATGAGACCAGTTACGAAGTCAGTGACGAAGACTGTGATGAAGAAAATGAGGAGACCAGTGACATGACCAGTAAAGACACCAGTGATGAGGACGATGTTGAGACCAACAATGACGACAGTCTTGAAGACTCTCAGCAGTCACTGTCAGAAAACCTGGTTGGAGACAACTATGAGGGAAATGAAAACATGAAGCTTAAGAACCTCCGATGGATCCGGAAAAAGCTGGGTCTGAGGTCCACCATGGACAGAATCAGGGAGGCCAAGATCCAGGCCCTCCCCTTGAAGACAGACGTGGAAATGCTCCGTCTAAAGATGAAGAAAGAGATTGAGGCCGCGCAAGAAGATGCAGCTAAGAGGGAGCGTTCTCTTCACAGGGAGAAGGAGAACCTGAAGGTGACACTCAAAGCCTGTGTGGAAAAACTGGCCGCTGACCTCCAGGCAGAGAGGCGGAAAAACGCACTCCTGGAAAAGGAGCTGCAAGAGTTCCGCCTCCGTGAGGAGGTCAGGAACAGATGTGAAACTGCTCTTGAGGTGGCAGAGACCCACCAGGTGGCGGTTCACACAGAGGTGGGGGTTCATCAAGATGAAGTCAGGGAGGACAACCTGGACAATGAGAGGATGCAGCAGTCATTGGACCACAGGGGGAGACATCCAACCACCAGAGAGGGGGCAGAACCTGTTCCAACAGCCCCTGAACCTCTGGAGGACGCTGCAGTGCCAGAAGTTAAGAGAAGGTCCCTCTGGAAAACAGCTGGGATCTGTCTGGGGTTGACCCTGATCCCTGTGGCCGTAGCGGCCCTTATTGTCAGACATTGATGACCCAGCCTGGGGAGGGGGCTGTAACAGTGGATCAAGAATTTTGGTGATCTGATGATTCCTGTATTATGAAGCAATGGTTCTCGAGGTCTGAGGGTCCAGGGTCTGAAGAGGCTCCCAAGCGGGGATGGGATAAATAATTATGGTGCAAGCACTGACTGGTCTTGAAACATAAGGAATTCAGGGTTGTGTAAAAGTACCTCGACTGCGCCCCCAGATACTTTCAAATTGTTCTCACTCACTGTTTGTTTCATGAACTTGAAATTCAGCAGACGTGTGGAACAAGCTGGTCAGGGGGCTGATGCTGCCAGGAGCCTGGCAGGGCAGGTGTACTACCTGGATCCAGATCCTCGTTGCCCAGCAGACCTTCAGAGGACTCACTGCTGACTCGTCATTTCATGTTGTTTTCATGCCTTATTCATTAAATGTTCTTTTGCTCAAAGTTTTGTCACTGAGTTGGTGTGTACATGTGTCAAGACCATGTTTGACTCCGTAGTGTCTCTGGACCCCTGCCTAACTGAACTAGTGACAACACGTTTAGCCACTCGTCATCGTTCAAACACTGGCTGTCGAGGTGGCGCCCAGCAAACCAAGTGGGCTCCATAGAGAACTTGAAAACCTTCTGGGGGAGACCTGGTCTGATTAGGAGAGCTTTCATCTGTAGAAATATGGCCCAGTTTATTATAGTACCAGAACCCTGACATCCTAGAGTTGAGACCAGGAGTCAGAACTGCTGTCTCACAAGCTTCTCTGCATGTCCACTAGGGGGCAGTTACCCAAAGCCCCATAGAGGCTGTGTCTGTCCCTTGGCCATGTCAGTTGATTCACTCCAATACTACTGGAAGAAGAATCAATCAGAAAAACCTAATTGAAATCAACACAGCCACCGAATTATTAAATATCAGATCTCTGATGCAGAAAACTGTTTTAATGAATGAATTTATATCTGGGGTGGTACAGTGGTGCAGTGGTTAGGACTGTTGCCTCACAGCAAGAGGGTTCTGGGTTCAAGTCCCGGCTGGAGCATGGGATGTTTCTGTGTGTAGTCTGCATGTTCTCCCTGTGCCTGCGTGGGTTCTCTCTGGTACTCCAGCTTCCTCCCACAGTCCAAAGACATCAAGAGGGGACGAGGCTGATTGATACTCTAAATTGACTGTCGGTGTGAGTGTGAATGTTGTTTTAAAAATGAGAATATACATCCCAGAGTGGTTGATATCAGTGCATCAATTAAACATCTTTCTTTACATTTACTTTGATTAAACCCTGCAATTATGATTCCTCTTCCTGGTGAAACAATATCAGTGTGCTCCATCCAAGAACACCATCAAGTGTTACAATATGAATGCAATATAATCAGTCAGGGATAGCCATTTTTTTTCTTGTAACAGATTGAGATCATTATATATATTCTAGGTCTATTGCAATGCTTATGTTGACCACCACGACTTGTAAATTTAGTCCCTCCTGTGGCGTAAAATGATATAGCTGTTCCGTTTTGTGCATATGGGTCACTGTCTGTCTCCTGATCATAATAGTGCTAAGTTTATGAAATAGAACCCGAGTATATTACATTGCTAAACTCTTAACATGGCTCTTAAAGGGTACTGTTGATTGACTGTTGTTTTAAGTATCACTCCAAACTACTGTAACCAGAGACAGAGCCAGAGGAGCGAGAGTACGAGGAGGAGGATGGCGAGTAGGATGGCGAGGACGAGGATGAGGAAGGCCAAGGACCGTAATCTCTGATGAGATCCGAGCCACCTTGTTTGACCTTGTGGTCAACCTCAATCCTATTGAGGAATTTGTTTCTGCCTGGAGATGGAAAGTGTATGACTGAAATCCACAAACGGGTACACCCCTTCTCCAAGCTGTGGAAGATGTCATGGTTTGCAGTTTGCAACACTAGCTTCTCCAAGGCACCCTGAATGCATCACCTCTCACTCCCTCAGCCAACCTCCTCTGCCAATCAGTCTCTATCACCTGCACCTGTCCCATAGCTATTTAGGTCTCCCTCTCCCTTCATTCTCTGCCAGATTGTTATGCTCGATGCCCAACTCTCCAGCGTTTTTCCTTGGACTGACTTCCCGGCTTCGACCCTGCCTGCTTCGACTACTCCCCCCTGCCTCAGCCCTGGTAACCACTTCTGCCTTGATTCACTGCAAGACTGCCTCTGTTTTTGCCTGCCCATTATTGTGGTTACATTCCTGGCATCCTCAGAATAAAGGCCATTACCGATTCAACTTCTGTTTCTAAGTGTGTTGCATTTGGGTCCATAACCCCCACCGTTTCAGAAGACGCATGTGGACATACAGCAGTTGATGCTTTTCATGGCTGGATTTGCCACGCTAGGGAGAAAAAAAATGCTTGTGATGTGGATGAGGTGCTGTGGCCAAACTGAAACAGAAGAGAGGGTACAGCACTTTTTTTTTTAACTCTAACTGTATGCAGTAAATTCTTCTGATGTTTTGTATGTGGACCACTGTATGTGCAACACTGTGTTGGTCGGGATGTACACTGTGTACATTGTTTTTGTGGGAAAATTAAAATGTATTTGTTATCGTGTGTTTGTGTTCTGATTATTAAAACAATATTCAAAAATATTTTTCTGTCGTAAGTGGTAACACTGAACAAAAAAGGCCTAAGTACTTATGATGAATGGAGAAGTGTTTCCCATTCATGATAGTGTTTTACGCTGAGCACCTCTCACGATCCTTGTCTTGTGTGTCCTGTTTTACTTTGTAGTCATGTCCTGTCTTCCTGACCTCCCTCCTGTGATTACCTTATGTGTCTCACCTGGTTGATTGCACCACCTGTGTCTTGTTTTCTCTCATGTAGTTAACGTGTGTTTCCCCCTTGTCCATGTTGGGTCATTGTTGAATGAATGTTGTCAATATTGTATGTTTGTCATCAAGCCAAGCCGCATCTCAAGCCAAGCCACCAGTCTCTTTAATAACCTTTTGTGCACTCTTTTTCACCTAGTCTGCATCTGGGTCTACTTCCCTGCACCTCACCCCCTGACAGAATGACCCAACCATCAGAGACCCAGCAGGCTACTCTCCTCCCACACCTGATGAATATTTCATCTGGAAGGCCTGGCAGGGGCACCTGGTTGGCCCTGGGTGGGTCCTCACTCGGTGCAGCAAACCCTCGGGTCAGTTCAGCCTGCGTCCGGGAGAGCCAGGCGCTCCCAACCAAGGGCAGTCTGGCCAGGCCTGAAGAGTTAATTTTTTTGGTCCTCTTGTTTCCTTGCACTTTCCCGCCTCCTGGCCACCCTCCATCCACCCTGGTGTTTTTTGTTGTTGGGGTGTCTGGGAACCCCAAACCCCAACACCCCCCTTTGGGGAGGGGGGGGGGGGGGCACTGTCACAATCTCTGTCTTGTGTGTCCTGTTTTACTTTGTAGTCAGGTCCTGTCTTCCTGAACTCCCTCCTGTGATTACGGCTGTGTCCAAATTGCCAAGTGGCAACCTATGTCCTACTGCTACAGCTTACTTCTACAACCTAACACATCCACAAGTTTTTAGGGGACAAAGAAGTCTCTCATGTAGTTAACCTCCGTGTAGTAGAAGAACATAGGTTGCTCCGTAGGATACACCTGAACCGACCTACAATGTGGGCGTGTTTAGGCTGGACTTTAGGTTGCGAAGTAGGTCGCTATACTTGTGCCAGTTGTGTTTTCGGACAGCCTACGACCTACTCTGCAACCTACGATCCGACCTACTTGGCAATTCTGACACAGCGTACCTCATGTGTCTCACCTGGTTGATTGCACCACCTGTCTTGTTTTCGCTCATGTAGTTAACGTCTGTGTTTCCCCCTTGTCCTTGTTGGGTCATTGTTGATTGAATGTCGTCAATGTTGTATGTTTCACCAAGCCAAGCTGCATCCCAAGCCACCAGTCTTCAGTCTCAAGCTACCAGTTTCTTTAATAAACCGCTTTTGTGCACCCTCCTTCACCTAGTCTGCATCTCGGTCTTCTTCCCCGCACCTCACCCCCTGACAGCCTCAGTGTTCAACTGGTTCTTATGAGTGTCTGTTCATAAGGTGTTTTTTTTATCATTTGAACACAAAATACCATTTTGAGAAGAAATAACATTGTTTTGAACATCACACAGTTCATTTTGCAGGAGAAATGAGGGGTTTTGCCCATTGGATGTGTGTGTGAGCAATCCTTTTGGGAAATGTGTGTAAACAATAAAAAAAAAAAACTATCAATGAAATTACTGTTTATGTTATTAAAAATAATAATGCACATCACTTTCTTTGTAACCTATTCTTCTTTTTTAATTTTCTGCTTTGCATTGCAGATTATATGAACAAACTGCTGGACCTCATCTTTGAATAGGTTCTCCAGGACCCTACCTCTTACACAGACAACTTGCTGAAATCCATGTCTCCTCTGTGCCAAACACGACCGACCTGGCAAGCTGGACATAATCACTGGCTATGTGTCCTGGCTCAATCAAGGGGAGGTCTGAACCTGACATAGTGTTCTTTGGCATCAGGAAACCTTGCCCGTATCCTCAGCACCACACAGGCAGGCACTACCACTTTGACCGTACGGCCCTAAAACCTCCAACACCAGCTCACAAAGCTTCTGAGGGCCACATATCTGTTAACAGCTGGGCACAGATTATTGTCATGCAGTACAATTTCAGGCTTTTAATCTGCAACTATTTGGGGGAGAATGCCAGAAAATGTGACGTGAATGACCTTGACCACATCACGGTCTGACAGAAATATTATTAAAAAATAACTTTTTTGTGAAGTTAATATATTTTCATTCCAAAAAGTTTACTGTGAAAATGGTATACTTTGTTATTTAAGTCTTTTAGACCTGTTTCATTTTCAAAAAAAAACTATTTCAGGGATTCCTGTGTGTACCACTTGAGGGGGTTTGGACCCCAATTTGAGAATCACTGCTCTAAATGAGCTCCCCAGTCCAGGCCAAACTGCAGAAAAGCAACAAGCCAGATGAGAGCGACTCTCTGGTGATATCTTAGATGAGGAAGCAGCTCAGACAGGACTTGGATGGTCACTCTCCATATCTAGAGGACTTCCTCCACTTTGCCTTAGGACCAGTTTCAGTTTGCATTTTTTTTTCATATATCAGCAGTTATGAAAGACCCCTTTGTGAAAGGTTTACTTATTTTTGACTGTTCAAGATAGAGAAACTGAGACTGTTGAGCACATTGGCTGCCTAGAGGTAATTTTTCATCGCGCACTTGTTGGTACTTGGGCAGCTTCACTTGTGAGCGAGGTGTTTACAAAGTGCACTGTGCATCAAACTGAAAAAGACAGGGATTGTTTGGAGAGATTTTTTTTTTGCTCAATGAATAACCAAACACACAGACTTGCATTGCATCTTTCCTTTGTGTGTGTGTGTGTGTGTGTGTGTGTGTGCATGTGCGTGTGTGTGTGCAGTTATTCATTTGATTATGTTTTGGTGCTGTTTTGGCTGCTGTAAACACCAAACTTTCCCAATTGTGAGACAATTAAAAAATTATCTTATGCTGAAAAACACAATGAGAGACCAAGAAAAATGTTTCAGTTTGACAGTTTTGTTCTCGTACCAAGACACATGCGAGTGCTTGATGTGTTCAGTCAGTCCAACACGCTATGGTAATTATAAAACCCAAAAACACATGCTGCCCATGACTGAGCTACTGGTACATTTTTACCTAGACTTCCAGGTTTGAGCAATGCAGAAAACACAAAGTTAGCAAGTAGCTTTTATAAAACATCTCTTCAGGAAATAATATTTGTCTATCCGTCAGCAGGATTGACAGGAAATTAACAAGTTGATTTTCATGAAACATGGTAGAGGGTTTGAGCATATTGCTAACCCCATACATGGGTTACATTTCCATGCAGTTCTCAAGAAATATAATATGGATGTTGGCAGAGGAATGTACTCTGAACCCCTTTCATTCACAGTTCAAAGCTTAATTTGTGTCATTGGGGGAAATAGGATAAACCTGATATGTTAGAGAATGAAACCAGTGGTGGTAAATGTTAAGAGACTGAGAATTTAATAATGTTTACAGGTATTTAAGAGTGTAGCACTTGATTATTATTCTTACCACTGCACTGGGAGAACTTTTTAAGATATGCATTAAGTGGAACATAGCAGCAGTCATACAGCAACTATTAGTATTAAGGGTGACCCCAAATTTGATGATTTGCTCAAAGGATCCGAATGTGACTGCCTGAACTGCCACTGCTTGTTATTGTTCTTCTCCATAAACCTCAAGTGAGGCTGCTATAACATTTCCACCTCATTTACTACTTTGGCCTGTGTGACCCTGCAAGGGTGCTTAGCTTATCTTTAGCTTCAGTGACTTAGTTGGACTCTGTGAGAGGTGGAGGAAGAGGGACTTGATGGGCAGGAGGGCTCTTAGAATGTATTGCTTTTTTTGTTTAAGTGAA
The DNA here is from genome assembly GCF_037954235.1 of Aulostomus chinensis. Lineage (NCBI taxonomy): Eukaryota > Metazoa > Chordata > Actinopteri > Syngnathiformes > Aulostomidae > Aulostomus > Aulostomus chinensis. Next base: position 18,314,281 of record NC_141341.1, on the reverse strand, counting down.
TTTTTGTCTGGTGTATCATAAGAGTCAGAGAATTACATGAAAGTCATTGTTGCACAAAAACAACAACAACAAAAAAAACCCCACAGAGAAGTATGATTTGTGGATCAGTCCATGAGAGGTAAGACCTGACCCAGTACATTTGACAGCATTAACTATTTGTTATGGATACATTTAATCCTGTGTAGTTTCCTAGGTTGCTGTCTTCTAAAGCAAACAGGGTGTAACTGGTTTTCAAATAGTTATGTAAGAGTGCATCAAATATCATAACAAATTGCTCGATGTTATGCTTATATTTAAATCATTCACATGAACTGATGTTGCGCTGGATCCATGCCCAAAGCTACAAACTGTTTTCTGTTGTCATTGTCAAGTCTAAAACAAAACACTAAAAGCTGGTAAAGGAACTCAGGAAGTCACATTTGGAATAGATGAGTCTCGTGCACCTTTATATCTGACAGAGCTCATAGTCCCTTATTATCCAGCTAGAACCCTTCACTCCCAGGATGAAGGGTTCCTGCTGGTTCCTAGAGTCTCTAAAAGTAGAATGGGAGCCAGAGCCTTCAGCTATCAGGCTCCCCTCCTGTGGAACCGTCTCCCAGTTTCGGTCCAGGATTCAGACACCCTGTCGACCTTTAACAGACTTAAGACCTTCCTTTTTGATCAGGCTTATAGTTGGGCTGCTTAGGCTAGCCCTTAGATCTGCTGCTATAGGCTTAGACTGCCGGGGGATCTCCCGTGGTGCACTGGGCTTCTCTCTCCTCCTCTCTTTCCTCTCTGTCCTCCTGTATGTAAATCATACTCATATGTGTCACTAACTCATCTTCTTCTCTGGAGCCTTCAGGCTCCCCACATCCCAGATCCTGGGTGCTGCTGGAGGAGGCTGCAGACCTGAAGAGGCTCAAGCTGCCATCCATTGCACCACCTGCTCTGTCCATCAGTCTCTTCTCTTTCTCTCCCTCTTTATCTCTGTCCCTCTCTTTCCTTCTGTATCTCTGTCTTCCTCCATTATCTGTCTTTGTCTCTGCCCTGCTCTCCCGCTCTCTTCCCCCCCAAATAGTCAAAGCAGAAGGCCGTCCCCATTGAGCCTGGATCTGCTCGACGTTCCTGTCTGTTAAAAGGAAGGTTTTCATCGCCGCTGTTGCAGGATGTGCTGCTGATGGAGAATTGTTGGGTGTAAATTCATAGAAAGAGTGTCGTACTAGACCTGCTCTACTTGTAAAGATTCATGAGATAACCTTTGTTGTGATTTGGTGCTATATAAATAAAATTGACTTGACTTGACTTTGACTCATAAATGGTTTGGCTCCATACAATGGATGAATGATCCAGACATGCTAGTTCCACTAAACAGTAGAGTGATTCAGAAATTAAAAGCCACTCCAATTGCATGTCCAATTCACAAAAGAATGTGTAAGAGCAGCAAAATGTGAATTTGGTAAACTGTGACACCATCATTCAAAAAATGTATGTGTTGTATGTGTATGTATGTGTTTTTATTATACCATTGTTTTTGTAAACGAATGTACACAGCATGTGGTGACTCCAGCAAGGACATAAAAGTGAAGGATCATCTCATCCAGCCTCTAAATTCAGGACACAACCCTTCCAACATGCCAGGCTTCTCTCTTTAAGAAGGACAACACTGGAAACACTAAAGTTGGATCTTTTCTGTGACTTTATGGTACACAGGGTCAGTGAAAAATTTAAGCATTGACCCTGGAAGAAGAGACACAAAACCTTTCTGTGGACAAAGCACTGAGGGCTGCTTGTTTTCCAGAAGAACTGAGCTGCACTTGTTGGGTCCCACAGCTGTCATAACCAAGAGCTCTGAACATTTTATTCAGCTAAAGTGGATGGGAAATTTTATGATGGGCACTAGTTTTGGCTTTAGCAGTCATTATGACTCCTTCTGGGCCAGATGAGATCCTTTTAAAGATAATGGGCTCCATCAAAACAGTAATGGAACAGGAAAAGTATTGGGAGTTTTATTTATTTCATTGCTTTTAGTGTCAGTCAGTGTTTTCCACAACAAGATCCTGACCAACATCCTGGCTCTGTTTGTAATAGCCCTGTCCAAGACAATGTGGGTCCTGCTGTTGCTGGCTTTGTTTCCCCCACTTAACCATCCATTCCGGTTACGGTCAGTGGACATTTCAAAATCTTCTCACACTCGACACAGACACAGTCACATCATTGTTAAACCATCTCATCAGCACCTACTGCTGAATAATTTCTTCATATCACTGCTAATAATGTCAGCTCTAAAAATAAAAAAATCAGAGAGTCCTTGATGAATCCTGATGATGTGCGTTCCCTCATTTGAAAGTCCTTTTGTGTTTTTTTTTAATCTACAGACCACATAACCTGACTTCTGGTGTTAGGGGGGGCTTTTCAACTATTTTATCAGTTCTTATTCTTAGAGTTGTCCTTTCTATTTGTTTGCTTCAGATTTAATCCAACTTTGAGATAATTTGAATCTGACCCAATTTATGAAGCATCTCAGATATGACGACATACTCTAAGAGCCTACTCACACTAGGGGATCTGTACTGTAGCCAATCACATTTGTCCCATAAAGTTTGGTTCATTTGAGTAGTGAGGGGGTTCCTTATCAGATAAAATGGTACAAGGCCCCAGGGCCAAGTGTGAGTGTATTGTTAATCTTGTGGATTATGCGTACCTAATTACAATGCTGGGGCCCTCTGGAGGCTGAAGCATAACCCATCTGGAGGTCCCCTGGCACTGGAAATAGGAACTTCTGCAGTTCAAGTAGCCTCTCTTCTCTTAGCTGGCTGCTGCAGCATAGGTTCAGATGGCTTGGCCACCTCCGGCACCTCCTTTGGAGGCCAAACATGCTACAGCCCAGCCAGATAAGGGACTGATATAGTCTGTTACCCTGCCAGATTAGGGCCTAGCTGGATCAGGGGATGGGGAAGGCTGTAGCCTAACCAAAAAGAGGTGCAGCATAGCTTTGGCCCACATGGAAAAGGAACAGGAGAGTCAGACAGCACTCTGAAAGTCTCCAGACAGGCAGGCCTGGTGATAGCATGAGATAAAAGATTCTTTGGGCACAGAATTGGACATGCTACATAAACTTTGCCATACCTGGCATACAATCAAAGATCTGTTTTGCTGAGAACTCTGAATCCATATCTGGAATCAGACCCTTCCTTCACAATGGTGATGTCAGTCTGGGCCAACACAGAACTGAGAATCTTTTTTTAAATCTCTTTTCAAGACTCTCTTTTAACATCTGGCTTTTTCTTTAGCATTGGTGCTGCTGTCACTCTTTTATCATGTTCTCATTTGTTTGTTTAATTTGTATTTGTTGTCAAGCATTTTGTAAAGGTTTCTGAGAGTTGTGATATGAATAAAATTAGATTTTTGGGGGATTGTATCAAGTCTTTCAGGTCATAAGGATCGAGTCCAAGTGATGTCAAAGTTGGATTGAAAATCTTAATGATTCCATTGGATTAAGTCCGAACTCATAAAATTTGTGACTCACCACACCTACAGTTTGAGCTTGAGACTCATGTTATGTTAACATGAGTGTAGAAAAATTGTGATAAGCAGCAAGCCTGTATCTGCCCACAGCAATTTCACTTTTTACCATGTATAGAAGAAAGGGGAGCAGTCTCCTCGGGAGCCTGGCCATTGGAAAGGCTCCAACATCCCCATGCACCTCAACAGGATAAGTGACAGAAAATGGATGGATGGATAGATGGATTTTATTGAGGATCTGCTGATACCCTGTTGTCCCTCACACCATGAGCTAATGTCCTTCTAGTGTCCTTCTCTTCTATGGCCACAGATAACAAAGCACACTTCCGCCATCACTGTACACTATTATTGCAATTTACTAAATGCCTATTCATGGTGAGTGTATGACCATGTGCAGTCATGTGTATTTATTTTACATTTAGAGTGAAATTATGGTTGAGGAGACATAGATAATAAGTGGAAATCCTGGATTCAGATAAAAAGGATTAGTATTCACAGTGAAGATACAACAAGAAATCATGTCACCTTACACTTTGTAAAATCATTACCACTTATACTGACTGATATCATGTCAATGTATAATAGCTTTTACTGAGCAGCTAAGATCAATGTACCACTGACACAAAAAGACAATCTGGGTATAATGACTATACTCTCAAAGTGGTGTAAATCTAGACTAGGGGGCTATGCCATAAACTGGGATCTGCATGTCTGGTAAAGCTTAAATTTGTGTGGTTTGGCAAAACCAAACAATCACAGTCAGGAATCAGTGGTACCATGATGGTAGTTATCAACTTGTTATGTTATGCCAGGGTTTCCTCACCTGTTTATGTATGTGCTCACATGAAAGGGGTGGAGCCAGCATTAGATGAATCACATATGTCACTCAAGAGGAACAAACCATAACCCTTCACAAGCATAAGGAATATAAATTCATACACAGAGTTGCGGCGGCCAAAACAGAAAGGAGAGCTGGCCAAAAAAAAAATTGCAGATTTTGTGTATAATTGAATTAACTGACTTTGGTGTCACAGTTCATCACTACAGTGCACGAGGAGCTCTCACCATAATCCCCTGTGATTGCCATTAAATGAATAGGTGACATAGATTTTGACATATATTTGTAATATCAACATTGACATCATGAACACTGTAATCTCATATTTTTACATTTTCTGCTTTATGCAGGCAAGAGATCAGCGCACAATGATCTATTCATACTGCATTTATATTAATCCACATTTGATTATTTCTGTGCATCAGAGGCCTCACATCCTTCTCTCAGCAATAAAGAACTGGAAGAGGACAGATCCACAGAGACAGAAAGAGAAAGAGAGAGAGAGAGAGATGGACAAAGAGTGAAGAGAAACTCATACAGCTTGAGATGTGGGAACGGAGACAACACTCCGAATAGTCACTGGAGGAAATATCTGACCCATTTTGATGAGCCACAAATCTTCTGCATTGCTGCCGACTTTCTTTTCCGACTGGATAAACAAATTAAAGTTATTTATATGTGAAAACTTAAATCAAAAGTTAAAAGTGAAGTATAACTTATCCACACAAACCATGCAGCACTTCTAGAATGGTGTCTCTGGCTTCATTTTTGTTATTCTTTCTAAGGTTAGATTTGTCTCAGAAGCATTTAGTATATGAAAAGAATTGCATTAGGTGAAGCGCTGTTGACGGTGAGGTACATGGCAATAAAAGAATGCTAAAAAATGCAGGTTGCGGTATTGAAGCACACAAAAGCTACACCCTTTAATATGCCCGTCACAGTCAAATTGTGCCACTTACCATCAAGTTAAAAGGATTGTGTGTTCAGATGTTTGGTTGTTTGTGCTCCAGATTGGGCAGTGCAGAATAAATTTTAACTAAAAAAGCAGAATTTTGTCTCGGTGGATTTTTCTTGTTGTCATTTGGGCTCCAGATTCTAATTTCTGCAACTAGAAGATTGAAGCTTCATATGTGTAGCCAGAGAGAGCATGCCATTATGCGTGGTCTGATGCCTTATTTACATTCTTCAAAGACCTGAAAATGACAGCAAGCACATGTTTTTCATCCTTGAAAATTGCTGCTCAACATTATCGAGGCTGACTTTCTAGAAAATGGGAAGACTGGCCTGCGTAAGTGTTAGGTTTACACTGAGATGTCCATGTTAGAAACTGTTTTTGCACTTTTCAATTGCCTATTTATTTCCATTTATTTGCAGTTGAATCTTATGCCTCCTGTCTCTATTTAAATATTGTGCCATTTCATTCCTTTCATCAAACAAGTACAGTGACTGTACAATCAGCTTTGGTCATCGCCACCGGGTTCTGTTTCAGAATCTAAATCAGTCCATTCTAGAGGTGTCAAGGCAGTTTAATGCCCCTGAAATTGGTTCAGCTGCTTGTTTAGCAATTTCAAACAATTGATTTACCACAAATGGTGTAACACGAACAGCACACATACAAAACACATTTGCAGCGTCTTTAGGCCTTTACAACAGTACCTACAAAGACCTGCTACAAAAATTTAAAAAATGAGGGACAAATCTGTGTGGTTAACCAGACACTTAATCCATGCAGCTGTTCAGCTGTAACTCCCTTTATTGGTTACGTTACTAAAATTACCTGGATGTACCCAACTGCTCCCCCTTCACCCCTTTCAAGAGGCAAAGGGTTCAAACAAGTGTCACAAGTGTTGTCCAGAGTGGGAGGCCTCTACATAATCTTTCTAGCATACTTCTTGGTCCTTCTTGGTCCTTAGGTCTTGAGAGAACTGCCAGCAGCCAAAGGTCTTCTTGGCATTCTGGAGTCACAAGAAGTAGTGCAGCAGAAAAAAAAATTCTTTGTGAACACTTTTTTGGGTGAAGCATGTAAAAATGAGCCTTAATAGTCCTTATAACTCCAACATAAAGCTGCAGAAAGAAAATAAATCATTAAATTAAAACTGAAGACAATCCAAAACTTCGGGCATTCAAGTCTCATGGGAAGTAAAATGAACTTAATTGGTTACATTCTATGGATAACATTAATTGGGTGTTAATGTTAACTAGTGTTAAATGCAGGATTCAGCACAATGATGTCGCAAGCATGCCCTTTTGGAAGTCAAAGCATCCGGCGCACTAGTTCTAGCTCAGTAAATCTGCGGCTATATTATAATATTGTAAATCATCAACACCAAATGTCAAAAATGATACTATAATAAGCCCCTCAGACACAAAACCAATCTGTTCCAGGCAGTGCAATCAGACCTCATTGAGTTCTCATTCCTTTTTTTGAATCTAAATGTGTGCTTAAAATTGATGTTGGCATCAAAACTGTTCACATGTTGTCAGTTGCAGTTCATATGATCCTTTTTTCCATGTAGTGCGCTGTGGCTTTGATGAAGAATCTGACTTTGCAGATGTTGACATGTCTTTAAATGGTTGCAGCTGCAGGTGCTGTGACTCCAAGGGTCTCCAGAGGATGGTTGGGTGATTATAACGCTGTATTTCACTGCTGATTGCCATGACAACATCATGTTTCTTGTTAGACCTGAAGTTAATCCATACTCACACTACATGGATGTTTATTGGTGTGTTGTCTTTTAACTTCTGCCAGCTTTGAGGAAATGATTTAAGAGCAGAAACAGGAGAGAGTGAGAGTGCTTGTTTAGTTGAGCAAGAGAGGAACGGTGGGTGCACAGTGAGTGAGCAGCACAGGACAACATGTTTTGTTGTTTGAAATGGAGCATATGTGCATATATTGAGATGTATTGTTATCACTCTGAACGGATGCAGTCGCATCTTGCACATTAAGTCCAGTCCATATCAACACATCTGTGAAAACATTGTTAGTTTTGTTTGCTGCTTTGTCTCAACCAGGGGTTGGCAAACTTTACCACTCAAAGAGCCATTTGGACCCATTTCCCACAGTAAAGAAAACACTGGGAGCCACAAAACCATTTTGACATTTAAAATGAAAAAACACTGCATATAATGTTTTCTTTTTTTGCCTTTATGCTATGTATAAACAAATGTGTTGCATTTATGAAATCAATGAACGACTGCAGAAAATGAAATTACATTTCTGGATGCAACAAAAACATTTTGAACTCCGAAATAAAGACACTGGGTTGAAGGTTACTTTCAAGTAAAATACTCAGTGTCTATTTGAGTCCTTCTTGTATTTATGAAAAAAACGCCAAACTTAAATTATCCACCGGCAGCAGAGCAAAAATGCCGTTCTCTCTGTGTGCCGTCATCTTTTTACTGGCACATGCAGTTAGCTGTCAACCTGAATAATAAAAGGACTATCTCACTGAACAATGAAAAATTATGAATATACGCAAAATGATCGGCAGTTAAAATATTTATCATACTTGGTTCATGTGATTTCTGCTCCAGAACCTCAGTGCAAGCATCTGCCCATCAGGGCTGTATGCCGTCACCTTCATCTTTGCACAGGATGATAAATGTCATCTGTGAGGCATGCGCAATGTTTGCTTTTAATAAAGTTCATGTTGGAGAACACCTGCTCACATACATATGTGGATCCAAAGATGGACAGGACTCCAAGAGCTTACTTTTTCATGTTCTTGTAAACATTGGGGATAGCATTCCAAGTTTGTCCGGTTTGGGGAAGTTTTCAATATCACGCTATTTTTGATTCTGAGCAACAAATGCCTTCTGATGGACCTTCAAGGTCTGCTGTCAAGCGTTGAAACTAAAGCCCTTTTAAAACACATAATGTGCCAAGTTTGCGGCCAGGTAGAGGCTGGAATTTGCCATCTTGTCTGTGTGAAATGGAGGAGTAATTTTCCTCCTTTCAAAAAAGTCGGCACTTGTGTGGGCATAAACATGTGACGTGACATGCAGCACGGAGTTGCACATGCAACATGTGTCGGAAAAATATTTAGCCCCGGTCTGTAAGACCCAGTCTGTAAGTTTCAAAACAGCAACTCGCCGCTCTGGCTGCCAGCAGCGTCGGTGTCAACATTCTCTGAGGTGTTTGACGCAGGAGAACCGGTGAGCGTTAAATTTTGTGATTTTGCGTCATCATCGACACCTCTGCCCACCTCACACCTAACTGGCACATCGAAGGCTTGGATTTACACAGCAATGGAGCTAGCAAAAAGTGTACCCTTGTGTACCTAAAGGAATATTGCCAGGCCAAAATTGACCCCAAATATGCTGCAGTCTGAAACCTCAGACCGAGCCAAAAAAAAAGGGGCAAATTTGCAGATTGCTGTCCAGTATAAAAGCAACTTTAGACACCATCTTTGTTGGCTATGTTGGCCAGTTCCATCTCAAGATCAGGTTGACTAACACCTGCCAATGCAGTCGTATTCAGCAGGGATGGATCGAGGCTTAGGGAATGACAAGGGAGGATAATGTGTTGCTTCCTCTCTGAACTCACAGAATCATTTCCCAAACGATGTTTGCAATGCAATGATTTCAGAATGCAAATACTTTAAATTCATCATGTGAGCTTCTTTGAACTCTCTCAAATGGGGAAGTGTGGCAGTGTACCTTTCTGTACATCTCTGGCAAGCACTGTCAACTTGCGCTCAAACGCCAAAAACTCCTTAAACATGTGCAGGGCTGTGTGTCCTATTCCCTGAAGAGCTGTGTTCAGCATGTTCAGGTGTGCTGTCATGTCTACCATGTAGTGTAGCTTTCCCAGCCACTCTGGCTGTTCCAGTTCAGGAAATATGCTTCCAGACATAAGGCAAAGCATTTCAGCCGTTGTGCAGCAGGAGATCAGAATATGTGCTTTCCAGCTCGTCCAGTAACGAACATAACTGACAGTGATTTAAACCTTTTGCCATTATTTTATTAACAATCTGAATAAAACCGTCATTACTTCTGTGCATTCCAGGGGAATTGTTTGAGCACACAGTGCCTGTTGGTGCATGATGCAGTGAAAAGTCAGCAGCTTTCTGTCCAGTGACTTCTGCAGTAATGCCACAAAACCCTACTGCGCTCCTGGAATACTTGGTGCCCCATCAGTAGCCACTAACACCAGGTGGGTGGTGTTTATTCCTTTGGCTCCTACACAAATCAAGACAGCCTCACAGATGTCCTCCCCCCCCCCCCCCCCCCCCCCCCCGTGTTTGGCCCTTAAGTGGTATCAACTCAATCATTTCTTCCGGTGGCCCAGCAGACTTAACATTCTGGCAGAACAGCGCTATTGTTCATTATCACCTATGTCTTTAGATTCATCATAGGCATTTGAGTTGGCCACAGCTGAATTGATGTTTTTAATTTGCTGTCTGGTGATGTCTTCTGCCATTTTTATGGTTCTGTCTTTGCAGAGAGGGGCATATCCCTGATTTTCTGCACAATTTCACTCTTGTTTTTAAAGTCCATGATTAGATGTCCTGAAATCTTCATGAAAGATTCTTTTATATATTCTCCATCTGTGAATGGCTTCCCATGCCTGACTATTTTATGAGTGGCTTCAAAACTAACATATGTACTTTAATTTGCAGCTTCATCCACTTCTTGAACTGATTTTTGCCCAGATCAACCCTCTGCATCAGTTTAGAAATGGCTTTTTTTCCCTCTCATCTCCATGCAGATATTTTTGAGCAAATGCTGCGTGTTTATTCTGGAAATGGCTTGCAACATTTTTTTGTTGTTTGTTAGTTTCTCATTACACATAAAGCATACTGGTAAACCAGTCTTGTCAGGAGCTGACTGCCCACATAGTATTGAAAATTCTGTTTCTTCAGACACTTCCACTAAATTCAGTTCAATAATCCTAAATATCCCTTTAGGTATTCTTGTTCATTTGGTGAAATCATCTACAAATATATTAGACTGAAGATGATAATGATGTTTTCTGATCACATGCTGCCAGCTAAATGACTTTAAAAAGATTTAAGTCACTGATCTAATAACTAACAAGGGCAACTTGCTTCAAGGATTTTGGCCAGTTTCTTTATCTAAGGCCACAAAATAAATAGCCACACTTGTTATGCCACCAGGTCTTTGTACCCAAAAGTGGATGCCAGTCAGTTTAAAGAATATCCATGTATCAATGGTGTCATGTTTTGGCCTGAAAGTTGCTCTATTTAACTTAGTTGCTAAGATTTGGTGATTCACAGTGACACTTGGTATTCACATCTTCAGCATGTATGTACATTGAGAGTTTGGTTTGTTGTGTAACACAACATAAACTTGGCCAAGGTCACAATGATGTACCTGGGCCATGACATATAGATGCAGTCTAGGCCATAGTCAGGGCAATAGTGAGGGTCATGGGTTACATTTCATTATATATACTATCTGATACAAACTACATGCTTGTTGGTATTCTGGAATGGTTCTAACCCAATTTAAACATCTGGGTTGCACACTTCATTACAACAGCTATCACGTATGCACACGCACGCACACATGAAGTAAAGGTTGAAAATGCCTATCTCAAGCTCACAGCATAAGAATTTTCTCTGAAAGTGTGTGCGCGTGTGTGTGTGTGCGTGCGTGTGTGTGTGTGTGTGTGAGGTGCTGGTGCTTGTTAAGTTTCACTTGCAGACCTACTCAGCAGCAAATGGACCAAACATGGGACATAATAGCATTTTTCCCCACATCGGTGTTCTGTATTGGCATGTTTATGTATGTCAGTAATTCAGCAGAAAGTGAATGACATGTCCTCTCAACAATAACATGTATGAGTAACAAATAGATCACTAGTTTAAATTTGCAGAGGCCAATCTATGGTCCACAACAGATTTGGAGGTTGCAAACAAAAGCTCATGTCAGAGGCACACTGGCATTCACTTGTCATTCAAAAATTGGCAGGCTAGAGCATTGTGTGGGAGACAAATGCATAAAAAGGAACTGTTTCTGTATGTACATTTGAAGAATGGAATAATGCAACAAGAACACAGTGGCTATAAAAAGTTTATACTGGAAATAAAATATACACGCGCCATCGACAATATCCCATTCCATTCTTTCACTCAGGCATTTTTCTTGTTCTCTTGGTGTCTTGCTGCAAATCTGTGCACAAGCAATGCTGAGCACTTGTTTCCCAGGGACATCTGTTTTTAAACAAAAAAAATATTTCACGCACGGTACTGCATCTTGCCTTTTCACTTTCTGAGTGTTCATGTGACATAAGTAGTTCCGAAATAAACAGACCCATAAAGTATGACTCCCCTGTTGTCAACATTCACTATTACTTAAAAATTCACAGAGCAAACTTTCAGCAATATCTTTTTAAAATATTTTGTGAAAGAGAGGCCAAACGAAAGATGTTAATACCAACAAAAACAATAACATAACGCATAGGGAACGAGTTGATTATAATCGTAAAGCAAGGGGAAGCGGCATTTCAAGAGCAACTTTTCTATCACCACTACACATTACAATCAAGAACCACTAGAGTTACAGTTCTCGGAGAGCCGAATACAGGTGAGTCTAGTCCTCTGCTGGTAAAAGGCAGAGTAACATTCTCTCTCATGTTTTATTTGTTTATTGCACATGTGTAGAAAAGAAATGGAAATCAATACGGTACATATCTCATTGAGTAGAGAGTCAGTAAAAAAATGTGCAGGTGAGGTCGTAATACTTGTAACGAGACCTCACCCTAACCTTTCAACACCTACTAAATGTTTCGATTTTAGTCATTTTTATCTTCTTGTATGACTGACAAAAACAGTGTTGATTTGAGCTTTGACACTTCGTTTTAAACATACTGGTGCATTACACTTTTAATAGTAGTATTCAAAGTCTCATTTCTTGGACCAATGGCAATTGTCTACACATGAGCACCACAGGATTTCAGTTTTCTTGATTGCTGCCTTTTTACTGCAAACAAAAAAATAGAGCAATGTGGGCAACTTATGAAGTCTTTGCTTGCAGTAAATCGTCCATTAAAGTTATCGGTCAAGATACTACATTGTAATGACAGTAAGCCACTGCACAACAATAAGAAGAAGACAAAGACGAAGAACAATTTAGATATATGTAGTGTTTTTCAAGGCACCCTAGGACGCTTTACAAGGAAAAATCAAAACCCAACAGATAGTGCATTTGATAAGTGGATAATAGACCATAATACAAAACATTCTCTGAGACACCGAAAGTCACAGGGAAGAAAATTCTCTAAAATAACCTCAAAGCTAAAGCTGTGGAAGGAAAGTGCCATGAGAATGGACAGGCAAAGTGACAGCGAGGGCAGCATCAACACTTGTTACAGTGTGAGAGGGGACATCCTTGGCTGTGAACCTCAGTTGCCTCAGCTTCAGTTCTACTTCAACAGCCATCCACCCCCACCCTACCAGCACCAACCAGGGGGTTGACAGCGCTGGGTGTGGGGGACATGAAAGTCTGAGACATACAGTACAAATAAATACAAACAAGTCACATCAGCCTGTGAGGCCAGGAAACCATCTGACACCACAGCCATTTCAACACACCTCAGCATTGATTTTCATTAGGGGCACAGAACTGCCATTGGCTGGGCAAGAGCACCACTCAGATTATCTGATTTGTCTATAAATCCCAATCGATCTATAGCTCACAATTTAAGAATGTTCTCTGAATTGTTTTATTTTGAATTATCAATTTTTAACTCATTTCTCCTGAGTAGATGGCTGACTTTCTGGTCCTGTCTCAACCCAGCCAAAGAGGTAAAACTTTAGGTCTGTCACCTGTCATGCTGCATCAGATATTTTCTTCATTTTCACAGTTTTTTTTTCCCTCCACACCCATGGATGTAATTGCAGTATAGATGCTACTCATCAGCGCTCGGCAATTGCATGTAGCCCTAGGGGTGCTGATAAAAGCAAACATTGAGAATGAAGTCTGTAGTGCCAGGGGATGGCGGGGCGGCCAGAATAAGCTCAAATTAAACACAAGCAGGCTGCAGGGAGAGGGAGGTGAATAAAAACTCCTATGCAGCCACACGCACCTCAGACAAACCTCAGCAAAATGATGGTTCCCAGTTGTCAGACAGTGACACTAGGCTTTGTCAGTCCACTGACTCTGGGGCAGCAGTGTGGAGATGTATTGTGGCTTCAGATAATTATTGTTGCAAGTCGGGGTAATTATCCAAATGTTAGCAAGAAAATTTCTGTGTTTTTTTTTTTTTTTTAGCAAAGATAAGCAATTGCTTTCTTATGGGTGAAGGCTTAATGTGTCATATTGCCAATTGATTGAAAATAGCACAGTACATATGATGACATGGACTTTACATGCTTCCACTTTCCTTCCTGCAGAGGTGCGAATGCCTCCTGTGATGTTTTGTGGTGTTTCTCTGTCATCTCAGTCTATGAATGAAGGCACTCTGATAGGATTCCAATGTGACATGCAGGGGATGAGAGGCATTCATGGCAGTGAGCAGTTTCCTCAGCAACCTTCTTTCTCACACCTCCACTTAAGACTCCACTTTCACATTCAGGACAGAAACAGTTTCCTGCTGAACTCACTGAGTCTGCAGCAGCTGTGTCTGGCCTACAGCCCCAGCACCCAACAGTACAGACAGTTATCAGAAGATAGTTCGCAATTGCAAAGTTTTGGTCTGTCAAGTTAAAGACTATGGTTTCCAGCTTAAACTCAACCATATCCAGCATCACAGTTTCACTAGATTAAAATGGATAGTGGAGTTTTCATATGACATTCCCACTTTGAGATCTAACCATCAGGATCAAACCTCACACATTATGTCAAACAACTGATCATATCTTTTCCACTTGAAACTGCACACAATTTCACACCTCCTGCTACCATCAAAAGATTGAAATTGACGCTCACTTTGAGTTTTGCCGGTCGCAGTTGTCCTGATTTGACACAGAAGAAAGTCTGTGGGAGTTTACTTTTTATTTCTACTTTAAGAGACAGTTTTTGAGGAAATGTGATCCATAAGCCGAGCTTGCCTCCAACATTTCACTTATGCCCTATGACTTGTGACCATATGACCAATCCATAAACATACACAATATGAATGGCATTGCAACAGCTGCAGCTGTATTGTGTTTGCTACTAATTTCTTTTGTTTTTAAATTCAATTTACTGTTGTTGACTGCATAAATTCATAAACTGAAAGGGGACTCCGGGAGTGTGGCAGCAACTGCATAGTCCAGGGGTATCCAATAAAAATTCGAATGGGTTCAGTTTTAAAAAAAAGTCTTCAAGCTTGGGTCAGGAGGCCTATCGCAATTTTTTTTTTTTTATGACCGCTAATTTCACTGATAGGCCTATGCCTGCATGTTAGCCAGCAGTCAAGGTGTGTATTATGATTCAGTGGCATATTTAGCCTATGGAAGTAGACTTTAAGCTAGATGTATCAGTGTCTGTTTGGTCAACAATGAACTTTCAGATCAAATGAAGTCGCCTACATTTCAATAATATTTCAACAGTATTTATTATTTGTTTTTTCCACATTAACCTTAAACATATTGTCCAGCGGGGGGCCACAAAGGTCTTAAAGTGCATTCAGTAATACCTCAACAATTATCAGTCATTTCTACATCAACATTAAACATGTGACAATATCCTTTTCTGTTTCAAATAAGCATTTTGCTGTTCAGCTGCACATAACAATACAACATAAAAATCTGAGAGCTTGATGAAAGACCTATGCTCCTTAAAAATAAAATGCTGAACTACTTTTGACAAGTGCCACCGTCTCGGAGCATATCAGGCGGGCTTAGTGCTGCGTGGAGGCAGAATAAACGTACAACTGAATGAATTTTCTTTCCTTCCTCCTCTCAACGAATGTGCGCTTTTTCCTTCTGTCAATCACAGTTAAGTCTGCAGCATGAGCATGCACCAGTCCCACAGAGCTCATGCTGCATAGCGCAGGCGTCAGCTAATGTTACTGGTATTATAATATTTAAACAAAAACATAGCCTTCTATAACTGTATAGTTTATTTAATGTGATTAACATTTTTAGAAACATGAGTTGTTAAAATCGCTTGGTCACAACTTTTTATTCATTTTTTTTTAAATTATTTTATTTTTTTACAATTTTTCTGGGTCCAGAGGTGACATCTGTTGGGTCTGGATCCACACCATGATCTGCCTATTGGCGACCACTGGCATAGTCCATAACGCCTGTACAGAAAAAGTGTCGGCCAGAAATATGATGCAATTTAGAAAAACAATACTGAACTTAGGGCTGCACGGTGGTACAGTGGTTAGCACTGTGGCCTCACAGCAAGAAGGTTCCGGGTTCCAGTCCCGGCTCCATCACAGGATCTTTCTGTGTGGAGTCTCCATGTTCTCCCTGTTCCTGCGTGGGTTCTCTCTGGTACTCCAGCTTCCTCCCACAGTCCAAAGACATGCAATTTGGAGACGAGGCTGATTGACCGTAGGTATGAATGTGAGTGTGAATGGTTGTTCGTCTCTGTATGTTGGCCCTGCGATGGACTGGCGACCTGCCTCTCGCCCGTAGATGCTGGGTTCACCCGTAGATGCTGGGATAGGCTCCAGGCCCCCCCCCCCCCCCCCGCGACCCTTACTAGTAAGGAATAAGCTAAACGATGGATGGATGGAATACTGAACTTTCCCAACAAGATGAGTACGTGGTTGTGGCTGGTTGTGTTAGCTGTCATCTGTTGAAGTCTCGATCCTCATGAGGTTGAGTAGAACTGCTGTTCATGTTATGTGATTAAAATTTGTGATTAAAATTCCTGATAAGAAGAAAAAAAAGGAATTGTTAAACCGTTCATTGAACATGAAACCTCTGAGATGATATCACAACTGTGTCAGCATCGACACTACTAACACTGGTGACAACAAACCAAGTAAACAGCAGGTTAGTAAAAAGTTTGATTGCCTGCCTGGTTCCAAAGATCCTTGTCATCCTACCATCCTTCAGTAATAGACTCTGCTGCGTGTCCTATGGTCATAGCATCCTTGTGTTCTTGAAGAAAAGACAGTGCTAACAAAGATCTGAAGTCTTGCTATACCCTCTTGTTTATTCAGAGTCAGCATGGCCCCAGCTACAGGAGTCCTCCTGTTCTTGACTGATGACGGTATGAAATTCCTCACATACACAAGATGAATGGCCAGAGGTTTGTCTTTTGCCACACAACCAGCTTGAGCACAATAGAGGTGGAAAGACTCCAATCATGGAATAGTAGACCGTATTTCAACTTCAGAACGACTGGGCACAATTGATCTTTTATTTAAAATACTGCAATCTATTCAGAACTAATTGTTTATCACTTTTATCACTTTTCGGGCTGCACGGTGGTGCAGTGGTCAGCACTGTGGCCTCACGGCGAGAAGGTTCCGGGTTCGTGTCCCGGCTCGGGTGCGGGATCTTTCTGTGTGAGTCTCCATGTTCTCCCTGTTCCTGCGTGGGTTCTCTCCTGGTACTCCAGCTTCCTCCCACAGTCCAAAGACATCAAGAGAGGACGAGGCTGATTGATACTCTAAATTGACTGTAGGTGTGACTGTGAGTGTGAATGATTGTCTGTCTCTGTGTTGGCCCTGTGATGGACTGGTGACCTGTCCAGGGGGAACCCTGCCTCTCGCCCGTTGACGCTGGGATAGGCTCCAGCCCCCCCGCGACCCTTGATGTGTAGGAATAAGCGGAAGATGACGATGGATATCACTTTTCACTCTGAATAGTTTCAGTTTCCGAGATTTTCTCCATATTTTGCAGAATAAATTTCACTGAGATCTAGTTAACTGATAAGACACAGGCCCACTATAACTGACTGTCTCAGTCACTTTGTTCATGCTTTAAAGTTTGTTTGTTCTTTTAATAAACATTTATTTTTCTTTTTTTGTTTTTTTTGTTTTTTTAATCTATATCAAGATCCTAAAGTGAGCCCAGTTACACCATGTGGTCCCAATTTGTTGAGAATGGTCTTAAGTTTTTAAATTTGGCATGGAAGTAATTAGCCTTCTTTGAACTGGTAGCTCCAACCATTACATAAAAAAATCAAACTTTCCAAAAAAAGAGTTAAAATTCAGTGTCAGGAATTTTGGAAAATTAATAAAATAAAAGTAACTTTATTACATGTCCTACAATGTATGATATGTTGGACAACTCAATTTGTCTATGGATACCAAATACTTGATTGTTCATAAGTTTATCGTAATTATTGAAAATAAGATAACAAGCAGATGAAATGTGGGGATTTTTTCAATTTTCAGAACACAGAGGAGGGTACCTTGTATTCTACAGTTAAGGAATTTTATTGCTTATTCCAGGGCATTTTCTACAATAAAAATAGATACAAAAAGAAACACACAATACCTAATACACATCTAAGAAAAGCAGCCTAGTGTACTGTGAGCCATTTGTGAAACTTCTGTAGAAGTCAAGCATTTTGTAAATAACTGTAGGTAGTACTTTTGGTTTTCAGTGGCAGTAGTTGGAGGGAGAAGCCTTTTAATTTTTCTCCTGTTTTTGGATTAGGAGTTAGGTTATTCATTGTCTTTTGTTTTGCATTTATTTCTTGCAGGACAGGTAGGAATCTTGGTTAGTTTTGTTTGTTGTGCTGGCACTGCTCACCTCTGAAGCTAAATAAAACTGCTACTTTGTCATTTGACCCTGAGGTTGGCTGGTTTTCTTGGGAGTGGAAGGGGCGGGGGCTCTCTCTATCGTGTGTGGCCCTGGTTCCCCTCGGCCAGGGCCATAACATATGTTGAAGGTATGCTGTGCTTTCGTGCTGCAGCATTTTACTGAATATAGATGAATAAATAAGTAGCACTGAAATACTAAAGACATGTGTACACAAGTATGCACACACAAACATGGGCATACAGGCAGTCATGCATACAAGAATAGAACATACTCCATCTTGCAACACCTCATGATTTAGTACTGAATTTCCTCTTTTCCTGGGCCCCATCTCTGCTGTTTTAATCTTTCTGATAATATGGCACATATTCATTTTTTGTATTTAATTACAAATAGCAGTCCTACACTCCAGTCGGTACTTTTATTTTCAGCATTTTAAGAACAAAAATACAAGCCAGCCATGGCCTGCTCATCAATTTGTTCCTGCACATAGGCTTTCTGCAATAGCAGTCCTCCTCCTTTCTACTCTTTTGTTCTTGCCCCCTTAATCCCTGAAGTTTATATCTAGAATAACCGTCCATCACCATAAAAGCATATCCATACCTCTGCCTCTGCATGTCCTTAGGCTCTGTAAACTCTCAGCCCAGCTTCCTTTACTTTGGTTGGCCTCCTGTAATGGTATATATTTATACATTTTGCCTGCCTGGTGCTGGTGCTCAATGCTTGCATTTCAGCATGTGATGTTTCATATAGTAGAGTTCTGTGTCTAAATCTTCAAGGTAAATATATGAATAATAAAATCTATGTATTTGCATGGTCTAAAAGTATTTTTTTTTTACAATGAATAACACTTTCATGGTAGTTTACCTGTCTTAGTTTTTTCATATAAATTAAAACACTTCCGTCCCTTAAGATTATAGCCTATAGGAGCACATGGTCATTTTCAAGCATTACCTGAGCATCAGGGAAAGCACTTTCTCTGATGCTATTTTAGGATATAAGAGGATTACAGTATCTGGAGGAGTGAAGAGGAAAAAATAACATGAAAAGCAGCAAGACTATGACTAAGGAAAATGATTTATGGTATTATGTAGCTGCAGCAAAGTAGCCGGTTGCCTGGCAGCAAGATAAGACAAAGTAGATAGGATGTTCCTCTGACAGACAAGGTGACAATCCGGCCTCAGTGTGTGTAAACAAGAATGTTACTATCGCTCCCTGCCTGATGATGGGGTGAACACCTACGTCCATCAACCCAGCTCCTGTCATTGCTCACACGGCCCACCCCTCTCCTCCTGCTTGTTGATATGCAGGAGAAGGGAGGCGGCACCCTTTGCTGCTGGTGTAAAGCAGATATATAGAGAGAGAGCAGAGGAGATAGGGTGGCACAGATTGACAGGGTTTCACTGCTTCCCCTCATAGCCCTGGCTGCCCCAAACAATCAGACAAAGTTGACAATCTACTTGGTTTGCACTGTAAACACAGCAGCCACAAATACAACTGATATCTGAGATGACTGCTTTTTTGGATTTAAGAACCCACCTACAGCAGTAGTTATTTGACATGTCAGGCATGTAGAGAACATATACATACATATAATTGTTGTTTTTTTTTAATTATGTATCCATGACATAGAACATTAATTAACTTAACACAATAACGAACATCTGAAAAAGTAACTAATGTGTCTGGTCATTAACAATGTGTCCATGGTCACAGTTAGCTTTTACTTGATGTTTTTATATGGACTCAATTTTTGACCTTTTGTTTTACTCCTGTGTTTTGTTTTGTTTTTGCATTATTTCTTGTTGCTCCTTTTTTACTTTTAGTGACAGAGTTTCTTGTCATTTCCTGAAATCACCTCCTTCGTGTCAATTTGATTTGTTTTCTGCCTCCTTTTTTCCACCTATCCTCGTTGGCCACAACCCTGTTGTGCATGTTTCTCTGCCCTCGTCTTCTCCCACCTGCTTTGTGTTGTGTCATCAGTGGAGACTGTATTTCAGTTTGGTTTTCTTTGTTTGTTACTTCCTGTCTTTACTCTTGTTCAAATTGTTGGTTCTCTCTGACTGTCTGTTTTACATGCCTCAGTTTTGCAAATGATTTAGGTTTCTTTGGTTGCATAAGCATGTTTATTTTGTACATTTAGTAGATAAAATAGACAAATACATTTCCATTTAGTGAAAAGAAATGCTGTTGCATTCATGATATTCCAATAATCAGGATGGTAAGGATAGACTGTAGGTAAACAACACCGCATGGCTACAGAGCAGTCAATTGTGTACTCCCTCCTCCACAAATTTTGGGTGCTCATCATGGGCTTCATTCATGTGTAGTTGATGTTTTTCCACAGTGGTTCAAATATTTGGCTCAAGCAATGTGCAGGGTTTGGATATTTCCAAAAGGTGTTCATTCAGTCACTTAGTGTGGTGTCTTTTGGTAATTGAAGAGGAGGTGGTCTAGCCTCTCAGATGTTGGCAAAGGTTGAAAATCCCATTTCATTCAAGTCTTTTTTCGAAAGTTTGCTCAGCCACAGCTGTACCAATAGATGCAGGATGATGATACGATGTTAAGTAAAAGTGTATTTTACTTAATTGTTTCTCAGGAGAGAGGAGTTTTCAATTTTAACTAAAAGGGAGATCATCCGATACTAATAATCAAATGATAATAAGTAATAGTTCTTTACCTAGAGTGGCAGGACTGACCCCCGAAGAGTAACCAAGATTGCTGTCTGGGTGAGAGGGGAACAAGGATATGCTTAAATCCCCTAACAAGGCCTGTCCCGAGCTCACCTTTCACAATTCTAGGGCAGTGGCCTAAAACCTGCACTTCTTCAAATACACTCTGATCAACTTCTTCCTCTTGTCTTCGTCTTCATCGTCCTCCGCTTCATCCGGTGGGTCCGGGTCGCGGGGGCAACAGTCTCAGCAAGGAAGCCCAGACTGCCCTCTCCCCAGCCACTTCAACCAGCTCTTCCGGGAGGATCCCGAGGCGTTCCCAGGACAGCCGAGAGATATAATCCCTCCAGCGTGTCCTGGGTCGGCCTTGAGGCCTCCTCCCAGTTGGACATGCCTGGAAAACCTCCAGAGGGAGGCGTCCAGGAGGCATCCTCACCAGATGCCCGAACCACCTCAGCTGTCTCCTCTCGACATGGAGGAGCAGCGGCTCTACTCTGAGTCCCTCCCGAATGACTGAGCTTCTCACCCTGTCTCTAAGGGACAGCCCAGCCACCCGGAGGAAACTCATTTTGGCCGCTTGTCTTCGCGATCTTGTTCTTTCGGTCATTACCCAAAGCTCATGACCATAGGTGAGGGTTGGAACGTAGATTGACCTGTAAATCAAGAGCCTCGCCTTTTGGCTAAGCTCCCTCTTCACCACAACAGACTGGTTTAGCACCCGCAAGACTGCGGTTGCCGCCCCAATCCGCCTGTCAATCTCCCGCTCCATCCTACCCTCACTCGTGAACAAGACCCCGAGATACTTAAACTCCTCCACCTGAGGTAAGACCTCCCGCCCGCCCCGGAGTGGGCAAACCACTCTTTTCCGGCTGAGGACCATGGCCTCAGACTTGGAGGTGCTGATTCTCATCCCAGCCGCTTCCCATTCGGCTGCAAACTGTCCCAGCAAGAGCTGGAGGTCGTGGCCCGATGGCGCTAAGAGGACTACGTCATCCGCAAACAGCAAAGACGACATCCTCCCGCCACCAAACTCGACCCCCTCCGCCACCCGGCTGCGCTTAGAAATTCTGTCCATAAAAGTTATGAACAGAACCGGTGACAAAGGGCAGCCTTGGCGGAGTCCAACCCTCACTGGGAACAAGTCCGACTTACTACCGGCCATGCGGACCAGACTCTCACTCCTCCGGTAGAATGACCGAATGGCCCTTTGTAAAGGGCCATCCACCCCATACTCCCGGAGTACCCCCACAGTATGCTCCTGGGAACACGGGTCGTAAGCCTTCTCCAAGTCCACAAAGCACATGTGGAATGGTTGGGCAAACTCCCATGCCCCCTCCAGCACCCTAGCGAGGGTGAAGAGCTGATCCACGGTTCCACGGCCAGAACGAAAACCACACTGCTCCTCCTCGATCTGAGGTTCAACTATCGCCCTGACCCTCCTCTCCAGTACCCTGGCGTAGACCTTACCAGGGAGGCTGAGAAGTGTGATCCCCCGATAGTTGGAACACACCCACTGGTCCCCTTTCTTAAAAACGAGGACCACCACCCCGGTCTGCCACTCCAAAGGCACTTCCCCCGATGTCCACGCAATGTTGCAGAGACGTGACAGCCAAGACAACCCCACTACATCCAGAGCCTTGAGATACCCAGGGCGGATCTCATCCACCCCCGGGGCTCTGCCACCGCGGAGTTGTTTAACTGCCTCGGCGACTTCTGCCCCAGAGATTGGACGACCCCCCCCCCCCCCCAAGCACTCCCCAGACTCTGTCTCCTCCATGGAGTACGTGTTGGTGGAATTGAGGAGTTCCTCAAAGTATTCCTTCCACCGCCCAATTATCTCCCCAGTTGACGTCAGCAGCCTCCCTAGGGGACTAGGTTAATGGGATACCCTAAATTGCACTGCAACAGCATCCTCTATGGAACCTCATCCAAAACAATCCACAAACTCCAGCTTGTACAGAACTCTGCTGCCCGCCTGCTCACCTGAACCCCCTCCCGCCAACACATCAACCCCCTCCTCCAAAACCTTCACTGGCTCCCCCTCCATCAACGAATCAACTTCAAAGTCCTCCTCCTCATCCACAAAGCTCTTCCTCCCACAGTCCAAAGACATCAAGAGGGGACGAGGCTGATTGATACTCTAAATTGACCGTAGGTGTGACTGTGAGTGTGACTGGTTGTCTGTCTATATGTGTTGGCCCTGCGATGGACTGGCAACCTGTCCAGGGTGAACCCCGCCTCTTGCCCGAAAGCCGCTGGGATAGGCTCCAGCCCGCCCGTAACCCTTACCAGGATAAACGGAAGAAAATGGATGGATGGATGGATGGATTGTTATTATCATTATTGAATTGACCAGAAATGTGGCTATGAGTGTAAATGTTTTTCTGGCTATACATGTTGGCCCTGCGATGGACTGGCAACCTGTCCAAGGGCAACCCTGCCTTTCGCCTGAAGGCTGCTGCGATAGGCTCCAGCCCCCCCTAAACCCTTAACCGTAAAAGCAGTAGAAAATGCATGGATGGATGAATTTCTTCTACTGTTTCTCCCATATCTAAAAACCATGCCTACTGGCAAGTGAAGATTTGATCTTTAAATTTCAGGCGAATCCAAAAAATTATGAAACTCCTCCTCTGTGTGTGCACTCTATTGCTTGATTTTAGATTTCAGTGACCCAGAACATCAACACAAATATTTTTTTCTGACAATGGATTTAGTTTTGTGCTCTCAAGCATTCAGTAACTTAGTGTGAACCTTTTTTTTAGTGCTTTGATGAGAAAGATTTGCTGTTTATTTTTTCAAGCCCCACATTTCGTCATTTTATACTGTATTCCCCATCATGTGAAATTAACAAATATCTGGAAAATTTGATTTCCACTCATTATGTCTAATTTTTGTGTCCAAATATGCAAAGATGACATTGTTCTGCCTCACATATGTCCCGCAGGAATCAAAGAAGATGACAAGGCAATGGTGTTTCACCCATGTATCCAAAAGTTTGACTGCCGTTAACAGCAGCCCTGTGGTGACAGCCATACCTGCTTTCCTCCCAGCTGTTGGATGGAAGCCAGATTTTGAGAGTCCTGTCATGTTTTTGTCTCTCTTTCACCACCCCCATTCAATTTGTACGTTCACAAACTAGATGCTACCACAGAAGTAAGGACAGTGTATGTGGTTAAAAAAAATTAATATAAATGTTTAAAGAATATGAACATACTAAGCCCTCACTCCCGTTACATTCTCTACCTTTCCCACCATCATGTAAATAAACTGACCAGCAAGTAGATGGATAAATTAATGCCGAGACCAACAGTCAGACTTAAGTTATCTAAGCAAAGAGTGATGTACCATGAGATTAAAGTATGTTTTCATGAAGAGAAAGTCTTATTGAGGTAACATCCTGGTCTACTTAGGATTTTTGAACTGCAAAGGTGGTTCACTGCTCAGTATATCGAAGCGAAGTAAAATCTGGTCAACTGGACGTAAGTTTATCTTGAAGACGTTTCACCTCTCATCCGAGAGGCTTCTTCAGTTCTAGTGAAGAGTGTGGAAACTCCAGCTTATAAACCTATGTGGGAGTGGTCAGTGCTATTGTGGTGGAAACGACCCTCCCGAGACTCACCTGGCCTCCCCAAATGACAGTCGTTGTGAGGTGTCAGGGAGTCCCTGACAAATTGTCCCTGACACCTCACAACGACTGTCATTTGGGGAGGCCAGGTGAGTCTCGGGAGGGTCGTTTCCACCACAATAGCACTGACCACTCCCACATAGGTTTATAAGCTGGAGTTTTCACACTCTTCACTAGAACTGAAGAAGCCTCTCGGATGAGAGGTGAAACGTCTTCAAGATAAACTTACGTCCAGTTGACCAGATTTTACTTCGCTTCGATCTACGATGACCTGGATGAATGAGAACCTACATAGACACTGCTCAGTATAGTATATCACCATGGTAACTGATGCTGTAAACCTAACCTGCTCCAGAGCAGATTGAGCAGTTAAGACATATGTATGTATGTATGTGTATATATATATATATATATATATATATATATATATATATATATATATAGATAGATAGATAGATAGATATATAGATATATAGATAGATAGATAGATAGATAGATATAGATATACATATATAGATATATATAAAGCAGAGTCCTAATCTTATCACATCATGTGTTCTTTCTTTTGATATCAAAGACAGAATTCTGACTATGATCTAAAAATTATGTATTTGATCTCAGAATTCTTTCTTTGATATCGAAAGAAAGATCATATATGATATATATGTGTGTGTGTATATATATATGTATGCAGATATACTGTATATATATATATATATATATATATATATATATATATATATATACTGTATATGTATGTGTATATATACTGTATATGTATGTAGATATGTATATCTTTATATAAGAAGCAGAGTACAGGAACATCTCTGTTTTACTCCTGTGAGTTAACACCTGACCTACTTATTAAAAACAGCCATTATTTGAAATGTCTTAAAACATAAAAACAGATTCCTGAAAACTAAATTGAGTTTCTTATATTTCATGAGCACCTTTGTCATTATGTTTTATCCCTGAATTGCACAGAGAAGAAGAATGCAATAAAAACTACAACCTCCAACTAGCCTGCGAGTTCTTCAACCACATATTGGTCCCCTCTTCCTTTCATTTATTGATTAATTTATCTGTTATTTCCCTACTCTAAAGCTTGCTTGTTTACCTGGAAAATGTATTCATTCTATTCATTGGCAGTTTTGTTACATACATTTGTTAAAGACAAATCCAAGAAAATTCCTAAAATGCTCTTTCTCTTCTAATAATAATAATCTTTCTTTTAATCTTCACAGATTAATAGAAATATTCAGTGTTTCTCATGACACATTCGCATTGGTGAAAACTAAAGTAATGTGGTGATACAACCTCTGGAAGTGGTCTGAGTGATCAGATCTCATGGTTCAGGTTTAGACTAGAATAGCCAGCAATTTTGTTATCTCAAGTTTGATTATTGTCATGTTACTTTTGATTACGTGGAGGTTTGTGATATAAAATCTCTGTTCCTCACCTCATCTCCTCCTAAGGCTTATTCCAGTTATGATATGGAAAGTCCAACCAGTGAAGCACAATATGAACTACTCACATAACATATCCCTGCGCAGCCTGCTTAACTTGATCACTTTGATCTCTGACTGCATCACAGTCAGCATCAAAGCCCTCCAGAATCTTGTTTGTCATCTTAAAGCGCTTCTCAGAAAATCTTTACGACAATTTTTAAACCAGCAGTGATTTTTGAGGACCTCAAAAATGGCCACTAAAACATGAGACCTCTACTGTAGGGCCCAAGGTGAAATGCCTGAGCAACATTTGGCTCTGAGACAGCAGAATGATGTTGGCCCTCAACCAAATATAAAGGGGATCCTGAAATGAAAGCAATTTCGTATAGCCTGAATGAGGAAATGAGACTGGCGTTGTGAGCAGAGTGAGTAGGTGGTGAGATATGAAGAGAAAGTCAGCTGAGGTAGAGAGCAGCATAGTTGGTTATGCTGAAATGCTTCTTAAGCCCTCACTCAACTCAGAAGATATTGCATCTGTATAAGGATGGCATTGCTGCTGCACTCGCTTGACTGATTTAGCTCCTCAGCACAGGTGCGGCAAAGCGGGAACATAAGCTTGGCGTGGGCCCTGTAAGGGAGGACGGGATGGAAAAGCCCTCACGGTGGCAGCACAACGCATTTAATGAAACCAAAATATCGCATTTGTGCGGCCGCCAAACAGTGCATCTCTAGGGTTTATACGTTCAGGTTTTTTGTAAATGGATAGAAAGCCCATAACGGTCTGGGCAGATCTACAAAGAGCAGCCCACTCATGCTCCCACATCACAACCACCCTCGTGCCATGCTGCAACCTTATGGTTGACAGGCGTTCGGAAAACTGATGTAAGAGTTCCCCATAAGAAATTTTGGATGCGGGGTTCACTTCACTCTCCAGATAGCATTTGACACATCCGTGGTCAAAACACCCAGCAAAATTATAACATGTCTTTGTAGACTCACAGAAGCCATCCACAAAGTATGGACCGATCTTCCGCTCGCCCCCGTTAAGAGTGTGTTGAATGTGTATGTTCTCAGTACGAGACACATACTCCAACCACTGAAGGGATACGTGAGAGCAAGTCTTATTTTGTTGCACGTATGCTCCATCTTATGTCAACGCCAGTGTGTCACGGGGTAAAAAAAGTGTTTTACAGACACCCATGCAACTGCCTGCTAGTGTGGTGAAAAAACGCGTCACAGTAGATTGTGCAGGCCTTTCTCAACACTTCCACATCATTAATGCAGTATTTGCGCATTTCAGTTTAAAGGTCAAATGTTTCATGGCGCATAGTGTTGTCCCACTCCATAAACTTTTTCTGGTCGCCGACACTCATTTTATCAAAGCCTTAGAAAGACGGGTCAGGGTATTAACCCTTGTAGTATTCTGTGGCCCTGGTGTTAAACAGGTGTGGGAAGTATCCCTTTTCTAAGTCTTTAAATCCTACAGCGTCAGGGGTTTTTGCCAATCAAATTGGAAGAAAAGAGAAAGAGTCTATCCGTCTCTGATCGTATGCTTTATCAAACATGTGGATCACTCTACTGCCGCGCATTGTGATGGATGGTGCAATTCCCCGCTTGATGAAATGCTCCAACAGGATGTAGTTGACAAAACCTGAAGCATTGTGGGCTATGAATGGGAATCCGCAAAACCCGGGCTTTCTGTAATGATTAACAAATTCCAAGACGCACCGAAAATTGTTGAAACACAATTTGTTTCCGTCTATGTCCATTGCACATACAAAACATGCCTCATGCTTCCCCTCATGGTAACGAGTCTCGAAATCATACAGGATGTATTTTCTCTCAAGGTCTTTATTTTTCCAAAGGCTGTATTTAGCACACATGCTCAGCTACCGTTGATAACACATTCATGACAGTGTTCACATTTTGATGGCTTGCAGGCATGTTTTTTTTACCAACTTTGTAAAATTTTCCACACCTGCCGCAAAATTTTAGGTTGTGGCAGGGAATCAGGTTGTGTGTTTTTTCAGGCTCTTAGTGTGCTCCGTAACAAAACTCTGATTTACAGATGCGGCTACAGTCCGTGCATTTTAAAGTGCTCGACGCTCGTTCTTTGCAATATGTAAAGCACACAATTGCACAAATATTTGCAGTTGTGCATTAGAGGAGCATCATAAGTGCTGTAGCAGTAATTAGAGACATAAGCAGCTCCATGTAAATAAAGCCAGATTATCGTGTAAATAAAGCCAGATTGTGTTTGATTTTGGGGTGGTGTTAGTTTGGAAACATTGTAGGCGTTCACGATCCTCTGCGTGGTGGTAAATCACTATTTTGGCATTTGCAACGGATTCAAATCTGGACACGTGTGAATAAACCGGTTGTAAGGGTGAGGTGTTGAGACCTACTGACGCATGCAGATGCTCAGCCTCTGCCAGTTTGTCTGGATCAGACATGAGGCATTGATGGCATGGGCAATGCATGGAGAAAAGCAAAGACTGTTGTCCTCTATATGGTTGTTGGGGTTAAAGAGGGAATTTGCCTTTTTAGAAAGAATCTCATCATAGAACACGTTCCCCAATTTCAGACGCCCAGCCCCAGAGTGGTTTTGTGCAACTGTAACAATTAACTCCAGTTCATCGTCAGTTATGGATGTGTCATTACTCTGAATAGCCTGAGCGACCGCTTCTATAAATGTATCTTGGCTGTATTCGTCGTCGGATCGTAACACAGCTTGCACGTCGCTAGCCAGGGACGGCCCTCTCAAAAAAACATTTAAAACACTGCCAGGTTGTGACATTTCTAACACCTGGCCAATCACCCTGCATCGTTGATCTCTAACAATGGATGGCACGTGGTCGGGGCTGTCAACAACTACATTCCTGAAATTAACTGTTTGATGCAGTTCTACAGCATTAAAAGGTCTGATTTCCCTGACATCTGCTTGACCATAGCCACTTTGTCTGGCAACGCTTGTTGAAGGGATGTTTGGTGTGTTAATACTGCTACCAGCAATGAGTTCAGACCCCTGTGTAATGACAGCCTGTTCAGTATGTTGTGGTTGTTGTGATGGTATGGTACAATGCACAATCATCTCATCCTCCCGCTGCAGATGAGACGGTCCTGGTGTTGGATCTACGAAGAGAAAAAAAATTGTTTCGTTAAGGAAGCATGCACAATATTGGCTGCATATCAAATAATTTTAAAAGAACACACACACACACGCACACACACGTTACCTACCAGCATAGCCTTCGCCCAGGGTGTTTCTCGTAGTCGTGCAATTCTTCTTCTCCATGGGTCTGTATTTTTAAAATTAAATATGTTGCAAAGCAGGCTGAATTTTCCAGGTGAATTTTCATACATGATAGGTGGTTTAGGTCGGATACGCACCCTTGCACTCCGGGCGTTCATCTTCTCTTTAAACTGAGCCTGTTTTTGGGCTGTGCTGCTTCTGCAGTGTCTGTTAGCAATTACTTTATCAATTAATTCATATAAGCCTGAAAAACCATATGGGAATGTTGGCTAAATTGTTTTACATGCCTTGCTCGAGAAGGGGTTGTGGTTTGGGAAGTACGATTTCAACATCCACAACTTCTGTCATGACTTTTCCTCAACAAAAAATGTTTAAAAGCATACCAGTAATTTGTCATTGTATCAGTTAAAGACAACAATACAAAATCAAAGACATTGCTTACCGTTGCAATCAGCCACTTTCCAAAAAAAAGAATATTTTCTCCTGGTGAAAAGAAATAAAGAGTCATACGGTCCTCTGAGGTCTTGTTGTGTCTTTCAGTCAGACAGAAACAAACAAAGTGTGTGCCAAGTCGGCTGTGATATATCTACAAGTAAATAAAGGGGTTGGGTTCCCCACACCTTTTTCCCCTAAAACAAAAGGCCAGTCATGTGACTTGTAACACCTAACAGGAGCATATGGTCTGTTTGAGGCTTGAGAGAGGACATGTCTGAACATGTATGAATATACCTTTTTTTCTGCAGGTCATGGGCTAAAAGTTTTACTGAAGCAGATCTTTATTTGTTTAATGACATGGTCACCACATAAAGTAAAGAATAAAAGCACCATAGAAACTCTCATTTTGTTACAGCAAGTCAGTTAAAACCATCCGTTTGAAACATTGGAGGATCATATATATTAAATAATTTAGTTGTCTAAATTGGTGCTTTCACTCTGTACATAAGTTTTTTCTGTCAGGATGAGTTGTTCAAAATACAACACCCCTAATGAGAAAGGCAGCGAAGCCATGCTTCAGAGACCGTCTGCATTTTAAAATTGATTCTATCATACCGCAGCGGCAGGCTCTACATAAATTGATCAAATTACGCTGAATAAAATCATACTTTAATAGTTGTATAAAATATCACGTATTAAATATGAAACTCAATGACGTGGGGGCGTGGTCACACACGCACTAAATCACCTGATCTCACGGATGAAGTCACGTGGTCACAAGCACAGTGACGTCACCACGCCCCCAAGTCACGCGATGACACCATCGCGTCACGTGACCGCACGCACGAGGACACACGTGCAACCCAAGCCACATGACCACGCGCACGAGGACGCACGCACACGCGCTTCACATGCACGCGCAAAGGTGCCTGTATATCACTACTAGTGAGGCGCATGGATGCATCAAGTTCTTGTCACACATTCACGCAGTCGGCCTTTTTTTTTAACCATCTGTCTCTTTGGGTGCAACAATGATGTTACATTTAGACTTTACTGACCTGTTGATATTATACATATTATTTGATATTTAATTATTAATTTAACATTTTATATTTAATCATTTTTTTATTTTATATTATATTCATATATATATATTTATATTCCTAATATTTGTCAATGATTATAATTTGTTTCTCTTGATTTAAGAATACAGCTCTCCATTTTGGCAATTGGTCATCTGATACCAGTCATAGTCTCATTCACTTCTAGGCCTTCGTCTGACTGGGCCAGAGTAACTGATCCATCAGGATGCAGCCTTCCCTGTCTCCACTGGTGGTGCTGCAGCCCCCTAAGCCATCTGAACTGGCTCTGGAGCAACTTCGGTCACCAGAGCCTGCACTGCAGCCGGTCAAGCCTCTAGAGCCCATCTCACAGCAGTCCTCAAAGCCAGAGGAATAGCTCATTCAGAGGACCCAGCCTTGGGGCTTGCTTCTTGACCATCCTCCCAGAGCTGCTCTGTCACCTGCCCTGTGGCCACCCTCCAGAGTGGCTCCTCCCCATTGTCTAGTCTGAGTCAGGTCCACTCTCCTGCGTGGCTTCTCCTTCACAATTACCGGGGTCTTCTTTTGAGGGGCCTCATCATTTTTTTCTTTCTCCAGGCCCCCTTTGAGAGGTCATCTGCCTGTCTGCCTGGCCTTCAGCCTGTTTCTTAGTCTAAGTTCCCTACTTTGACTTTAAATGTAAGACATTTTTCCTCATTTTCTCCTCCACATATTTCCACTATCATTCCTATAGTGACAGTCCCGAAACTGCCCCTTTATGTAGACATGCTCACAACCAGGGGGTAAATCTTGGGGTGACCTAACGAATGGATAAGCACCGGCATGGTGTCCTTTGTTTGATCGCTTACGTTTGTCAACCCAGGTAACTTGTTATTTAGTGACTGAGTTTTTCATAGGTGCAGTGACAAGAGATGTTCTACCAGCAAAGCAAACACTTATGAAGTTATTTCATCTGTTCTTCCCGTTGAGGTAGGTTTTTTTGTAAATATCAAGGTGATATGTAGCCTACGTCATTTTGGTATTTTTGTTGCTGATTGATGGGTGTGAGGTCTCTTCAGAGTCAGAGGTCATGGGCCAGGAGGAAAGTGTGGCCTAGCATTTGGGAGATGATAGTTTTTGTGTTTTTCCAGAAGTTTTGGGTGGATTTTACAGAAGGAAAACAGTTGACTGTGCTGTTGAGGGTGTATTGGGGAAAAGCCAGTGCAAATCCACCTAAAACCGTTCTGTATTAACTTATATGTTCTGTGTATAATGTTATAGTGAATTATGCTGCTGTCGTTAAAAAAAAAATCCAGCAGGTTCCAGTGATTTGGATCTGTGACAGGGACAGTTATGGTTGATGTTGATGTTCTAATAAGGTCTTTTACGAATGGTGTAGGTGGCAAGTTCTTGAATGGGAATAACAGAGGAGGACACTCAGATTGGCAGCATGGTGCCTCACAACAGGAAGGTTACAGGTTCAATCGCTGGCTTGGGCACAGGATCTTTCTGTGTGGAGTTTGCATGTTCTCCCTTTGCCTGCCAGCCTATCCCAGCTGACCGGGCTGGGCGAGAGGCATGTTACACCCTAGACAAATTGCCAGTCCATTGCAGAGACAAAAGACATTTTTGTCCATAATTCATTTCATGATGAAATTTCACGCCAACTAAAAAAACTTAAAGTGATGACATTTTATATCCATTAGGGTTCACTGTGACATCACATTTTAATTCAAAACACTTTTCCAGAACAATATTCAACACCATGACGCTGCAACACAATTGATCTACATAACAGCTTCGATGGTTGGTTGAACTGTAGGGTCGTACATCTACTTTCCCATCACATTCTTGTGGCCAGTTGCAATACTTTAGAGTGCAAATACACTGCAGGTCTCAACGCCCTGAGGCGATTTCATTGACGGCTCGTTTAGATATTTTTAAAAGCGACCCATACCTGATATTTGAGTTTACACCTCCCCTGCTGCCTATGACAGTTTGGTTATACTCAAGGTAACTACAAAGTTGTCCAGCTAATGCCACTTGCAAATAAGACTGAGATATTCCAGCTTCTACTTTACTAATTTTGAACACAAACTTTGATTCATATATGATCACACTTCCATCACTCTCAAAGCTACTGTAGATTGTCCAAAGGGAGGGTGATGTGAGGGGCTGCATTATATTGCTCCTCTGCTAGATGTCACTTGCTTCTTTCTACTCACTGGTCCTTTCTTATCAAGCAAGGATATGATGACAGTTTGTTTATGAGCCTGTTTTCCTCCGCTGATATTACAGATAGAGCTGGAGCCTGGATGACATGCTGGCGAGTGGATGTCAAGCTAATGAAGCTATTCTCAGCTAAAACTGATGTAGCCACTGTGATACTGACAAAATGTCAGCCTTCTTGGCCTCTCTTTTAAAAACTTTTCAAGCCCTTATATATCTTTCGGACAGGTAATGACTGCTTCTGTCAATTTTGTTCTCTTTGGATCATCCACAAATGTAAGGAAATCCAATCTGTGGTCTTTGTAAAATCTGAAGGTTTCTCTACTTTCTTACGTCACAACAAATGGCATTTATAGGGTTCCTCAAAGTTGGGCTCTGAGACCCGATGAGGGAACTGGGCCTGCAAATGCCAAGTTGACGTCTGTTTGACATCAGTTGCTGAGGTAATCCTGGAATAGACATACAGGCAGAGATTCTTCACTTTATGGCTCTAAAATGAGCTTGACATTTTAAAATATTTTGTTCCTGTTTTTATTTTATTTTCCAGTCAGTAATTCAAAATTACAGAAGGCTGATTTCATGTACCTTAGAGGAAAAACAAGTTAATCTGTAGAAAAAAATAATCGATAAATAAAAACGTACAAAAACATTACAGGAATTTGAAAGGGACTTAAAAAAAAAAAACGGACATACATTTTAAAATTTGCCACAAAATTATCATTTACAATTGTTGATAATATTGAGGGTCATAAAAGATACTTTGGATTTAAATTCTTGTTTAAGTGCCTGAACGCAGCCCCTAACAAACTAGCTCATGATATGAGTCCTTACTGAGCCAGATCACTTCAAATTAGGGTCTGCTCAGAGTAAACTCGAGGATCCAGAACATGAGAACTATTAAAAAAAAAAAAAAAAAAACCTGATATGTGTATTTCAGGCTTGTATAGCCTTCATCCCCATGTCTTTCCCCACAAACAACCTGTCTGAGAGTGTTAGGGGCTTCAAGAAGAAGGAAACGTAATAAGCAGCAAAGCCTGGTGCCTTGTCAGCACGGCTCAGCTTCTAAAGAGGCCTGCCCATCACAAACACTACCCATGACAGCACAGATTACACCATATACTGCAATAAAGCTGACAGATGGAGGCATCAGAGATAACAGCAGCATCTATTTATGCTGTTGAAACCCTTGTCTCGACTTTCAGGCCGTGATGGAGTGAACACGCAGTGCTCTCTAGTGGTCAAACACTGAAACAAGCACTCCTATTTGTTTTTTCATATTTTAATCTGATATTGAAACACATTACAAAGTCAGTATGCAAATACCCTCATTTGTTAAATCTAATTATTTAATATGCACAAGTCTTGCAGAGGTCTTGCTGATGTGAGCTACAGCCCAGAATATAAATGAATCCATGTTGAATGACAAACGGAGGTGAACCCCTTCAGTTTGTACAGAAATAAATATGACACCATAAATGTCAAACGCAGGCCTACAAAGGTTGACGTTAAGTATATCTATTAAAAAACAACCTGAATTAAACAATCAGGCCAGTAGATCAGACTACCTATAAAGCAACAGACAATCACAATAAAGCAAATACAAAATGTTGAGTTTGTGAACAAAATCAGACAGAGGAACTGCCAAGAACATGTGCAGAAGCAATACAATTCCCGTCAGAAGGCTTCAGTCTGTGTCCAATCAACTATGCACAGATAAAACACTGCATGCCCAACAGTGTGGCCAAATTCTGAAAAACTGTTTCAAACACCTTTCCGTAGTCCTGAAAAGATTTCACGCAGTGCAAAAATAATCCAACCTGGATGCAGCACAACAACGCAGCGGGCAGGGCAGTTCATCCCAGCGTCTCATGTTGCTGCTGGTCAATCGTAGACAGCTGGGATGGACAGCCTACAACTGAGTCCATAAAAGAAGATGCGAACTTGTAAATTGTGAGCACCATCAGAGCACTACACGTAGACTTGACATGTACTGTGGATCATCATGTCCCCAACTGGTTCATGAAGACTTCAATAATTCTGGTTTGTTACAAGTCAGCTTGAGTAACAGTAAAAAAAAATGTAACGAAATGTTGAAAGCAATACTGATTTTAATGATCTATTTCTTAACAAAGATCCAGGTGACATAAAAGGGGAACAATTTTCCTTTCACATCCAGCTTACCACTTTATCATGGAATCTCAAAAAACTGCCATTCTGCTAAGCCAACCCATCTTTATCAGCATTTTCTTCACCATTTGCACTCAATTCCCAGTCTCTTTTATTATGAGTCACAAGCCAATGGTGCAAATAAACAACACACCTGTTAAATAATAAATAACTGTCTGTTTGTGTGTCACCCATACTTCATTAACAAGAGATATGACAGGTTGTTGACTAGCCAGGGACCAGCATATTGTAGCATCTTTGTTATGCGCTACAAAAGCAGTTTGCATTTAAATTCAATTTTCAAACATTTTTTCTGAGCACATACTGATTTTGATCTTGATGAAGGGTCTGCCAGTATCAGTATTTTTAATTGCCCAAGCCAAGTTTTTTTTTTTTTTGTAGTAGTAGTAGTATCGGCCATTGTTTCTGGAAGTTTTATTACATTGTCAACATTACCAAAGTTAACACAGAGCTCTAGAAACTTGCAGACGTTGGTTTAGATCTGAGAGGGTAACAGTCAGATTAACTGATAAATGTCTTAGCCTGGTAAGATGTTCTCAACCTGTCAGCATCACATATGATCTTTTTATTGATGTTGCAGCTTTTTCCTCTCACCTGAAAGTATTTTAAACCTTTAGACATTAAAACCGACAAGCTTCATGATGTGTTAGATGATTGCATACGAGGCGATCACAAGGTGCAAATAGCTGCAAGTTCAGGCTATGCCATGCAAATTTTGGGAGAGCACACATCTGCCCGTTCACTTGCGCACATTGAAAACGATCGGTTTTGACGATAAATGCGCATGATGCTGTCTAACTCCGGCTGATCTGATATTCATCTCCAACTTCTGCTAGAAAGCAAGCACTTTAAAGGTGAGACCTTATTTTGCGGGAGATGTTTTTGATCCGTTTAGAAGAGCAAAATCGAAGCTGGAGGTAACAGCTCCAGGAGATGACTGTGAGGGATGGTTGCCTGAAACGGTGCAAAGAATCCATGGACCCAACTGGAAGAAATGTATGTGAACCATGTCAGACAAAACTTGGCCCAGCACTACATCTGAACACAACATTAACCATAATGTGCTTGACCTTTTCCATGAGAGCTAACTAGTTGTATCAGTAACAAAATGCATGCAAGTTGAGTAGCTAATGCTATATAACTTAGTTCCAAATCAAATCAAGGCAATTACCATAGCAAAAGCTTATAAAGTTAGGTAATCCATGTTATTATACTTATTCATTGTCGCAATTTCTTTTCTTTCTTTTTTTTAGGGGGTCTTGATTTGTAAATAATAAATAATAATAGATGTAAAACACAATTTAGATGTAAAAGAATGCAATCCAAACTTTGGTATTTGCATGAGAACGCTAAGAAGCAAACTATGCAGAGCTTGAAACAAAAAAGCTCTACCACTGGTCTTATTTGATTCTGTCAGTTAAGCTGTGTTTTTAGGGACGTGTCCATGTTCCCAGACCTCAGTAATTAACTCGGTGAGTACAATGTTAATACAGACAAAATGATGGCCAAAATGACAAAATTATGATCCATATTATAACAAACTGGAATTATCCTAAAAGTACAACACAACCAGAAGCATACACCCTGTGCAGGCCTGGAGTGAACATGCATCCTGAGGGATCTGACCACAAGTGGACAGCTTCAGTTCTGGAGTTTAAAAGACAGAGATCAGAGCAGCAGTGGTTTTCCTGTTTAATCGACTGGAAATCTAAAAAAAAAAAGAAGGAAAATCAAAACAGTCCACACTGGGTGCAATCTTGAAGGTTCCAGGCAAACCAAATCACACTTTACCCCCCCCCCCCCCCCCACCCCCCAATACATCTCCATTGGTTCTGCAAAGTGTTGTGTTAATAAAAAAAACCCTAATAATTAAAATGATGATATGCTGCCATTTGGAGAACCGCAGTGTCCTTCAGTGTGGCCCAGACGACCTCTAAATGTGGTCTGTGTGATGGGATGTCAAGCTGTCAGGAGTGTGTTCATACACGCACTTAAAAGCTCACCACTTGTGATCAGATCTATCAGGATGTGTGTTGATACCGGGTCTGAACAAGCCAGCGAGTTTATTTGAACTGTTGGAACAAGTCTTTCCATAAAAAATAACCAAGTGTCAGGAGCACGTGAAGACTCCCAGGAAGGTAAATTGGCTAACCTACTGCCTGGCCTTAAACCAAGGAAATTTCGGGATTTGGAACTTCTGCTTATGTACAATTTCATCAGTCCATACCTGGAGGTCTGCCTTATTTGACCTTGTTTTCTTCCTGAGTATTGTCTCCTATCACAACTATCTGTACACCTGACAAATGTCCACTGGTATCCAGCTGCAGTCCCTGAACACCCTCAGTCTGTCCCTCTTGCATTTGGCACTGTGTGTCCTCCCCCTCTGCTGCCATTGTCACCTCCATCCCGCTCTGGACCACCATGGTGGCCCCATCTCTGTCCGATTCACTCGTTAGCTGCAGTTCCATCACTCCCACTGCCTGCTCCACTGGAGCTGGGTTGATTTCAATGACTGTGTGCTCCTGGCCACCCTCCACCTCACCCTGCATTACTTGCTGCTGCACCAACATGGTGCCATCCACCACCTGACCCTCAATGGGCACCATCTCTGCGCCACCAGTCTGCTGGCTCAGGTGCACCAGCTCTACAGGGCTCATCACTGTGCCCAACTGGTTAGAGTCCTGCATGGCGGTGGTGCCAACCAGCGTGAGGCCCGATGATGGATGCAAGGTGATGGTGTCTGCTTTCCCGTCTCCTGTCACCATGTAGCGAGTGAAGATCTGTGAGCCAGCAGGGAGAAGGGTGACTGTGTTGGAAGATTGGGCCAGGGAGGCCATGGGCAGGCCTGCCACAGTGAATGGCTGACTGACGGAGGACAATGAGATGGGGGACAGAACAGTGAACTGCTGAGGCTGTAAGGTGGTCTGCTGGTTGATGGGGGAGGTCAGGAGGGTAGTGGTAGAGGCAGGCCTCTGGAGACGAGGCCGCTTGGTCTGGCGCTTGGTGGGAGTTTTGGTTTTGGTAGGCTGTGGGCAGGACAGAAGAGCTCGCACCTGCTGCTGTTTCCTCTGCTCCGCCAACTGCACCTCCAGGGCTAAACACACGCACATACACACATTAATCAGTATTCATCAGAATTGATGGCCACAAGAAACTTCTATCAAAACTAATTGTCGCTGCCTTTGCCCTGGTCTCCTTTGGGAAACAGATTTCAATCTTAAGAGACCTCCTGGTTAAATACAAAAAGCAAATAAATGACTGAATTGGCAATTAGGGCTGCCAAACTGACAAATAACCTAGCAATATCTATTTCATGAGCATTCTTTCTGCATGAGAAAGAAAATGATATCAGACAAAGTGATCTTCAAGCTCAATCCACAGACCAAAATTAGCTTACTGTTTTCCTTCTGAACATTCGCACTTTTCTCTCTCGGATGCAATGATTTAGTGCTGTTTTCTCGGTCATAAATACCGCTCTTTGTATTGATTCATTTGTTCTTTTCCACCTTGAATCAAATTATTTATCACTGAATATACTGACACGGACAGCAATGATCTATCAGCGTTTTTCTAGATAAGACAATATTTTAATCAATGTTTTTATATTATTTTCTTATAGAATGTTAATTAATGTCACTGTTTACAAAGACGTAATGTGGTTGGGGATCAAATTACTCCACTTATATGGCTCAATCTGCCCCTTATCAACCTGCCATTCTGCCAACGTCTGTGGTTCCACTGGTGTTTCAGCTGAAAGTTGAACAGTAATAAGGAATTGGTCCTCATGGCCAGGAAACGACAGCACATTCAACACATTGTAACGATGCTGCTGGTTATTTTCTTTGGTATGTGACATTGTACGTCAAACGTAACTGGAAGAAAGTCACTGTCACCACCTCATGTTCTGGAGGCAGGCGCACTTTGGTGTGTATATCAACTCTACCCTGTTCATGACAACAATAGTAGTCTAATTAAAATGCCCGATTGAGTATTGTCTTTATCAGGTTAATATCAGAATGCTAATGTCATTTTAACATAGGCACTGAATCTAGAAAAACTGGAGCTGATAATGGAAATATGTCACGGTTAGATGAAGCTTGACACACTATATTTTGATTTTTGTCAGGGTGGCCACCGATGATTCATGAAACAAAGTACCATTCATCATCTGTTGAATAAACAACTGACAAAAGAGTCGGAATGGATGTGGCAGCTCATCTTGAATACTCACTGGTGAGGGCACTGAGGATTTGCTCCTGACTGGCATCCGTCTGCTGCCGCCTTTTTTCCAGCATCTTCTTGACGGAGTCGAGCAGGCCAAACACCTGTGCCAGGTTACTGAGCACTGCCACCTCTACCAGACAGGAATCTGGGATCAGTGCGGCAATCAATCATAAGGTCATTTGGTCAGTCAGAAAGGAGGAACAAATTCAGCTGTTATAAACAATGAATCATTGGCTCTTCCTTATTATTGTTATACCAGCACTGGAAAAGCCTTCTGATGTTGGTTTTTCACACATCAGCTTCAAACAGCAGCCGAATATGTTCT
Organism: Aulostomus chinensis; assembly: GCF_037954235.1. Classification (NCBI taxonomy): domain Eukaryota; kingdom Metazoa; phylum Chordata; class Actinopteri; order Syngnathiformes; family Aulostomidae; genus Aulostomus; species Aulostomus chinensis. The sequence continues at coordinate 18,274,882 of NC_141341.1, read as the reverse complement.
TTCTTTCTCTATCAATCACCCTTAAGCCCTTTCACATGTTCTGACTGGCCAACAGCCAGTTCTCGTTAGTGTTGGTCTGTACCTGAATCTTGTAAAGCAGCCGACTCCTTGCGTTGCTGCACACCATTAAGCAGCTCCAGCAGCTCCGTGCTGATGTTGGTTACCACTTCACCCAGCAAACCCACATCAGCAATCCCCTTCCAGAAATTCAGTGTATCCTCTGTGGATATGCAGATAACACAAGTAAGCCTCAGTCGCTGGTGTAGCATCTATAGATGAGCTCCGTGAGTGGTATTAAGTAAGATCTGCAGTGGAGCGTTTGCTCTCTATGACCTGAGATCTCGTTAGATTCCTTCTTGTCTGCAGTCTCCAGTGAGCTTGCGCTCCAGTCCGCCTTCCCACTCAGAGCCTCTATTCTGTCCTCACCCACTGCAGCGCCATTACCCAGGACCATCTGAGCTGCAAATAACAAAAGAGCACACACATAATGCTTCAAACCCGCCAGAGAAACAACCAAACACTGGACCAGTATCAGTAGCAGAGCTATTCCATGGCCAAGCAGAAACAGAGGCCTCATTCAAACTAATATCTGGTAAGAGTGGAAAACTTCAAGTAGGAGCTTTTCATTTTCAGCCGCCACCAGTAAAAACGTGACAATACTGACAGATGAAACACGATGTTAAAGGCTAAAGCCAGAACAGAGAATAATTCTGTAAAAATTGTCAGTTATCTGGTGTGTTTTTCCCAGTAGGTTACTGTCTGTATTTGTATCAAAAATAGTTTGTGAGCCAAGACTCTTACACAAACTCGACAACAACAACAACAAAATGTAATCACAAATGGAATGAATATTTTTGAATCACAATACTGCCAACAGAGGGATACATCTTCTCTCTAGGGGTTTTATTCATATATCACAGTAGTTCCGTTCTCCTAAATGTACATTAATGTACATCATGCTAAAGAATTACACTTCATGTCTTTGAGTTAATATCAAATGAGATGCTTTTTTTTTTCTTTCTTGTGGGCAAATTATGTACAAAGTCAATGTGACAACGCAGACAGACAGGAATTCATGAAAGAAATGGAACCAGAAATAGCAGCTGCTAAAGTTGAAACAGAACACAACTGCAGTGGCAAATATGTTTTGTTTTCAGAATTTCATTCCTTCATTGCTCCCCAGGGACCAGATGTGTCAGCTAACCCTGGAGTGTTCTCACCTCGAGAGGATGTTGGCGAGGTCATTCCACTCCCATCTGGGGGGAACCTTGTGTTGTTGATCAAGAGGTCAAACTTGGTGCTGCGACATGTGTTTGTACACAACGTGCTATGCTGGTAGAAGTCGAGCTGGCCCGAATCCATCATTTTTCTAGAGCGAAGACATTAGAAAGGGCGTGAGGAGGTGAAGAACGGACAGTGCTTCAGTTTGATTTGAGGTGAAACATACATCTTCCCTATCCGTGATGCAAATGCTGCTGGCAGAAACATTAGCATTGTTTAATGTGACTGAGCTACTTCACCTAGATGTAGTTTCTGTTTCAATGCTGCTTCTACAATTCTACACCAATTGAACTTGTCTTGCTGGAAAAGGAAAAAGCACGAGTTAGAGCATTGTTTTGTGTGAGGGTCTCACCCACAAAAAACAGAAGAGGAATAAATTCTTGGAAAATAAATTAATACAAAAAAGCATTTAAAAAGCATCACAGAGAGTCGAGAACCCCATTTTTGTTCTTCGAAACATACAGTATGTTAAGTTTCAGTAAAGGAGTCAAAACTAAAGCATTAGCTTGGATGTGCTAGCTGGAATGACAGGTGAGGGGACCCTGCTTTCCTATGTTTGCTGTAGAAATGCCTAAAAATTGTCAAATGATTAAAAAAAACCTATATGTTTAAGAAATTGGTATGAACATATCAATTTTAGCAACTGGACCCAGCAACCTTTAGGTCTTAACCCATGAGCATGTTCATGGGGCCTCAAACTACTTCAGATATGTGGCTGACCAGATACAGCCAGTGTTTAGCTGCCCTCCACTGAGTACTCACAACTCTTCATTTACCAGTGAGATCAATGCATGAGGTGAAGGGGAAACTTATTGCGTTCATGACTTCAATATCTTTTTCTGTGTTCAGTTTTTTTTTTTTTAACTCCCAACTCCACTTTTCTTTTTCGACTTAAACTTGTGAATATATCCCCTCAGTGTTTAACTGCTAGCTGTTCCACATTTTCTGCTAACTGGTAGCCAGTTTTGTCTGTTGGTAGCCGTGAGCTCTCTAGAAACAAGGCTGATGATTGAGAGGTTTTGAGCTGGAAACATCTTGAGGCATGTTGTGGTGTTACAGTATGTTTCCTGCTATTTAAAGAGCACATCATTCAGTCAGTAAGAAGAACAGCCTCTAAAGGTGGGTGCACAACACATGGACACTCTTGTTGCTCTTGTGCTTGTGAGAGACACACACACACACACACACACACACACACACACACACACACACACAAACGTCAGACGTGCAGCAACACAAAAGATTGCAAATTAAACCGTACAACATGACAGAGTTTTCTGTCTACATCACATCTGCTTCATCTTTGGGACATTTGGTGGATCCCTGATGCTCCAGTAGAAAGTTTACTCACACGTTCAGGTGCTATGCAGCATTACATTGGGATTTCTTTATTGTGTTTTCTATTGTACTAAGAATAGAGGCTGTTTTCACCGACTTCATCTTGCCAGCTTCTCAGTGACTTCCTCGCAGCAAATATTATGAACAGTTAAATTAAAAAAACTGTTGTTGTAAACCTGACAGGGCAGATGAACTTTGAGTACAGGGGGAAAAAATGTTTGGCAATGAGCACTGGAAATATCTTCTGGACTGGCAAGTGAGAAGCAAGTTGGGTTTTTTTTCGGCAGAAAACTAGTTTCCTACACTCCCCACACCTGTCATTCAAAAAGACAAGACCCAAAGGAGAAGGTGCACATCGCGTCTTACAGGATGTGGGAAATGCTGCCGTGATTTGGTACATTCCTGGAATGGCCAAAAGAAAACCAATTAAAAGTTTAAACAAAAATGACAACCCTTTCACAAACAAATTATTCATTCTAATTTGAATGACTTGGATATGTCTCAAAGGTCCTTGTACCATGCACCATAAACTTAAGGCACTTTTCTAGTTATCCATCGTATTGAGTCTTTTTTATTGTAGGTATAGGAGTGTAATGAAAAACGATTCACCCATACTTAAATATACCAAAAAAGTGAGAAAAAAAATTGAAAATAAACAAAAATTCAAATAAATACTTTTTTTAACAATTCCCTTGACTTTGTATTTCCACATTCATTAATTTCATTTTTCACCCTTTTATCTCCAAATCTGATTTCATTATTTATATTTTCATTTACTCCAATAGAGCTAAAAAGAAAAAACATGATGTGGATACTGTTTTTCATTTTCATGAGTCACTTCTAAATGATGAGGGCGCGTGTCTCAGGACAACCCTTTGGGTTGAATCAAAACAAAAACATGAATGTAGGTGTTCATTTGCATATAGAGGGGGGAAAGTGGGATCTGATCACAAGTGGTCCTGAAGCGCTGTGGACACTTGCTAATGCCGCTTGTCTTTGGATTGCACATAGTGCATTGAATTTCCTGGTCTGAAAAGCTCCTGTCGCTCTTTTAAGAGTACAAACACTGGATGATGAATATTGTGACATGCAACCAACCATAAAGAATATTGTCATCTGACTTTGGGCACAAGTGGCTGGCATGGCTGGCCTTCTAGCAACCGAAGGGTCACTGGTTCGATCCCCACTTCCCCCGGTGACCATGTCCAAGTGTCCTTGAGCAAGATACTGAGCCCCTAATTGCTCCTGATGGCACTGCAACGAACTGGCGACCCGTCCAGAGTGAACCCCAGCTTCTCGCTAGGATAGGCTCCACCCTGTGACCCTTAATGGATAAGCGGTGTAGAAAATGGATGGATGGATGGACAGAAGGACTTTGGGCATGTATACAAAACTTGGGCGCCTCACCTTAGCATGACGCCCCCCATCCTGATTGCTCTCTTCCAGTCTTTCAAGGTGGCTTTTCCAGAAATGTGTACAAACTGCTTTGGGCTGATAAGCTGGTCTTCATACTGGTGAGGAGAGCATTGGTAGAGTAACCACGCTGTGTTTATCATGGAGGAAAAGCACCACATACAAGTCAAAGAAAAATGAGGATCATAAGGTGCTCAGCAGTGACTGCCCACTTTTTGGTTGGTTCCAGTTCCCCTAATAAATTTCCAAATCGTTTCCTTCACTTCCATATCAACATATCCTTATATAAAAAGTTTTGAACTTGGAACCAACCCAACCAGTGAGTAGTTAAAATGGAACCATAAAATATTTGATTCAATGGAAAAGGGAAAATAGGAAAATGACATCAAAGGTACGAGACTCTATGTAATTTTCTTAACGGGACATTATAAATGATCTTTTAAAAACTCCTCTTTGCCACATTTTCTGACAAACTACACTTTTTTTGTTGTTCGCCGACTCTCAGGTGGTGTCAAATCAATATATTGTGCCTATAACACACTGGAGTTATGTTTGATGTGTTCAATTAATGGCGCAGAGTGGGGTTTTAACTAGTTCCACTAGCTCCATACAGTACACTGTTTATGTGTGTGAGATTCTGGCTGCCCGACAGCACAAATGCACTCATTTTTATGGCGATTGTGCCATCTGAGCGCTTGGCGGCAACATCCCACAGCGCGTGAGTGGAAGAAACAGACAACAGACATAAGAGAAAACTTAAAATGGCCGGCAGTTAACATTTCCACGGTGACAGCCCACTCCCCAGTCAGAAACCTAGCTGTGTCAATTCAGGACTGTGGACAGCATATTCTCTGAGGAGAACATGGAAAGGATTTTCACTTCTGGAATCACACTTGGAGCTGTATATTAGGCATTGGTATACAGGATCCCTTAGGACAACTTTCAATGAGTTGCAGCAAATCAATTAAACTTAACCTATGAAAAAAAAAAAGAGTATTTATCTACACTGAAATTGCTCTGTACTGCATTGTTATAAAACAGATGAATGACAGAGAAGTCAGCCAGAGATGTGACTCGTGTAGAATACTCTGCGTGCCAGCACCTTAAATACTGTGATACACACACACACAAAAAAAAAAAGAAAAAAGAAATGTGTTTAAAGTGCATCAATACAGTGATGATGAGTTTTAAATCTCTGATTTGGGAGAGATCATATAGTCTGGGTTAAATAAGCACATCTTTAAGTGGATGGGTAGCTGCAATTATTGATGGCTTGGCTTCTTAAGTAAGGAGTAAACAAGTAAACTAACTTCTTGTACACTTCAGCATCTTCTTGTACTCATGTAAGTAACAAGCTTTACGCCTCAACTATATTTTAAAGTTTGTTTCTGGATTTTTGGCCACCATCTTAACGCCTTGCCAGCATCTCCAGATGAAAGCCAGCTTTTGGGTAAATGTTGCACTAATTTTAGCAATTTTCATTAATGCGCACTGCCCCTGAGAAATAAACAAATGAAATAATCACGTCTATACATTTTAATTGCTTTTGTCAAAATTTGGTCTGTATGTTTATAAGGAGCCTTCTATCAAATACTTTTATTGCCATTTAACCCTGTTTTTCACTCCAGTTGTGGAGAACATCACCGATGCTTCCAAGCTCTCATGGCCATCATCGGCCAAAGTAGCAGCGCCTGTGTTGGTTGGCAACACACACAGCTGAATATATCAGTGGTTAGGTGCTGCATGTCAGCAACGGTAAAGGTGTATCCAGTAATGCACCGCGTTGGAAAAAAAAGAAAATGCAGATTTTTTTTTGGAGGTGGGGGGGGGGGGGGTTTTGGACTCATCTTCGCTAAAAAAAAAGGTATCAAGGACAAGCCATTTGACTTTTAATGTCAGCAGCAGCAGCAGCAGTCTATCTTGTGCAATCTGGACATAAAAACCATGACAAATACTAACCTTCACACATTTTACATTGATTCCAGGGCACACAAACTTCTTCACTAGCAACACAGCTTTACTGTCACCGCATGTTATAGGGCAGCCGATCTCAACATCCTCTCCCTCGGATTGGTCTAAAAGAAGGGGAAGCAGGCATGACTCTATCAAAGTTGAAAAAAACAAAACAACGTATGCATTCTTTTAACATCATTCTTACACTATCTTACCTGGATGCGCTTCAACAGCCATGACAGCTGCATCAGTTTCTGCTGATTCATCCCTGGAATGACAAATGATTCTTTTGATGAGCATTTCTCCAGGGTTAGAGGGTCCTGTAAGTAGGGCTGCAATGATCTAGCAATGAATCGCTGGATTGGATACGGGTGAAAGTATTTTCAATCTATTCATTTAATTGTGTGGCATCGGACTGTGTCGTGCATCAGCAGTGTGCCAGTGGACATGCAGGCTTCATCTTGATGGAGAGGGATCTAACAACGTTAGAGTGAGCTAAGATGAAGGTTTTCTGCTTGCTACGACTATTTCCCTTAAATAGCCAAAACAACAACAACAACAACAACAAATGTAGTCATATATATATATATATATATATATAAAACATTTTGATTCACAATGTTAGGGAACCAGTGTCTAAGATAAGATTAAAAAGAGAGAGGGAAAAAAAATAAAACTCTTCAACCGGGGTTCAAACACATTTTTTTACTGAATAAATATTTCATGAGGTGTTCACTGAAACATTTCTTTCAGAATAAAAATGAACAGAGAAATCCACATCACAATTCACCAGTGTACATTTAACAACAACATATGATAATCCAAAAAGTTTGATACAATTTAGACATGTACCAAATATCAGCTTCTGGCGAGTTCATCTTAACTGACCCACATACACGCAAGTTCTTGCGAAGCAAATTTGCTTGATCCATAATTTTTCCAGTTTTATTTTTCAGAAACTTTTCCAGGTGTGGAAATGGTAATTTTCCAGTTCCATGACTTTTTAGTTTTTTCACAATTTTACGAACCTAGTTCAATACAGTGAGGCCAAGGTATCATCATCGCGACTGAGTAAGTCAGTAGCTCCCCATGTGAAAGTAGCTGCATGAGAAAGTCCATGCATCTCCTGTCCCACGGGGATTCATTCAGCATTTGGATGTTCAGTCAGCTGAACTCTAGTCTACGGTCTCAGTCTGTTTCAGAGCCTTGAGTCACATTTACCCTGCAGTGATGGGCTGCAGCTGGAGTATAACCTGGGTCTTATTGGGGTCATCAGAGTCACCTTCACCATCAGCCTTCACCATCACCACCTCTCCCATGGACACAGTGACGTCATCCGTGGCCGCCATTACATTCAGAGCAGACTGGAGGAGGGGGGGCCTTTTCTAAATCTATCCAAGAGTTTATTCATCTGAAAGAAGAATCGATATAATGCAATGAATTCACTTTAAGCCCATATGTGGGATTCATTAATCATGTTTTGATATAAGTAAACAAAGTATTTTTTTGTGTGTGTAATGTTTAATGCTAGTGGTGCAGTGGATAGCACTGTCGCCTCACAGCAAAAACCTGCTATTTATGTTGTTAGATTCAGAATTGATCAGGACACCAATTACTCAAAATTAAAATGCAAGTTGGGGAAATAAAACTACTCAGCTCAAAGAAACTTATGTATTTAAGTTCCTCTGTTTGATTAATTTTTTATGGTCCTACCATGAACACTACCATTACAAAAGCAAATTACACATCTGGTCTTCTAGATTTGTTTCTCTTTTTCACCATTTTGTCTAAAAGTGTTTTTGTACTCTAAGGGCCACCGTACTCTAAGCATTCAAATCGCAATAATGTCAATCTCGAGTTGTTACATGATGCACTGACGTTTTTGACAAGAACACAAACATATTCTTCATGTGAGTAAGTTACGGGAACAATAACCCGCACCTCTGCGTGCTGTGGGGAGATTATCGCAACCCTTACATCGGTAAATTATTCAGATCGACACTTGATCTAAAAGCATCCGTTCTGTTGCAGCTACAAGACTTGTATTTTTTAAGGTAATCTGGGTGCCACGACCGCAGAAGGAAGCGACTTTTCACTGCTGCCGAGATCCACACTCGGCTTGACGGTAGCCATTACGCTTACGTCAGGGCGTAACATGATATGTGGCAATGTGGACAATATTGTTAACTATACCGCCCAGGGCAGGTAAAGCTATGCATTTACACAGTGACGGCTACGTGCTGCTTGTGTATGAACCGTACGTCCCTTCGTAACTGTGCATTTTAACTCTCCGCTCCCCCTCAAAATGACGTCTCCCTGTGCGGCGGCACGTACAGCAAACAACGGCACGGCGACGGCGTTGCCCCTCCATTCGGTACGAGCCTAGCCAGATGAACCCCCTCTAAATTTACCCAAACTCCTTATTTAACCTGCCGTTGGTGTTGTAAGAGGGGTTGGTATTTTACAACTGAATGCACTGATACTCACATAGTAGGTAAATAGCTTGCCCTTACCGTTTTATGAAGAGAATCGCATCCCTAGAATGTGGGGAGATTGGGCGCATGCGCAGTGGGCTAATTTAGCTTGACTTCCTGCCCAACATCGCTCGGCTTGTGTCTATGTTCTTATAAACTGACACGATTTAGTTGAAATTCACTTTATTCTCCTTTACTCCTCAATAATTTGGTAATTAATCCGAGAGCGACGCTTACGTGGTGTTCGGGTGTTTATTGTGTTGCCATTTCATAGGATTACACGCATCACGGAGTGAGAAGCCCCCGTGTGTCGGTAGCGCTCAGCGTTTCGTTGCCGATGTGTTGTATTTATACAGATTGCAATGATATTTTACATCCACGCAGAGCTGAGTACTGAAACATGACCCAACTTTTATAGCTTTGAAGTTTATCGGCTATTATCCCACACCCCCAATGGTTTCCTAGTGATTGTACACGTGAGAGGAATGGGTTTTCAACTTTGAGACGATTTAAGTTGCACCGTTTGTCTGTTTCGAGTTCTTTCTATCAATGGACGTCCACACGTTCTATTGGATCTGTGGTGAATTTACATGAGACCAAGAGGGAACTACAAATGTTGATAATAGGTTCGCGTATCCTGCTTTAGACTATTATTATTTACATGTTAAGAGGAGCGCCAGGATAGTGGATCACTAGCAGCTCCGGAGATCAAAAATTATGCTTCCGAAATCTCTTGATGTCGATTCCGTAAGGTAACCGTTTAACGAGTCGCCTTATGCAAAGCATTGCAGAAGCCCTTTTTAATTAAAAATTAGGAACGTCTCCCAGCCTGAACTGCAGTAACGTGTTTCTCACTCATGGTTGCCCGGGCGTGACATTAAATGGTTATCAGGATTGTTTTATCAGATGCTTCGTCATATAAATGTAGCACAAAAGCTTCGAAATAATTCTCATTATTCCATTCGGATTAAAATGTAATCGTATTTGGATGTGAAGATTGATTCTCGAATAGCATGACGGGTAAAGAGGGCTTGTCTTCTTCGTTAGTGTTATGGTGGATGGGAAAACCCGTAAAACTGCCTACCGCCATCTACGGTGTTGGAAGGTGAGCCGGGTACATGGGTCCTGGACCATCCTCCCGACGAGTATTTTCTAACACATTTTGTTGTTCACACAAGTGAAGTTTGTCAATATGTAACAATGTTATTTTTTTGTTTTTGTAGCCTACCCTCAACTAAACTTGCAACAGTTTATAAATATTATGTAAATGTATATTTTTCCAATTGCAGAGATCCCTGAAGTTACTGTTACTGGTAGCACTACTAAAGGGATACACCGTTTCAAAGTGTTGCGTGTCTTCTTACTTCCTCACTGTTCAACACAAAAAAACTACCTTGGCAGAAGCTCCCATCGGTGTTGGTCCACAGTCCTGTCCTTGGAGATCGGTTCATCGGTTCGTCATCGTAAACCGTAAGCGTTTGAGATGGATGATATTTCATACTCTTCCACTAGGAGACATAGCAGAGGGGTTGTTTTAGTGCTACCTCTCATTCTCGCAGCTTCAAGCTGCACCTCTAACTTCTGAAGTGATGAATTTGCAGCTGAAACATAAACAGAATTCCCATCGTCTGACACGGACCGAATCCATTCTGTATGATTGATTTTTATTGAAGATAAGCTGGACGTCCATTTTAACCCTGTTAAACATCTCAACACATCCAGTGTGTTTTTACATTCGGGCTTATTGTATGAATATTTGCATTTTATCCTAACTTTATGCCTATCCACACACCCAAAACTTTCACTTTTTCTTCAATCCATCCTTTGCCCATATTATCTTTGCCTATACATCCCCTTTCCCTGCTTGTTTCGTTTCCCACTCGAACATGAATCTCAGAGACTCATGCATATCTAATTTTCCTGGGAAGTTCCCAGGTAGGAATAGCGTGATGTTCCCTGTGTCCAATTTTCACCTCAACTAGACAAACCTTGTCCCATCATTCATATAAAGCGCCGCAAAACATACAGATCCAAACATGATTCATTGAACATCTATTTATTTTTTTAGACAATCAATAAAATCACATCAAAGAAAAGGCAAATCCATTGTACATAATATATAAAATAAATAACATTTATTCAGTAAAGCTGTGAAATGTGACCATGGGGATCAGAAGCTATACAGTGTTGTGCTAAGGTATCAACCAGCAGGCTTCTCAGTTCTTGAGCTTCAATGCAGCTTTGACAGTTTTGGAGCTCCATACATCATGAGACACACCATCCATGGTTCAAGACTTTCAGAAATGGGCTCTTATTTCTAAGGCTAAGATGTCAGTGTGCGACCAAACCAACACATCCAGCTGGATTAAATAGGCTTCATGGATACGGGTGGAAGTGGGACTTTTACGCGGATTGTTGTTTCTGCTGGAGTGGGCTGCCCAGAAGGATAAATAAATAGACCAGAATAAATGAGCTTGAAAGGGCTAGAATTTAGACAGGCGTCTACATCACTGCTCAGGATGGTCTTTTTTTTTTTTTCTTTTTTCATTTTTTAAAGTCTGGAGGAGACGGAAGTGTATTAGGGCTACCCACGAGGAAAAAAAAGGAGAGGTGGTAGACTTTTTTTTTTTCCATCACGCGCTTCGAGAAAAAAGTCGAAATGTTGAGAAAAAAATTCGAAATACGATGTTGAGAATAAAGTCCAATTAGAATTACGAGAAAAAAGTAGAAATACAAAGTCGACCTTTTGAGACTGTAACAACCAGCACGTGACTGCTTCTACAAAATGCCGTGCAGGCGGTTTGATTAATTGGTGAAACTATACTTTGGGCTGGGCTTTAGTAACAAAGAAATACTTTCTCTTTTAGCTAACAAACACACCGAAGTTTTCAGGACTAGGACTTTGCAGAGACTGTGGTGAAATCTGTGACTCTTCTGAAGGAAGGAAGGAAGGAAGGAAGGAAGGAAGGAAGGAAGGAAGGAAGGAAGGAAGGAAGTGTTCTGAGGAAACACGTGTTGACTTTTGGCTCAACATTTGGACTTTTTTTTCTCAACATTTCAGCTTTTCCTTGAAGCGCATGATGAAAAACTATACCTCCTCTCCTTGTTTTTCTCATGGGTGACCCTAATTCTCTTCAGCAGAAAAATGATGAATGCATTGTATTTCACTGCCTGTCATTGGTGGATTGAAGTGTATCTACTGATGCTTACAGAGAAATAAGCTCCATCCCATGAGACAGTCATTCACAGCAATTTCTTTCCATAAAGCTCGGAGGCTGCTTTCTTCAGAGGGAGCAGTGCAAAGGTTCCATGGAGTACTGAAGAACTGGAGTCATGGTGCTCACTGAAGAACGTTTTGTTAACCTCACAGCAGCAGCATACAAGTTAAAACATTATACAATCGAACCCTGTTCAGATGAAAGGACTGGTTGTCAAAGGAGCATTTTCAGTGTTCATCACCTGCACCAACAACATGAAATACTAACACCTGATTGTCAAATAAAAACAGTTTTCACAGAACCCTGACTGGAAAAAGATGGTGGTGCACCTGGAAGAATAGAGATTCAATATGCACAGGAAAGTAAAAAGGAAAGGGATGGTGCACTAATTTCAGGATATATTCTGTCTCATACACAAAGCTGCGAGTATATTTCACCCATTTGGCCTCCGCCATTTTAAAGAACAATATCCTCACGGCCTCATAAAAGAGGCCCGTGAAGAACTAAAATATAGAAGTTGCAGGTTGTTGCTGACAGTGTGTGCATGTGTGAGATGCTGGTGAAGGGTGAGTTAGCAGTGGGAAAAGAGCAGAGTTCCTAGTGAACTGTATCCCATTGTGTGCTCAAAACAGGTATTCAGTGTCTGCCATTAAAACCTAGAGGAGGTTTTAAAATATACATTTTAAAACCTCTGCTATTAGATGTCATGTGCACAGACATGTATTCATGAAAAATGCAGTTCACTGCCCACAGCAGCGAGATGACCTCAACGGTCACGTTACATTTAGTATTAGAAGAGTCACAAGTCAGTGAAGCAACTTTTATGAACTGTAAATGCTAAAGTTATGCGAAAGGTATGTAAGCACTAGCGATTACTGACTTTTGTGAAGCTTAAGAGCTGCTTGCGTCCTGTTCAAAGGGATGAAAGTACTGCTGTCGGAGGTCAGTTACAGTTTTATAATTGAGATTGCAGTTTAGTCTTTGTTGAGCTTCGAAGAATGAAGAAAATTGGTACCAATACCTGTGTGACACATGAGGGTCAATGCAAAATCAAAGGTTGATGCCCTATCGATCCAACGTGCTAAATAAGGGAACATTTCCAGGTGAAGGCATCATCAAAAAACATCAGTTTTAAATGTCCTTGCACAAAACAAAACGCGACAAGTTGTATGCCTCCATGAAGAATATTTTTTTCATCAAACAGAAGCCGCGAAAAAGTGCACCACTGACATCATGGATCTAAAGTGTACTGGCTCATTTTATTCATGCATTCGTTTATGTTAACCTTTGTTATCGTCAGCTCATGAGTTCTTGAGTTATCTTAGTTTTTTTATGGGTTGCATAACAAACAAGACTCCAACAAGTCACAAATGATGGGTGTCGTCAGATCAAATGATTTTGTCAATGCAGTTTGTACACAAGATAACGGGAGGTGGAAATGTGGTTGAAGAAAAGTCATTCCTGACAAAAACTAATCCAGAGAGCCATTGCACACTCCGGTTGGGTTTGGAGGACATGTAAGCGCTGCTGCTATATCGTCACGACGTCAGGGCACGGTAACAAATTTGATCCAGCTTTAATACTCGGATGCATTCATTTTCTCAAAATTCAATTTTGCAACTCTGTTACATTTCCGCAGCAGAGTGGGAATTCCATGCATTCTTGGAACTGGATCTAATAAGCTAACATCCATTAAGTCTCCGAATGGATAATAAATATAAATTACATGTTGAGAATTTAATAAAACAATGTTGACGCTCTAAAACATAGAAGTCTAAATGGAACCTGGACTATCTTTAAGGTTTACAGCTTATCTAGAAATAGTCTCTATCTTTTTTTACAAAAACAGACTCATCTCTTTACAGAATGATCAAAGGGTCAGTTTAGTGAAAGTGCACATACAGCTTACAGTAGCAGGTGGAGCACGTTGACTTAATATTGTGTCATATATTTTTCTGAGCACTGTATCTGTTCCACTATCAACTCAGTCAAAGGCGGAAGGAGTACTCAGGTCCTTTACTTAAATACCACCATAGAAAAACACCACTACCAATAAAGGGCTGCCTTACATTAAAAGTAGATACTGTGAGCTTTATCAGCAAAACATACGCCCATTTAGTCCAGCTGTACAATTTATTTTCCCCAAAAGGCATGAGTTAACTACTGGAGCTAAAAGATGCCGGGGCCGTGTCTGTACTCATAGGACACAGGGTTATGATAAATATCTACCTATACCTGGAGAACCGTACCCAGCAAGAGTGAGTCACCACAGCGCCATGGTGCAGTGGCCCAGCCCAGCTACCATACAAAGGAAACAATTTGTTTTTCTTTTGCTCGTCTAAGCAATCTCATTCTGTCAGATCTCTGCCCAAGCTCATCATCATAGCCAAGTGTTGTTGCATGAATCAACTCCTAAAAGAACATAAATTCCTCTGGCTCACGCGGGGAAGTGAACACTTCCTTGTTTCTTGTAATAGAGTTGGACATCCCCATTTTCTAATTTGCTGCCTCCTGCTGGTTTGGAGAGTGAAATTCCATTTTAGGTGCTGGCCGTCCCCTAAAACTTGCTTTTTAAGAATGAAAAGTAAAACAACTCACTAGAGTGACTTAAGTAAAATGGCTAATATCGGTGATTTGAAATCATATACGAGGTTTTGGGATTGATTTCACATTGAACTGCTGTAGCTGTTGAGGAGATTTTGATTGCGCGGTGGTTCAGCTTAAAGCAATGCATTGTACTATGGGGATCATACTTTTGCATCGAGAACCTGTGAGAACCATTTATCTCATTTTCATGTACTCAGCTGTGTTTTTAGCTTTGTTATACACATTTTTTTTAAACTAATTACAGAGTAAATCAAGTGGTATAACCCATGAAGGAACACTTAATTTGTCTGCTTGTAGAAAAGATTAAAAACATGTTTTCAATGGAAAGCAAATGTATGAAAAAAATCGAAGTACACTGAATTAACTAATATGATCAGACAAATGCAGTGAAGAGAAAAATACAAATTTGATTCTGATATAATCATGTATCAGTATAAAGTTGGTATGATGGCACTGGCAATACTCAAGTAAAGTATCAGTACTTCAAATTGAGACTTAAGTACAGTAATGCAATACAGGTACTTAGTAACATTCCACCTCTGTATTCAGCAGCCTTTCATGACCTTTCCTCTGTCATCCCTATAGATTATTTACAATATTACAGTGACAAATATGTCAGGCAAAGCATTGCACAATGTTTGACAGGTACAACCCATTTGAAATGGTGGTGATCCCAGACCACATTAAGTTCATGTAGCTTCAGCTTACTCAGTAGTCTGATAACTCCACAGCTATGAAAATTAGTTTTGGCAAACTTCTAAGTCTAAAAGTCTGATCTCCACTGCATGCTTTGTACTCCTCTGTTATTCCTCAACCTTGTAAAACAGCTCAGCTCATGCTCCACCGTGTGGATTTAAAGATACGACTTGTTAATGAGCTACACATTGACATATACACCAGCCCCCTTTTACAAAGCATCCCACGTCAGTAGACGTTACAATGTACGGGCACAAAGCACAAGGTGAGGAGGTGATGGGTGGTGACATCGATAGACGAGACATGGTGAGCTCTTGGTGGGACGGGACAGTGTTCTGGACACAGAGCCTTCTCAGTCAGCAGTGGCAGCTCTTTTCAGCGGAGGCAGCAGCTAGTTCTTCTTCATCATCACTTGGGTAGAGGACCTTAGCAGTCAGGCCACTCTTCACCCCATCCCAACCATCGCGTGTGACAATCTCACCCATCTTCATCAGCTCATAGATGTCTTTGGTCAGTAGCTCGAAGGCCCGGTCCACGTTACTGTTGCACTTGGCTGATGTCTCCACATAGCGGATGCCCAGCTCGGCTGCCAGTTGTTCCGCCTCGTCTCGGCTCACCTTGCGGTCCTTGTTGAGATCACTCTTGTGACCAATGAGGATGTAGACCATGTGGTGAGGGAGGATGTGCTCACTCACCTCTTTGTGCCACTCCCTCACATGATCAAAGGTCTTGCGATTGGTGAGATCAAACACTAGAAGCCCTCCCACAGAATTACGGTAATACGATGTTGTGATGGACCTGGTGGGTAGAGAGACGACGACATGTTAGTGCTTCCAGGCTAAATGATCACAGCTCAGTTCCAAAACATAATGGACAACTTAGACCAACACTGTGCATTTACCCGCGGGCAAAGTTGTCTGTTACTGTCCCAAGACCACTGGAGTTCATATTCCCGAGCTATTTTAAACTGTTGATGGAACTTTTCCAGTAAAGTCTGCAGTCTTGTCAAGGCAAGCATGAATGTGTTCAGAGGGGTGTCTCAGAGAAAGGCACTTTGTCTAAGAACACTGGAAGCATTTACTTGGATTTAGGCATCCTGGTTATGCAACATATCCCAATTTTGATCGTATTCTAGATGAGGTATTTACATGCAGAAAAAGAAACTTTAATAATGATATCCATGCATAAATGACACATATTAGTGTCCCTATTTCTGACTCCTTTCGGATTTTGGAGTTCTTCAGGTTGCAAAACTAGGTTTCTCTAAAGCGGCAAAAGGCTGTTCCCAGTTTCAGACATATAAAGGGGACACATAAATCCAATCATTACTGAGATACTTACGCCCATGTAAACGCACTCAATCACTATTAAAGTCAATAATCCGGGTCAAAGTGTCCCTGCTATTCATTTCTATCCCTCTACACATGACGCTGTCATTTACAGTTGTGTCTCCAATGTCAGCTAAGCTGATGCAATAATTTACAAATTCCATGAAACTTCTATGCACTACTTGAAGTACAATCTTAAAGAGTGAGTAGATTGAACATCTTAAAATGTTCAAGATAGCCAATTTTACTTTGAACCTAACACTGAAACAAGAAAAGAGGCAAAAAAAAAAAGAAAGAAAAAAAAAGAGTTTGTTTTCGCTCGAATCGAAGTGTTGGTTGATTACTGAGTACGGAACTAGATAAAGAAGTGCGGCTCATACCAGAGGATGTGCTTGAGGGTTTTTAAATGGATTTTAAATTTGACAGTTTTGTTCTTGTTCGGTTGTTGTCGCTGTTGTTTGCCATTAATTGCCATTAGCTTCAAGCTGAAAATACGTAACTGGCTTCTTCTTTGATTTAGAATCACAAAGAAGCGATGCAGCGGGGGAAAAAAAATGCCTCCGTGAGCTCACTGTGCCTCTTCACTTTTGGGGATTCAACTCTGTAGCTCTGATCTACTATCTATTCAGTATTTGTCCATGTTTAAACCCGCATCACAAGTAGCCTCACTGCTTATGCAGTTTGCTGTACGTATCTTGTACTTCAGTATTTCACACGTGCTTCTGCTTTCTCACCAGAAGTTTCAGAAGATTTATGCTCAATGAATGTTTAAGCATGCTATGTATATTATACATTGTGATATTATATATTCACCCTCTCCATATTGAACAACACTGAACTAGAGAAGTAGTGGCTATGCATGTAGTTTCGGCATGCATAGCCACACTAAGTGGGCCAAATGAGCGTTAGCATTAAAGCAAAGGCAGTTTTCACATCTGTGTTTACCACTGTGACAGACTGGTGGCAGAATGTGAAATTCTTACATCAATTTCAGTCAAATTCCCTGCAGCAGCTCGTTAGTATAAATTATCTGACAGGTGTATATTGTAAGAAGAGCTTGTGGCAGGAATAATTCAATTTTAGTTTGAAGGGTTCCAAAGGTAACACGCCACCAGCTGATCTGCTCAAACACCTGAGGTGAAGAAAACTGCAGTTCCTTCAAAGACATCGTGCTACACCTTTTACTTTTCATTCAGTCCGTGCAAGTAAACAGTGACATTTCTTTGAACTTGAAATGGTCACTAATTCAGTCAAACGCGGTCACGTATACAGCAAGAAAGTCTACGAAACCTCATACTGGTCTGTCAAGCAAGACCTTCTTAAGGTTGAGGAAGAGTTTGTGGTGAAAGAAGACTTGGTGAAAGCACCTCTGGAGCTCAGGCAATTGCCAGCGTATAAAAGCAGGTCTTGCCATGTTGCCTCTGTACACACAGGGATGCATGACCAATAATCACCACTTGTCTTGATTTATTGTTGACCTGTCGTCTTTTATCAGTTAGTCTAAGGTTGTGTTTACTGATGACGACACTCCATTCACTACTGTATATGTTTCCATCCACGGATGGGGGTTCTGAATTAACGTTGCAATTATAATGACAGATTTCATTTGTGTATTTTAACTTACCCTGACATAAATATTGGCAGTTACCAGACCAAGTATCTTGTTTTTCTAGTTTAATAACTGAACTGGGTGAGAAACCTCTGATGGTATTACATTTACCTGCATCAAATAACCACAAAGCAGGCACTGAACACATCCATTTATACGCACGTTCCAAACCCTGCATGAAGGTAAGAGATTTCACAAACTCCCCTCATCATCAAATCAGTTCAGGCAGAAGTGAAAGTGTGGCGAAGCCCAGAAGAAAATACCCTTTGATGCTTGGGTTTCAAAATGAAAAGCAGATCTAATAGCTTCTCTAGACAGAGTTACTTTCAAGTAAATGATCCATGACACTACAGACACATAAAACAAAATACGCAACAGGACAAATTAAAGCGACAAACAAGATTTGGATAAAGAGTTGCCATCCTTGTGTTACCCTGGAGACTTTATTGGAGAATGAAATTGGGGCCTAAGTATGAAGAGGCTGCCCATCATCCTCCCATGAATGCAACCATGCAGCTCGAATGCTATGCAGGCCCAAGCATCATAAGATCGAGGTCTATATAATCTTCTTCTGACCTTTGTCTTCACCGCTGTACTCAGTTAATTTTATGGCGCCGACAAGGGACATGACCTGCATTCAAGTGAGATAAGCTTATTGAAAATAGCAACCAAACATGACCGCGGAGCGAGGCCTACCTATGATTTAAAGTCAAATCCACCCTCTTACGACAGTTATAATCCATTCCGAGACATTTTGAATTTGATTTTATTTGATCTTTTTACACGAAGCACATTTGTGTTTCCTACCTGAACCGTTCCTGTCCAGCTGTGTCCCAGAGCTGCAGCTTGATTTTCACCCCCGGCTCAATATCAAGGGAGCGGGCATAAAAATCGACCCCGACCGTCGGATCCGCCACATCGCTGTAAATACCGTCCGTGAATCGCTTCAGCAACGACGACTTCCCCACTGTGGAATCCCCGAGTAAAATGATCCTGAACTGGTATTGCCACAAAATATCCATCGCATGACTAGAGGGGGCACTAAGTGTGTGTGTGAGCGTGTGTGTGTGAGTGAGTGTGAACGAGAGAGACAAAGCCCAGTGCGCGACGTGTTTACATGAACCCCCCCAGCAGCTGCTGCTGCCTTCTGCTGTACGAGAGACTGCGAGGACGGAGCAATCATGTGATAGATTTACCTATGCTCCACTAAACGTCCGCCAAAGACACCCACCACCACGAACCTGCAGCACCATTCAATGAGGAAATTGTGTTTTTAAGACCGAGACGTAAACCAGTGGGATTTGGGGCCTGACGGAATTCTTTAAACGCTTACTTAGCTTTAATCCACATCAATCCGGTGCCTGTTTTACCAAGAGGGATTTTTAATTGACAATGACTTCTTATTTTTAAACAACACAAAAGATGGCTCCACTTTACGCCGTGTGGAACTAGAACGCACAGACAACGGGTTGCTGTCCGTGGTTCTGAAGCCGCCCAAAACGCTCCATTTGGGCCAAATCCACGCCTTTAACCCGTAGCTTAGCATATTTCAGTCTTTATACATTAAATGCCTGTTTTTCAAAACTCGTTTTTTTTTTCTTTGCATGTATATGCCTGAGGTATCAAAATGTATCAGACGTTATGGTCTAGGCGTATTGCATTTTGAAATACATGTCCCATCATGCAAGAGGACGTGGGCAGTTGCTCTGCGCCTGCGTATATAAACGCGCAGGACGTGACAATCTGCCTCTTTGCCTTCCAGCCTGTCCAGCGGACGAAGCTGCGCTAACAAGGACTATGGTAAGGCCTCACAGCACGTGGTTACGTTTTCAAATTTATACACACACACACACACACATATATTTATGGTGTGTGTTTCTTAGTCTCACGGATAACAGAAGACTGGACTGAGCATAATGTGGGTTAATCGAGGCTAACGGAAGCTACGCTAGCACGTAAGCTAGCAGATGTGAGCAAATGCAGCTACCAAGATAGTCAGTCGGATCAGATTTTAATGGGCAATCGTGTTATGCTACAAGTTATAAAACTACCAACAGTACACAATCCTGCTCGCTGTAGAACTTTTGCTTGATGGGATTTATATTGCGGCCTTTAGCTCTATGCTAACAGGGTGCATATTAACCACGTGGCAAAGTCAACCCATTCATCGGTTGGTTATTTATGTAACGCAGCTTAAAGAACGATGGAGACGATGCTTTGTCCCAGTTGTCGTTTTGGAACGGATCCAATCACCTTGTATTTCCTCGTGTCAAATTGAACGTGCGAAACAGGACACGGACACAGAGCAATATTAAGAGCAGTCACTGACTACTCGTCTTTTTTTAGGAACGGTCAGCAGTCGACGGTGCAGCCCTCCCTCCTCACCATGGACATCCGTGTAGAATACAGGCAAGTACTGGACAGTGTTCCAAACTTCTGTCATGAGCAGGCTCCGATCGAAGCCGTTCATGCTCTCATGTAGTAGTGAACGGTCAAAAGGAAGCCAAGATGAACACTTTCACCGACGGTCGCTGTTCAGTTAAAAAATAACTGCTCCAGCAACATATAGGGGAAGGACATTTTTAAATTTAAAATGTTAAGTAGTCATCAAGCCTGCAATTGTGATTCTTATTCAAAGAAGTGGTGTGCCAGCGCTCAGGGCATGGACGCTGCATTGATCATGTTTCAAAGGTGCAGCGTTAATTACGGTCTACATTTGTGCGCATGTGAATAATCAAACTGAACATGAATGCATATGGGGACTAATGTCTTGACTGAATCTTGGCATCTTATTGCAAAGTGAACTGGTTTTGGATGGGCTGGTCATTTTAAATGACTTCCCTTCTGTGTTCAAATGGGAGATTACCAGCCTTGCACTGTAAAAAGCTTGCCAGAGGGTTCCATAAATTTAGTGTTTCACAGTCAGGGGAGCAGAACTGAAGTCATTCCACTGCAAGAATGAAGTGATGATTCTACTGTATGAAACGCTGCAGTACTGCCACTACAGGGACTGATGTTAACTGATGTTAAAAGAATTTCCACTGCAGGCCATATTTCACTGGACTCGCTGCACATTTGCTCTGCGCCTGTCCTCCTCAACACAATTTTCCAAATGAATTTGTCTTAGATCCGTGCATTGTCACAGCTCTCGTATCAACTTTGGCTGACCCCGACTGGGTGATCTTTCTACAGGTATTGGATCATGACTGTGGGGGATGATGACGATGGCACATCAAAACCTGAAATGGGCAACAATGCACAAAGGTATCTACTCGAGTCCAATGGCTTGCATTAACATTCCTGGCTGTGATGACACACTTGCCCTCACTGAGATCATGTTTGACTGAGACATTTTAATTTGCTGAGCCACATCATCGTCCCAAATGATTTTTGGAGGAAGTGACGAGAGATTTACAGAAGCTTCACTATGCTTTCCTTCAGGAGAAACTTGTGGCGAGTGGAAAAGTGACCAGATGACTGTCCTGGTAAGTTCTCCTCATGACTTTAGCTCATGTTTAAGCATGCTATCCTAAGGACTTGGGCTTGATGTTGACCCGAGTTCTCCAAATGCATGCAAGAAAATGGGGTGGTCTTTGACTGTTGTGGAACTTGATGCCACCAGCAGCCACTCAACTGCCCTACAGTTTGACATTTCAGCCAATTTTCATGCTCTGAGATGTGAGTGCTGAAACTTTTCTTTCTTTTCAAGCTACAGTGTGATTGGATCCTTCAGTCTGGTTGGACTGCTTGTGAGGGCCTGAGCCAGAAGGTACGTAAATACACTCTAAAGATCGTGTATTGAAGTTTCTGATCCATGATGACCACTTGAATAAATTGTGGACTGTTGGATGAAGTTTGCGGATATGGGACTGAGGTCAGCCCTAGAGTAATGTTTCATGAAGATGCCCTTGGCTTTTATCAATTTACTATGTATTCTCTCTGTAGGTCAAGGGAATTTTACCAAAGCAGTTGGAACCTGCCAATGGAGT
Organism: Aulostomus chinensis; assembly: GCF_037954235.1. Classification (NCBI taxonomy): domain Eukaryota; kingdom Metazoa; phylum Chordata; class Actinopteri; order Syngnathiformes; family Aulostomidae; genus Aulostomus; species Aulostomus chinensis. The sequence goes on along the minus strand of NC_141341.1, from coordinate 18,252,976 downwards.
TCATCAACTTTGTCAAGTGCTACTCTTCCCAAGTTGTGAATCTTGATGTAATAAAGATGTGATGAAACTAGAAGTGTTGTTTTTTTTTTATACATTATCCCAGTCTTGAGGGAAGGCTCTGGCCCAATATGTACCTCTTAAGATGTCTGGAGCTATGCTTCTGTGGGAGTTGACTGAAATTTCAAGGCAGGAGAACGTAATGATGGCGCTGCAGGTGACTTGATAGTCAGGTAAATTCTTGAGCATAAAACAAGCTGCCTGACACGCCATGTTTTACAGTGACGCACGCTTCACTGGCAAGCCTTGGGTGATGTGGTTGCTGATCACAGTTGGGCCTTCAGCTAGTTCACCTGTGAATATACAAAATTTAACAGGGATTTGAGGCTTTTGTCAAACACATTTGAAAACTGGTAGTTTGAATTCCCTTTTTTTTTTTTTAAACTCTGGCACAATTTGAATCAAATACTCAGACCTTTTAACGTCCTTCTGCTTGTGGGTGCAGTTAAACGTACTAAAACGGAACAATTCAAGGCCTTCCATTAGTACACAGTGAGCAGGGACGCACCATCAAAGCAACTGTTTCCATAACCTGAAAAGCCTTGAGTAGAATGCTGGAGGCATCTGAAAAGCAATTTACACCAGCATTTGTCACAGCCAAATGTCAAATTTAACTTAAGCGCTGTGAAGCGATCTGGACACATCTGAAAGCTATGCGTGTTTACTAGAGTAGTGCCTTTGCTACGACAGTGGGCCAACATTACCAGGGCTGACTTCCTGATGTCAGTGAATGAGGTTAAACAAAACAAACTACGATCTTTCACATTTCTAATGGATTGCGCTTGCTAAGTGCATTTCAGCTTGCAACACTGTTTAAATGTTACAGAACTTCTCTTCCACAAGGCCATACCTGTCAAGTTTTGGATTTGAAAATAAGGGAAATTTTCTGGTGATCGCTGCAAGCCATCCCACCACCCCAATTAAGCTCCAGTGTCCCTTACATCTGAGACAGGTGTACAAGATGTCTAAAAACAACTTGTCAACCGCTTACTAACTAAAATTAGGTGATCAGAATAGGCCTACCTTTGTTGACACTGAAATGCTGTGAAAATTCCTACATTAAAATATCCAGGAACATCTCAGCTACACACTTGTTGAAGTCATCGCAGAAAGTAAAAGCAACGTTGTTTTTGGCACACAGCATTGCCATTTTAACCTCCGCATTTGTGACCTGGTCTGCCTCCGCGGTATTTCTAGTCAGAAATACTGACATCGCCTGGGCATGATTCCGTGCCTCGAGCCCGCGCTTGTGCTTGGCGGATTTCTCATGCTGGCTGACATCATTCCTTCCTCCGTGGGAGACACTAAAGTCGCTATTACAAATCCTACAGAAAGCGTGGCTATCCCCCTTTCTGCTCCTCGTTAGAAAGGGAAATTCAGAGTTCCATTTATCGAGGTATTTACAGGAACACTTAAGTTTTTTTTGGCAGGAATGCCTTCGGTGTCACGTCCGTGATCCATCTCTCTTTTGTTTGCCGCCGTCGGCACTAACCTCGCAACAACTGCCGCCCAGACTACTGCAGGTGGCAATTCTCGCGAGGCTAGTGACAGAGTTCAGCAGAGGATTTTTTTTTTTTCATTGTAATACGGGAGATTTACGGGAGAATACTAAAACGGGAGGAGGGCGGGAAAGAGGGGTAAAATACGGGAGTTTCCCAGCCAAAACGGGAGACTTGACAGCTATGCACAAGGCTCTCTCTCCCTACCAGTTCGCACCCTACTGGAACAATCCCGCCTCATGGAAACACATTGATTTCTCCTCAACGATTGATGGAAAGTAAAGACTGGTTAGAGCTGAAAGGTGCAAGCAAGGAGGACACAGATGCACATTGTCCATGACCTGAAAGTATTTACTAAAATGGACAGCCAAAACACAACTGCTGCATATTGGTACAGTCTGGTCCAGTTCCACCATTTTCAAACACTGCAAAGGGAAAAAAAAGAAGAGGGAATAAACTCATTGGGTCACAGACAGTAAAATATGCTGCCTGCTCTCTTTATTGTTTTAAGTGTATATTTCATACCTTGGAAGTCATTCATTTAAAATTGAAGGTAATTTCAACTCTGTTATCTCAGAGTCTGGGGTACTACTGCCACTCCGATCGCTGTATGTGTCCCTGTGACAGAAATAACAGTCTCGAAAGTCATCCACATGACATGTCAAATGGTCTTCTACACTGATGGGATGTTGGATTTTTAGCCATTATTATTGTGATTGTTACATCTTCCTTTATTTTTCTACTCAATGTGTAGGAGCAACAAATAAAGAATATCAATTTTCCTGGGCTATCGGTGACATTACTGGAGCACGCAGCACACATGACTCTGAAAACAATTACTGTCAGACTGGTGCATGAATGAGTCCTAAAACCTACAAATAAATTAGCATTGTTGATCGTGCTGTTCCCTTGTTCCCAACTCAGTTTTTGGTTCATGCATGAAACAGGGTCTGTGGTGAACATGAGCTCTATATCCGTAAATACCACACAAGTGAGTTTCGAAGCATTGTGTGTCTTAAAAATGGTGGATGCTGACAAGTAGCTAAAAAAAGACCACAGAGGTTGGCCCAACTTTTCATAGCCTAACATTAGCTTTGTACTTTTAAGGATTACATTTATGCCTCAAAAACAATCCAAGTGTTGTTCATTAGTTAATAATATCTTTCCGAATTTAACATTCGAATCTGAAACTTGTGTTCACCAAAAAGCTGAATTTCTATGATTCTAAAATCCAAGGGCTCAAGGGTCACAGATGCTATCTTCCATCTTTACCAACAAAACCTCATCCCATTACAAAATAGTTATCGTTCTTGGTGTGAAGAACGCTTTAATTTGGTCAAACAAACCAACCCTGCTCCTATACGGGTTGAGAAATGTAATGAGCCGCAAGTTTACCGTGGAGATAGACGGCAGCCTTTCTGTAAGTAGCTCTGGAGCTTCCCTGCAGCAGCTAGCAGCAAACCAAGATAGGGGGGTGATGGCTTGATGGGCCGTGAAGTGAACTCAGGATGGTACTGGACTCCAACAAAATATGGATGATCTGAAATTGCAACTCAACTTCAAAAAAGAATGCAAAGTCTTGTTGTGAAATTGTTCATCTGTAAACGTCTGCACAACAGAAGAGCAACTTCTCATTCCATTTACCCTCAAGCTCTATCACCTCCATCCTTTCTCCCTCAACATCTTGGCCCACAAATCGGAAGCCCTTCTCCTCAAAATGACTTTTTAGCTCGGGATTAACCTGGACAACAAAACATGTAAAGTGTTGTTAAGATAAAGTGGAATCAAACAATGTATTTATGCTGCGAAATTGAGAAGTTAAAGATACCCCCCACCCGTGTACAAAAATACTTTCAAGTACTATTAATGTGCCTGACATTCCGCGTGAAGAAATCAACCATCATGACCATATTCAAATCCTTAAAAAGGCACCAACTCTTCTCCCTCAATAAATATTCAGTATTGTATCGATAAACATAGTTTTCATTTAACGTGTTTAACCGATACAAGATATCTCCTTTAATAGCTTCATTCTCGCTGTTTGTGATCTAAAGGCGACAAAGTTCCAAATTATACACGAGGAAGCGAAATTCTGGACCAGGATCAGCTTCTAAAATATGTGTTATAACCCATATCATGAGCAAAGGACCACCCCTTAAAATTCTAAGTAAGCCATCCGCTGCAAAACTCTACACATTTGTCATTTTTACCAGTGATGCACGAACGTTCAACTGTGGAGGATGAAAAACACGTGAGCGTACCTCAAATCGATGTCGGTGTCTTTCATCCACATACTCCACATCTCCGTAGAGCTTGCCTGGAACGCAAAGCAGCTGTAAGCAACAGGCAAACACATCAGCAGCTGGTTGGAGGTTAATTCGAAGTTCTTACGTAATACACTATTATTGGTCTTGAAAATGGTCCGTCTCTTTCCTAGCCTCATTGTCCCGCCCATCTGCCCAGGGTTGTGCTCTGGCATATCGATCACCTGCGACGGTTAAATGGCAAAATTTCTCATTTGTTAAATTTCCTCTTTGTGTATCTCGTGTCTGTGTTTCTGGACATCTTACCACTGGATGCTTTGACTCCGGGACAAATTCAGTTGAGTTGGCATCTAAAAACAGAACAAAAAGAGGTGCAGTCAGCCACATTATTGTCATTCCAATTAACTGGAATCCCACTTATTGTCTGGGATATTTCTCCCAAAAAACAGTTGCTTATCAAATACTTGCCATTAGATGACTTGAATTGATGATTTTTTTTTTATTTTTTTTTTTTGCCCAGAAAATATTAGCCACATACTTGTTGCTGGAGGCTACTGAGACTACAAAAAGTCCAAAAACACATTATCCAGTCCTTCGCTCGATACTCCACGAACAACTGGTGTGAGCAAAGAACTACCAAACAGTTCTGGTTCTACAGTCTATGGCCGAAGCGTGATGTGCTCATGCATTGATGGGAATTGGCAGGCAGTTGCTTTACCTCAGGTCGACAGAGTCCAAATAGATTTTAGCTCAAATCGAAGTGTTCGTAGAGTATTTAGCATATAACTGGATAAAGAACATTTGGGAGATGTATTTAGCGGTGTTGTGTATAATTTTGTAGTTAATCTTTAGTCTCCAGCAGCATCCAGCAGCAAGTGGTAAAGACGTCACGGAAAAGGGAAGAAAATCTCTTTGTGAATTCAAGACGGCTCAGAAGCGTGAATAATAATCCAATGAGCAGTTATGGATGAATCGTTTGGAGCCAGAAACTCAAGGAAGGGAGTCCTTCAGTGAAATGATGAATACCATTTTAATCAGACATATAGTTTTTGTGTCACTGTGGAGTGGGAAAAAAAAATGAACAAATTAGAAATTTTGCTACCAGTTTAAAGGTTATTTGTCAATTAAAAAGAAATGATTCTATATAGGAGAAATCTGGGGGGGGGGCGGTAAAAAAAAACTGAAAAAAATATTAAAAACTAAATTTTATTCTTAATTAGGCATATCTTTATATTTCTTAAGGGTCAGATTAGTGAAGCTGGATCCTGAGCTGTGCTGCGTGTTGCTACTGTGTTTTGACTGATATTGCAACTGCGATACGATTTGTGACAATGTTGATTGTCTGAATGCTTCCAGTCCTGGCTAACGACTTTGATCCAGTTCAAAACGTGATTGTGTGTCATTTCTCACCCGAACACAGAGAAAACCACAGCTGTAGTTAACCGTGATCATTTTAATCTGAAGCCACACCTTTCTTTGGGACGATGTCAGAAAAAAGTTTAAATATGCTGAAAGTCGAGTTTATGAATCATGGGGACTGAAATGAAGTAACTCAGGAATGCAAAGCCGCATCAACATTCTCCGCTCTGCTGCAGAAGGGTGAGTGAGAGATTTGATCCGCGTCTCCATTGAAAGCCCGCAGAATGAGATCTGTTTACAGTGTTTTGGAGGTACAATCAACCAACACTGGTCGTCTTTCATGCAAAAAAAAAAAAAAAGTCATAATTTTGTGATTCTCAGGAAAGCTCTGATGCTTCTTTTTTCTCTGATTTCTATCTGAATTTGTAGTTTGTTGGCAATTTATCTGTTATGATTGAGTTATGACTCCGAGATGGAGAAGGATTTATGGCTCACCTTCAGACACTGTCAAACAAACATTGGCAGCAAGCTGTCAGACTGTACAAAATCCTTTTTGAGGCATGTTGGATTATTGGATAAACCACCGCAAAAGAGGTCATGCTGTCAGTGGCGTTTGTCTGCAAGCAGAATTATACAAACACTATGAGGCTGATTTTCATTTATTTAGTGGAGGCGTGTAGAATGGGTGAAGGAGGAATCTGAGTAGGATTTGTCACAGTGATTATCACACCACCACCTGGTGACAAAGGGACATTACTTCTTCTTTAACACGTTGATGTATTATCTTATTTAGCTTACTGGATCCAAATCTCAGATGTGGCCACAAACACCTTGAGAACTTAGTGATGGGTTTCTGTGAAGACTGAGTTCCTGCATGAAACAGTGTTACCATTGTGAGGTGGCCCAATTTCATCCACCCATCCCTCCATCCATTTTCTTCCACTTATCCTGTTAAGGGTTGCGGGGGGGGGGGGGGGTGGAGCCTATCCCAGCAGCTTTTGGGCGAGAGGCGGGGTTCACCCTGGACAGGTCGCCAGTCCATCACAGGGCCAACACATACAGACAGACAACCATTCACACTCACAGTCACACCTACGGTCAATTTAAGCCTGGTTTATGCTTCGACACAGACCCCTACGCAGACCCTACGCCGTAGCCTGACGTGCACCTCCAAAAAATCCTGACTATGCGTTGTGTCGACGCGTCGTGACGTGAACGTCAAGGACTGTGATTGGTCCGCTCAGATGAGGTCGCCGAATGCATGATTCGAAATTACCTTTCCAGCCCAGCGCATTCCTGGCAAATTCACAGACAGCTAACTGCATTCCAAGACACACACCTGGAGGAACACATCCAGCGTTACTGATGCCACCATTCATTTCAATGTGATGCTGCAAATATAGTCAAGTCACACTGTGTGACCACGGTCAACATGACAGTTCGACTGTACCTAGGAAAGGTTTTTTCTGTTTCCTCGCCCAGCTGATGGCATGAATCTTTCCTTCAGTTCCTCTGACACCAAAACCTCCTGGAACCAGAATGCCACTGAGAACAGAGGAAACCTTGTTTGTACAAGCAGTCCAGACTGGATTTCCAAACCGTTAAACTCTTCAAACTAGTGTAGAACTCACTCAGCACTGCAGAGTTTCTGCCAGGCTTCATGGTATTTCACTGGTTCTTCCTGCAGTGTGTTTGGCTCCAAGTTTGCAGAATCAATATACTAAAGAACGGAGGAACAAAGGTTGATAACAGAGGTGTCACAATTCTTGTTCAATTTTTACATTTAATAACACTAGGTGTCAGCTGATATTTTAATTTCAGGGCCGGGGATCCATGTTAGCTCTGCTATGTACATACCTTAACCTCCAATTTGTGGCAAATAGCCAGGGCTGAATGCTCCAAAGCCTTGATAACTGAAGCGTAAGAGTCTGAGAACTTGGTGTACTTCCCCACCAGAGCTATAGAGCAATGCTCCAGCATCCTGTCTGACCTGTGAAGACAGTGTGCACTGAAGCAAAACCTTCTCTGGATTTCACCTGGTTTACCTTCTGGACCAAGTTCATTCATTGTTGATCTACTGACCGGTCAGACATCTCCTTCCATTTAGTAAGCATGTTCCTGGGTCGGGTCTGTATGGGCATATTTAGTCGCCGGCTCAGGTAGCCCACCACACCCTGATCCTCCAGCAGTAAAGGCACTCTATAGATGGATGAAACATCGTGCACGCAGATAACCTGGGACAAGACAGGTGAACAAAGGTGGAGCTGCTGCATCCTCAAAATGACACAACACAAGGGATCAGGGTTAGCGGTATTTACCTGCTCTGGTTCAACATGGCAGAACATTGAGATCTTTTCTTTCACAGAGTTCTCCAGAGCGGTGGAACAGCGGCACATGATCTGTCACCAAGAGATGGTGGAACTGGTTTAAGGCTGAATCACGACAGTGATTCAACACAGCAAACACAAACAGAAGTTGGAGTAATTTTTTTTTCAGATTAAGAAATTGTGTCTAAAAATTGATGTCTAAGTTCGGAGCTCCTTTAGCAACATATAGCCGACGATACCTGAATTCATATGATGAGAATCTATTCACCACTATCAACAAAACAAAATAGGATGGTATAATAGGACATTAGTGAACCATACAGCTCAACCATCAAGTGTAGCAAGGTGACAAGCTCCTCTACAGTGAGGGATGTGACGACATTGGTCATATTCTCGGGTTTTTTTGCGATCCACCATGCCAGGGGAATTACTGATGCTTCAGCAGGCTTAAGAAAAAAAAAAAATACACCTTGTATGTTTTATATGTAAATACTAATTACTCTATTACCAAAACCCCGAAAAGTAATAAAATCATAGCTTATCGATCCTGCTTGTGGGTCCTCTAATGCATGGATAAGTAAAGTTGACAGGAAAGCAGTGACAAAAACAAGCAGGGAGACAAGAGAGGCTAACGTAACATGAGTAGGAACAGCACAGGGAAGAGTAAGTAGTGTAAATATACTTAAAGTGCAATGAGAGAGTGATGTTACTTTACCTACCAACAGAACAAGCAAACAACAGAAACCACTGCACCACCGTGCTGCCCTCTGGCAATAATATTATTGTTGCTTTTGCCTTCAAGTTAGCCTGAACCTTCTCGCTGTGAGGCGACAGTGCTAACCACCTAGCAATAATGTCATTGTTGCTTTTATTTTGAGGGCAGGATGACAGCGCCAGAAATCATTTTGTGTTTCGGACAACTGATTGAGGATCATTAACTAACAAGACAGATAACACACACACACACACACACACACACACAAAAAAATAGTTTTCTTATCAGAGTGAACAATCAAGGAATCCATTAATGTGCCCAAACCGAATTGGAGGATGATAAAAGATGGACAGTATCTTTTTTATCAAAAAATTGATAAAAAGCTCTCTGTGCAGGATTTGGACATCTTTGCGTCTGGTGACTCCTTGTGGTTGAACAGAAAAAGGCACAGTGCTGCTTGTGCTGAAAGCAAGACACAAACTGTGACAATTTTTCACCATGATCACTTAATTTTTACACAGACAAAATCTATGAGTAAGCTGAATTCTACAAATGAAAGCCAGGGTTCCTCTTTCAAACATATAATATATAATAATATAGTATCTTTGTTTTCTTGATTTATTGTAGAAAAAGGGGATTTTTCTGCTTCAAGGATCATTATTAACCTACTGAGCATTGTTTCAATGCCACAGCGTAACAACACATTGTCTTGGACTCATGATTCTCTTCACGTCCACAGCGAAGAAGATTGTTCTACACCACTCAAAATGCTAATAATTCCCTTTCATGCTAGTACAGAACTTTGACGAACACAATAATGGTGCTTTCATCACTCACACAGATGTAAATTTTGAAGGAGAAAGCAGTAAACCCTGGGAAGGACCACAGTGTAATGCACAACACTCACCAGATCAGGGGACAGGCCCAGACCCCTGAGCTCTCGGACACTGTTTTGTGTTGGTTTCGTCTTCTGCTCTCCGGTAGCGCTGGGCTGGATGGAGAAATCATGTACATTCAACTGACTCATTTAATTATCTCTTTTACAAAAGCAAATCTTGGGTCACATGAGCTTTCAGGACAAATTCTACTTCTCTACTTAAAATGTGTTCTGAGTCCAACTCCCGACATGCGTTTTAAGGCTCTTTCTGTCCTCATGCGCTTAACTGTTGGATTTGAAAGGGAAAGTAGGAAGACAAATGTCCATATTTTATGGTTTGGGCATATATGTGGGCTAATAAGTACTACAGAACTTAGGAGTAGGTATTAATAGTTGACAGGACATGTTATTGGCTCACCTGTGGTATCAGACTGACGTGGATGTTACAAAAGTTCTCCCTCTTCACCTTAAACTGGAACTGCCGAAAGGCCTCGATGAAAGGCATACTCTCTATGTCTCCAACAGTACCCCCTAACTGCAAACATACAAATTCACACATAAGAAAGCAACGATGTCCAATATTTGGGAGTCATAACACACCGTCTGATCCAGGCTAATAGCTGACTCACCTCTATCACACAGACTTGAGGTTCCACATCATCGTCATCTACAGGTACTCTGGCCTGTTTTACTACCCATTCCTGGATGGCGTCGGTGATGTGTGGCACCACTGACAGACAAGAACAGGTCATTATAGATCTGAAATTAAACACTCTCCACATAACTAAAAAAGTTGTTGTTTACCCTGCACTGTCTTGCCCAGGTAGTCTCCCCTCCTCTCTTTGTTGATGACGGATTGATAGATCTTGCCGGTGGTTAGGTTGTTGTCTCTGGTCAACCGGATATCAAGGAAGCGCTCGTAGTTCCCCAGGTCCAAGTCCACCTCACCACCATCATCAAGCACAAACACCTCACCTGGAAAGAGCAGCCGCGTAAATCGTAACACATAAATGACATGAGGTTATTTCTTTACAAATGTGTCTTGTCATGTTTGACCACTCCACTGGCGTACCATGCTCATAGGGTGAAAACGTGCCAGCATCTATATTGATGTAGGGATCCACCTTGATGGCAGTCACATGTAAACCGCAGGACTTCAGGATTGTGCCCACACTGCTTGCAATGATGCCTTTGCCGATGCCCGAGATGACTCCCCCAGTGACAAGGATGTACTTCATCATTGTGCTCTGCTACCAGGAGTCAGATCGAATAATCTGAAATCTGTTAATTCATGGATAACATCAGCACATCCACAACAAAGTACCACAGAAATTAACATCTGACCAAGTTTCAAGATCCATGGGGGGGGGGGGGGGGGGTCTATAGTAACCTGTCAGAACTAGCAGCTGCATCTTGCTAATGTGGGTCGTGTTAGTACAACTGAACCGCCCTAACTGCATCTGCTGCAAAGGGCAGCAAATTTCAAGTGAAAACTTTAAAAAAAAAAAAAAAAAAAAAAAGTCCAGGACAACAAGAACACTGTTGAATTTTAATGATACTCGGCAACCTAAACACACGGATTCTTCGCCCAACAAAAGTAGGGAGTTCCAAAATTTCACCAACTGTTTTAGGAGTTAATCTGATTTTCCTCTCCGATATCGTTCAATCACATAGAAAATCAGACTTACTCCTAAAAGTTTTAGGAACAGCCATGTACCCGTGCCCACAGGCTGATTAACTCATCTAATTAACTCGGCTAAATCAACATAACCATACGTCCTCTGAGTGAGAATTCCAGAACATCTTGTTTTGCTCATTTTGGAAAATGTCCTGCTGCCAAACAACCATATCATAGCAACGTGAATGACTACGAATAAAAAAACAAAACAAAAAAAACTGCATTTGTATAATCGCCTACTCCACATTAGTTTACCATCACAACGATGCCGGCGCGTGCGGGGAATTCGGTGACTTGGAGGACCAATTTGGCGGCAGTCGATTCAGACTACACTTGAAAAACAAAGGCAAACGCGACTGCAGTGTGCACCGGAAGCACGCGGTATCGTGGGGGACACCGGGAATGATTCACCTCATCGGTCAGACAAGTCTCTTGCCCAAACGCTTACGACGGTTCAACGCGCGCAGTGGCCCTCGTCGGGGTGACGTGATGCTAACACGCTCACGTGCGCGAGAGATGCCAGGCATTGAATCCACAACGAAAGCGCCATCATTTTATCGTAGCCCTGAAAATAACAATTAAATGACTCGGAAATATGAAACTCTTCATTTTCAGGGATATGACAGCGCCAAAATAAAAGCTGAAAATAACTTGGCGAACAGCCTTCATAAATGTCCACGTAACGCTCTAGCGAAAGGTGACCTTATTGACAGCAAAATATTTTTTCGGTAAGTTTTAAATTGAAGTCAAACATTTTTTTTTTTAATTTGTTCCACTCGTACATCCAAACAGCGTTTGCTAGCTAGCCAATAGCTTGTGTTCTGTATTTCAACTCACCAAAATAGCCTTCGACCAGATCAGTCTCTCAAAACATTTAAAACAAAGACAAAAGGTCGGACAAGATGGAGTGTGTGACGAGAATTCGGTTCCAACAGACACGTTTCTCTGATGAGCCTCCTTCAAGGCCCCACATCGACTCAGCACGTGTAAAAACAAGACCGTTCAGACCTGCAGGATGTAGTTCATTCACCGACTGCTGTGCTGCTTTCACGAACACCTCGGAAAGCTGACGACACGGAAGTGCTACGTCCGCAACGACAAGCGACTCTAAATTCACCACTTTCTTTCTTTCTTTTTTTGTTCTTGCCTCATTTAATATGTAGTCAACGGTATTGTCCTGTAGATGTTGTTTTGCATAAATCAAGTGAGTGCGTGTGTGACTGTTACACGGAAATCATACAGTCGCCCACATGTCATTTATGAAATATGAAGCTGGAGATTGCGTGTCGCAATAATCACACGAAATACTTTGTCCTCTGGACAATCAATATTTATTGTTACCAGCATTATTGTTGTGGTTGGTGGTGTGTGTGTAAAGCATTGAATCAAGAACATGGTAGCATGGCTAATCTGGCATCTGGGTAATCCCAGTGTTGTTGGTTAAAATGTTGAATCCCCAATTCTTCCTGATGTCTTCACCATCAGTAAAAGACAACTGACTCCAGGTTGTATGAGTCACTCCGTCCACAAAGCTCTCTGATGTTATAACGCACCTCAGCATAGCACCACCGCTACCCAATAGAACCAGTAATACACAGAGAGAAATTCAAAGCTTTGTAAACGTCTAACTCAATCGACCAAACTTTACATTATTTTACAGCACACTTCATATTCATTATTACTGTTCAAAATGCTTCCCAGTTGAAGGACAAGCCATGAAGACCATAAAAACAACAGTAACAAATATATAATTAGCTGGGAATAGACCAAAAATAAATCCACTGCATGCACTAAAAGAAACAATAAATCTTAAACAGTAAGAAAAAACAAATGTGGCAATGAAATGGTGTCAAAAGATGTATCCATCTTTTCCCAGTCGGTACAAGTGCCGCAGAGTTCTGAATCCTTTGTAGTTGATTCAGAACATTTTTGTGTAGCCCGGATAAAGTGGAATTCATGACAGACCTAGTACAGCAAGCAGTCCAGTAGTTACAGTCTAGAAGGATTAGGGTTGCAAAAATATCACAGTACCCCCAATACTGCATTTCACCATGCAGATGTGTCAATTTTAGCTCTTGAAGACGGGACAGACGAGATGCTTTCTATTTTTAGGTCAGTAGGGGGAGCTCAGATTTTATCACTGGAAATACCAGCAGGGTGTACAAGGTCTGAGGTTTAAGAGGAAGGAGAGAGAGAGAGGGAAGTATTCATCCTTGAATATCAAGGCTCTTACAAGCTTGAATGTTTTGTTAAGTGTTACAGTTTGTAATTGCCTTTTATCTGAATTATATGGTCTTCTAAGACTTTGTGGCATTTTTCACATCTTTTGTCCAAGAGTCAGAATATGTCCTGCACATGTAAAAATTATTGTAGTATCTAAAAATATCTATACACACATACACACACACACACACACACACACACACACACACACACACACACACACACACACACACACTGTGTTCAGAGGATGTAACAGTATATTGGCAATAATAACTTAAGTAAAATACAGTGACTGAAATTGGTCCCGCAGCAGAAACTCCAAAGTGACTGGGGACACTGTTTTCCTGGAGGATTACTGTCCAACACACAGTTCCAGTATCTCCCTCTCTGCTCCATAGAATAAATAGCCACAGTCCAAAGTAGTTTGTTTAATGTATTATGCAAAAAAAACACACAAAAAACCCAATGGACCAGTGCAGTGGATCACAGTGTATTGTACACATTGCATTGGACGTCATATTTCACTGAGCACAAAGGGAGGATTGTAGGCTCAATGTAGTTAAACTGGGATTCATTCAGATGAATCACCAACATGACATCCACTTTGTGCTGTTTGGATCATCTATACACAGATTCATCATGCTCACTGTGTGGGTGAGTGCTAGGACAGCAAATTAGAATAACAAAATGATGAAGTTGGTGCCTGAAGGCTGACTCACTCACACAGCTACCTCACTACCTCTGAGTTTCAACTTAGTCTCTGGAACACAGGGCTTGTGTGGGGCTTAATTCGAGTTTTAATTCATTTTTGACCAGAGCTGTGATTGAATTAAACTCCCACAGAAGGGCTGGATTCTATCCTCTGCACAAGCCATTTCCTCCTATTACAGATATAACAGAAGCAGCAGGCAGGCCAGTTTGAAAAGATAACTGTGCCTCATTTCTTTGTGTGAAAACAAACACTAGCACCACAGAAATGGTCAACATGACTTTTGACAGGCATCTTGATATTTTGCATCTGTGCTACAGATGGATTATTATGACAAAGGGTAATTACTGTGCAACAATGATACAAGATTTTTAAGGGGGGGGGGGGTGTGCTCCATTGCAGGTAGGGGTGTTCGTTTTTGCACCTTGTGTGGTTTATGTACGAAGATGATGTGGTGTAGACATGAGAAATATTTGTTGAGTCCAAAGGGGGATTGTGTTTGGTTGATTGTGATGTATATTGTTGTATTAAGGGCAAGGGGTAAACCATTCTGGTTTTTGAGATTTCCCTCGGTAGTGGTTTGCTCCAATTAGACATATCTCAGAGTTGTATTTAAGTGAGCTTCATTTCAGCTACCGGGTGTAAGAGGAGAATTACCAGCCTGGTGTGAGGCTGTGATTCTGCCATGCTGGTCTACAGATCTTTGCATTTTTTTTTTTTTTTTTTGGTGGAAAATAAGAAGTATTTTTTTTCTCGCACCTGAAGCTATGCTGGCTTTTGTGTTCTGACCTCATTGCCTGAATCTGGCTTGCTCTGATCCCTATACTTGGGGAGGCCGCTCAGGTCTGTCACAAACCTGCTTACTGTTCAAGTCTGCATTGTGACTCAAGGACTGTGTCATAGAATCTGAAGAACCTTTACTCTTGTTTTCAGCACGAGCTACACCGATACCTCACGTCTTTGGTCACTGTTGCTTATGACCCATTTTGAATAATTCATTAATTAACAACTCTCAATATCTCATGTCTGCATGCCTTGATTCATTTGCTTCACGTGATTTGAAGATAGGGAGATAAGAAGTACATTTTCTGAAAATGATTTAAATGATATTTATAAACCCCAAAATCCCAGTCCGTACAACACACCTATAAACTGATTCGAGAGAGTTATTTAGTCATGGAATGTGGATATGCTGGGAAAATGTTACGTTGCAGTTCATTTTTTGTTGTAGTTTTCCAAGGTCTACTTTTATTCTTATTTGATTTATACTGTGTCAGTACAGTATGATGTGTCACTATTGCACTATGAAATACTACCAGCGTTCTCGCCTAAAAAATGCACAGCAGTGGAGTTAAATTTTGGGGGGAAAGTGGCACAATGAAATTTAGGCTACTTTTTCCCATTTTTTCACTTACAGGGGCTTTTTCTTAGGTCATGGCCATTTGTTTATCAAAGTAGTTACTGTTGCCACCCAACAATATATTAGTTGCCCAATATAAAGGCCATTATTGGCCAATCACAGGCATACTACAGAAACTGTAGTCCTCTTTGCGCCATCGGGCCACGACCTCCAGTTTGCAGCCGAATGTGAAGCGGCTGGGATGAGATTCAGCACCTCCATGTCTGAGGCCCTGGTCCTCAGCCGGAAAAGGGTGGTTTGCCCACTCCAGGTCAGTGGGGAGGTCCTGCCTCAGGTGGTGAAGTTTAAGTATCTCAGGGTCTTGTTCACGGGTGAGGGTAAGATGGAGCGGGAGATTGACAGGCGGATTGGGGCGGCATCCGCAGTGATGTGGGTGCTAAACCAGTCTGTTGTGGTGAAGAGGGAGCTTAGCCAAAAGGCGAGGCTCTCGATTTACCGGTCAATCTACGTTCCAACCCTCACCTGTGGTCATGAGCTTTGGGTAATGACCGAAAGAACAAGGTCGCGAATACAAGCGGCCGAAATGAGTTTCCTCCACAGGGTGGCTGGGCTCTCCCTCAGAGATAGGGTGAGAAGCTCAGTCATTCGGGAGGGGCTCAGAGTAGAACCGCTGCTCCTCCATGTTGAGAGGAGCCAGTTGAGGTGGTTCGGGCATCTGGTCAGGACGCTTCCTGGACACCTCCCTCAGGAGGTTCCCGGCATGCCCTACCGGGAGGAGGCCTTGAGGCCGACCCAGGACACGCTGGAGGGATTATATCTCTCGGCTGGCCTGGGAACGCCTCGGGATCCTCCCGGAAGAGCTGGTGGAAGTGGCTGGGGAGAGGGCAGTCTGGGCTTCCTTGCTGAGACTGCTGCCCCCGCGACCCGGACCCACTGGATAAAGCGGAGGACGACGACGACGAAGACTACAGAAACTTTTTTTTAAAAAGAAATCCTTACTCTGGCATGTCACAGTGTTGACGACATTTAGCCATTTCATCATAAACAGGGTAATGCTCCTATGGCTAATGTTAGGTGGCAATAATTATATGTAACAAGTAACTCCATAGTTGTAGGATTTTTCTAGAAACACCTATGAAATATGTGGAAAAATACAGCACTCTAACAACTGTTTTATTGGGCCTTTACAATACCATGCAGACAGACAGTAGCGTACAAATCCACTTCATTTCAAAATAGCCACTATATACTGAGAAGCGTGTGAGCAGCGCTAACAAGAATTATTAATTATGTGACATCATTAACCACTTCATGGGCAACACTGTTCTGAGGTGAGTTGGTGAGGACACCTTTGTGTACACTACTGTCAGAGATAGATATTATTTTGCATTAGTTGCAAACAAGCCATTCTGGCAACTAGATCCTGTCATGATCCTGGACAACAGATGTTTCTCATTTTCAGAGATACTTCATAGGAGGGGTCCATCCAAGTCAGGTCCTCCAGTGGCTAATGTGAAGACTCCTCTCTTGCTGCAGTGATGTGGGTGCTAAACCAGTCCGTTGTGCTAAAGAGGGAGCTTTGTCAAAAGGCAAAGCTCTTGATTTACACGTCAATGTAGTTCCAACCCTCACCTATGGTTATGGCTTGGGTAAAAGCGGCTGAAATGAGTTTCTTCCGCTGGGTGACTGGGGTCGGTCATTCAGGAGGGACTCAGAGTAGAGCCGCTGCTCCTCCATGTTGGGAAGAGTCAGATGAGGTGGTTTGGGCATCAGTTGAAGATGCTTCCTGGATGCCTCCCTTGGGAGGTATTCCAGGGATGTCCGACCGGGAGGAGGCCTCAGGGCCGACTCAGGACACGCTGGAGGGATTATTTCCCTCAGCTAGCCTTGGAACACCTCGGGATTCCCCCGGAAGAGCTGGTGGAAGTGGCTGGGGAGAGGACAGTCTGGGCTTCCTTGCTGAGGCTGCTGCCTCTGTGACCCGGACCCAGATAAGTGGAGGATGACGAAGAGAAAGACGTTTCTCTCTTTCTTTAATGAGATTGATGTTAACTCAATTATGCCTTGCTGAGTCAATACTATATGGAAGCATCAAGATACAAACTTCAAGAAAAATATTTACACTTTAACATGAAAAGTGGAAAATATCTATGGCTATTAATATGTGCGTCTTTGTTGCCTACAAATCCTGTTTGACTTTGACTGGTATTGCAGGAGCAGAAAATCAATAATATGCTCTTCTCTTCACTCTCCCTTTTAACTGGGGATGAATTTTAAGCTATTTAACATGTGGGCTTGTATATGATTGAATATTTTGGTTAAATTGAACAACTGTCCAAGTGACATTCTTGGACATGAATGCCAGCAGTAAGCAGTGGTAACTGCAGCTGTCATGATACTAGAAGACGTAACAGCAGCACTTTTTTATACAGAGTAAATCATTATTATATTATTAGTCTAGCGGTAGGGGTAACAGAAACAAAGGTAGCAACAACTCCAGTGGCATCAGTCTTAGTAGCAGTAGTGACGCCGTGATCCTTTTACTTCGGAACTTGGAGGTTGGAACTGGGAGTGATGTTGCCTGCGTTGACAACATTTAAGTTGAAACATAGAAAAAAAAACACTGATAACTCAGCCATTTAGGGTATTACAAGTCAAGTTAGGTCAGGTCAATTTTTTTCTTTGTGTTGCGCCAAATCACAATAAAAATGATCGAATTACACTTTACAAGTTGAGCAGGTCTAGCGCCATACTCCTTCAATCAATTTACACCCTGCAATTTTCCACGAGCAAGCACTTCTTGTGAAAGCAGCAACAAAAACATTCCTTTCAACAGGCAAACACAATGATGATGTTGATGTTGTGAACACTAATATAAAAACTACAAATACTAATGCTGCTTGTAGCTTCCTCTAGCAGCAACATCAGCCAGGTTTCTGAAAACATGAAACATCAACATCAGTCAGGTTTTCAAGAATATGAAAATAACGAGGAAAAATACTAAGGCTGTTTGAAGCCTCCTCCAGCATCAATATCAATTGGGTTTCTGAGAAGTGGGAAAGCAGAAAGGTTCCTGGGAAGAGGTCAAGTTAGTAACAAGTATGAGTACAGGAGGACAGGGAGCAACAAAAAAGGAGAAAGAAGTCCAGTGTATCATGGGAGCTCCCCTGGGAGTCTAATTCTATTGTAGCATATCTCAGGGCTAACCTGAGCCAGCTCTTACTGTAAGCTTTATCAAAAAAGGAAGGTCTTAAGTCTACCCTTAAGCCTAAAAAGCATGTCTGTGTCCAGGACTGAAACTGGGAGACAGTTCCACAGGAGAACAGTCTGATGACTGAAGACTCTAACTCCCATTCTACTTCATAGATTATAGAAACCACAAGTAACCCTGGAGGCCTCAGGTTTAGTCAGCCTATTGGTTTCTTGTGGATGCATTGATAAGTACAGTTGCATTTTTATCTGTATTACAATCAAAATAGTGTTTCCTTATAAATTAATTCATGTAATATCCATAAAACCAGGCTCATCCTACCCTAAAAAGATGCAGCAAAACTACTATCAGGGTGACCTTAAGTCTCAAAAAAAAATGTGTAAACTCCAAGACATTGGAAGGAAGACTTTCATCATAAGCAAGAAGAACTTCAACTGAAAATAAATTAAGACATTACAACACTACAGAAAGATACCTACAGAAGGAAGAATTTTTATGGAAGACATTAAGTTGGATTACTGTGCAGCTGATCTCCATGTGGAGAGGGAGATCACGCTCTCCTAATCAAATAAATGGACCCAGTCAAACATACTGGACAGGAGGTTGAAATCCAGACCTAAACTTCTTAAGGAGGGGCTACACGGTGGAGCGGTGGTCAGCACTGTCCCCTCACAGCAAGAAGGTTCCGGGTTTGAGTCCCGACTCGGGCGCGGGATCTTTCTGTGTGGAGTCTGCATGTTCTCCCTGTTCCTGTGTGGGTTCTCTCTGGTACTCCAGCTTCCTCCCACAGTCCAAAGACATCAAGAGAGGACGAGGCTGATTGATACTCTAAATTGACCGTAGGTGTGAATGTGAGTGTGAATGGTTGTCTGTCTCTATGTGTTGGTCCTGAGATGGACTGGTGACCTGTCCAGGGTGAACCCCGCCTCTTGCCCATAGCCGCTGGGATAGGCTCCAGCCCCCCCACGATCCTTAACAGGAATAAGCGGAAGACAATGGATGGACGGATGGAATTTCTTGAGGAGGATGCAGCGCCTCAGGAGAAGAAGGGGAAAATGTCACTCTGCAAAAGAATGAATCTTTCTGACTTGGAGACACCTCGTTCAGCTTTTTTAACAACACTTTAAGAAAATTGATATTTCCTTGTATATGATTGTTGCTCATGTGGCAACAAAAATTAGATAATAGATTGATTAAGCAAGGATTAAGCAATGTATTCAATAGAGTCCTATAATGCCATCCAGGAGTTCTAGGGAAAGTTACTTGCAAGACACCGGGATCAAAAACCAGATGAGGGAACAGTTCCACCTTGAAAACCCAAACACCACCATGTCCCCCTCAGTGTGAATGGCTGTTGAGCTTACTAGAGAGGGAGCTCAGGACCTTATTATCATTCGATGACAGGGAGCGACAAAGACCAGTTCCTCTATTCAATGACAGTTCCAGTTTGATGTAAATGGCTTTATTCAAACCATCTATCTCTTCTGACCATCACCGTCCACAAAAAAATGTTCCTTCTCCTTCAGATATAAGTGGGCAGCAGAGTCTTGACTTCAGGTGATGGTTCTCCTATGTTGTGCCATCTACTTATCTAGTAGTTCTTTAGTTTCCCTTTTGTATTGATTTCTGTGTAATCATGGCTGCATTAGATAGCATAAACTACATCGCTTTGCTTCAAACCAAAAAACATGCTGAGGCAGAGGCTTATCCACCCTAAGGACAAAACATGAGACACAAACAGACCATGAGGACAGACACGTGGAGTTGTCAATCTGGTGTCTTTTGCAGGTCTTGCATGGGTGGAGCTGACTTGATTGTGGATTGGGGACACCAGGCCAGCATTTCCTCCATATACGTGCCATCCAAGGTTTTGCTTTCTTCCTTCCGACCACTGATAAACTTCTGTTTGCTCTCCAAACTTTGGTTTGATTTCACACTGACAACATGCAAAACAATTCCACACACCACTGACTCTCACTCTGACTGAAACACTCCATTTTATTTCAGTTGTTAATTTACTGTAATGAACCTATGTTTGCATTTTTTAGGGCCTGAGCCCGAAGGTGCTTCAGGGCAAAGACCCTACTGAGTTTGCTCGACACAATCAAAACACTAACACTAAAACTGATCCCCTAGACTCGCTCAAAAACTCACCAAATTTTGCATGCAAATCCGGTCTGGCATAATTTCGACAATCAAAAAAAAAACCCTAAAAACCACCCCAAACAAATGCTTTGCTACATCTGGGGAATTACGACACTTTTTCACACTAAAAACTCTCAATAATTCCTGCTCTGCTCTCCACTCTGACACAAGTGGCAGAGAGCAGCAGGGAGGGGCTCTTAAAGGCACAGCTCTCAGCTCTGCACTCACACTTGGCATCACACTGAGGCTCCTATCTCCTAAACCACAAGTCCTGCTGCTTTCATACTTGTACCGTTGGATTCGGGACAACTCCTGCCACCCAGCCGCGGGTGCAAGGATGCTCAGGCCCTAACAACGCTGCTTGCTTTTTTCATTAGGTCTGTGTATGTGTCTCCCTCCTGATGTTGTGGACTTCAAATGGGTTATAACAAAAACAAAGAAAAAAGTAAAGGTGGTAATTACAGGGCACTTAAAAAGGAGAAAAAAAACGGTTCAATATTGACAATAATAATAATCATATGAATAATGAAAGATCATAAAGTAATCTCTTTTTTCACATTGTACACTGAACCCTACTACATTTTCAAGTTTTATGGAGGACTCTTTCAAAATATTAATATATAATATATATCTCAAATTCTTAATGCATCCAAATCATCAATTTAGAGGAAGATAACACGACCCGATGAAAAAAACCCCCGTCTAAGCACCTCAGTGGATTAATTAAAGCTGGTCTTATAATCTGCAATTTGCCTGTAGAACTATAGCTCACAGAGACAGCAAAGCAGGCCAGTATGATCTCCGTAAGGAGGCAGTCTGCTGCTACCTCTGGCTTATTGAATCTCTCCAGCCACTATGGGAAGAAAATCCTAATTGACAATTTCACAACTGCTCTCTCCCTCCCCAATTGTTCATTTCCTATCATTAGTTTGTGATGGGTCTTAACTATGTTCCATCTCTTTTTTAAAAATTACACATTTCTTCCTCCACTGCCATCACCAGTGCCCTGCTTAGAGATGCACTTGGGCTTCTTTGAGGAGCACACTGAATCAGTTGTATAATTATCCATTATGTAACTGGGCGAATAAAGCAGGGAGTTATTAAATTGACAGCATGGATTGGTGGCAGCGAAGAATATTGTGGTCTAGCTTTTCGATGTGTGTGTGTGTGTGTGTGTGTGTGTGTGTGTTTAGCGGACAGGAGGTGTAGGTATGGTGTAGCAGCATGAGTCATCAGAACCTGATGGACATGTGACCTGAATTCAAAGAGGCTACCCTCCAGGGAAAGCTATTGTGTATCTGAAAATCTCCCCTGTTCTAAGTTTTATTTGGATATGGCCTTTGGTGCTAGGGCTTATTACCCTGTGCTACACAGAGATAAGTCAATGTGCAAGTCAATTTGTGGTGTCGCAACCCGGCTCAGAGATCGTGACATTACAGGAGGGAGACGCGGATTCGGCGTGGAAAAAAAAAAAAATTATTGTCAACAAAACGCAAAGATCAACACAAGACAAACCATAACATACAATGGTGTGTGGTTATCAGTAGCGTCAGTGGTGAGTGCGAGTGTGTGCATGAGTGTAAAGGGGGTGTATACGTGTGCGGTGTGATGGATGCAGAGAACTAAACAAGACAAAACACAACGAATGCAACCATCGCTCCGACGTGAGCCAGGAGGAGTGAGCGAGAGAGAGTGCGGCCGGGTTGGCCGTCTGCCTTATAGCGGGATGTCGCCGGGCCCAGGTGCTCCCAACCAGCTTAATTAATCAGCAGCTCCACCCCGTGAAGCTCCAACCTGGAAAGGGAAGGAAGTCAACATAATTGATGCCACGCCCCCATGCCCGTGACCATGGGGACGTGACAGTGGGCAGATCCATCTGGAATCAGCTGGCTGTTCACTGTTTAATCCACATCAACGACAAGTAAAATTCCTTGTTCTGTCTGTAACTCATAACCTAATATTAAAAAGATATTGTATAAAGTGCAGTGTCACCAGTTGAATGATGGTTGTACTCTCCGACTGATGGTTCATTTTGAATTTTAATTTGTGATCCTTAATCATGAACACACCGTAAGAGCTAAGAAAAAGAACCAAAAACAACTGTCATTTCTGTGTATGAATAAAGACTTTCAGGTTTGACTCAACATGAAATGATGTACATTTTAACTGTTACAATCTTGCAGAAATCTCCCTTTTATCATATAGACAACCTCTCATAGAGTACTGCGTATTTGACTCCTTTTCTTTTAACAACAATCATTGTTTTTAACTGTTTCTGTTTCGATTATACATGCCTTTTAATCACATCAAATCCCATATGACACATGAATGGCCCCGTTGCATTTATAAATACAAACAACAAAGTATCGTTCCACCGCAAAAAGTGACGAAGCCGCTTGGCTAATGCTAATCGCCGCTTGCTACGTGTCGCGGTAATTAACGTTCAAACATCAAAACGTACATCGTCAGACAAAATCTTCACACAGAGGGTAACGAATGCAAACCTCGTGCCCATTCTCAACCAGGCGCTAGTTTAATTTGTTGATGGATGAGAGGTCGGCGGGCTGTCGTTTTGACAAAGTTTTTTAGGGAGACGCCTTCAAAATAAAAGTATGATCATGTTTTTATGGGCATCGGTGAGCTACCTTCAAAATAAAAGCAGCGAACTAAATGCACGCCGAAATAGGAAAATGACGTCGGCTCAGAGAAAGGAAAGATGTTAGAAATAACACATACAAAAGTACTATAATCACATTGAAGGTTATTTACATAAAGACTTAGAACAGAAATTTACTCACCGAACAGTTGGAGTTTGCTCACTCATCTTAGCGATGTTAGCACAGTACAGGTCCACTTTCCATGTTGATGCACGTTCATGACGTTTACAGAAACATGGGGGGAGGCTTTCTCTATTTATTGTTTGGTATTTACAAAAAACGTCAATGGAAGTGATGCCAGGCAACAACGCTTAGTGCAAGTTTAGATTAAGTAGAAGCGGAACACAGCATTGAATGTTATAAAGGGCCACAGGACTTTAAATGTCTGGTAACCATTTGCTAGCAGATTACAAAGACAGGAATGAATGAAGAGAACTTATCCAGATTCTGTCCATCTAGGCACATACAGGCATTATTATCATCTGTATCTGTTTTCACTAAAACAAAAATTGATTTGATTATGCATTTGTATTTGTATAGAAAATGGATGGTTGTGATTTATAACAAATTAATTCAATCTGGGAGCTGTTGCATGTTTGAACCAAATAAATGTGGCAATGCCCTTGTTGTGCCTTTAGGACATATAATTAATTATGAAACTTGTTCCTGTACATTTTGTGTTTCACGTGGTGATGTGCTGGCCATTGCCTCTGAGTCTTTGAGAAATCCATCAAATAGGCAAAGAAAGGACGAATCACAACACAACATTCAGGCACGTTCAGCATCTGATTCTCTGTTACATGTTCAAACAAGGGATGACCTCAGGGACAAAGGAACAACCAAATCTGTTTCTACTGTAAGTGGCCCTCTTCTAAGTCAACACAAGATGAATCAAATGTTTTAATAGATGACTTGCCCTTGTTGAAACTGTTGAGTTTTCCTAAAACAGAATTTGATCTGGTGACCTTTATTTAAGATGGCCTGCACATTACACTCAAAGATCAATTCTTCATCCACAACTGTACCAAGATATTTGATTGGCTGAATCCCTCCACCTATTCCCCATGTGAGAGGAGGTGATGGGGGCAATAGATGCTCTCTGAGAAAAATCAATAGCCATCTCTTTTATCTTAAATGCATTAATCTTCAGAAAGTCCACACCTCTGTGAAAGACAAATATTATAATTAATAAAGGTCACCTTGTGGTGAGCCAATGCAAGCCACAAGAACACTAAAAACAGCTCTATTCACTGACGCCCTGTAAGAATTTGACATTTAAAAGCTCATGAGCAAGCATACAATGTTAAAAGCCATCATAAAGTTGCCTGAGTCCTTGCAAATATGTGAGGCCGAATGCAACTAATTGCGGATGAAAAATGAATAAAAAGCAACTTAGCATGTATTACTTTTAAGAGGTTTCTTTTGAGGAGGGTGATAGTGACATTCTCTACCCTTCTCCTCGCTCTATAAACAGACCGTAATGATCCAGTATCTGTGATCATAGTAAGATCTCATTCCCAAGGATCCACTGAGGGGCCTTCTTTCATCAGAGGTAAGAACCACAAATTGATATTCAAGTGATTTTGGAGCCTCAACCTTGGCTACAGGCAATACAGTAGAGTTTCTATTACTTTTGGAACCTCTCTCTGAAGAAGTGAGAACCAGAATATGAAATAAAGAATGACACATAATGTCCTGACCTAGTTTTTGAGCAATCTTTTCGATATTTCATTACTTTTTCAAGTAATTGTTAGGGTAGAAAATCCCTGGCAGATTCACATTCAACTGTTTTTCTACTTTATACTTGACAGTACCTACACTGGGGTCCATTGCAGGTTGGTAGAAGTGCATGGTTATCTTGTAACTGGGCTTAGTTTACACAGGGGGAAATTAATAATAAGGGCTGCACGGTGGTGCAGTGGTCAGCACTGTGGCCTCACAGCAAGAAGGTTCCGGGTTCGAGTCCCAGCTCGGGTGCGGGATCTTTCTGTGTGAGTCTCCATGTTCTCCCTGTTCCTGTGTGGGTTCTCTCTGGTACTCCGGCTTCCTCCCACAGTCCAAAGACATGCAATTTGGGGACGAGGCTGATTGATACTCTAAATTGACTGTAGGTGTGGCTGTGAGTGTGAATGGTTGTTTGTCTCTGTATGTTGGCCCTGCAATGGACTGGCGACCTGTCCAGGGTGAACCCCGCCTCTCGCCCGTCGATGCTGGGATAGGCTCCAGCCCCCCGTGAAACTTACTAGTATGGACTAAGCCGAAGATGACGATGGATGGAAATTAATAATAGCAGCTGATGATGAGGTGGAGGAGATGTTACCATTATCATCTGTGGAGTCTCTATCTTTCTGAAAGGTAAGATGCCCCAGTCCTGTCACGGTGTGGTGGTGAAGGAAGTAAGCAGCTGCAGAGAGGGCAAAGCAGAAGATGAGGAACTAAAGAAAATATTTTAACACATATTCATAACAACAAAAATAACAAAACACAGGGAACCTAAACTCTGACGAAATTAGCAAAGCAACAATAATTTCAGGGAAAGTAAAACAGGTAAACTAAATAAATCATCTGATAACAACTTAAACAGAGAACCTAACTCAAATACAAACAAACCGAATCACACAACAAGAAACAGGTGGGAGGAACAGGAGCCTTGGGAGGGAGCTGACTGGGTAAGAAACACTGCAAACTGGACTAAGACCGATGAGCAGTATAAAAGTTATATCATAATATGTAGGGGAGCCATGGAGGAGGGGGGGTGCAGGGTGGGTGCGGAAATTTTTTTTAAGCGCCCCGTTGTAACTGACACAGGCCTATCATAAAGAGAAAATTCACCACCACCATCAATGGATGGATCTTCCTCAACATGAGCTTCAGCTTGTTTAGATTTCTTTGAAAAGAAATTGCTTTTTTTCGGGATGTCAGCAACAATGGCATGCAGGTGACAGTCTTTTAACTCATGAGCTTGTGAGGGGGTAATGTTATTGGGAGCCTGCAGACAGCACCCCCATGCTCATTATGACAAGCCAAGCTTAGCTAAATTATTGGATTGGTGAGCAATATTTCATGAATAATAACTTCCAAATATAATTTTATTTCACTTACTTTCCACCTTTGGTAAAAACCATGCCCACAATTGAATTTATTTGGCTATCATGTCAGATCATATCAACGTTTTGGAGCTCCCGCAAAATTTCACAAACCATGTTTCCAGGGAAGTTCATGGCTCCACTTTGTTACATTATAACTCTCACCCTGCTCATGAGGACCAACGAACTGACAAGAAACAGGTGAGACACTAAAGAAAGGTGGGAAACAGACAAAGACAGGAAGTACCAAGCAACACAAGACAAGGAAGGACTGTGATTTCAAAATAAAACAGACACAACAACAACAACGTAGAATAGGCTTAACATGAGATTACACATACTAAAAATGAAACAAAAGCAATATCAAACTTTAAAACACAAGAGTTCATGATTTTGAAGACTAAATGAGTCCACAACTCATAGTCCAGAATTTAAAATTCACACGATCTAAATGGAGTGTGACAGTCCCCTTTTGATTTTATGATACCTGTCTCCAACATAATCTTTCGGAGAAGAATCTGTAAAACAGTAAATGCTCACTGTCCAACGTAATCCATGTTTGCGATGAATGCAAAGGAAGGGGCCATTGCTTCTCCTTGGCTTGAAAAGTTCATCTGCCTTTTACTGGCTTGGAACACCACATGGTGGCAGTAAAACATCAGCACCTCTTGCTTCTTGAATCAACTCAAGTGCTATCAAACAGTCAGTGAACTTCAAATTGTTTTTTTCAGATGTTGTGACTATGACTGCTGAGAGCTAAGCTCTGTGTAAAAAATACTGTGGGTCATTCATATTTATAATCATAATGTCTGATATCATAATGTTAGCTTTCTTGTTGAGAATGATGACTTACAACAAGTCTATCTGGCTGGCTGCTTTAAACATCATGGAATATTATTAAAACACTTATTCCATAATATTTGTTTTAAATGTAATCCTGGAAAACAACACTTTTGAAATTATAATACAATTCATAAACAAAAAAATCATGGTTATATAACATCTGTTGCTGTATTCTGTTACTCCTAAACCTGCTCTTGTGTGATCCTTTTTCAAAAATTGTATCCTCAAACATCTAAGAAATAACAGTATTGTTCTACTTTTACGGTAATTTGAATCAGAAAAATAGATCTCTACAGAAAAATGATCATCTTATCCTACAATTTTTAAACAGCCAGTAAAGGTATTAATTGTAGATCTTGAGCTAATTTCAGTCATCATCCAAAAAATAACAATAGGGTCTTCGTCGCCCTTCGGGGCTCAGGCCCTAATTAAACCCAATGTGCTGCAACAAGTCACATATATGCAGTCAGGCATTTTGAAGAGGAAGAAGGACAAAGAAGGGAAAGACAAGTTAGAATGAAAAAGAAGATGCCATTCAGCAAAGTGGTTCTAACTAGTTGTGTGGAGGTGGTTACAATGCTGAGGCACTGTAGGTATTGTAGTCTGACTCTGATATGTTGCTAGAAATGGTAGATCTCAAACTACTGTTAAATAGTCATTTTAGTCTTCTGATTAAAACCATACGTCTAAAGGTTAATCTTAGTCTTTTTAAGATACTTTTCAAATAAATAATAAACATAGTAACTTTGAGACCTTATTAATATCTTGAAACCATCCATTCATCCATTTTCTTCCGCTTGTCCGGGGTCAGGTTGTGGGGGCAGCAGCCTGAGCAGAGAGATCCAGACTTCCCTCTCCCCGGCTACTTTGTCCAGCTCTTTACGGGGGATCCCGAGGCATTCCCAGGCCAGCTGAGAGACATAGTCTCTCTAACGTGTCCTGTGTCTTCCCTGAGGTCTCCTGCCACTGGGATGTGCCCTGAACACATCCCCAGGAAGGCATCTGGGAGGCATCCTGACCAGATGCCAAAGCCACCTCATGTGACTCCTCTTGATGTGAAGAAGCACCAGGTCCTCCTGGATGGTTGAGCTTCTCACCCTATCTCTAAGGGAGATCATGGAAAGCTTTGCCTTTTTGCTCAGCTCCCTCTTCACCACGACGGACAAATGCACATCACTGTAGACGCTGCAGCAATCCGTCTGTCGATCTCACGATTAATCTTTCTCCCACTCGTAAACAAGACCTCTAGGGACTTGAATTCCTCCACCTAGGGCAGGGTCTCATCCCTTTCCCAGATATGGCACTCCACCCTTTCCAGGCGAGGACCATGGACTCAGATTAGGAGGTGCTGATTCTCATCCCGGCCGTTCACACTTGGCTGTGAACCTACAGTATCTAGCGAGAGCTGAAGGTCACAGCCTGATGAAGCCAGCAGGACCACATTGTCTGCAAAAAAGCAGAGACCCAACCCTGCAGCCACCAAACCAGATGCCCACAACACCCTGGCTGTACCTAGAGATTCTGTCTATAAAAGTTATGAACAGAATTGGTGACAAAGGAGGAGGTTTTCAAAGTATTCGCTCTAACTGTCCACAACATCTCAAGTCAAGGTCATCATTACACCACCTGCACTATACATGGTGTTGACAGTGCAGTGCTTTTCCCTATTGAGACGGTGGATGGTGGTGCAGAATTTCTTCAAAGCCATTCAGAAGTTGTTCTCCATGGCCTCGCCAAGCTCCTCCCATGTCCAAGTTTTTGCCTCAGCAACTGCCAAAACTGTGGCCTCGCCTGCCAGTACCTATCGGCTGTCTCTGGAGTTGCATGGGCCAAAAAGGCCCGATAGGACTCCTTCTTCAGCTTGACAACATCCCTCACTGCCATTGTCCACCAATGAGCTCTGGGACTACCACCACTACAGGCATGGACCACCTTATGGCCACAGTCACGATTGGCTGCCTCAACAATGGAAGCACAAAACATAGCCCACTCAGACCCAATGTCCGCTGTCTTCCTCAGAACATGGTCAAAACTCTCCTGGAGGAGGAGTTGAAACTCATTCTGACAGGAGATTCAACAAGATATTCCCAGCAGACGCTCACAATGCGTTTGGGCCTGCCAGGTCTGGCTGGTGTCCTCCCCCACCATCTGAGCTAACTGACCACTTGGTGGTGATCAGCTGACAGCTCTGCCCTTCTCTTCACCTGAGTGTGAGGGAAATACCAAGTCTGACAACAATGCACAGAGGGAGTCTACACTCTCATCCACCGGGTTGAACTCCAATGTAAAGGCCCTGGGCCAAGTGGCAAAACGTATTACCACCCCTGCCCATCGACTCATTGCTGGCAACGCCAGAGTAGAAGAGAGTCCAACCACTCTCAAGAGGACTGGTTCCAGAGCCCTTGCTGTGCGTTGAGGTGAGTCTGGCTATATCTAGCCAGAACTTCTCACCAGCACCAGCTCAGTCTCCTTCCCCACTTGAGAGGTGACATTCCATGTACCCAGAGCCAGCTTCTGCAGCCAAGGATCGGACCGCCAAGGTCTCCGCTCTCGACTGCCACCCATCTCACATCGCACCCAACCCCTTTGGCCCCTCCCATCGGTGGTGAGCCCATTGGAGGGGGGACCCAAGTTTTCCACCTTTCCGCCTTGCCGCCTTGCCCCAACCCTGTTGCCCTGTAAAGTAAAATAATGGAGTTGTCTGCAAACAACAATCTCAAAGTTGATGTCAGAGCAGGTTCTGCTCGCTAGATTTTCCCACTTTGAAACCAATTGTACAATAACTAAAGTACTTCTTTGTGAGTACATACACATGCAAGTCAAGATTCTCTATGATGAACCCTATCAAGATGACACAGAGAAAAAGACTCACTCATGCTCATCTTGAATAACTCATCAAGATTGTAACAACAAATTACAAATTGCAACATAAGCAAAGTCAAGGAAATGCATGCGTGTATCTGTTCATCTCAGTATAAAGTTAAGAATGATTTTAACTTGTCGTGGTTGCATTACATATTGTATGATCTTAAAATGACAGGTAAGAAGGCAGATATGCTTATGGATAATAGCTTTTTTTAGCTTTTATTTGGTGGTTGAAGTGGCTCTCCTGTGGACTGAGTCTTATTCTTGTTGCTCTGATGAAAAAAAAAAATAGTGAAGATCACTGATCTAAGTAAAAACTTTTTATGCACTGCAGGCTCAGTTTTCGATAAATCAAAAATCTGGCTGCACTCTGGTGGAAGACAGCAAAAATGAGAGCCAAATTTGGTTTATTAAATTTTACTGTACTTCAAAATTGCTTTCAGATCAAAATAGATGAAAGTTTAAATTCTGCCACTCCTTCCTTCAAGTCAATGTCAGTGTTACTGAACACTTTTTAAATTTTTTTATTTATTATTATTATTTTTTTTTACAGATATAGTTCTCTTGATATGGCTAGAGTTACAGTGGCCTTTTACTTCCCAAAGGGTCACTGGTTTAATTATCACTTCCTTTGGCAACTGTGTTTAAGTATCCTTGAGCAAGATATTTATCCTGAGACTGTGTACCGAGAGTATGTGTGAAATTGCTTTGAGTACCACCAAGTTTGAAATGCACTATATAAATACCGTATATTTACCATATCTACCACACTTTCTAATAGAAAAACTGTAGAAATTATGCTTGTTCTTAAAAGGAGTAAAGATAATTTTACCTTTTTATAAGAGTTGCAACATTAACCCATATATGCTCCTCCCAGATCTCAAATCATTTAGATGGGTTATGTAAAAGAAGACATGGAACATTTAACCTTAAATTAATTTTTATGATTTAGTTCTTGCTAACCATTATTTAAAAATTCATTGCCAAGTTGTGCTAGAGCTGCCACATCTAAGACCAAAACAAGGGCCTGGGTAGTAGTAGTAGAGAACACAACCTGTGAACATGGGTAACAAGGACATATTGCTGCAGGGGGTATAACAATTTCAAAGTCTATACAACCAGAATGCTTGAGATATTTTAAAGTTACTATCTGTCCATTCTAGGATCCATTGAATCACCCTTTCACACTTAATAACATTTATTTAATTCTGAAAGAGAGAATATAAGATTTTTGATAAAGGCAACAGATTCCCAGTTGGGTATATAAAAACTTACTAGATGAACTGATACAGAAGGCCTCTTATACTTAGAACCTTTAAAATCTAAGATTGAAGAATTGTTTCTTTTAGTTTACCATCATGATTGTAACTCCAGTGTGGGTCATCATTTATACTATTTAAATTTTACACTCTCACATTCATTTGAGGAAACACTGGTTTAAAAAAACAACAGAGGAAGCCTGGATCAGTGGCACTGGAATGAATTTTGAAGACAGAGCTATCAAGTTCTGGATGATGCAATAGGCTAGTTAACATTTTCAATTGTTTTCAGTCTCAGCTTATTCTACTGTTTGTACAGAACTAAAATAAGGTTTAAAAAAATGAACTTTCTCTTTTCGTCAGGGTTCTTCTTGCTTCTGGTGGCCCACAAACAAACAGACAAGATGTAGCACTTGGTATCTATCCTTGCATTTGATTTTGAGGACAAGTAGGTGCTAATTCAAGAAGTATCCTGACTTATTTTCATACATACATTGGGCATGGCTAAGGGTAGGCATATGCTCAGGATGGGCTTCTACTGGAGTAGCCACTGTGAAAAATCTCTCATGTGCAACCTGCACTAGCTTCCCACTTACAAGGATACTGTCATAAGACCCAGCAACCTGAATCTAAGATCATCTCGTATAATGAAATTCTGCCTGAGTGGAACCGAATGACTCATACCTACCATTGTGTAGGTAGGGTCTACACAGTGTTGGCCTTGAGCTCATGATTACAGAGTGGGAGAGCCAGGAGCCAAAACTCACTTCTACTATTGATTGTTGTTATTTCATAGTCCATCGGAAATTGAAAGTTGTGCATCATAAGTGGCTTGTGGGACTTTAGTCAGTGAATAATGAAACTGTTAAAATATAAATACTCTGGCCATCTGTAATGTACAGAACTGAAATACCTCATTTCGCAGCTTGATAGAAGATTGAAATATACAAATGCCACACAGTGAACATGAAAAGAGGATAATAACAACATTTTCCTTTACCCTGTAACATGTCTCCCCATCACAAATGAGCACATTGTCCAATGTGCTTAATCTTGACATGTCCCACTGTGGCACAGAATAAAAGGTGTACTTTGTATTGTGTTCACATTCTGTCAAAAACATGAATTGTTATTTTAAAAAAAAAACATGTTAAATAGAGGAAAATCAATATTTTATCGGGAAAAAGTATTGCAATATTTCATTCATCATCTTCCGCTTATTCCTTACAAGTAAGGGTCGCAGGGGGGCTGGAGCCTATCCCAGCATCTATGGGCGAGAGGTGGGGTTCACCCTGGACAGGTCGACAGTCCATCGACAGTCCATCGCAGGGCCAACACAGAGAGACGAACAACCATTCAAACTCACATTCATACCTACAGTCAATTTAGAGAATCAATCAGCCTCGTCCCCAATTGCATGTCTTTGGACTGTGAGAGGAAGCTGGAGTACCAGAGAGAACCCACACAGGAACAGGGAGAACATGGAGACTCCACACAGAAAGATCCCGTTCCCGAGCCGGGACTCGAACCTGGAACCTTCTTGCTGTGAGGCCACAGTGCTGACCACTGCACCACCGTGCTGCCCATGTATTGCAATATTTGCCAAACCAATTTTTTTCTACTCTGAGGATGACTGGATGGATGAGGGGATACAGGAGGTCATTTTGTGATAAAACCATGAACATCTGTTTGAAACTTATTTATTTCAAAATGTAGTGTTATTATTAACATTATGTAACAATGCTGAGGGGTTTGTTTGTCTGTCATACAGCATGTCGGAAAACTTAAATGTCAGGATTTCTAAAATGATTTTAGTTACAGTAGTTACTGGTATGGGAATTGTCGGAAGAGAGTTAGATTGTTTCATCTTGAACCTACGCTGATTGCAAGGCCACAGGGGAAAATCTATAAGTGCTCTCCACAGTCTAATCAGGACTGAGCACGGGGTTTTGTCATTCAACCAGGTTCAATAGAGAGATAAAATCTAATGAATAAAGGCATTGTTTCAACCTATTGAAATCTGTTGATTGCCCTCCAAACACCTACAGGAACAACACAATCAAGTTGTGTGTGAATGTGTTTTGTTGCTCCAATATAAAACTAAATGCACGACTGTACAGTTGACTCATCAGATTATGGCGAAGATGCTATTGCTAGAGTTATGAATGAGCCCAGGGGCCTAGGCAGTGATCTCAATGGAGGTGTTTGAATGTCCAGAATGTGGAGAAGAATGTTAGATGTTTTATTTCTGCCTGAGGAAGAGAGGATGTTAAGGAAAACATTAGAAGGCTATGGTTGTAAGTGATTTTAACTCACTTTTGGTATCTTTTGGTATGGAAGTCCAGCCCTGACCACATTATACTGAAAACAATTCATTATCCAATCTGCGTGTGTGTGTGTGTGTGTGTGTGTGTGTGTGTGTGTGTGTGTGTGTTATTTTCAGTAGTCAGTTTTTCATATTTGTAAATCAGGTTCATATTAAGTAACCTTCAGAGCATAAATAAGACTGCATTTAAAGAGATGCTCCATAAGAACACAATGACTAGCAAGCATGAAACAGCTGCAGAGGAGCAACAGCCTGCATCAAAGTAAGATGCATTTGTTTTATTTTTTGACGTGCATTTACTGTTGAAATTATCTGTCCACATTCTGGAAAGGATCTCTACAGTGATAGATGTGTGTCCAAAATCTGGATTCAACCAGGTCAGCACAAGAACTCAGGTAAAAAACATGAAGCTCTCTTCTCCTATTTGACTTGCAATAGTCACCTCCATCACATGACAGTTTACAGACTGGAGTGTCCTCAACCATGTTTCAATCAGTCTCTTTGATGTGCTGGCCTTTGTTGGTAAAAGCCAGTGTAAAAGGAAGTCATTTGGCCAAGTGTCATCAGGAGACATGATCGCATCGTGCTGAGTGCAGAGTCCAGCCCAACAGCGATATAAGTGACTGCTTACTTAGGCCCCTCAGCCAGTAGGGGCCACCATAAACTCATGTATATTTTGCAAGGTGACTGATTGTCTGACCTGGCAATATCTGCAATGGATTGGTACATGCATCAGTACGGAACCTTTCTGTAAAACTGTCAGACAGACAGGTACATGAGCCTCTAAAAGAACTTTTTACTGTGACACAAACGCAGCAGTTTCTGCTGGTCACACTGTTCATATATTATCGGACTCATGCTAAAAAAAATTCTCCCTATCAATCACTTGGACCTGGGAAAATAGGGCCCAAGTTTTGAAATAGCAGAATCATTTTTAACAGTTGAACACTAAAGTCTGTCCCCTTCCTAAAAATACTAAAGCTGTGGAATGAGTGGAACTTTGATCAGCTTAAAATTCTTGATTTATGAGTAAAATATATTTTTCAGACAGCACCATTAATATTTAAAAGTACATTGAGATTAAGGAGCTAACATGTTACCTTCAAGACAACATTATTGCCAATGATGCCCACACATATTTCAGTAAGACAAGGAAAAACCACATGAACCACGACACACATTACAAAGGCATGACTGTGTTAGAAGAGAGTGAGATGCTGGACAGATCTGCCTACAGCCTGCCCTGTCACCAAAAGAGAATCCCCAGTTGTCATGGAGATAGATAACTGTATATCATTGTGGTTCTGGCACATAGTAAGACTATCCTCCAGGAAATCCGACATCGCTTGTACAGGGACAAGATGGAGCTCTCCTAAGCAGCCCCAGAGACAGCACTCTTCCACAAAATCCTGAGGATTCACTTGACATTCTGACAAATTGACGTGGCAGCTTCATGTTATCTGTTAGATCAACATTAATCTCTAAAAAGGAGTTACATCTTCTATCGAAATGTTGCGGTGACTTCATAGCCAATGTAAGATCGCCACGAGCTGCATGCATCATATTTGCCTCGGCTTATGGATGTTTAACATGCCAGGATTTGTGCTGCTAGCTAGTGGCTGAGATGACAGTTCAGTCTTACCCAAAATTGTCTCAGAAGATTTACAAATACAATTTGAATAAACTGACAATACATTAACGATGTATTTGAAGTAAAATAGTTACTGGATTGAATAAAATTGATCTTAGTCACATGGAAAAAATGTCTTTAGTTTATTTTAAAAACCTCTGCCATTGTTTCTGGTTGGACACTGGTTACCCAGGTAACCTGTGCTATTCGAGGTGTCATCCTCTGAGTGCACAGTTGTCGGATGGTTGAACTCTGTTTCGCTAGTATATATACTGTATGTGATTTTTTTTTAATCAAATGAAAGAAAATGTGCAATGAGATGGGTGACATTTCTTCATATGAAAGTCAGCAGAGACTTTGGAAAATACAACTTCACTGGACTGATGACAACATGGCAGGTTTTTGTCAGCTAACTGATCGAATCCATGTTACTGAAGTGAATCTGTGTTGCTCCACACATAATCATTCAAACAAATATTACTTGCAAAAACATGTCTGAAGAAAAAACAGGTTACTTTATTTCCATTTAAATGCATACATTGACTTTTCAGATGAATGTGTGTGAACAAACCCATCTGGTCAAACTGTATACTTGTCAGTGTTTGTGGATACATGTTACTCTGTCACTCACCATATGAAATGCAACCCAAATAAAGGCAAGTTCACATTCAGGAGCTCATCAAAGAGAGGAAAAATATTCTGGTTCCCATAGGAGCAGATGTCAGAGGCACAAACAAGCGACAGATTGCCTCAGCCCACGGCTAGGCTGAAGGTGCTCCGCAGAGTTGAGGGAGGTCTTTAGTGCTAGCTCCTGAGCCCAGGAAAGAACAGAGGGGGAGGTGAAGAGGATGCAGGGCTCAACACGGCACTCACACACTCTCATCTGCTGGCCTTTTTCCTCTACTAAAATGCAGCAGGTCACATTTGAACTGAAACCACTTGCCCAGGGCTTTTTGTAACCCACATCAGATTAACTGTGTGACATTTAGTTGCTGAGGCATGAAATAACATGGACAGAGAACTCATGGGAGACATTTTGCAAATTGAATAAAAGATTACCAGCTAGCCCGGCAAATGACACCAAGTTCCTGAGCACAGACTGAGTACAGAGAGATATGATCCACAGTTCAACTGATCTGTTAGTTAGGGTTAGGGTTGGGGGTGGACGTAAATCTAGAGACACGTATCTCTGGATTATTTCAAAACATTGCAGAATAGAAGCCAGTTGGCTGCATATTACATAACTGATTCCACCTGCTGATTGTAACTCATGGAACTGAGGCCCTGTCTGAGGAAGAATTTGCCTATGAACAGAAAGCATTTTCATCCTGCATTTCCATCCTGTCTACATGCAAATAGTCAACCTGCGCACATTCACAATTATTTTACCCGTCAAATTAAGAATCAGTGTCACGGCCAAATCAGGGCTGTTTTAGTTTGGCTTTGGACCCTTTAGTATATTGGTGGGAGTTTGGTTTGGTAGTTCATGTATTATCCTGTGTCTAGTTTGTGTTTCTACACATGTTTTTGTTCACTCTGTTCATTTCCTGTTTTATTTTGTTAGCTTTTCCCTCCTGTGTCTTTGAGTGCTTGTCACTTCCTGTCTTTGTCTGTTTCCCACCTTTTTGAGTGCTTCACTTGGGTCTTGTTTTGTCTTTAGTCATCTTCAGTCACACCCCTGCACCAAGTGTTTCTCGCACATTCAGCTCCTTCCCTGGCCTTGTGTTCTCCCACCTGTTTCTTTTTGCATCATCAGTGTGTCAGTTCTTGTCAGATCATCGCCTCATGCCACCTGACCTCTTGTATGTTATCTAGCTTGTTTGCTTCTCAGTGGTTTTTTTCAGTCTCTTATTTTACTGGGCCACATTAGCATTTTTATTTCTTTGTGTAATTAAAACCTCTGGTTCCATCAATTCTTGCCTGGCCCACTCTCTGTTCTCTGCATTTTTGTTCTCCCACCACTGCCACATGAAAATCAGACCTTTCCAACAAGCCCCTGACTGTGTGAGAAAGCCATTTGCCCTCCTCAATAAACAAAAAGAAAACTTTAAAACAATTGGGATAGTCTAACCTTTTCTGCTACCATAATGGAATTTGGATGACTGCAAGTGCGGAGTCTCAACTAAATGCACCATCTGGTCACCCACCACACTTGTTCACACTTGTTCAGTATCACACAGAACTGAGAGTTCTTTTAGGTGAAATCAAAGTGTTTGTGAATTACTGAGCATACATCTGGATAAAGAAATTGTGGATGACTCCAGAAGTTGGACAATAATTGGCAGAATTTCTGTTGATAGGTGGTTGATGACTTTTGCATTTTTGGTTCCATTATTGATACTGAGAAAGAATCACACAGAATATATAATCTGGCAAAACCCATTTATTCTCTTCTTCACAGCACTGGTATACACATCAGTAGCCATGGGGTGTTACATTACTGGTTACCACTCGGCTCAACTCTGCCAAAAAGTACTTCATAAAACAAAAGGAGTCACTAAAGTTACATCAAAAAACAGGAAATGTGACCTGCAATATAAGTGCACACCAAAATAAACCATACAATATATAACATGGTAGCATAGAAAAACAAATGAGATAATACAGCTTAAAAATAATATGTCATTGCAAATGAGAACACATAATTCGACTCCTCGTTCTCATCATCTCAAAACAATTACCATATCCATACACTTAATTAAAAAAAAAACTCTTGAATTTTACAATTGTAGTTTTTACTGCAGGTTTTGTCAATGTCTGCTATCATGTCCTCTGATGAGCAGTATGCCACTTCTATGCCACCTCAGTGAGTGCTTCATGAATGAAGAGATACTTTACATCAATCTGTTTAGATCTCTGTCCGTTCACTTGATTCTTATTGATTGCAACGGCCCCGATTGTCTCCATGGATCTTTGTATAGCTGTACATTCTATTATCCATGCCATTTAACAGTTGACTTAAATATGTGCTTCTTTTTTTTTTTAGTTTTTTTTTTCTTGATCACTGTCTCTTTTGACAGTCATCAATCTCCCAAAAACTGAAATAGTGGTGAGAAGGTAGTCCTTCTGCCTGTGGGTGAACATGCTCAGGATTTGCCATGGCCAGGTAGGCAGATCATGGGAGAGCATGGTCTCCTTTTACTGATTGTGAGCATACACGTTGCAGATCAGCAGGTGCTCACGAAGTCCTTAATTCCATCTGCATGTTGGTAGCATGGTGATTCCACTGATTAACGCACCTTCAGCCACAGAAGAGTGTTAATCAGTGGAATCACCTGTTAAAGTGTTTGGTTGGAAGGAAAACCTGCGTACACATGGCCCTCCATGGCACATGCTTGCCCACCCCTGCTCTAGATTGTGATTGACTTGGTCGAGTCATAGTAGCACAACTGCCTCGTGTTTAGGTAGCCAGTGCCAGGGTGTGTCTTTGTCCAGCAAGCATCGCAGTGGCTCACAGACACTCAATAGATGTGGCATGAACACCTTTAGTGCCCATTGAGTTGGGCATGTCAATGATGGCTCTCATCTTCTCAGGGTCAGGCTTCAGTCTGGCAGATGAGAGAATGTGGCCGTGAAACTGCACCTCAGCCACCTTGAACTGCAGCTTCTTCAGGCCTAGCTACAACTTAATCTCATGGCAGAGTTCCATCAATGCCACAAGCTTGGCGTCATGGTCACTTTCAGCCCCCTTCTCTGTCTCCACAGCCCATGACCAGGATGTCATCTGCGATGGGCTGATGCCCTTCAGAACAGCCAGGAGCTTGTGCTGCTTGTGCTGATACACCTTGGGTGCTATGGACACTCCGAATGGTAGCTTGAAACCAGGGGGTCCAGAACATGGTCATGAGACTGCGCTCATGATCCAGTTTGCACTGCAGAAATGCATCCCAGGCATCCACTAAGGTGAAGACTGGCCTTTGGCAGTCCTCCAGGTAATCATGATGTAATGAGAGCTCTTCAGGGCCTTGTTTAAGAACTTAGGATCAATACTTACTACTTGTTTATCTGACTTTTCCGCAATCACCATGTTGCTGATCCAATCTGGGTCTGTGATCGCCGCTATGTGGCCATCAGTCTCGTACTTGTTCAGCTGGGCTGTCACTACTGTCTTCATTGTGATGGGGACATTGCAAAGAGCACTCTGAACTGCAGGAACTTTGAGATCCAGGTCAAAGTGGACTTCCCCATGTACAGATTCTACAGGAGAGTCTAATACATCACTGTAATAGTTGATCAGCTATTTCTTGGTTATGGCTCCAGCCTGTGCATGTTCCACTTTGAGCACATCCATTGGATTTGTGAACTGCATGAGACCTAAATGTTCACACATGGAGCCTGACAGAAGAGGATGTTGGCTTGTCTTCACTATTTCCAATGCGAGCTTGTGCATTTGGCCTCTCATTGTACATTCAGTTTCAAAGATGCCCATGGAGCCCAGTGTTTCCCCAGAATACAGCTTCAGTCTTGTATCACTTGGGCAGATAGGTGCTTCAGGAGCCAGACTTTTCTTATCTTGAAAGTTCCTTACATTCCATGTTGCTCCAGAGATTTCTCACAAAGTTGTTTTGATGATCATTTACAAATTTAAAACAGTTTCTTCCAGATTGTTTTCGGCAATAATTTGATTTCTTTAACTAACACACCAACTTCTCTCCTGTCTCCAACGTCTTGTTGCTCCAAGAAAATGTTTTCACTTCTTGGGGCATGTAAATAAGCTGTTTTAAAATCTGTCTGATGAACAATGAGATAAATTTGGACTGCTACCTGCATCAATACTAATGTAACTTATGTTAGCTGTTGGGGTAAGCCTCCCAGTAGTCTATGCCTTCTGTTTGATTGTAACACTTTGCAATGTATCATGCTTTAAAGGTTTTTCCTCTTTCAGCATCCTCTTCAAGGGCATATACCCATTTCCTCCTACTTTAGTTCTACCTTCAGGTTAAGCTCTCAATTCAAATGTGTCATTTTCTTTAATTTAGTCAATCTCTTCCTCCATAGCTTGTTCCCATCTGCCTGCCTCGTGTAACATCTGGGCTTACCGATAGGTTTGGGGACTCAACATACTGCCCTGTAGCAAAAAATAACACCTGTGTTGGTTACATTACTGCCTTCGATATCTGGTAGATAGAGCAACAAAATACTTTGAGTATTCTTTTTTCTGCTTGGACAGTGGTGGTTTTGAATGTAATGTGTTTTTGTTCTCATCTATGACTGTATTTTGTTGTTTAATCACAATGAGACACATCTGTGTTATCTGTGTTTACAGTGTCTTCTTTTCCATATAGTACCTCAATTTGTGTATTATCTTCATAGCCCATTCTCACCAGACTTTCTGCCTTCATATCCCTATATCTGTTTTCCTGGATAGATAATTGAGCTTGAAACTTAAACACAAACATTGCATATGAGAACACATAATTTAACAATAGAAAGACAAACACTGAACCCTGGGGAACACTGTGTTTAAACTTTTGTTTGCACAGAAGATTTAGTATTAATGTGTACAAAATGAAATCGACCTGATAAATAAACCAGTTTAATGCCATGCTCTTAATGCCAATTAAGTGTTCAAGTCTCTGTAGAAGAATTTGGTGATGGTCAGTTGTGTAAAAAGGCAGCACTAAGGTCGAACAGGACGAGTACAGACACAAAGCCATTATCTGATGAAATTAAAAGGTTGTTAGTAATTTTTACCAGTGCTGTTTCTGTGCTGTGGTGGGCTCTAAAACCAGACTGATAATCCTCAAATAAACTATTGTTATGTAGGAAGTCACATAGCTGATTGGCAGCTGCTTTCACCAGGATTTTAGAGAGAAAGGGGACGTTAGATATCCGTC
This sequence comes from Aulostomus chinensis, assembly GCF_037954235.1. Taxonomy (NCBI): domain Eukaryota; kingdom Metazoa; phylum Chordata; class Actinopteri; order Syngnathiformes; family Aulostomidae; genus Aulostomus; species Aulostomus chinensis. The sequence continues at coordinate 18,212,049 of NC_141341.1, read as the reverse complement.
TATAGTTGGTTCAAACCTCAGGGTCTAGAGTAGGCTTCTTAAGCAGTGGTTTAATGACAGCTACCTTAAAGGACTGTGGTACATATCCTGTGACTGAAGACAGATTAATCATATTTAATAAAGAGGCGCTAACTGAGGGAAAGACTTCCTTTGTTCATTGTGGTGCTGGATCAGCCAGTAGTTTTGATGGAACCCTGGTTGCTCAGCAACATCCAAAATGAGTGGTTAGTGCTTGCTGACTGGCTAGGACTCATGTTTACCATGTGCTCCAAAGAAGAACTCTTCCTCTCTGTATAGCAGTACATGAGCAAGCTTTCCACTACACAAATACTTGTGTGCTTCTTTATTTTCATAAGCGCCATCAACTCCGATCGACAGCACAAAGCAGTTGATGTCTCTGTAGGTTACCACTAACCACTTCTACATGTTCTTACCATGTCATGATTGATGGTGGATGATGCAATATTAGGCTATCCCATCTTCTAGTGTCTGATGTGCCATATTCTCATTTTAAAATAAATACAGTCGTGTTTTTTTAATCAGGTTTAATTTTCGCATGGCAGCACAGATAAAACATTTTAAAACAGTGATCTAACAATTACCAGAAGTTATTTTAACTTTTAGCAAAAATCGAAAGAAAAAATATGGAAGTGCTGGAGATATAAAAGAAGGCAGGGCAGAATAAAGGAAGTAACATAGTTAACTTCGACAGTGTGTTGTTTTGTTTAAAATCTTATCTTATAGTTTATATTCTTTTGTTTTGGTCCTTGGTCAGCAGACTGTGTGTTATTGTTTGAGTGTACTGTTATTCAGAGTGGGTTATTTTGAGGAATCAGTGGACATGGACTGTTGAGTCAACTAGTGGATTGTGTAAACTGTTTCTTTTTACCAGACAGAAGACCATTACCACCTGGTGGTGTCCCTTAACTGGTACAGCACCGAGGTGGTTTTATCATGTTGCGTCTTTGTGGACTCCTCCCCTTCTCGCCTGCTCCCAGTGGGTTATTTTTATCAACACTAGCAGTGTGAACTTGTTTAAAGGTGATTTTCCATGTAATTTTAAAAAGACATCAAATAAACTTTATATATATATTGTTGGTAATCACATCTTTGTGTGTGAAGCTGTGTAATGTTTGTTATTTCTGATGTAGGGTCTGATCAATATGGGATTTTTGAGCAATATACTGATTTTAGAGCAAACTGTATCACCTACTCTCCTGTGTTGCACTATACATTTTTTGGGGGGTTGTTTTGTTTCCACAATATATAGAATTGTGTAATCCTGGCTGCATTAGACCACATAAACAATGTTGCTTTTCTTGTGTCTGGGTGTTCTCTCCCTTGGGTGGTTGGTTTGAAGTGAACCAAGACTTGGTGTTTGTTGAGGATCCTCTTGAGTTTCTCCTACACTCCTGCCACATAAGGAATGACAATGTCATCATAACCTTCTTAGCTGCTTGTGGGTTCCCTTCTCAGTGTCTCATGGGCGTTGATATTGCTCAGCAAGCTGATGACTTTGTTGAGGTACTCTTGAGCCTACTACTGTCATCAGTGACTTAGAGCCAAAGAAGAAGTCTCTTGGATGAGAGGTGAAGTTTCCACAAGGAAACTGAAGCAGTGAAGTTCACACAGCACTTAAGAGATATAGCGAGTATTTGTGCAGGACAAAAAATTGACCATTTTAATATTCATTGTGCTCCAATTTGTACCGATTAGACTTAAAACGTAGAGGGCTAATTTCTTAAAAAAATAACTAACCTAATGAAAATATTTAACATTGTCATACATATCCAGGCTTTGTTTTCTGGATTTTAAATACTGTAATGTGTCATATATAAACCATAGTCATATGTGTTCCTAACTTGTCTTCTTCTCCAGAGCCTTCAGGCTCCCTGAAGGCCGTCCTCATTGGGCCTGGATCTGCTCGATGTTCCTGCCTGTTAAAAGGAAGGTTTTCGTCGCCGCTGTTGCAGGATGTGCTTGCTGATGGAGAATTGTTGGGTGTAAATTCATTGAAGGAGTGTGGTACTAGACCTTCTCTACTTGTAAAGTGTCATGAGATAGCTTTTGTTGTGATTTGGTGCTATATAAATAAATAAATTGACATATAAAAACAACAACAACCAAAAAAAACCCCATGAAAATATGAAATATCTATGAAAGGCCAATAATGGCCAATATATTGGTCAAGCCCTTGTCACAGTCACAGCGGTAAGGTTGTCTTGTCTGGGTTTATTGTCTTGTGTTTATTTCTTTGTGTTATTTTTGAAGAATTAATTTCCCTCTCGTTTCAGTGCACCAGCCTCTCCTCCTGTTGTCATCCTGCATTCCCCGGTCCTGTCAGTCAGCGTCTGTCCCGCCCCCTCTTGTGTCTCAGGCAGCTGATTACGCTCTCCCCTATTGCACCCCGCACACCTGTCCCCCATCAGTGTGATTAGCTCCTCGTGTATATATGTCTCTGTCTTCCCCTGTCTCATCGCAGAAGTGTTGTTCGTTGTTGACCACAGAAGCCTTACATTCACAGAGAAATCCCGAATCCTTGTCAAGAGCTTGTTTATTTTTTGGTAAATTTTCATAGTCAGGTAAAATTTAGTTATTGTTAAGATCAGTTTTGAGTTAAGAAGTTTTCTTGTTTATTTCTAGACATAGCGTAGTCACGTTGTGATTTTTTTTTTGTTATAGGTTTTCAGCCTTCGTCTGTTGAGTGAGCGAGCCCATTGCTTTTGTATATAGTAGAGTAGCCAGCGAGGTATAGCCAAAGTTTTATTTCAGCCTGACAGAGTAGTCAGTTGCGCTTTATCGTTTGTAAAGTAGATTTTCATTAGATTCTCTTTGTAAATGTTTTTTCCCCTTGTAGACCCATAGTCATAAGCCCGATAGTCAGAGAGTGTGTGTGAGTGCTTGTGAGCGGGAGTCGTGAAGATAATTTTCATAGCCCGCTCCTCTGACTTTGGATCACCATTAAAGCATGTTCCATTACTGCTATTCTGTACCTGGGTCCTTCGTTGAGTCCTGTCCTGACAGAACACTTCTGCCAGTATGGACCCATCAGGATCCAAGCAGGAAGGAGCAGAGCTTCCGGGAGCACGCATGGAGCGCCAGGAGAGAATCCAGGCGTCCACGATGAAACAACTGGGGCAACTAGCATCCAGGGTGCAGCAGATAGGTAAATTTCTGCAGCATGCCACGACCCCAGTTCCCACGCCTGAGCCTCCAGCGGCTGCTGAGGCTCCAGTTCCAGAAGCGGCGCTAAAGTTGGCTCCTCCTAAGCCATATGCAAGAGAGCCCGGACTATGCCAAGCCTTTTTGATTGACTGCTCCCTCCATTTTGAGCTTCTCCCTCAGGCCTTCACTTCAGACCGAGCCCGAGTAGCCTTCATGATCTCACACCTGATGGGGAGAGCCAGAATCTGGGCTACAGCGAGTGGACTTGCGACTCGTACGTCTGTGCGACGGCTGGTGAGTTCAAGAGGGCAGTCATCAGAACTTTTGATCCGGTATCTACTGATCAGGAGAGAGCTCGCCAGCTCAGTCAAATTACTCAAAATGATGATTTTGTCTGTGACTGCAGCCAGGGTGCGGAAGCGGATAGCATAGAGTGGGTGGAACGACACCACTTTGTACGATGTTTTTCTGAAAGGACTGAACCAACAGATCCAGACGCTATAACTGCTGCTGGATGAGCCCGAAGACCTGGGCGCATTGATTGCGCTAGCTATTAGGACCGACAACAGGGCTCAGGAGCTTCAAGCCACCTATATCAGGAAGGAGAGAACACCATTCAACGCCGCCAGGGAGTGGGGACCTCGCAGAGCTCCACCTCAACTGCCGTCTCCAGCATCCGAAGCACAGGAGGAGGAGCCCATGCAGCTCGGCCGGGCTTGGCTCTCGGCGGATGAGCGTCGGCGCCGCCTGCAGGAAGGCCGGTGCTTCTACTGCAGGGAGGAGAACCACCGGGTGACGGCATGTCCTGCCAAGGAAGCCCAGGAGGTGAGTCCAGCACCCTCCACCACCTCACGTCGTTTGGTCCCGGTCAGCTTTGGCTGCACAGCGGGGAATATCAAGGTGGGGGCACTCATAGACTCTGGAGCAGATGAGAGCTTCGTGGACTGGGGGTTTGCACGTGGCTTGGGAGTAAAATCCCAGCCTCTAGAGACTCATAAGAGCCAAAGCCTTGAATGGTAACAGTATTTTTACGGTAACCCATGCTACAGAGCCCCTGTGTCTGCAAATACAGGGACATCACGAAAAACTGAGATTTTTCCTGTCCAACTCTCCTTCCCAGGCTCTGGTGTTAGGGATTCCCTGGCTCAGCCACCACAACCCCCATGTGGACTGGCGAGTGGGGAAGGTCCTAGCTTGGGGAGAGGACTGTGATCCGCACCTGGAGTCCAAGAAGGCATTGCACAACCCCGAGCTCCTAATGAATCATGTGTTTTCTGTCTCCACCAGATTTGAGAAACCAGACCTGAGCCTTGTACCTTCTTGTTACCACCGCCTGGGGGAGGTGTTTAGTAAGGCGAAGGCCCTATCTCTTCCCCCACATAGACCTTATGACTGTGCTACTGATTTGATACTTGGTGCCCCGATACCCAAGGGGCGTCTGTATTCCATGTCTGGTCCTGAAAAGATAGCCATGCAAGACTATACAGAGACCTCGTTAAAAGCAGGATTAATTAGACCCTCGTCCTCAGCAGCAGGAGCGGGGTTTTTCTTTGTGGGCAAAAAAGATGGCTCTCTCCGTCCCTGCATTGATTACAGCCCATTAAATGACATCACGATTAAGAACCGCTATCCACTTCCCCTCATGTCCTCCGTATTTGATCAAATCCAACAAGCCAAAGTATTTAGTAAACTAGACTTAAGAAATGCATACCACCTAGTCAGGATACGAGAGGGGGATGAGTGGAAGACAGGTTTTAACACTCCAAGCGGCCACTATGAATATCTGGTGATGCCCTTTGGGCTGACCAATGCCCCAGCTGTGTTCCAGAACATGATCAACGAGGTCCTAAGGGAGTTTCTGGATCACTTTGTCTATGTATACCTAGATGACATCTTGATTTACTCACCTGATCTGAAGTCTCACCGGCATCACGTTACTCAGGTTCTCCAGCAGCTGCTGGAGAACCAGCTGTATGTGAAGGCTGAAAAAAGTGAGTTCCACGCCAACACCATCTCTTTTCTGGACTTCATTGTAGCCCCTGGAAAGGTGAAGATGGACCCGGCAAAAGTGGGCGCAGTAGCAGAGTGGCCAACACCTGATAGCCGCAAGAAAGTTCAGCAATTCCTTGGTTTTGCTAACTTCTACAGGCGGTTTATCAGAGGTTTCAGCGCAATAGCGGCTCCTGCATGCTTTGACCTCGACTAAGGTGATGTTTTCCTGGACCCCTCAAGCCGAGAAAGCCTTCCAGGAACTGAAAAGGATGTTCACCACTGCACCTATCCTCGTCATGCCCGACACCCAGAGACAGTTCATTGTGGAAGTAGACGCTTCAAATGAGGGGATCGGGGCAGTCCTGTCCCAGCGCTCAGAAGGATGGTAAGATCCACCCCTGTGCATTCTTGTCCCGGCGGTTGACCCAGGCTGAGAAACTATGATGTCGGCAATAGAGAACTCCTGGCGGTCAAAGTGGCCTTGGAGGAATGGCGCCATTGGCTGGAGGGGGCCATCCACCCCTTTGTGGTCTGGACAGACCATAAGAACTTGGAATACATCAAAGAGGCTAAAAGATTAAACTCACGCCAGGCCAGGTGGACTCTCTGCTTTAATTGCTTCGCTTTCTCTCTCTTACAGGCCGGGGTCCCAGAACATCAAGCCAGATGCCCTGTCGAGACTCTACGACCCCGAGCCTGTCGCCAAAATACCAGAACCCATCCTTCCACGGTCCTGTGTGGTTGGAGTGGTAACTTGGCATATAGAAAAAGAGGTGACCAAGGCCAATGCAGAAAGCCCGCCACCTAGTGGATGCCCAGAGAACAAACTCTTTGTTCCTCCAAATCTACGCCCACAGGTGATCCACTGGGCCCATGCCTCACGCCTGACGTGTCATCCGGGGGTACGGCAGACTATGTTCACCATCTCCCGGAGGTTCTGGTGGCCATCCATGGAACCGGAGGTCTGAGAATACGTCCAAGCCTGTTCGGTCTGTGCCAGAAACAAGTCTGCCTCCGGGAAGAAGCTGGGGTTGCAACAGCCTCTACCCATTCCATCCCGCCCATGGACTGAAATCTCCATAGACTTTGTCACGGGGCTCCCGGTCTCTGATGGTCACACTACGGTACTCACAGTAGTAGACAGATTCTCCAAAATGGTCAAATTCATTGCATTACCTAAACTACCTACAGCCAAAGAAACCGCCCAAGTCACGTTTTCAGACATTTTGGATTTCCTCAAGACATTGTTTCAGACCGGGGGCCCCAATTCATCTCCCTTTTCTGGAAAGAGTTCTGCCGGCTTATAGGAGCTTCAGCCAGCCTCACCACAGGCTACCACCCGGAGGCGAACGTCCAGACCAAACGGCTCAACCAGCAGCTCGAGACTCACGCCTGACGTGTCATCCGGGGGTACGGCAGACTATGTCCCAGAACCCCTCGACATGGAGTCAACACCTGGTCTGGATAGAGTATGCTCACAATACACTGCCTACATCTGCTATCGGTTTTACTCCCTTCAAGTGTGTGTTTGGATATCCAGGTCCCCTCCGCCCATGCTTTGATCTGCCATTGCCGCAAGGTCTGGGCAGCCGCCCGGCAGGTTTTGGTCGGCCAGGGTGATCAGGTCAAAAAGACAGCAGACCGTCATCGGAGACCCGCCCCGAAGTACCAGCCAGGCCAGAAGGTCTGGCTTTCTACGCGGGATCTTCACTTCAAGGACCTCTCCCGCAAGCTGGCACCCCGATTCGTGGAGCCATTCCCTGTGACCAAAATCATCTGCCCTTCCGCCGTCCAGCTATGCCTGCCCCGGTCCCTCAGAGATCAACCCACCTTCCATGTCAGTCATATCAAACCGGTCCGTGAAAGTTCCCTGGTCCCCCCCCCCCCCCATAAACCACCCCCACCACCTCCGGAGATCGTCGAGGGTGGCCCGGTCTGCAAGTTCCTGACAGTCCGCAACCGGGGCCGGGTCATCATTGATTAGCTCCTCGTGTGTATATATGTCTCTGTCTTCCCGTCTCGTCGCAGAAGTGGTGTTCGTTGTCGACCACGGAAGCCTTACAGTCACAGAGAAATCCTGAATCCTTGTCAAGAGCTTGTTTATTTTTTGGTAAATTTTCACTTAGTTTTTGTTATCAGTTTTGAGTTAAGAAGTTTTCTTTGTTTCTAGACCTAGCGTAGTCACGTTGTGATTTTTTTATTTTTTTTTTGTTATAGGTTTTTAGCCCTCCTCTGTTGAGCGAGCTTTTTGCTTTTGTATATAGTAGAGTTGCCAGCGAGGTATAGCCAGAGTTTTATTTCAGCCTGACAGAGTAGTCAGTTGCGCTTTATCTTTTGTAAAGTAGATTTTCGTTAGATTCTCTTTGTAAATGTTTTTTCCCCTTGTAGACCCATAGTCATGAGCCCGATAGTCAGAGTGTGTGTGAGTGCTTGTGAGCGGGATTCGTGAAGATAATTTTCATAGCCCGCTCCTCTGACTTGAGTTCCCCATCCAGACTGTTCCATATCTTCACTCCCAAAACAGAAATACAAAAACTTTTCCTGGTTGCATGAAAAAATAAAAATGATGTAAAAATATATTGAAACTGAATAGCCGCCTTAAATTTTTCACTCTTTTCGTGTAAACATGTTTTGAATACTTAGTGCTAGTAGCTTGATTTTTTTTTTTTGCCCTAAACATTATTTGTGCTATTTGATGATTGATCTGATCATCCATTTTTAATATGTGCCTGCAAGAATAAGGGGTTTGTGTGCACTGTCTTTGTGAATGATGCGTATTGCTCTTTTTTGAAAAATGATTAATGACTAGTGCAGTTTTGTAAGTGCTGCCCCAAACCTCTGCACAGTAACTTAAATACGGTAAAACCAGTGAGCAGTAAAGGCTGTGGAGTGACTTGTGATCTAAGACCTGTTTTGCTTTGGTTAATACTGCAATGCTTCTTGATATTTTGGAGTGGATATGTTTGAGTGATTTCCAGCTGAGTTTTTCATCTGTTGTAACACTAAAACTTAATTACTGAAACTTGCTCGATCCTGATCCCATCTACCTCAGTCTTTATTTGGGTACCTTTTCCCGTGTTTCCAAATAACATGCTTTTAGTTTTGGTCAAGTTTAATGATAACTTCTTTTCATTAAACCACATTTTTAATTTGCACATTTCTGAAATTTTTTGTTTTGGTGGCTGACAAACCACATTCTCTGAACAAAAAATGCTTTTATCATCTGCAAATAAAACAAGTGTTTCAGAAACACTGCATAAATCATTGATATACTGAAAAAACAATTTAGGGCCCAAAATTGACCCCTGAGGGCCACCACAGGTACAGTAATGCACAAACATGAGGAGCAACAATCAGTTTAACAGAACAACATATTGCATAATGGTTCATGGTGTCAAATGCTTTTTTCAAATCTATGAACAATCCAACTCTATGGAGTTTGTGATGTCCTCTATTGAATCAATTAATGCTAGTGATGTAGATCTATTTGCCCTGGAAAACGCAAACAGGAAGTGGGGAGACAAACATAACTTCAGGTGTGGGATTATTCAGTTATTTTAACATTTAACAGCACGTTAAAGATTTTTGACCAAAGGCTGAACCATCACCCCAGGATAAGAAAGCTTAATAATAGCTATCCAATAACATGATGGGGGAAGGTAGTAGTTAATGGTACAGAGTCCAGGATTGCTGAGCAAGAGGCATGGAATCAAGAAATTAATTCAACTGGGCTAAAAACTCAGCAGAGAAGAAATAGAGGTTGTGATGGCATTACATTAAAATGTTATAGGAACAGCAACGGTGTGTGTATTCATTGTAAAACCCATATGAATAAGAGTGATTGTATGCAGTGACCTTATTTATGTGCTATAAAAGACCAAAAGAATCCAGAGAACCCATGCAAGCACAGAGAACATGCAAACGCCATACAGAAGGACCTCGAGCTCCAGCCAAGGCTTGAACCTAGAACCTTCTTGCTTCAGTGCTAACCACTGCACCAACGTGCCGCCTAATGTGTGGACCGTAAATAAATAAATTAGAGAACCTCTTTCTTCAATGTTTGTTGGCCTAGTTAGTTGTGTAAAGAGGATGAATTATCCTGTTTATAATACACATGCTCACACAGGGTATAAACTGTGCCATCACAGGGAAAAGTTTGAAAGAACAACTTGTAAATATGTGCTGCTTGAGTTCAGCTGATCTCTGGAAGCTCTTGCAGGGATGAAGCTCTTTTTGCACTGGACATATGTGTGGACGTGGCTGAGGGTACTGGCTCTGTCCGTGGCTGAAGTGGAGATATGGATCTGCCTCTGTTGCAGCAGCCTCTTTTTGATACATCAAGAACATGACAGACCTTGATATATACTGTGTCCTGTGTGTGGTAGATTGAGATTGTGTAGAGATGTTATGATTGTGTTATGGGTGAAAAAAACATTCAGTAATATGTGTTCCCTCTTTCTCCCTATCTTCCCTCTATCTCAGCCTTACACAGGCTCATATACGCATCCACAGAGAGGACACTGAGGACAGTAGCCCCAGGCCCAGATGGTGCTTCTTCTCCACCAATGACGATGTTACATAAGTCGACTGGGCCCAGCAGCAGAGGCCTGCTTCACTGAGCCACAGTGGTACATTGGATGTTTTCTGTGGAAAAATGAGAGCGGGAGGGCGAGACCATATCTAGCTTGAGCGAAGAGAGGCAGCTTTAAATAGCTCTAATCCCACCCCCATCCTTGCACATGCAGTCGGCCACTTTCCTGCCACTGGGTCTCTGACAGTTTGTGGTGCGGTATTAGGCATCAAGAGCCCCTTGCTCATTTCTAGAGGGTGTAAAGGTGGGATGAGACTCTAGTTGTCTATCTTTTTTAACTTGTTTTTTTTTTAACATAATAGCCTATTTCATGGCATTTCACTTTAAAACAACTCACACACGTAATATACAGAACACATTTCAGATCATGCATGTGTGATGGCAAGGAGAGAAAATACGAACAACACTGACTGTGTGGCCACTTTTCATGTAAACGCGTACAAGTTCCCTCTCGTAACAGAAGAGGCGGTGTTAGGCCTTTACCCAAATAACGTGATTAGCCTTAATCAAAGGCTGGAGATACAGCATCACCCACATTCCTGGCAACTTTTACAGGCTTTAATCTACCTCTCAGTAATGACATCTTTCTCTCTACCTCTGCTCTGCTGCAGTGACTGTACAGCTGGTGGTCTCTGCCCAGTGTTAGCAGCACTCGCACCATCACAGCTGGCTGGACATCATGTTCAGCCCCTCTATGTAGTGCTAGGTTTTATTGCAACAGTGACTTCAAATCTGATACCTATTTGGTCAAAGTCAGCCCAAGCTGTAGCTGGCTCTGCACTTTGTCTGCTTCAAAAATACAGGACTGAGAGTCCCACTAACAATTTATGTCTTTTTAATTGTTTAACTGTATCAATTTACTTGATCATGGTTACTGTTAAGTTGGGTTAAGTTTTCTCTTGGTCTTGTTTAGTAAGATATGGCTTCTTTTGTGGGATTTATTTGGATCTATTTGTCCTGATCCTCTTTCCTATTTGTATCCATTCTGTGTGTGTGTGTGTGTGTGTTAGCACATTCACACAATGGACCTGTTTAAATATAGTTGACATAAGTGCAACCAGTGTATTTACAGATTCGAGTGGAGAGGAGTTTGGGCAGTGCACAGCAGGCTTATCCCTAGTAGTTGTGTCCCTTCACTTCTCCTGATTTGGTAAAGCACTGGGTGATTTTGTATAATGACTTGTATTTCTTTAACCCCTTACCCTGTTCTCCCTGCAAGTTTGACCAGGTGAAGTTAAGCCAAATTACAATATTGGGATTTTATATTATTTGCTTGTGTTTGAAATAAAATTGTAATAAACTTGTTTATTTTTGGAAGTCCATCTCTTGCCCAGTGCATGTTTTGAACCTGTAATCTTCTTCTGTGACTTAAAACCTATTGGGAGTGTCTTTACCCAAGTTGCATTGTTGCTCATCTCAGGAATCAGCGCAAAAAATGCTGCAAGTCATACAGTCATACAGTCAGACACCTAATTATGAATGGGTGTGTTTCAGTAGTGATGTCATTCAAACCTTTCGATGTACCTTGTGTCATTCCCTTCAAAGCCTAATTTGTGCCATGGCTTGGTGTGTTGCCATGCACTTGGGAAAAATTAATGCTTCTCATCTGGAAATGGATCTCCTTGTGTGCCAGGTCAAGGTTTGGTGCATGTCTTATGTTTATATAAGGGAGCACCAGGAACCCACCCAAGCCATCAGATATGAAGCAGGCCTGGGAAGGGGTGGAAGCCACTTGATATGATCCAACTCTGCATGCCTATTTTGGTAATCAAACATCGAAATTGGCCTAACAAGCCAGTCTCACCAAACTCTTTATCTTTCACTCCCATTTTTTGCCATGTCATCGTTTGTCCATCCAAAACTTTCTTTCTGTTACCTCTGTTTCTAAGCAACCTTCTTGGGGAATGCCTATCACCATTCCCCTTTAAATCAGCCTGGTAGTTGACTACCAGGTGCTTCCATTGTAACACCAATGGCATTTCACCTATACTTCAAGCTGGATTGCACACACTAGGAAAGTCCTGATTGCTCCTATACACACTCATAAATCTTGTGCTTTAATAATATCCAGCTGTACCAGCCAGCATGGATTTTGCTGCTGATCTGTGCACACTACTTTCATATGCCATCCTTGATCTTATTAAGGGTACATGTGTATTTCAGAGATTCAATAATTGCTTCTTGTTCAAATCCTTTAAAGAACCTATGACTACTCATTTCTGTATGTGTTAGAATTTAAAAAAAAATCTCCATCTGTTTTCTGGATGTCTGTGTGGCCTGGATATGAAATTATTCCAGCTGAACAAAGCTTTAATAAACTATCTGGACCCCACCTCTTTAACCCCACAAAGACGATTTCTCATTGTAAATGCTGTTCTTTCAAAGACCCTTCAGATGTTTAGACTTTAACTAAAACTTCCTTTTGTAAATGAAATTAATGATAAACTGGAAGAACACACATCTTTTGACCATCTGACACTAAATAGAATTCACAGTTGTGAAATTCCCCTAATTTGTCTGTTTGGTCCATACAACAAAAAACTACAAGTTTGAAGGTTTGTTTGATATACAGATTGTGTGGATTTGAAAGAAATGAAGCAGACAGAATGTCTCACTATCTCCTACTGTCCTCATTTGAGGCTCAGTATTATTTCATTTTTACTGCTTGGGCAACCCAGTCTCATGTCAAAACGTGAAAAGGCTACGTTTGTCCACAGTGCAAAACGTATCAGTTCTGTGATAAAGGCCTAAAAATCGTACGTTTTTTTTCCCTATTCTTTTCGATTGGAATGACATGAGACTGGGTTGGCTTGGGTTAGGTTTGTACAGGCTTTAGTTGTTATTTCAGTATGCTTCTATTTTTCTCTTAATGATATGTTGCAAATCATGTCACATTGGACCTATAAGACACACAGCAGCAATGACTGTATGTAATCCAGTTTATTTCTGTTTGTATGTCTTACTGTGCTATTCAAGAAATATTTTCATATTCAGGTGCATCCCTACTATATATAAAATGGAGTTTAAAACTTGTTCTTACAGATTGTCTTCGATTTACAAAAGGAAGTTCAAGTTAAATAAAGTCAAAAGTGGCCTTTAAAAAACAGCAGAAAAATAACTTGCAAAAAACATAAATAAATACAATAGCTAGTTTTCATTTGCAATGAGAATTTTTTTTTTATTGGTAAAAGCTGTTTTTCTTTTCATCAGATTTCCAGTCTAACTGAAGAAATTGAAAGAAGCAGTGGACAATCCATTCATCCATCCATCCATCCATCCATCTTCCGCTTATCCTGTCTAGGGTTGCGGGGGGGGGGGCTGAAGCCAATCCCAGTGGCTTTCGGGCGAGAGGTGGGGTACAACCTGGATGGGTGCAGTGGAGATTGTTTCTGATAATTCAATGTCCCAAGGTTAAAGGGCTTAGAGGTGGGGTCCAGAAAGTTCATTAAAGCCTTATTTAATTAAAAAATAGCAAACAACACACATCCAGTCAAGGCCACTTCTGGTTTATTAACAGAAAACAGGTACAGAAAATTATCAGGAAGTCTTGTTACACCTCTAAAATGGGGTGAAGAGGTTTATGGTTATAACCTTAATATGAAGTGATTCATTGTCAACCCCCACAGATATTGAAACAGCGACAGTCAAAAAAGCATTTACAATCTGGAAGAAGAGGACATGTAAAATAAGTCACATTCATGTGGGTACCAGCACATTCAAGGATCTTGGGAAATGAAAGTGCAAGCAACCTGGCAAAGAAGCAGTCAAAAAATAATTTGTTGAAATGAAGTTAATGTTGGGCGGCATGGTGGTGCAGTGGTTAGCACTGTCGTCTCACAGCAAGAAGGTTCTAGGTTCGAGCCCCTGCTTGAGCACAGGTTCTTTCTGTGTGGAGTTTACATGTTCCCCCTGTGCCTGCATGGGTTCTCTCCAGGTACTCTGGCTTCCTCCCACAGTCCAAAGACATGCAAGAGGAGACGAGGCTGATTGATACTCTAAATTGACCGTTTTTGAGAATTATGATAATCTGGATGACTGAGACTATTCACAAATACACCGTAGGTGTGGCTATGAGTGTGAACGGTTGTCTGCTTATATATGTTGGCCCTGCGATGGGTGTACCCGGCCTCTCACCCGAACCCTGTGGGATAGACTCCAGCCCCCCCGTGACCCTTAACAGGATAAGCAGTAGAAAATGGATGGATCGTTGGTTGAATATTAAGTTATCAAGTCAGCAGGGAAAGGTATAGTTTAGAAAATGGATAATCAACAGTGGCAGAAACAGGGGGAAACTGCAATGAAAACAGTGCCAACAAAAAGAGAATTGGCACATTTAGACTAAGAGGGATGAAAAGAGGTGAACATGTGATAACAAAGCAGGTTGATAATTTGGCAAAGTAACCTGAACCACACTTTTTCTTTTTAGGGGGAAACATCCAACTTGGTCACTGAGCAATGTCAGTGAGATAGTTGAGCATATGAATATTAATATTTCGTATAGTTAAAAGAGAATATTGAAAGAGAATGCATATCTAAAGATGGAAATTATAATTCTAAATGATGTTGGGACAATGAAATGTATCAGTTTGACGATTAAATGTCTTGTCTTTGTAGTGTATTCAATTAAATATAGGTGAAAAGGATTGCAAATCATTGTATTCTGTTATTTATATTTCACACAAAATTCCAACTTCATTGGTTTGTAGTTAAATACATAAGCATAACATTTAAGAGTGCATTAAAAAGGGCAGCAAATGCAGAGCAAGGTGAAGGCTTCAGTGAACACACACATACATTTATATATATATACACACATAAATATAAGAAGACCATGTTGTCCGCAAAAAGCAGAGATAACATCCTCCCATCACCACACTCAACAGCCTGCACCACTTGGCTATGCCTAGAAATTCTGTCCATAAAAGTTATGAACAGAACTGGTGAAAAAGGGCAGCCGTGGCGGAGTCCAACCCTCACTGGGAAAAATCCAACTTACTGCCGGCAATGCGAACCAGGCTCTCACTCCTTCGGAACAGAGACCCATGGCCTTATGTAAGGGGCCATCCACTCCATACTCCCGGAGTATCCCCCGCAGATGCCCCTAAGAACACAGTCAGAAGCCTTTCCAAATCCACAAAGCACATGTTGACTGGTTGGGCAAACTCCCATGCCCCTTCCAGCACCCTAGCAAGGGTTAAGAGCTGATCCACGGTTCCACAGCTGGGACAAAAGCCACATTACTCCTCCTCAATCCGAAGTTCACTATCGACCTGACCCTCCTTTCCAGTACCCTGGCATAGACCTTTCCAGGGAAGGTGAGGTGTGTGATCCCCCAATAATTGGAACACACCCTCTGGTCCCCTTTCTTAAAAATGGAGACCACCACCCTGCTCTGCCACTCCAAAGGCACTGCCCCGATGTCCACGCAATGTTGCAGAGATGTGTCAACCTTGACAGTCTGACATCATCCAGAGCTTTGAGATACCCAGGGCAGATCTCATCCACCCCAGGAGCCTCTGCAACTTCTGCCCCAGAGGTTGGATGACCCCTCCCCAAGTCCTCCCCTGACTCTGTTTCCTCCATGGAATACGTGTTGGTGGGATTCCCAGTTTTCTCCCCAGTTAATGTCAGCAGCCTCCCGTCCCCACTTAAGACAGAGAAAAGTTGCCGCCTTCCCCTCCATGAGGCAACGAACGGATTGCCAGAACCTTTTCGGAGCCAATCGATAGTCATCCACCATGGCCTCACCGAACTCCTCCCATGCCCAAGTTTTTGCCTAGGCTACTGCAACAGCTGCACACCGCTTGGCCCAACGATACCAGTCGGCTGTCTCTAGAGACCCACAGACCAGCCACGAACTGTAGGCCTCCTTCTTCAGCCTGATGGCTCCTCTCACCTCTGGTGTTCACCAGTGGGTTCGGGGATTACCACTGCAACTGGCCCCAGAACCCTTGTGGCCGCAGCTCACATTAGCCACCTCAACAGTGGTAGAGGGGAACAGGGTCCATTCGGACTCAAAGTCCCCCACTGCCCACCGGGATGTGGTCGAAGCTCTATTGGAGGTGGAAACTGAAGATCATCTTGACAGGTTCCTCCGCCAGGTGTTCCCAGTAGACCCTCACTACTCGTTTGGGCCTATCAGGTCTGTGCGGGGTCCTCCCTCACCATCTGATCCAACTTACTACCAGATGGTGATCAATTGACAGCTCAGCTCCTCTCTTCACCTGGGTGTCCAGAACATATGGCCACAGATCCAATGATATGACTATAAAATCGATCAGAAGCCTATGACCTAAAATTGTCCTGGTGCCACATGCGCCAATGAACATCCTACTATTCGAACATGGTGTAAGTTATGGACAAAATGCGACTTGCATAGAATTACAATAACTGAAAAGCTGTTGGGTTCAGGTCAGACCTGCCATTTCTCCCAATCACACCCCTCCATTGCCCACGTGAGCGTTGATGTCTCCCAGTAGGACAGTGAAGTCCCCAGTTGGAAAACCAGCCAGCACCATTCCTTGGGACTTCAAAAAGCTTGGGTACTCTGAACTGCTGTTTGGTGCATAAGCCCAGAAACCAGTCAGGAACCATTCCCCGACCCCAAGGCGCAGGGAAGCAACCCTTTCGTCTACTGGCTCATTTATTCAATTTTATACTTCAGTGGCTTTTATATATTACCATTGATTTACCATTGATTGATTGTTTGAATTGTTTTAAATTTGTATCATGCAGCTTTTATGAACTTACCCATACATTTTGGGGGACTGAACAAAAACTTCCTTAAAATTAATATTAATATACATTTATTTATTTATTCTTCATTCCTTTGTTTTTAACGTCAGCTCCTACCTGCAGCATTGGCACACCCTTTGGCTTTTGTCAACTCAAGTAAATTTTATTTATATAGTGCAAAATCACAACAAAAGTTATCTCATGTCACTTTACAAGTAGAGCAGGTCTAGGTCACATTCCTTCAATGAATTTACACCCAACAGTTCTCTATGATCAAGCACATCAGGCAACAGCAGTGATGAAAACCTTCCTTTTAACAGGCAGGAATGTGGAGCAGATCCAGGCTCAATGGAGACAGCCTTCTGCTTTGACTGGTTGGGAGGAAAGAAAGCGGGAGAGCTGGGCAGAGACAAAGACAGATAATGGAGGACAACAGATATACAGAAGGAAAGAGAGGGACAGAGATAAGGGGAGATAGAAAGGGAAGAGACTGATGGACAGACGGAGATGTGAGCAGGTGGGGCTATGGGTGGCAGCTTGAACCTCTGCAGGTCTGCAGCAGTCCTAACTATAAGCCTGATCAAAAAGGAATGTCTTAAGTCCACTCTCAAAGGTACAGAGGATGTCTGCATCCCGGACCGAAACTGGGAAAGGTTCCACAGGAGGGGAGCTTGATAGCTGAAGGCTCTGGCCCCCATTCCACTTTTAGAAACTCAAGGGACCACAAGTAACCCTGCATCCTGGGAGCGAAGGGTTCTAGCTGGATAATAAGGGACTAGGAGCTCTGTCAGATATAAAGGTGCCTGATTGTTGAGGACTTTGTATGTTAGAAGGAGAATTTTGAATTCTATTCTGAATTTGACAGGGAGCTACTGCAGAGGAGCCAGTACAGGAGAGACATGGTCTCTTCTATCAGTGCTCTGTAGTCTTCCACCCTCTTCCATCTGCAGTGCAATATCTCGTCCCTCGTCCTCTATACCCCTCAACTTGAAACTTGTACATATAAATTCTTGCCTTGTACATATACATTCTTCTTATGTATTTATATATTTAAATTCACACACACACACAAGTAGAGCATATATATATATATATATATATATATATATATATACATATACATACACACACACACATTTATATCCTTCTGTAAATATCTTTCTGTTCTGTACCTATTTCTGCTCTCATACTCTCTTATGCTATCTCTGCTATCCCGGGACCTGAATTCAATTTTCGTACCACCAACATGGACATGTGAGTGGTACGACAATAAAGTTCCTTGAATCCTTGAATCTTGAATCCTAGTTCTCGTCAACATGCGGGCAGCAGCATTTTGGACCAGCTGGAGAGTTTTTAGGGACTTACTGGTGCAGCCTTATTGAAGGGAATTGCAGTAATCCAGCCTGGAAGTGACAAAAGCATGGACTAGTTTTTCTGCATCTTTTTGGGACAGGATGTGCCTGATCTTAGCGATGTTACGTAAATGAAAGAAAGCAGTCCTAGACATTTGCTTAATTTGAGAGTTAAAGCACAGATCCTGATCAAAGAGAGCTCCTACGTTCGTTACGGTAGTGCTGGGAGCCAAGGTAATGCCATCCAGGGTACCTATCTCATTAGATAGGCTGTCTCTAAGGTGTTTTGGGCCCAGCACAATAACCTCAGTTTTGTCAGAGTTTAATAAAAGGAAATTATGGGTCATCCATGTTTTTATCTCGTTTACACAGGGCTCCAGTTTAGTCAGCTGATTTGCATTGATTGGATGCATTGATAACTACAGTTGCGTATCGTCTGAAGAGCAGTGAAAATTAATTGAGTGTTTCCCAATAATGTGACCTAGAGGAAGCAGGTATAGTGTGAAGAGGACTGGTCCAAGCACACACCCTTGTGGAACACCATAACTGACTACAGTAGTTTCAGAGGGGTTATCATTAGTGAGTTCAAACTGAGATTGACCTAGTAAATATGACCTACACCAATTCCTACACCATCAATGCAGTTCCTTTAATGCCAATGTCATGTTCCAGTCTCTGCAGAAGGATATGGTGGTCAATGGTATCAAAAGCTGCACTGAGATCTAGTAAGACCAGCACAGAGATGAATCCCTCATTTGATGCTCGTAGGAGGTCATTGGTAACTTTGATGAGTGCTGTTTCTGTGCTATGATGAACCCTTATGAACCCTATAATAACTTGACTTCTAAAACCCAGGGGTGTCATTACTTTTTTAATTAAATGACTATAATTTTTTTTTTTAAAGATTCATAAGGTATCATTTCAACTTATTTTACCATTTAACCTGCATTTCAGTTTCTTTCAGAATATTACCTGGGTTGATGGTTCAGAGACCCTTGGAGGCTGGAGAACTTGATTAAAACATTAAGTCCTGCCCTGCAACCCAATCTATGCTGCAATTTTAATTAAATTTTAAATGTTATTTAACAGGGCTTTTTAAATCATTTTGGTTTCTTTTAAAAAAAAGCAGTATCTTAAAACATCTATCAGATGTGTAAACCCCCAGAGCTAGTGCCCTCGGAGTGCTCCATTAAGAGTACTGCCCTCTCCGTTAACCTAACGTACAGGCAGAAAGTCTGGAAGCAGTCAGAAAGCCCACCCTGACCCTCTGCTTCCCACCTGGAGCAACTCAAGCGAAGGAGTTTAACCTCTTCCACCAGCTCCGACTCCTTCCCTGCCAGAGAGGGGAAATTCCATGTCCCAACGAGCTTTCATAGCTGGGGATCAGACCGCCAAAGCCCCTTAGTCTGCTGGTTGATCCACAAAGCACTGGACCCCTTTGATTTCTCCTGTGGGTGATGGGCCCAATGGGGGGATGAGTCCATGTATCAGCTAGGCCCCATGGGCCAAGGACCAAACATCAGGCCCCTACTCATGGGCCCCCACCCCAGGCCTGGCTCCAGGGGCCCTGGTATCCCTTCGGACTGAGTATACTATCTCTCCTTTTTTTTTTTTTTTTAATGACAGGTCTCCTATGTACTTTGTGTGGTGCTTCGCCTGTTACCAGTCTGCGCCTTCGCCTATGAATATATATATATATATATATATATATATATATATATATATATATATATATATATATATATATATATATATATATATATGGGTTTATAAGTGATTACACAAACTAATATTCTGAGGTTGAATTTTGAATGGTGAAATTATGTATTCATTCCCTTTTTTATGTAGAACCTAAAGCCCAGATCTGAATCTATGATGGCACCAAGACTTGTGACAGCAGATTTAAACCAGGAAGTTGATTTACTCATATCATTAAAAGCATTTGTCTTTTTCAATTTTGTCAATTAATTTTAAGAAATTATTGCTCATTCATTTATTTATTGCCAAGAGGCAATTTAGTGATGGAGGTAAAAACTGCAGTATGATGTTGTTCTACGGATATGTACAGTTATGTATCATTTGTGTTGCTCTGGAAAGATACATTTGATCTATGATCATGTCACCAATTAGAGGTCTATTTCGTAAGAACAAAAAAGAACAAGGCAGCTCCCTTTTGCAACACCATAGCTGCTATAATATTGATTGATGATGGATTAGGATGTTGTAGCTGATCATATCAAATGCTCCATGAAATAAACACATAAACTGATGGAAATGTGACAATAACCCAATAAAAGGACAAATGACTACAAATATATTTCATTTTATTGATGGTAATTACCCTTGGTTCTTATTTGATCAGCATCCAGCAATAATCATGCCTTTCAAAAGTAACTTCACGTTATTTGTTTATTTATGGTTTATTTAATAAGGTCAGATATAGTATTCATAGACATGCTGAAATTAGCCATCCCATTCAATTATAATAGTGCTAATTTGCAATATATGTTTCTGAATAAATTATCCTAAACTTTGGTATTTGTGTCAAAGTAAATACAGAACCGTATAGTTTGAGAGAAATACAATTTTTACCAATTAAGTAGCTTATACTAAACCCCCCCCCTTTTTTTTTTTTACCAGGGCTATGTAGATCGAAGCGAAGTAAAATCTGGTCAACTGGACGTAAGTTTATCTTGAAGACGTTTCACCTCTCATCCGAGAGGCTTCTTCAGTTCTAGTGAAGAGTGTGGAAACTCCAGCTTATAAACCTATGTGGGAGTGGTCAGTGCTATTGTGGTGGAAACGACCCTCCCGAGACTCACCTGGCCTCCCCAAATGACAGTCGTTGTGAGGTGTCAGGGAGTTTCTCCCGTATCTCCTATCGTGGCCAACCTATACATGGAAGAGGTGGAACAGAGGGCCCTGACTTCCTTCAGTGGACCCTCCCCCACCCACTGGTTCCGATACGTTGATGACACCTGGGTGAAGATCAAGGTTCAGGAGGTACAACCGTTTACAGCACACATCAACTCGGTAGACGTCAACATCAAGTTCACCAGAGAGGATGTGAAAGACAACCATCTGCCCTTTTTGGACTGCGACGTCTACATTCAAGAGGACAGGAGCCTGAGGGTGGATGTGTACAGGAAACCCACCCACACTGACCAATACTTGCTTTTTGACTCTCACCATCCTCTGGAGCACAAGTTAGGTGTCATCAGGACGCTGCAACACCGAGCGGAGACCATCCCCACCAGCGTCCAAGGCCGAAAAAAAGAACAGCAGCATCTGAAAAGAGCACTTAAAACTTGTGGCTTCCCAGACTGGACCTTTGTAAAATCCTCTTCCAGGTCCAGAAAGGAGGAGAGCTCCAGGAGGAGGGAAGATGAAGAAGGCAGGAGAAAAAAACATAGCGATCCCCTATGTGGCAGGGGTTTCTGAGAAATTAAGGAGAATCTATAACAAGCACCGCATCCCTGTGTCTTTTAAACCAGACAACACTCTGAGACAAAGACTGGTTCACCCCAAAGATCCCACCCCTCACAGCCAGAAAAGCAATCTGGTATACGCTGTCAGATGCAGTGAGGCCTGCACGGATCTCTACATAGGGGAAACCAAACAGCCCCTCAACAAGCGCATGGCCCAACATAGAAGAGCCAACTCTGGAGGACAGGACTCAGCAGTTTTCCTCCACCTCAAGGAGGAAAGCCACTCCTTCCAGGACGACCATGTCCAAATCCTCGACAGAGAGGACAGATGGTTTGAAAGAGGAGTTAAAGAAGCCATCCACGTCAGGATAGAGAAACCATCTTTGAACAGAGGAGGTGGACTGCGACATTTCCTTTCACCTATTTACAACCAAGTCCTTTCAAAGCTTCCCCAAAGAGCTCAGCTGAAAGACCCATGTGGAACGGCTGATGCCAGCACAGCCCATTAGCATCTGAGTGGTCGGTGAAACTCCCTAACGACCACCCCTGAAACCCCCTGACACCTCACAACGACTGTCATTTGGGGAGGCCAGGTGAGTCTCGGGAGGGTCGTTTCCACCACAATAGCACTGACCACTCCCACATAGGTTTATAAGCTGGAGTTTCCACACTCTTCACTAGAACTGAAGAAGCCTCTCGGATGAGAGGTGAAACGTCTTCAAGATAAACTTACGTCCAGTTGACCAGATTTTACTTCGCTTCGATCTACGATGACCTGGATGAATGAGAACCTACACAGACATCAGGGCTATGTAGCGACAATGAAAAGTGACAATCAGCATATGCTGAAGATTCTTCTTTTGCTATTTTGTGGTTAATTATTGTAAACATATGAAAATGAACTGTCCTATGTTAAGAACATTAATTTGACAACAGATCAAATGCCACTCATTGATGAGGACTATGCGATTTTGATCATTTTATATGACGATCATAGTAAGTCAAATCACAGAATTAATTCTGAGAGATTAAAACAAATGTTAAATCACTCACCAAAATGAAACGTCGACATAAAAAGTACATTTGACTGACAGATGATAAATCAGTGTCATAAACAGCTTTTTCTTATCCAGCATTCCAGATTATGAAACTTCACTTTCTGGCCTGTTATAGTGACTAACCCCTTTCTCTCATGCTGATCTTTCTATCATGCTGCCGGCACCGGCAACTAAGCAGATCCTTTATTTAGTTTCTTGTGTTACCATTAAAAAGTAGACTTTGTTCTGTGCTTGCTCATTTCTTTCTCTCAGCCATCTTTGCCATCCGTCCCTCCCCTCCTCAGTTTCCCCCCCTTTATTTCATACACATGGTTAATGATTCATGGACACAGTACACACTGGCTATAGTGAGTGTATCATTATTCTTTGGACATGTAGAGAATAGCACAGCATACTGTGTGTTGTTTGGAGCTTGAATCAGTTCAATCAAAGAGCCGAAGATTCTCTGGTTTTTTATATATAAGTATAGTATTTATTCAGTATGATTTTTGGTGTAATTTTCATGGACTATAGTTATTTCAATCATGTGTTGAACCTAATGAATTATGATGGATATCATGTGATATATATTTATCAAGTACTGTTTACTTGTAATGCAGTGTAAGGGTGACAGGAGAGTGTGTTTGCATATGTTCATAAATAAATACTCTTGATGTGTAAGAAAAACAGAATGATGCATATTAGAAGTAAGGCAGTAAACATTGACTTGGCACCTAAATTCCAAGTCTAGCTTCAGTTATGCTAAGCAGCCCTTTTGTTTTCCTTCTTTGTTTTCTATTATTGATGACTGACAATGTTTAGTATTTTGAGAAAGATGCCAAAGATACTGGCGTGGACACACTTTGACATACATTATATGATTTTTCAGTTGACGAAAACTGTGCAAATATCTAGCAGCACAACTCTGACAAAGATTTCTGAAAAATCAGGAAAAGCAACCCAGCAACCTGCGGGCGAGAGGTGGGGTACACCAAGGACAGACCACCAGTCCATCCTAGGGCCAACACATATAGACAACCAACTATTCACACTCATTCCTACGTCAATTTAGAGTTGCTGATTAACCTAACTTGCATGTCATAGGACTGTGTGTGAAGCTGGAGTACCTGGAGAGAACCCACACAGGCACAGGGAGTACATGCAGACTCCACACAGAAAAGCCCCAGGCTCGAACCCGAAACCTTCTTGCTGTGGGGCAGTGGTGCTAACCACTGCACCACTGTGCTTCTCACTTCATTAATATGCAGTATTTGGGATAAATCAATGTTGGCTTTATTAGAATGAATTAAAAAATCAACTGAAATGAGTCATTTTCCATCCATCCATCCATCCATTTTCTTCCGCTTATTCGTATTAAGGGTTGCGGGGGGGCTGGAGCCTATCCCAGCGACTACGGGCGAGAGGGGGGGTTCACCCTGGACAGGTCACCAGTCCATCACAGGGCCAACACATAGAGACAGACAACCATTCACACTCACAGTCACACCTACAGTCAATTTAGAGTATCAATCAGCCTCGTCCCCAATTGCATGTCTTTGGATGGTGGGAAGAAGCCAGGGTACCCAGAGAGAACCCATGCAGGCACAGTGAGAACATGCAAACTCCACACAGAAAGATCCCGCGCCTGAGCCGGGACTCGAACCCAGAATCTTCTTGCTGTGAGGCCACAGTGCTGACCACTGCACCACCGTGCAGCCCCAATGTGAAAGCATTCAATGTCAAAAATATATGTATTTTAACTGACCCATTCATGTCAATATCTTCTATCAACTCTTTGTCTGACTTAACATGGAGCCACAAACACAGTTGATACTGCTTTTTGCATATAGTGTAGGATAAGCCCAGCCACCCCCTATTTTTTTGTTATTTCTATCACTCTATTTCATTCTATTTGATTGTCATCCAAGTTTATTACAGAGTTCATGCTATTGCAAGTTAAATAGTTAAAAAGATTAAAAAAAAAGAGTTCATGCATAAGTCTATTTTATTTTGTCATTCTGTGTCATGTATATAAGTTAAAAACACTAAAATAATCACTGGATTTCCCTGCTTAGACAACACATATAGAGCAATAGCTCCAGCTCACCACCAGGTGGCAAATGCCCTCCAGTGAGCACAGCAAGTTTCTGTTTTGTCACGTGAAGAAGCCATTACATCCTGCATTGTAATGAGGAGAGACAACACTGCAGAAACGCTCATTCATGTTATATGTGTCCATATCTGTCTTTGCAGGTGGGATATTATAAAAGTGGGTTTATTGAGATGCATAAAGTAGTATTTGATGAGGGAGCATGTTGAGGGTGGATAAGCTGGCCATTTGTGTATTTCCACTTGTTTATGTTAAGTAGTCAAGTCATGCTCTGAGTTTGGGTTAGCATGTAGCAACCAAGCTTAGCAGCTACAGCTAACATGACTGGAGGAGTGACTGTAGAGGCTCCAGGTTGCTACTTTGTGAGTCTAATGGGATTTATGGAATTATGCCACTACCCCACTATCATAGTGACACTATTTTATAAGTAACAGTGCTATTGCTGGTGTGATGTGCATTTATTTTATTTTGGAAACCGTTTTTGGGTATTAACTGTATAATTGTAGCCTGTTGATATGTCATGTTTATGTTCAGTTACAGTATTTACAGTATCGGTCAGTGTTAAACTCGTGAAGAAGCCATTACATCCTGCATTGTAATGAGGAGAGACAACACTGCAGAAACGCTCATTCATGTTATATGTGTCCATATCTGTCTTTGCAGATAAACTTATTATGAACCACACCGCGATGGAGTCCTTATTTCATAGAAGTGTGTAACAATAGCATAAATCTTATGTTGTGTATTGAAATGTAGCCTGTGCTTGCAGAGTACTAAATGGTAAATGGACTCAATTTTATTTAGCGCTTTTCTACCTTGGCGGGACTCAAAGCGCTTTACAGTGTCGTCTCATTCACCCGTTCACACACACACTCACACACTGATGGTGGAGGCTGCCATGCAAGGCGCCAACCTACTCATCAGGAGCAATCATGGGTTCAGTATCTTGCTCAAGGACACTTTGACATGGTCACCGGGGTCGAGGATTGAACCAGCGACCCTTTGGTTGCTAGACGGCCACTCTACCCCTGAGCCATGTCATCCCATACTACCCCCAGAGACCACAAGGGGGCGGTTGCACATATGATGTGCTTTGTTTTGTTATTGGGTTTGTGCGAAAAAAGTTTTACGCCGGCCAGTCTGAGGTTTTCCCTTCCCCTGCTCGGCTCTGGTAAAAGAAGCTTCCTGTGTCTGATTGTATTTCTACGCACATCCACCGGAACATAATATCTTATTTATGTATATTGTTACTTTCCTTAAATGTGTCTGTTACACATTGATACGATCTTTTTTTAATCAATTAACCTTCTTCCAACCCAAAAGACATTTTTGTTTCAATCACCACATTTAATTTCAACTTTCTATGTTACTGCAGGCCAACTGATCTTTCAGCAAGACATAAAAAGATAGACAGTTCAATACTAATAGCCTGTAGGCACATCAAGGGAGTGGGGGTGGGAGTAGGGGTGCAACTGAAGGCAGCAGACTCATGATCCCAGATTAATGATTCCAGTATCAAACTATAAACAGAATGAATGTGCTTAAAACAGATGTAATAAATCAAAAAATAAAAACATGGATCAATAATAATAATACACAGTCATTTGGCTGATACAGATGATAATGAATATAACAAGAGACAAGAATCAGTAGTTGAGCTCAGCAATATTGTAAAAACAATCTTGGGCAAAATCATCAAGAAACAGCACCCACCACTGAGAATAATACCCTCCTTTTTATCATTTCTTAATTAAGTCATTGCTATGCCAGTTTGGGCATTCACTTGTGAAGTCCTGACAGCCATTCAACAAGATGAACTCTCAAACCGTGATGAACCAGTCTTGATTTACCTTTCAACAGAACTGAGAACCAAGACTTCCCACTCTTTGGCAACAACTGGCACTGGTCCAGCTTGTTTGGCAGAACCAGACAAAAGTGAGGGGGATCTTGCTTGTCACCCTTCCTCTGTTAGCCAGCCCAATTCTTTGGTTCTTTTACCTCCTAAAATACGCGTTCCAGGTTGAGACTATTTTTGACACTTCTACCACCTACACTTGCCTAGTCTGTCACGCTAATAGTAATGGGCCCTGACACAGTTATGTATGTATGTATGTATGCTGATTCCATGTTTTTTGTTTTAAGTTTTTCAAATTTGTAAAGAAGAAAACTTTTTTTTGTGAAGAGTATGATAAAGAATGGTAAATGGCAAAAGATAAATGCAGGGATGGAATTGCTGATGATGTATAATAAGTAGGTTAATGTTTTGATTTTTGTCTTTTCACATTTTCTTGATTTATCACTCAATGACTTTTTTTATCATAATTATAAAACAAAGAACTGCAGTTAGGTGATGGGAGGTCTCGCTAGCTGTGACAGGCAGCATGCACAATGTGGTGATATTTGCTAACTCCTGCTGAAAAATTTAGCAGCAGAAATTAAACAGTTCCCTGCCAACAACAGCTATATGTCAGCAAATCATACCAAATTTCACTACTAGGCATGTTAGCTGTACTTCCAAGCGGGGAAAGCCAGCATCCCTCAAATCTCCTAAAGAATCTCAGCTTCATCAAGATAAATAACCTCAGATTTATTGAAATAACAAAGATTTCTAAAATGTATGTTAACAGAAGTTATTAAACTGTGGTAGTTGATGGTGTGGACAAACCCCCATGTTGTGTATGGATAAACAGAAATGATCTCACAGTGAAATTTGTGTGTTGTCCGTGTAGCTTTACTCAGGTTATGTGCATACAAACTGTGTCACTCGCATTTAGTGTATTCACACAGTTAGACTTTGTGCCATGGGTTGCTTACAGCCAAATGGTTTACATGTGAATTTGTTGGCGAGATAAACATCATCACCTCAACTGACAATTAAACATTTCTTAAAAATCTAAATTTTTTTTTTCCCGTGATGAATTATACTCATTTAGAAAGCACTGTCCCATTACCACTCTATGTTCAGGATATTTTTTCTGAAAAGCTGATGTGTGCTGAGGTTATAAATCTCAGTCAGCAGCAGTCCTGTATTTCTACTTTAGTATACACTGACATTAGGACAAGTAATACCTACCTGTTTAGCCAGTGTTAAGTCAAGTGCTTTATTTATCAGATGACCTTAGCACTCTATAAACACACTCAACAAAAATATAAACATCTGTTTCTGCTCCTATTTTTCATTATTTCAAGTAAAAGATCCATGACTTATGTGTACCTAGAAAGCTTCCCACAAATTTGCAAAATCCATGTTAGCAACCTCTTCACCTTTGCTTGTACAATCCATGAACCTGATAGGTGTGGCATATCAACATGCTGATTAAACATTTGAGCAATGTGACTTCTCAGCTCGAGCGCCAACAAACTGCTCCATGTCTGTGGGTTTAGAGAAGGGACACTGTCACATTCGATCAGCAGCTGTTGACTTTTAGTATTAGAGCTGGAGTGAGCACACTGCAAAGCACAGGTTTTCTTTTTCAAGCAAGCGTCTTTCAAGTTGAGCAGATACGGAGTTCAACCTGCCAGAATTGTAGAGGTTGAATGTCACTACAGACCACCTGCCTCCTCTCTGAGCTGACCTGGTGTCTGCCACCACCAGATGATGAGGATGATGCTGTGTGGCTGGAGGGCTCTCAGACAACACAGAAAGACCCAAGAAGAAAGGAAAGACTGTGTGAGACAGCTGGACTTGACAGGGCTTTCATTCAGCAACATCTGCTCCATCACTGCTGTCTGAGGCAAACCAGCCTCAATGGGACATATTCAAGAGGCACTCACGAGAAAACAAGCCTTTGATTTATGATTTAGTCAATGAAGTTTTTCAAACAGAGCCAACTCTGTGTGAGTACATAGGCTTTATAGATGATTACAAGATTGTGCTTTGGGAATAATTGGTATGTCATGATGCTGGGGAAACCAAGAATGTAGAAAAGCAGACTTGTGTTCAACAAGCCATCAGATGGAATCCCCCAGTGGTAAAAAGGGTTCTTCCACAATCAAGGCACCACACTCAATCCCTTCAAGCTCTATTTTTCAGTTCTTTGTGCACAAAATGCACATAGAAAGTTCTGTTAGGAAACTTTTGAGGCAGCTGGTCATTGGCCAGCTCCAACATCACCTTCATCCATTCTCATCTCACTCATCAAATGAACAGTTCACCAAATGGAGTGCAACATGTAAAACTTTTTTTTAAATGTATTCATTAATACATTGCAATTAATATCCCTTGCCCTCCACAACCCCAGCTCCCACTTATTGTTTGGATCTGCGTCTGTGTATTGGAGAATCAGTAGGGTCCTGTATGCTGATCAGGTATTTCATACACAGGAAGTAACTCAAAGCAGATTCATTCATCACCAAACCAAATAATGCACTGCTCATTTTATTTTCAATGAAATTACATTCAGCTGGCAAATTGTCTTGACTGAACTCACAATCTGACCATCACAGCCACTTTACACCATAGCTGTTGGTGTAACTAAGCCCCAGAGGCAAAGAACAATTTGGGGTTGTTTTTAGCTTTTGTTACCCAGGAACCCATAAATCTCCATAATGAGACAAAAATAAAAAAAGAATGTAATGATGCCAAGGACTGAAGGATTATGCCAGGGACTGGAGGGAAAAAAAGTGTAGCTGATTGGTGCCACTTATGCAATATACTGAGTAAATTAACTACAAGGAAGTAGTGAGTACAACTGAATAGTCTTTAGAGGAATAGTCTTCCCCTATAGTGGCCAAGAAGAACATTTAACTTGTTACTTTAGTGAGGTCATGCAACCTTTGCAGCTTTTCGGGGTGGTTAAAGAGAAGGCCAATCTTCCTCAAATAGAAAGTTTGTAGCCTACTTTTAGATGAGGACACCATTCAAAACAGGTATGCCTTTTTTTTCTTTTCTTTTTTTTTACCCCTATTACACCCCTGATCAAAACGTAAGACCACTTAAAAAAAAATGCAAGAATTTACATTTTGCACTGTTTGATCTTAAGAAGGTTCCAAGTTGAGCTTCAAAATGCAAAAAGATGAAATGGGAACAAGAGACCAAAAGATTTGAGCAGGCAATTTACTGAAAACAACAATTTAACTGAAATAGGCTGCTCTTCAGCTGACCAAAAGTTTAACACCACAGCTCAAAAAACCTGAAAAACCTCCTACAACTGAAATTAAAGTGTCAAAAATTGACTCAGTAATGAATACCCCCACCATTATTGTTGATCACTCAAAAAATTCATTTTAGCATCCTTGATGCAAGTGTTTCCAAAAGGCTAGTGGGAATGTTGCTCCAAGTGGTGAAGATGGCTTCACGAAGGGCATTCACTATATGGAACTATGTCCATTTTTGTAAACTTTCCTTTGCAATCCATCCCCAAATGTTTTCAATAGGATTGAGATCAGGGGAACACACAGGATGGTCCAAAAGAGTGACGTTCTCCTGGAAAAAATTCTTGGTCAGACAGGCATTGTGAATTGTAGCGTTGTCCTGCTGAAAAACCGAGTCATTACCACACAGACGAAGGCCCTCAGTCATGAGGGATGCCCGCTGCAACATCTCCACATCGCCAGCTGCTGTTTGACGCCCCTGCACAACCTGGAGCTCCATTGTTCCATTCAAGGAAAAAGCACCCCAGATCATGATTGCGCCCCCTCCACTGTGCCGTGTAGAATACATCTCAGGTGGCATCTCCTTGTCATGCTGATAACTTTGGAAGCCATCAGGACCATCAAGGTTAAATTGTTACTCGTCAGAGAATAAAACTTTCTTCCACCTTTGAATGTCCCATGTTTGGTGCTCCCTTGCAAAGTCCAAAGGGCAATTTTGTGGTGTTGAAGGAGATGTGGCCTTTGAAGATGTTTGTTTTTGAAGCCCTTCCTTCACAGATGCCGTCTGATGGTTATTGGGCTGCAGTCAGCATCAGTAATGGCCTTAATTTGGGATGAGGATCATCTCGTGTCTTGACGGACAGACATTCAGAATCTCAGCGCCAGTGCGATTTTTTTGGGTTTACCATTTGCTTTTTTTGTTCCATAACCCTCAGGATCTTTTAAGAAATGCAAAATGACAGTCTTACTGCATCCAACCTCAGCAGCGATGTTTGTTTATGCAGCTCAACAATCCTACCACGTTCAAAGACAGTGAGCTTTTTTGCCTTTGCCATCAAGAGATCTTTACAGTGTGATTACTTGATAGGAAATGACACAGAATCCAAATTTTTGCTCAGATTTTGGCTTTTAAAGGCTGTGGTCTTAAACTTTTGATCAGCTGATTAACAGCCTATTTCAGTTAAATTGTTGTTTTCAATAAATTGCCTGCTCACAACTTTTGGTCGCTTGTTCACATTTCTTCTTTTTGCATTTTGATGCTCTACTTAGAATATTCCTAAGATCCAACAGTGCAAAATGCAAATTCATGCAATTTTTAACTGGTCTTAAGATTTTGATCAGGAGTGAATGAGGCGTCATTAGTGAATTTTAACAGTTTTCCTCCTTTGAGGGTACACTTATGGTCACCTACAAGTCAAGTCAAGTCAGCTTCATTTCTATAGCGCCAAATCACAACAAAAGTTTTTTTCATGACACTTTACATGTAGAGCAGGTCTAGTACCACACTCCAATGAATTTACACCCAACAATTCTCCATGAGCAAGCACATCAGGCAACAGCGGCGATGACAACCTTCCGTTTAACAGGCAGGAACGTCGAGCAGATCCAGGCTCAATGGGGATGGACCTCTGCCTTTACCGCTTGGGGGGAAAGAGAGCGGGAGAGTGAGTCAAAAACCTGCGTTGACACGCGTTTTTCAATGTGAAAAGGGTATAATGCTTCTGAGGTTATAGGTGCCATGTTGTCAGCTGATGGCAGGAGGAGATGAATTTTCTCTCTAATTTTGTAAAATTTTGTCATTAAAGAAGTCCATGAAATCATTGCTACTCAGGGAAACAGTTATACTTGGTTCAGTAGAGCTGCGGCTCTCTGTCATTCTGACTACAGTACTGAAGAGGAACCTCGGGTTGTTCTTCCGCCCCTCGATTAGTGCTGAGTTGTAGGCTGCTCTGGTTGTAAGAAGGGCTTTCTTATAGGTTTTAAGGCTGTCTTGCCAGACAAAATGTGACTCGCGCCATATTCTCTGTAGCTTCTGGGTTATGCTTATTCACATGCCAGTGCTATGTGAATCCAAGCTATCAATGAGCCGGCTCAGAGTGAGGTGGGCAGAGGTGTCAATGATGATGGAAACTCGCAGACATTACGCTCGCCAGTTCTCCCACATCAAACACCTCCAAGAAGGTCAATGCTGATGCTGCTGTCAGCCAGAGCGGAGAATTGCCATTTTGAAACTTAGAGACTGTCACAGGGCTAAATATTCTTCCGATGCATTGTCACTTCAGCAAGATGAGCATCTGGGGAGCTGGTGAGATCAGGGAGCTACCAACATCATGGCTGAGAAGACCGTGGATAACCACCTCACGGGACTGTGAAGGATGGGCTTTTGTATGAAAAGGTTGCAGAGGAGCTTGGTTGATGTGGCTATCACAGGATAACAAAATGTCACCAGCAAGTTGAAAAACTTACAAATAAAGTACCACCAGATCTGTGACCACAACAGCAGCAGTGGCAGAGGGAGGTTGGACTGGGAGCACTACGGCGTTTGCCAGACTGTCACGGGGCTGAATATTCTTCTGACGTATGTTGTACATCACTGTTCATGCGCAACTACGTGCTGCATGTCACGTCACGTTTAGGCCCACTCAAAGGGCAGCTTCTTGGGAAAGAGGAGTATTACGCCTCCATTTCACACAGACAAGACAGCAAATTCCCTCCTCTACAGGGCTGCAAATTTGGCGTATTCTCCGTCTAAAAAGTTTCATATTGCTTTGGAATGGACTAAAATATTCTCTGACTTATTCTGCTGAAACATATTTGTCATTATTATTATTTTAATAATATTAATTTTCCTGTATTCTGAAAACAAACAGTACATGACACACTGGCAGCACGGAGGTTGTATAGTGTGCTTCCCTAGCAACATTTTTTTCTTTTCAAGAGCGATGTTATTTCTTTTGCTGTTACAGCTCATTGCATGTTGTCTTGGGTGACTGCTGTTTTTGGGGCCAGATGGGACAGGTGTAATGATGTCATGAACCTTTAGCAGCAAATAGAATGTACTGACAACAAGGCAAGAATCCTTGCACATTGATTATTTTCTTGCACAGCCTTTCAGTGGAAGAGCAGCTGTAATTTATTTGGCCACAGTCACTAGTACATAAAATTGCATCTTGTTTGTTAGTTAGATTGCCTTGAAATTTGGTGCATTAATGATTCATAGTTGAGGGCTCAAAGTCATGAGGATCACTCCTCATAGAGGATGATAGTTTTGTTCATGTGAATTGTCCTTGCTTTTTCCATTGCCCACAGGATAAACTATAGCCTAATAATTATTTTGTTGGAATTTCAACAACTACAGTTTTTAATTATGTAGTATTTTTTGGTTATACATATATCTGCAATACCAGTTATCTCATAAGCCTCAGATGTAGTTTGCATATAGTGATAATTAGCCGACATACACAAGAATGGCGCTACAACACAAAAAACACATTAATATGTGGCTTTTGTCTTGCTGCAATGTTTAGCATATACCTTGTTTTTATCCAGACTATTAGTTACACATAATGAAGCACGGTTAACCTAACAATGCATGCTAGTTTATTTGCTTGGTGGTGTGCAGGCAGTCAGTCATGTATTAAAGCAGGTTTAATTAATATTCAAAAATCCTGCTAATTTTCATTTCAAACAACATATGTAGCGGAGGAAGGAGTCACCCTACCTTGGTGTCGAAACTGGTCTAGGGTGAGCCAGAGTGTGAGGCATGCCCTGGGTATGAGCTGCTTGAAGGATCCTCAGGACAGGTTGGCAACTGTGTGATACACCCAAGAGATGGTGAGGCACCCTGGAAAGCATCAAGGTGCCACTTTGAAAAAGACCATTTTATTCCAACTGATGTTTCATCTTCTTTTATTTTTATTCAAAATTTTGAAGTTGTTTATATATAAATAACATTTGAATAGAATATATTTTGAGCATTTGCTTTGACATTTGGATTCAGTGCTTAAATATTAAGGCACTTTATTACTCTAAGTAAACATCATCATATCTCAAGAGACATTTTGGTTTACACAAGTTGAGTTTCAATAGGTTTGTTGTCAGTTGTGATACATGCACTTAGGAATGCTTATATTAAATGCATATTTGGTTCAAAAAATTCAGATTATTGATACCAGTGTATTTATAAAAAAAAATACAGTAGCAATTATTTAGTCTTGACTGGGGGATTTTCCTCACTTTAAATACTTCTTACAATCATCATCTATTTGTTCACTAACAACAAATGTAATGCGGCAAACAAATACAAAAGACATGTGCCACCTTAATTTTTAAGAATGGGCAGCACAACAGCCCCACTTTAATTCATTCCTCAGTCTCACCATTATCCTCTATTCCCTCATCTCTCCCCCTCTTACTCTCCCTTCATCCAGAAGGCTGTATTTTGACATGTGACGAGTGGGAAATGTGACCATTCATAACATGAAGTGGAAAACATGATTTTTTTTCCTCAATATTCAAATTAAAATTCAGTTGGCAGTTAATTTTGAGACCAGACCTCCAAACCTCAGAGGAGCAGTGCAGTTTATGATCAATTAAAACTTTTTTTGTGTATGGACTTGAATCATAGCTGCCCTTTTAATTCAGATTAGAGTGAGGACTTTGTCATTGTGACCTTAAAAGTCTCTATAATACTGAGTAGTTGAGAGTGTGCATAAAGAGATGGGATGAAACAGCGGTAGAGAGGGAACATGGACTGAAAGCCAATGACATCTGTAGTTTGCCAGCATGAGAACTTAATGAATTTAATATCAAGGCCTATAAGAGTGGAGATCCTGTAAGACAAACAAAGGATTAGATTAGAAACATGCCCAAAGATCATATGTCTCTCATTGTTCTTACTCCCCATTCCTATGTATTTCCCCTTTCTCTGTATTTCCCATCATTTTTTGATCTAATAACCATTATCTATTACTATATATGGACCTCACTATACTTGTGGGATACAGCTTTTGTGGGGACCCAACAAGTTAACTAGACATTTGACTGATATTTCATAGTTTGAGTAAAGTTGGTTGGTTGTGATGACTAAAGTTAGGCTAGGAAATGCATTAATCAGTAATGGGTCCCCTCGTGTGTGTGTGTGTGTGTGTGTGTGTGTGTGTGTGTGTGTGTGTGTCTCAAATGGACCCTGAATCATGTATCCAGAGGTTATAACGAAGAAGGAACGCGTTGGCAGAATGGAACAATGAGGTTGGCAACACGTTTCCATACAGCTGCCTGGGGAGACTGAAATTGACAGGCAGACAAATGGGAAGAGAAATGAAGGGAGGAATCAGAGTGAGATAGGAGCAGTCATATCTGTCCCAATCATGATCCTGGAGCCAGAATGAAGTCCCAAAAGGCTGTTGAGAGACTGATGCCCAGAAAAAATGGCTGCTATTATAGCTGGATATGGATTGGTGGACAATTTTTACTGTTTTCAGTAGTCCAATAAAGACAAACTCCCTGAATATCAGCATGAAATCATATCCATAGAAAGATGATTTTAAATTGTCACAATTTTAAAGCCCATATTATAAGCAGCAGAGCTTGGAATACATGGGTTCCTATCATTTTGTTACCCTGACTACATGATTTAGTGATGATGAATGATTTGATATTCCAGAGTATGTGACAGAGAGACAGGGAGAGAGACTGAATGGCACTTTGTAAGGGGCCATCCACCCCATACTCCCAGAGTACCCCCACAGGGTGCTCCTGGGAACACGGTCAGAAGCCTTCTCCAAATCCACAAAGCACATGTGGACTTGTTGGACAAACTCCCATGCCCCTTCCAGCATCTTAGCGAGGGTGAAGAGCTGATCCACGGTTCTGTGGGTGGGACAAAAAAAAAACACAACATCTGAGGTTCAACTATCGCCCTGACCCTCCTCTCCAGTACCCTGGAGTAGACCTTTCCAAGTAGGCTGAGGAACTTGATCCCCTGATTGTTGGAACACACCCTCTGGTCCCCTTTCTTAAACATGAGGACCACCACCCCGGTCTGCCACTCCAAAGGCACCGCCCCTGACGTCCGTGCAATGTTGCAGAGATGTGTCAACCAAGACAGCCCTACAACATCCAGAGCCTTGTGTCCTCCGTCCCCCCTGAGGCGATGGACGGTTTGCCAGAACCTTTTTGGAGCCAATCGATATTCATCCACCATGGCCTCACCGAACTCCTCCCATGCCTGAGTTTTTGCCTAGGCTACTGCAACAGCTGCACATCACTTGGCCAACTGATACCAGTTGGCTGCCTCTGGAGACCCACAGACCAGCCACGACCTGTAGTCCTCCTTCTTCTTCCTGACGGCTCCTCTCACCTCTGGTATCCACCCACGGGTTCAGGGATTACCGCAGTGACCGGCCCCTGGTGCCTTATGGCCACAGCTCATAACAGCCACCTCGACAGTGGCAGAGCGGAACGTAGTCCATTTGGACTCAATGTCCCCCACTGCCCCTGGGATGCGGTCAAGGCTCTGCCGGAGGTGGGAGTTGAAGATCATCGTGACAGGTTCTTCCACCAGGTGAACCCCAACAAATCCTCACTACGCGTTTGGGCCTACCAGGACTGCATGGTGTCTTCCCCTGCCATCTGATCGAACTCAACACCAGATGGTGATCAGTTGACAGCTCAGCACCTCTCTTCACCCAAGTGTCCAGAACATATGGCCGCAGGTCAGATGATACGACTGTAAAAGCGATCATAGACCTACAACCTAGGATGTCCAGGTGCCATGTCCACCGACATCCGTGGACATCCTTATGTTTGAACATGGTGTTAGTTATGGACAAACTGCGACTTGCACTAAAGACCAATAACCACACACCACTTGGGTTTAGGTCGGGCCTGCCATTCCTCCCAATCACGCCCCTCCAGGTCATGCTGTCATTGCCTACGTGAACGTTGAGCATTGAAG
Organism: Aulostomus chinensis; assembly: GCF_037954235.1. Taxonomy (NCBI): domain Eukaryota; kingdom Metazoa; phylum Chordata; class Actinopteri; order Syngnathiformes; family Aulostomidae; genus Aulostomus; species Aulostomus chinensis. The sequence continues at coordinate 18,175,587 of NC_141341.1, read as the reverse complement.
TCCGCCAGTAGGACAATGGAGTCCCCAGTTGGGGCACCATCCAGCACCCTTCCCAGGGACTCCAAAACGGGTGGGTACTCTGAACTGCTGTTCGGCGCATAAGCGCAGGCAACAGTCAGGACCTGTTTGCCAAACCGAAGGTGCAGGGAAGTAACCCTTTTGTCCACAGGCTAAACCTCAACATACAGGCAATGAGTCTGGGGGCTATCAGAAAGCCCACCCCGGCCCTCTGCCTCTCACCTGGAGCAACTCCAGCGAAGGATAGAGTCCAACCCCTGTGAAGGACTTGGCTTCCAAACCCGGAGCTATGTGTAGAGCTGACACTGACTTTGTGTAGCCGGTAATGCTCCTGCAGGTGGTGGGTCCACCGGGGAACGAGTCCATGTAACCTTTTCAGGCTGGGCCTGGCCGGACCCTCTATCTTAGCCCTTTTGGGCTAAGGCCCAACCACCAGGCGCTTGCCCACAGACCCCTACCCTGGGCCTGGCTTCAGGGTGGGGCCAAGGTAACCCTCTGGGCTGGGTACACAGACTCCTTGTTCTTCTCATGAAGGGTCTTTTGAACCGTTCTTTGTCATGCCCTTTGCCTCGGACCAGTCTGCCTTGGGTGATCCTTAGGTGATAGCTCCTGGAGAATATTGTAAAATTCTTCAGATTTTAAAAATGAACACAATATGTGTCACACAATCGATTTAAAATTTCTGAATACCTTTTTCTTAAATAAAGACAAATCTGTGACCACTGAGATGCATACAGTAGGTTCAAACTAATATCTTCCCATTTTGCTGTTTTTTGTTTTTAATCTATTTTGTCATTGTTCTCAAGTGTTGTTTCAACTCAGTTAATCATTTATTCTAGACTGTTTATTTCATGCTCTATTGTTAGAATCAATATATATTATATATAGTATATATTATATATATATAGTATCAGGGTATTTCATGTGCATTTGTGTGTAGTGTGTTATATCTTTGAGAAGCCTAACCAGAGACAAACACTGCTAATTAGCTTTGGGTAGCTGTCTTACTGAGTTTTGCTTACAAATGTAACAATGTAACAATGTCCATAAAGTGTTCATGGCACACTGCAGCAGCATGCCTCTCAACAGTATTCAAAACAGCTAAAGTCAAGTCATTCAATTCCAATACTGATAAAAAATAATCTGTTGTGAGTTACCCTGCGGTGACTGTGATTTGTGAGGGAAGTGTGCCCAGTAAAAGAAATTTGGCAATAATTAGTTATTGCACTGATCAGATTTAATTTATAGGGAATTAACTTACCATATCCTGGTTAGAAATCTGTGGTATCTCTGCACAGCAACATATCTTTCCATCCTGTAACTCTTTCTAATTAGATAAAGAGGCAAGTTTTTTTTCTGTGACCCACTTTGAAGGCAGAGCAGAAAAAATGTACATTTTGCTCTAGTAATCCTGTACCCTGCTTAGCTTCCTCATTATTTATACTACACTAAATAATTCTGAATCATAATACCATGCATCCCACTGATGGCATAATTTAAAAAAGCCATGTAATCAAAACTGATGGTCCTTTTGTCCTTAAAAGCCTGCATCTGTGAGTGAGCATTCACTCTCCTGTTCCTGTGTGCTTCACAAAACTGAGATGTGAAATAATCCATTGTCTCACTGTTTAAGTGATGAGGGAAAGTTTTATTATTGACTGAAGTCTGATTAGCAGAGTCAAATCAGAACCAATAAAAGATGTTGCGTTCTGTGATTCACATATAATGTACTTGAAGAGTTAAGTTCATATCAGTCCTCAGCTATCTGGAATTGAAATATTTGAATAAATGAAAGGAATTAAATTCAGGAACTTTACCATTCCTTTTCATATTACACAGTAACCAAGCAGAGTCCTGGGAAATGCTGTATTGTGGCACAATAGCCCCGGAGTGGATTAGTGCATCATCCCCTTTGTCCTTGTACCTGAGGTTGACAGAGGAGTAACATTCTCCTGGCAACTCAGAGAGAGGCAGTGACAGAGGTCTCCAGTCACAAGATACAGAGCTGATAAATGGCTGATCAGTCACAGACAGGGGCAAAAGTCTCTGGGTCAATGGTGGCTGAGTGGAATACAAAAACAACTGCTCACTCACTTTAAACCAGATAGTGACCACAATATCAGTATGTTTTGAAAGGGTGTAAATATTGTATGACATTAATATGAGATATATGATGTGATGTGATATGATAGCTCATATAAATGTTTGTCAGTGGAAACTGGATTTGAATAAAAACATTTTAGTCATGCAACTGGAATTTTTAAATTACAATCAAAAATTTAACTGAATTGCAGGATTTAGAATAGAAATCATTAGCCTGAAGTATAAATTGTATCTGTATTCAGTTCTTACAACGCAAATTCAGTTCTTGAATATCATTTTCAATTTAATGAGACACATTTGGATAACAGAGGAAGAGCAATCAAATACAGATGCACAAAATTCGTTTTCACTTGTTCTGGTAGGCATATTTTCTGTCACTGTGCAGATGAAAACATGAATCTCTTACATTAGGTAAAGCTACCTAATGTAGCCTCATCAGCCACTACCAGAAATTCAAACATTACTGTTTCTACAATTACGTAATTTTCTCAAGAAGAAATTGCATTTGGTATATGATCACCCTGTCAAACATTTCATGAAGATAAAGTGGAGTTTGCAATGAACGACATTAACATAAGGCTTTTAAACTCAACAGTAGTGTCATCATCATGATAAATCATGGACTGTTGGATTTTGAGACCAAGGTCATAGCACACATGAAGGACCAGAGAGCCTCATTCCCTTTCAAGAAGTGAACCTTAAGAGAGAATTTAACAAACAAAATGCTATAAATATTTACTCAGTAAAACTATTGACATAAATCCCACCAGTTATGTCCCTGAAAAATAAATGAGTCTGAGTAACAACAGGTTTGGCCAGATGCTAAAACTAAAGTGCTTTTAGCACCTAACACCTAGCTGCCTGCAAATAAAAATAAACAGAGCCAATTTATAAACAGATAACCTACGGAAGACAGACTTTGGACTAATGTAAATAGCCTGGTGAAAAAGTACAATCCAGTAGGTGGTAGTAACACAACATTTATGAATGCTAACAACCATACAACGTGACAGGCAAAGAAAAAGATAAGCACAACCACAGATCATGTTAAAGATGTTGCAGATGGACCTAGATGACGTGGATGCCTTGTAAATGTGTAAGCTGAGGCGTAGCTGCTCAGTTTGCCATAGGATTTTCTTGTTGCATTCGTAGATCTGCATTCAAACATCTACCCCGATTATCTTTCACAGTGTACTATGGTTACACATCTATCATTACTTACTACATTCCATTACATCAATATTTCTTATGGGTACCCAGGATCCTTTTTTATTTTTATTGCCAACTCTATTGCATTTTGTTTAAATCTAACTGGAGCTTGAGGTATTGAGTTACTGGGGTTAAGTGTGTGTGTGTGTGTGTGTGTGTGTGAGATAGTGTACTTGTGTGACCTGTCACTTCACACTGGCTCCATGACAAAGCTGCTCACCTTTTCTGTAGTGCTTAAATGGCTGTTATTAACTGTTGTAAATTGTATAGGATGGTCATGTATTTACTATGCATCATTCACAGTAATTTTCCACTTTCACTGGGCTTTTACTGTCATTGTGTTGTTCTGATCTAGAGTATTTGAGGTTATAGGAGATCTTTTACTCTGTCCTTTTGGGGTGCTTTTTGCATCGTAAGATGGGTCCTCAGATCTTTTTTTGTTTCTGAGATTTATTTACACAGAATTATACAAAGGCGTACAATTTATTTGTTGTATGACAATGCATATTCTGTACAGTGCATGTGTACCTGCATGGTATCATCAGATTTTCTTGCATGAATATTGTTTGGCCTTGGTTATATTTTTGTATCAGAATCATGACTGACAATAATCTACCACTTTTTTGTTTTCTGATAGCATTTATTCTAGTGCCAGTTCACTTGTGTCCAACAAGCCCCATCTCTTTCCAAAATAGTTTCTAAAGCTGGCAGTGTTCTAAAAAAGTCATAAAATACAATAATGTTCCAAAAATATAGACTTTCGTGTTTTATGCCTGTGACTCAAACACCAAGTATAGTAAGTATAGCTGAAAACAACTAACCTGTGTTACAGTGTAGCAATGCTAACTTTAAGAAAATGGAATGGGATAGGATTGTTTCTCCCAACAATTTACTGCCTGTGATAGAAAAATTGTTAATCAAAGATAAGGCCTCAAATTAGATAAAGGCTCTGATTGCAAATACATGAAATTGCACAGGTCCAATTAAAAACAACTATTGGCCCATGTTCCATTTTACAAACAAGCTTAGCAGCTCACACCATTTCTCAAAATAAAGATACACACAGCAGTAAAAGGGGAAAGCTGTCTATCCCAGGCATACCATGAGAAGCAACATGAAATTGAAGCCCTGTGGGTGATGTGCATAGCAGAAGAATAACTACCCTCCCCAACAGATCTGCAATAAATTGAACCACCTTGTCAGATTGCCATTCAGGGCAGTCAGGTTAATTAAACCCAGATAGCTCTTATGAAACAGATACACTGTTCAAAGACCTATAACTAGGCATAAAAGGGGGGGGGGGCAAATGAGCTGGCATTTGAAGATGTTGAAGTGGGATCACATCTGCTCAACATCATACTGAAACTAGACACCAGAGCTACAGATACATTTATTCCAGAGCATCAACCTTAGATCAGGTAATGGTGGAAACAAATACATCAGAGGCACATGCCATCAAAAATGACGGCATGAAGACATCACCAAGTCAAGTGTGTTCAACATCAGGACAACACGAGGACTAAGAGCCTGCTTTAAAACTATTTGCTCTGGTCCTGCCAGTGAATACAGATTCAGATTCAGAAAACTTTATTAATCCCCATGGGGTGCAATTAAGGGAGCAGACAGCAGTACAGTTGGTTACACAACAACAACACAACAACATACATTAGGTAAGGAAGTGCAAGGAAGTCTATACCTCCCAGGGTTAGCAGCAGTTGCCTTGTAAAGTGACTTATAGAAGTAGTCGTGCAGTGGAGGGAGTAGTGCCAAAAAAGTAGTAGTGCACAATAGATAAGTAGTATAATTACAGTGATGAATTAGAAGTACTTTGCGAATATTGTGATATGCACAGGATGAATCGTACAGTATATCTATCGTTGCAGCATATACAAAAAGTACAGGCATACACTAGGTGTATGACAAATGGCAAGTGCACATCTTGTGGGTGGTACTAGGGGTCAGAGTGCAGGGAGTTCAAAGAGTTCAAGAGGAGGACAGCCTGGGGGACAAAGGTGGATCTCTTCCACTGGGTCCTGCAGGCCGGACACTGTAGCCTGCGACTGGATGGCAGCCTCTCGAATGCCGGGAAGGGAGTGTGGGAGGGGTCCTTCAGGATCTGGGCAGCCATGCTGCGGACCTGCTGCTCATACACAGACGTTAGGGAGCGAATGGAAAGTCTAATTATCTTGGAACACACTTTGACGATGCTATAAAGACGGTTCTTCTCCTTCGGGTTGATGGAGTGGAACCAGCAGACCAGTGAGAACGATGGAAGTACATAGTGATTGAGAATGATGGAAGTACATAATAACTGCAAATATGTTCTAAGATACAGGAGAGATCTCTGGACAATGCAGCATACATATTAATTTCTCTGTTATTTCTATTTTTTCACCATGGAAAATTCCATTCATGTTGCAGAGCTGCAAACTAGATGGTATGGAGAAAGATGGATTTGTAATCATGTAATGAGCCAAGTAAGTGGGTTAATGGGCTGATACACATGGAAAGCCATGTACAACAAAGCCAAAGGTGTGAATTGATACCTGGCCAAACCCAAGAAATCAAAGACATACTCCAATAGAGAACAAAGGCAAGTTGACAGTCTTATTAATAACCTTGGCCTTTGGAAGCAACCTGTTTATTTATTTATTTTTTTACTTCTGAGGTGCCAGTGCTATCATGCAGCCTCCCATGACAGAATCTTGTATAAAGAACCTTTAATGTGCCTTTCTTCTTATGTTATATCCCAGCATCCAGTGAAAATTGGCCAAGTAGTTTTTGTGTAATCTTGGACAAAGTTTTAGAATCCAGCAAGCTAATGTATTTGGAAACACAACTTCTTTGGTGGAGGTAATGGGTTTTTTCAGATGCCATCAGTCACAATATGAATGTTTAATTTGAAATACCTTTGTGATGGCCTGGTTGTTTTTGTGTTTTACGTTCTGTTGTTATCCCAACCTTTTTTTTCCCCTGCTTGTTGTCCCCACAGGGTGTGTGGCAGGAGGCATGGTCGGTCAACTTTTTCCCAGGTGGCAGCTGAAGCACACCTATCATCAATCCACCCTAATCAGTGTTTTATAAAACACCGGCTCAGACGTTGCTTCACTGCCAGATTGTTTTCAGTCCCTTATGGAAGTTACCTGTGCCGACTAACTTTGCCTTTCCTCGTATCACTAGTGCTCTGTTTTTTCCAGTCATTGCACTGTGCCTTTAGTTTCCTCCTATGAGTTTTTTTGTCCCATGTTGTATGCCTCGCTTCCACCTGTAGTTTTTTAGTTTGTCTGCTGAGACCAGACAGCATCCTGCCTGCATCCTTTGTTGACCACGAATTTTAGTTTGGCTCTTTTGCAATTTTGATTTGTTACTTTGTGTATTTTTGATTTTGTTGTGTTGGTGACATTAAATACCTGTTTTCACAGAGAACTGAGTCAGTCTCTTGCTATTTTGGACTGCCCTGAACATTAGGCCTTGACAATCTCTGAATTTTTCTTGAGCTGTACATCTAGTAGAACAGCTCTTATAGAAACAAGTGGCTCCTTGACAGGCCATTTGAGAGCGTATTCACACACAATTGCTTTTTCAATTAACGTCACTTGACTTCCAAATATATATTGTGAATGCAACTGGCAAAAGGCATAGATACACAAACAGTAAGAGTGATGGCAGGGTGCCACTCAGCCCTGCATCCCGTTGTGTCACTGCACGTCTTTAAATTATTCAGTGTCACTCAAATATTGATATGGAAATCACAGCTGACTGAACTGACGGAGACCAGAGAAAAAGGCAGCAAAAATCCACTGTCCTCATTCTTCTGTCCTTTTCGTTTTGCCTCTCTGCTCCATTTGACTGATACATTTTGATGCCAGCAGGGACTCATCTGTATTTTATGTTGACTTTACATAGGGTATAGACAATACAAATTATTGATATCTGATGTCAAAGAGGTATAAAGGCTTTAAAAAAAATATCATGTGATTTGGATGCTTGATTATGAAGCGTCGCTTTTGCAGGTGAGTAAGAGTCAGTAGAGCAATGGCCTATTCTACCGCAACATCTCCAACCATATTGATCCAGCACAGTGTGACTCATAACAGCTCATCTTTTGCATTCCTCATGACTAAATGAATATAGACAGACCCAGTCATCACACTGTCTGGGCCTATTCTCCTGACAATATACCAGCAGGATCTGTGTTTTAGTATAGAATCACACTGTTGCACATTGCCAATCACACACGAGAATGGCCCACTCATTCCAGTTTGTGCTCCTCATGCTTGGCTGATAAGGAGTACAAAGGTTAAAAAAAGACAGGGATTCATCCTTTGGTATGGTCTGGCTGAAAAGACAAACATCCCACCACCTCTCTGTATCCACCCATACCCACTACTCCCATCTTTGTCCTACCATGAGAACTGTTCCAGGAATGGGTTAGCTTTCTAGTAACTCAGCTGAACCTTAACCTTAATCTTTCCTCAAAACCCTTTCCTCCTAACCCAAATGAGAAATTATGCTCAAAACTATTTTTTATATGTTGTCTGACCACATCATGACACTGATTTGATGTAGTCACCAGACCTATTATGTTTCAAAAATATGTCTAATCTTACCTGTCATTCCAAGTGTAAACCTATTCTATTTATCAGCCCTTAGATATGCTGCTATAGGCTTAAGCTGCCGGGCGATCTCCCATGGTGCACTTGGCTTCTCTCTCCTCCTCTCTGTCTTCCTGTATTCATATGTGTTTCTAACTCATCTTCTCCTGAGCCTTTGTGCCTCCCCATTCCCAGATCCCTGACTGATGCCGCTACAGGAGTAGGCTACAGACCTGAAGAGGCTCAAGCTGCCACCCTTAGTATCACCTTCTCACATCCCAATCTGTCCATCATTCTCTTCCCCTTTCACTCCCTCTTTACCTCTGCCCCTTTCTTTCCTTCAGTATATCTGTCTTTCCCGATAATCCGTCTTTGACTCTGCCCACTCTTCTGCTCTCTTTCCCCACAACTGGTCAAATCAGATGGCCGTTCCTATTGAGCCTTGATTTGCTTGATACTCCTGCCTGTTAAAAGGAAGGTTTTTTGTTTTTTTTTATCACCGCTGTTGTAGGATGCACTTGCCAATGGAGAATTGTTGTGTGTAAATTCATTGAAGGAGTGTGGTGCAGACTTATTGTTCTTATAAAGTGTCATGAAATAACTTTTGTTGTGATTTGGCGCTATAAAATCGACTTGAATTGACTTTCGGCAAGGTTTTTTTTATTGTCATCTTTTGGACCCCATCTTTTCCTGATTACTGTCTGCATACCTTTTTCTTGTCATTTTGCTATTGGTTTTACCAATTGCCAATGAAAAATTAAGCTTTTATCCTCTACTAATTTTAAATCTGCATTGTTTTATGATTGGTCATATTGACTCAGCAGGTTCTGATCCAGCTCACGAGGAGATCACCAGCCATTTATTGATGCAAGCAAACACTTTAATCGCTGTCCATCTATCAGCAGGATTATGCACAACACGACACAGAGATGATTTCAAGGAAAGTTATGGGGGAGGTGGCACATGGTTGCTGTAAATCTGTGCTGTATGATGAATTTGAGATTGTTCCTTAGTTTCTCTTACCACATGGCCCTGCACATGCAGCACTAATATATATATATATATATATATATATATATATATATATATATATATATATATCAGCATTTCTCAAAGTGCGAGTCACCCGATGTCCAAACATTATTTCCCCCCTCACCTTTCGCTTTGTTTATGGTTTTGCCGTGAAAAAAAATTCCGACGTCCAAACGTTAGTCCCTTTTCCCCCCAGTAAGGGGGGGAACTAATGTTTGGACGTCGGAATTTTTTTCGCGGCGGAACCAAAGCGCGCTTTAAACCTCTTTCATAGCAACTGTTGTCAGGTCTGTTTTTAAAATGGAGAGATATTTGACAGGCATGAAACACATTTTATTTCATTTTTTCTCGTTCTGAAAAACTAAAGGAATGTTTGTAATTTTTAATGGTCAATAAAGTTAAACATGGTCTATTTTGTCAAAAGATTTGGTGTGGGGGGGAATGAAAATTTGTCTTCCTCCGAAGGGGGGAATGACAGAAAAAGTTTGAGAACCACTGATATATATATATATATATATACACACACACAATCCTGATTAAAAAAAAAGACCAGTTAAAAAATTGGCTCAATTTGCATTTTGATCTCTTGGATCTAAGGAACGTTGTAAGAAGAACTTCATAATGCAAAAAGAAATAGGATGATAGGAACAAGAGACCAAAAGTTGTGAGCAGGCAATTTATTGAAAACAACAATTAAAAAAATAGGCTATTCATCAGTTGATGAAAAGCCAAAATCTATGCAAAAATTTGGATTCTGTGTCATTTCCTGTCAAGTAATCACACTGTAAAGATCTCTTGATGGCAAAGGCAAAAAAGCTCACTGTCTTTGAACGTGGTAGGATTGTTGAGCTGCATAAACAAACATCGCTGCTGAGGTTGGATGCAGTAAGACTGTCATTTTGCATTTCTTAAAAGATCCTGAGGGTTATGGAACAAAAAAATCAAGTGGTAAACCCAAAATAATCTCATTGATGCTGAGTCGGAGGATCCGAATATCTGTCCGTCAAGACACGGGACGATCCTCAACCCAAATTAAGGCCATTACTGATGCTGACTGCAGCCCAATAACCATCAGACGGCATCTGTGAAGGAAGGACTTCAAAAACAAACATCTTCAAAGGCCACATCTCCTTCAACACCACAAAATTGCCAGTTTAGACTTTCCAAGGGAGCACCAAACATGGGACATTCAAAGGTGGAAGAAAGTTTTGTTCTCTGACGAGTAACAATTTAACCTTGATGGTCCTGATGGCTTCCAACGTTACCGTCATGACAAGGAGATGCCACCTGAGATGTATTCTACACGGCACAGTGGAGGGGGCGCAATCATGATCTGGGGTGCTTTTTCCTTCAATGGAACAATGGAGCTCCAGGTTGTTAAGGGGTGTCAAACTGCAGCGGGCATCCCTCATGACTGAGGGCCCTCGTCTGTGTGGTAATGACTGGGTTTTCCAGCAGGACAACGCTACAATTCACAATTCCGGTCTGACCAAGATTTTTTTCCAGGAGAGCATCACTCTTTTGGACCATCCTGTGTGTTCCCCTGATATAATCCTAAGAGAACATTTGGGGATGGATGGAAAGGAAAGTTTACAACAATGGACATCAGTTCCAGACAGTGCATGCTCTTTGTGAAGCCATCTTCACCACTTGGAGCAACATTCCCACTCGCCTTTTGGAAACACTTGCATGCAAGCGTGACAAAACAAATTTTTTAAGTGATCAACAATAATGGTGGAGGTATTCATTACTGAGCCAATTTTTGACACTTTAATTTCTGTTTTTGGAGGTTTTCAGGTTTTTTTGAGCTGTGGTGTTACACTTTTGATTAGCTGATAACGGCCTATTTCAGTTAAATTGTTGTTTTCAATAAATTGCCAGCTCAAATCTTTTGGTCTCTTGTTCCCATTTCATCTTTTTGCATATATATATATATATATATATATATATATATATATATATATATATATATATATACACACACACACACATACATATATATATATATACACATACATACACACACACACACAGTGGGGCAAAAAAAGTATTTGGTCAGCCACCAAATGTGCAAGTTCTCCCACTTAAAAATATGAGGCCTGTTATTTTCATCACAGGTATACCTCAACTATGAGAGACAAAATGAGAAAAAAAAAATCCAGAAAATCTCTTGTCAGTTTTTTAAAGAATTTACTTGCAAATGATGGTGGAAATTAAGTATTTGGTCAATAACAGAAGTTCATCTCAATACTTTGTTGGCAATGACAGGTCTTCAAAAGGTTTTCACTCACTGTTGCTGCTATTTTGGCCCTTTCCTCCATGCAGATCTCTGGGCAACACAGACTTTCAACTCCCTCAAAAGATTTTCTTTGGGGTTTAGATCTGGAGACTGGCTAGGCCACTCCAGGACCTTGAAAAGCTTCTTACGAAGCCACTCCTTTGTTGCCTAGGTGGTGTGTTTGGTATCATTGTCATGCTGAAAGACCCAGCCAGGTTTCATCTTCAGTGCTGTCACGATCCCTGTCTCGTGTTTCCTGTTTTATTTTGTAGTCATGTCCTGTCTTCCTGACCTCCCTCCTGTGATTACCTCATGTGTCTCACCTGGGTGATTGCACCGCCTGTGTCTCGTTTCCCCTCTTGTATTTAACCTGTGTGTCTCCTTAGTTCCTGGTTCCACAGGGCAGTGTAATTAGTCCACTGTTGTATAGTGTTATGATTAATGATGTGTTTTCACTGGGGGGGAATGTTGGGAGAGCACTGTTTGCTGATGATGGGGTGCTATGGAAGAGGGGTAGGGACTTAGCAGTACAGGAGGCTATAGATGTGGTGGTTGAGTGGGGCTATGAGTGGGGGAGCAGGTTCTCAGTAGATAAGACGCAGACAGTGTTCTTTACTAGGAAGAGGGATGTGGGTGATGAAAAGCTTAGGATGTATGGTAGGGAGCTAGAGAGAGTGGGGTCCTTTAAGTATTTGGGAGTAGTTTTTGATAGTAAGTTGACTTGGGTGGAGCACATTAGGAGGGTTGAGGGCAGGTGTAGGAAGGTGATAAATGTGATGAGGCGTTTGTCAGGTAGGGACTGGGGGGCTAGCTGTGCGGCACTGAAGACGATTTGTACTTCGATGGTGAGGGCGGCACTAGATTATGGGTGTATAATGTATGGGTCGGCTGCTAAGTGTCACTTGCGGGTTCTGGATGTGGTCTACAATAAGGCACTGAGGGTGTGTTGTGGGGCGCTAGGGACGACACCGGTGGCAGCACTGCAGGTGGAGATGGGTGAGATGCCCCTGGAGCTAAGAAGGAAGCAGTTAATGGTGAGGTATTGGGCTAACCTGCAGGGTCACTCAAGGGTGCATCTGACCAAGAGTGTGTTAGATGAGTGTTGGGAGTACGGGAGGGGGGGGGGAGACACAGGGAGCACTTTGGGAGGATAGGGAATGTACTGGCTAGGGAGCTAGGAGTAGGGCACATTAGGGTGAGTCAAACAGTGGTGTACCCAGAGATGGCACCGTGGAGGATGGCGTGGCCAGAGGTGGACTGGTGTTTGTTGGAGTTGAGGAGGAAGGGGGGAGGACTTGGTTAGGGCTCACAACAGGTGTATGAGAAGGGTGTATGGTGGATCGGAGAAGGTGTATACGGATGGATCAAGGGCGGAGTCCGGGGAGACAGGATTTGGGGTGGCAGTTCCGGGGAGAGGGATAGGGCTTAGTAGGCGCACGACAGATGGGCTGGGGGTTTTCACAGTGGAGATGGTAGCGGTGCTGGTGGCACTGAGGTGGGTAGCGTGGGGAGGGTGGTGGTCTGCTCAGATTCAGCAGCAGTCCTAACCAGCATCAGGTCATGTCACACGGGTTGTCGTCAGGATATTTTGTTCCAGGTTCTTCAGGCAGTCACGAGGATAGTTCAGCGGGGGGGTCAGGTTAGGTTTTTATGGGTACCAGCACATGTGGGGGTGGAGGGGAACGAGAAGGCAGATGAGTTGGCAAAGGGGGCGTTGGTGAAGAGGACGGTGGAGATGAATGTGAGGGTGAGCAGGGCTGAGGTGAAGGTGATAGTGAGGGAGAGGGTGATAGGCATGTGGCAGGGAAGGTGGGACAAAGAGAAGAAGGGTAGGCACTTGTATAGGGTTCAGAGGAGTGTGCGGGCTAGAGGGTGTAGGGGTGGAGGTGGGCAGAGGAGGGAGGAAGTAGTGAAGGTAAGGCTGAGGCTGGGACACTGTGGGCTGAACGGGACTTTGAAGGTGTTGGGGAAGCACGACCCTGGGCTGTGTGAGGGCTGTGGTGAGGAAGAGTCAGTAGAGCACGTACTCCTGAGGTGTGGCAGGTATGAGGTGGAGAGGAGGGTGATGAGGGACAGGTGGAGGAACAGGGGGAAGGGTGAGATCAGTCTGGAGGGAGTTCTAAGGATGGAGGATAGGGAGTGTTCGGGTTCTTTTAGAGTATTTGAGGGACACAGGATTGTATGATAGGATTTAGGTTGAGGGATTATGTTTAGGATTTAGGTGTAGGGTTTAGAAGTAGGGAAAGATGGTGTTCCGCGATGGGACAGAAGAGGGCGGTAATGCTCCATCTGGTGGGTTGCCAACTGCCGAAAAAAACCAAGAAGAAGAAGTTCCTGGTTGGGTCATTGTCGTCTTTTTTCTGTTTATGGTTGTCGTCGTCTTTGTTGTCAGTATTCCAGTTGTCACAGTCCACTGTCGTCATTTGCTGTTGTCGTCGTCACAGTCACTGTTATAGTTTTGTCTCGTCTCGTCAAGCCTCCTGCCTCACGCCACGTCTCAAGCCTTCGGCCTCATGCCACGTCTCAAGCCTTTGGCCTCATGCCAAGCCTCCAGCTCTCCCCGCCTCAAGCCTCCAGCTCTCCCCGCCTCAAGCCTCCAACGCTCCTAATAAACCTCTTTTTGCACCATCCCTACTGTCTGCATTTGGGTCTCAATCATCCCACAAACCCCGTTCTTGACAGAATGACCCAACCCGGAAAGACCCAGCGGACAAGTTTCCCCCCACGTATGATGACTCTTTTTGAGCACTTTACTTTAATGGCAGAAAGGAACTGGGAAGAAGAGTCACATAGGGAGGAGGACTTAAGGGGCACCCGGCTGGCCTTCGGGGGTCCTCGCTCGGTGCAGCGAGCCCGCAGGTAGACTCGGCCCTCATCCGGGAGACCCAGGAGCTCCCGGCCCCACGGAGATGAAAAGGCTGGTCACCCTCGTGCTCTGAGGCAGCCAGGTCCAGCACTCATCCCAAGCCCAGCAGCTGCTACACCTTCACCGCCACCGAGGGTCCTGGTGGGCATCACCCCTGTTCCGACACCGAGGATCCTGGCTGGCTCAACTCCCGCTCCGCCGAGGGTACTGGCGAGCGCCACTACTGTCACGGTGCCGAGGGTTCTGGTGGGCTCCATCCCCGTCGCAGCGGCTGCTACGCCTTCTCCGCCGCCACGGGTCCTGGCGGGCGTCACCCCTGTTCCAGCGCCGAGGGTCCTGGCTGGCTCAACTCCTGCTCCCCGAGGGTCCTGGCGGGCGTCACTCCTGTCACGACGCCGAGGGTTCTGGCGGGCTCCGTCCCCGTTGCAGTGGCTGCTGCGCCTTCTCTGCCACCAAGTGTCCTGGCGGGCGTCACTCCTGTTCCGGGCCGCCCCCCTGACTCTCCGTGGTCTGCGTGGCCCCCTGGCCGCCCCCCCTGACACTGTATGGTTGTTCTCTCCACGGGTGTGGTGACTGAGTGGTTTTGGGTTTTTTTGCTTCATTGATGTGTTCTTGTCCCTTCCCGCGTCCTGGCCACCAACCACCCACCCTGGTGTTGTTTGTTTTTGGGCTGTCTGGGAGCCAGCCCTTAGGGGGGGGGGGGGGGGGGGGTTCTGTCACGATCCCTGTCTCATGTTTCCTGTTTTATTTTGTAGTCATGTCCTGTCTTCCTGACCTCCCTCCTGTGATTACCTCATGTGTCTCACCTGGGTGATTGCACCACCTGTGTCTCGTTTCCCCTCTTGTATTTAACCTGTGTGTCTCCTTAGTTTCTGGTTGGGTCATTGTCTTTTTTTTTTGCTGTTATGGTTGTCGTCGTCTTTGTTGTCAGTATTCTAGTTGTCACAGTCCACTGTCGTCATTTGCTGTTTGAAGTAAGCCTCACCATGAGCTAGAGTATAGCTACACCCATCAAAGGTGGGCTTCATGATTGACTCAAAATAGAGCGATCAAGCCCATCCTCTCTTTGGTAGCCGCATTGGACCCGGCTTCTCAGCCGTGCCACAATTTATAATTACAGTGACAACCATGTCATGTATTTAATATAAATGATGGCAACCAAGCACTTTGTAACACCTTCAGGTGTTTCCACATATGATGGCTACAGATTTTGAAAAATGCTAAGGTTCTGAAACACTATGGGGATATTATTGGGCAGAGCTATATCATGCATTATAGGAAGACTGAAGCAAGAGCCTTGTTTAGGACACAGTCGTTCAGGTTAAGTGTAATGTATTGACCACATGAGACTTGGGTTGTAAATTTTCATGCAAATGGACATGGATTAAAGTATTTCATTGTTGCACTTTACTACGCTTTGGAGTAAACCCTATTGCCTTGGAGCACACATGGGCAAAATACAGCCGGTGGGCCAAAACTGGCCCACTGCCAGCAAACTTCTCTATGGGGAAATGAACAATAAAACCCAGCCTCAATAACTTCTATTGCACTGGTTGTCAACTGGCGGACCACGCTCCACGACCGTACCGAGAACCACCTCTAAGTGGGTTCTGGGCAAATTATAGTTTAAAAAACCAACCAAACAAACAACTTGCCCAGGGTCACTATTATTATTATTCCCCCATCATATTATTTGTGGGCTATTAATCAGCAAGTTATCGTGACAGTGAGGCAGACTGTTCTGTTATATCACAGCACGCACACATGAGAACAGGGGCAACGAGAGTTCTCGATTTTGCAGCAGTAATTCGCTTGTGCCTGCACTTTGCCAGTTGTTACCAACAACACGACCACGACCATGTGAAAGAATCACAATGGCTAAGTATGCTATTAAGAGAGGTTGACGGTGAAAATCGACAATTCAGTGGAGAATGGACTGATAAGTATTTGGTCATCCTGCCTCCCTCGAGCACTAAACCTATGTTGTTCATATGCCTAAAGAAAAAAAAATCAACATTTTGGACTTTTAACTTCCTCATATAATGTTGTGGACCTTTTTAAGATTTGTAGTTGAGGACCCCTGTTCTATTGGTGTGACCACGAGTCTGTTGCTACTCAACATGATTCCAACAGAGGGCGCTGTCTACATTTCAATAAGATTCAAGGACACAAATTGATACTTCCTCACTGAGGTGATTGAGCAGTTGCGATCACAGAATCTTAGTTAGGATGAATCTTTCAGAAGAGACAAGTTGATTGATGAATTCAAATGATCAATCAGGAGTGGACGTCAAAACATTTATCACAAGAAGTAGTTCAAAGGCAGTATGTTTAACATACCAAGAGACATTTTTTAACCAAGCATGCAACCAATGCTGTAAACTTACAAAAAGAAGAAAAAGCCCTGAAATTATCTACAGGAATAGTTGCCTGGGAGATTTTTTTTTTTTTCCAAAGCAGTCAACCATCCAAAAAGCTGGAGGATAGACTAGCTAGAGGCTATCCCAAGCTGGCCAAGTCGAGCAAATCCTTCTCTGATGAATTTTCTGAAATACTGTATGATAGAGGCAGCTAGTGTACTGTGCTATGATATCAAACTCAGCTTGAAAACAGCAGTTGGTCTGTTCAAGTTATTGATGAAGAGCTGTCTGCTGGCTCATTGATTCAACATATATTTTTCATCCTGCCGGACAAGAGCACTGATATCAATGGCATAGACACAGGAACTTATTTTCAGATATTACATAAAATATTTATAACATAGTGCAGTGTGTTTCATCAGTAATCAATGCGTAAGTATAAATCAACAATTGGCATGAAGTGGACCTTTTCAATTTAACCTCACAGGACATCAGATTGACACTTAAGGCCTTCTTTAAGCAATCTATAGTGCCAGGTGGTTGGCAGATGATCCAAAATAGCAATGCACCATGGCTGCACCGGACCACGCCTCATTAACCTACTTAAGCACCTGCTAGTACAGGCGGAGCGCAAATTCATTTGCTAGTAAAGGATGAGGGTGGTTGGCTTTAAAACATCATCTGTGCTGGCTTGCAACTAGCAATGATACTCATGCCTTACTGAACGCTAGCTTGCGTCATGCTCAAAATAAGGCCAGTACAGTTAAAAAAGTGATCAGATTCATGAATGTATTTCAGCACAATGTGTTTAATGATTCCTTTTGATTGCTAATGTGTGGGCTGCATGGTGGTGCAGTGGTTAGTACTGTTGCCTCACAGCAAGAAGTTTCTGGGTTCGAGCTCCAGTTCGGGCACAGGATCTTTCTGTGTGGAGTTTGCATGTTCTCCCTGTGCCCGCATGGGTTCTCTCTGGGTAATCTGGCCTCCTCTTCCGCAAGAAAATGGATGAATACAAATGTACGGCCCTTTCGGAAAAAGTTGCCCACCTTTGCATTAGAGAGCTGCACCTAAACATGTAGAATTTGTATTTATGACACTTAACTAACATTGTGGTCTCTGATTGTGAACCTGCCATTCTCTGTCCTCAAACTGGCTTTCATTCACTCTCAGGGTTTCATGGCAAATAGAGCAATGGTGATTTTCTGAACAAAGCTTTGTCACTAACACTCAGGCATTATTTATATACCCAAAACTTCACATTTGTGATAATACTGTATTGTGATGATACACCTCTCTTTTGAATAAGCAGGTTTCCTTGTGCTGCACTCAGCTATATACAACGCAAGCAAACAGGCACATAGAGGACGGTGCGATCCAGACAGGCTTCGATTGGATAACATCTTACATAATCTGGCTGCCATGAGCACAGAAAAGGGCATGAGGCAAAGGCAGCCTGTGTCCTCCAGTTGAGCTAGTTAGAGAACTTGTATTCCAGGAATAAACAAGCTTCCCATCCTCCAGTATTGTGGTGGTTCACATTACATCTTGTATCTCATACACTGTCATTGCAGGTTATTGTCAATTTTGCATATTACATTTTTTTTTTTTAATTCATTGTTTTATTCTGAGAGTACCTTCCAAACTCATCCAGAACCTCTAGGTATCCTGTCTAAAGCAAGCCATTTTAGCTCATGTCCCTGATTAAAAAAAAAAGTGGTAAAATGACTTTCAGAAGCCTGCTTACAGCTCGCGAGCCCCATCTCACGAGTGATGAGAATTCCAGGTCTTTTTGTGAGTCAGATGATTCTGTTCACCTCAGCAGTAGGAGACAGCCCTTTGGCTTTCAAACAGCTCTTCATCATGTAGTACCACAAATATTTTTACAACCTCTGCCAATGACACAAACAAAAAAATTGAAACATGAATATGTTTTGGTATTCTTGTATTTAACTTTAATTCCAAACAGCACAGAAAGCCATAAAACAAGAATCAGCATATTTCTCGTTTTAAACTTTTTTTTTGTTAAACGTGGTCTTTTTTCTGTTGTATAATCCCAGTCTTGCTAAACATGTTGGGCAACGTGGCAGTTACTTATCAGAATCGCAAGTAGCACTTGCATCTCTTGCACCAAAATGTGGTGTTTGTATGTACATTATGCTCCGACTTTAAATGTATTTATATGATTTTATGAATTATTTAGAAACTATGAAGTTACGTCATTCACTGCTTTCAAAAATGGTATGCAGCAATGTGCCAGGACAAAGGTGAAACATATTTTAAATTAATTTCATGAATGAATTCAAATCCATGAATACTTTTTTTTTTTTTTTTTTTACTTGACAAGAAGTCAGGTTTTTCCTGGCCACCTCACCACAATATTGGGCATCACATATATTTTTTTGCATGTTGACAGAGTGAAAGTGCTTTTTGTTAACAGGCAAATCCATTCTTGAATGCTGCTTTTATATCAGTTTTGTTTTCAGGTGATCTCAAAGATTACATAATTGAAACTGGCTTTCACTACAAATTGCTCTTTAATGATGGGCCTGGTCAACCAAATCATGTGGGAACTTATATTCATGGCTGATGCGCCTGACAGACTGTTAAATAAAATTGATGGTGGAAATCTAAATTGGCTGGCAGGCTCATCATTGTTATAGGCCCCCCAAAAAATCACGGTCTTTAAATATGTTTTCATATCATTATAGCGAAAGCTGCCTTTATTATTGCCATTTTTGCTACGTGTGGAGGGAGGAGGGAAGTAGACCCAAGAGCAGACTGAGAGGGAAGGTGCACAAAAGAGGTTTATTGATAATGGAGGCTTGAGACGGGGGGTGTGAGACTGACGACCGGAGACTTGTGAAACTCAGTTAGTGACATACACTCACCACAACAACACACAATGGACCAACACCAAAACTGGGGAAACACAGAGGTTAAATACATGAGGGAAAACAAGACACAGGTGGTGCAATCACCCAGGTGAGACACATAAGGTAATCACAGGAGGGAGGTCAGGAAGATGGGGATTGTGACAATTTTGGCATTCTTTTACACAGGATTTTAAATCCACTTTCCTGATGCAAACACAAACTTGTGTTAAAGTTCTTAAGAAGACCATTTATCTATGATGTGCCAAGATATTTAACTCTAGAACACTAACGTCAGGTGACTTTCATCAAAATAATTCTTGTCATTTCACAGGGTCTCCGGTGGTACCTTTTTTTTTTGGGCATAGATACCTTTATGTTGCTAGCGGACGGACAGGAAACAAGGGAGAGAGAAGGGGGTGTGACATACAGTTAAGGACCTCTGGCCAGGATTTGAACCAGGGTCAGCTGCATATATGGCATACGCTCTAACCACTCACCCACCTGAGCGAACCATGGTACCTTTTTTCATTTTATGTGACACTGCATATTGGGAAATCAAAAAGAGTACTTCAATTTGGCACACAGTGTTATACTTTAACATATGTTGATGAAAACTATATTTTATCAGGAATATTATATCAGGTAAAATATACATTATGTTATTAATTGTAATGTTTGTGTTCTAGGGTTAAGCAATATTTGTTGTCACAAACCAATTTACCAAAAACAATGTATAGAAAACAGTTGACATGAAGTTGATTTTGAGGATTGTGCATTCTCGGGGTCATTTCACTCTTGATACATCGAAACATCAATGTGGACAAGGGTGTAAACAATATTTTGTGCCCATGCACCCTTTGCACCCTTGGTATGTTGGAATACACCTACTCCAAGCTCGACTGGAGTGAAAACAACAAGGCCAGGAAGAGGAGCTATAAAGCAAACAACCCTAACGCTTGCTGTACAATGAACCATGCTGGATCTGTCAGAAGTCAGTGGGTAATGTAGTTGTGTGCTGTGATGGCAGCAAGAAAGATGCAGACACCAACAGAATAAACAAGCTGCTGAGGAAGGCAAGATTTGTCCTGGAGGCCAGCCTGGATCCAATGAGTGAGATCGCTGAGAGAAGAGCATTTCTCAAACTGTTGTCAATGTCTCTCTTCAATTTCATGACTATATATGCTCTCTTTAAGAAAATTATTTTTTCATACATCATCCTTTGAATCAATCTTGTGTTCTTGTGTTATTTTTATTGTTTGATTTACCATGATATGTTGACAAATTTATTGTTTTTAGTGGAAAGGAAGAATTACTGAGTCAGTGTTCACTTTAACAGCCATTAAAAAGCAAAAACAAACAAGTCAATCCAGTTAATTAAAAAAAACCCTGCCTTTTAAGGCACAAAAATATAACTAAAATCACGGATGTGATGTCAAAACATACTCAAAAGAAACTGGATTAGTGCAATGGGCTCCTCACAGGTCTGACAGTGATAAGACAGCTCCAGCAGGTCCAGACAATTCCGCCAGGGTTTTGCCAAGCTCAACTTTCTGTTCCCAGGGCTAATACCTAAATATGTGTATTCTTTATTGTCTTTTTTTCTGTGAGGCCCTACAAACATATATTTAGTCATAAGCAGGGTAGGTGTGAGGATGAGCATGCAACATTCAGTGGCGGTTGCAGGCAATGCCATATGACACTATCACTTGTCAAGCTTCTAAACTTTGTTCAGAAAAAGAGGTCATCACAAGAATGAGAAGTGGGAGTAGCCATTAGTTCCTCAGCAACATCATCATTTGTTCAACAAAAGCTTTGCCTGTGTCATTAGAGTAAAGCTCTGTTAGGTTTTCTGTGGAAGCCCAAACCCATCCTAATGACTGAAACAATCATCTGCAGTCAGATGGTGTTGTCTTTGTCCCTCTCTCACACTTATTCCTCTGTCCTCCTCCGTCCAGCTCCACCCATCATCTCAATCCCTCTTTGTGTTCCTTAGCCACGATGTGTTGAAGAGACCTTCTGTCTGTTTGATAAAGGAGTGAGCAAAGAGACAGTGATGTGGTGTGACAAATCACAAGAACATGCCGAAATATGAGGAAAATGAAATGAAACCACCTGCTCAGTATTTTAGCCGTGTGGAGATGATGAAACCATGTGACTGTTATCATGCAGGTTAGCAAGCATCTGCATCTGTCGTCATGATACAACTTCAACTTTCACTAAGTTTTTGTATCTCAACTATTTTGAGATTTTCACCATTTGTAACAAAACGTAAAACAGAACATTCCCTGAAAATGTCAAGAGGGGTCACCAGAAGAGAATGAAAATTATTATATTTTCAACCACTGAGACTGTGCAAGAGCACCCAATGAAATAATCATTTCATTTTAAAAACGCATAAAAGTACATTTTCTTCGTGTTACCTCTGAATTCAATTGTAGCAATAATGAACGAGACAAGATAGCTGTTTTCAAAACAGTATTTGACAAATTATACACCAGATTTTAAAAACAGATAATTATACTGCAATAGAGGATATCTTTTTTTCTCCATTAAGTTCCCTGTATAGTATATTTTTATTAAAAAAATCCATTTACACATATTGATTTAATCAATTACATTAACTTAACCTGTTTCTTCTACTGCACTATACATTTATTTTTTCTTTGAAAAGATTGATAGAGGAAATCAAACATGACGGCAATTACAACTAATCTTGTTTTTTATTTCAGTGAAGAAAAAAAGAATCAGAAAATAAGGGTAAACCGGGTAAACTTTTGTTGTGTATCTCATTGTAATTTCAGGAGAAACACCTGACGATAAATCATGTCACTCAGAAAGAGATACTCATCAAATAGGGCACATCTGTGCTTTTTACTGAAAGTAGCCTCCAACTGGAAGACAAGGAGCTTATACTGTACATATAACAATTGAGGGCTGCACGGTGGTGCAGTGGTCAGCACTGTGGCCTCACAGCAAGAAGGTTCCTGGTTCGAGTCCCTGCTCCATCACAGGATCTTTCTGTGTGGAGTCTCCATGTTCTCCCCGTGTCTGCGTGGGTTCTCTCTGGTACTCCAGCTTCCTCCCACAGTCCAAAGACATCAAGAGAGGACGAGGCTGATTGATACTCTAAATTGACTGTAGGTGTGACTGTGAGTGTGAATGGTTGTCTGTCTCTATGTTGGCCCTGCGATGGACTGGTGACCTGTCCAGGGTGAACCCTGCCTCTCACCTGAAGGCTGCTGGGATAGGCTCCAGCCCCCCCGCGACCCTTACTAGTAAGGAATAAGCGGAAGATGACGATATAACAACTGAGAATGAATCAGTACAGAATGGAACTGGTAGAAACCATAGCATGGCTTAAAACTTCACAAGATCTTTGATGTAGTTAAATATTCAGACTTTTGCATTCGTTGATAGATTGATCCCAAGATCCCAAATTATTGTTCTCATGACATGAGACTAGATGAGACCAAGTGAATTTGTTATTTTAGCATTTTAGAGACTGGCTGGGAATCTTATCTTGACAACTTGTGCTTTGCATGTCCCGATATCAAGAGGAACACCGAGCCCTTCAAAATCTGAAGCAACCATGGCTGAATCCAAAATAACAGGTTGAAAAAAAAAAAGACCAAACAAAAGTTAACAAATAAAGTAATATGTAAAGAATCTCCAGAACACCATAGCCACTACACAATAGACCAGGGGTTTTCAAATACAAATCTTAAAAGGGCCACAAAGAATTTTTTCAATGAGTCAAAGGTCCATTTATTGATGTCGGTCAGGCCACATGCGATAATACTGTAATAGGCAAAACAAAAATATAAACTAAAGTAAAAGGTCATTTCCATTTTGACATAAATTACAATAAACCGTTGAATAAAGTAAAACATGTCCTATGGTGAACCAAGCACCTAAGGTATTCCAAACTAACATAGATGCTAAAATCCCTGTCAGTTTCACAAACTGATTTAAATTTTAAAAACTGCTCCAAAAATCAAAGTAAAAGTTTAAAAAAAAAAATGCACTCACAGCAGTGAACTCTGAGTGACCCAGTAACAGGCTGTCTGTGTATCGTTGTCACAGAGACAAGTCCCGGCCAGTATATCGCGTTCCAGAGGGTGTGAGTGTGAGTGGAGTGCAAGTATGGACGCTTGTGGATTATCTGTGTACCTGTCTGTCTGTGCTTTTGCTGCAAGTGCAAGGTAGAATATATATACACGGTGTTTGGGGTTACAAAAAAACAGCCATTCGGGAAACCTCCTAAGCCTCCCTATGGCCACCCTCACTAGATGTGCCGACCCAACCAAAACACACAGTGAAGGAATAACTGCCACAAATAGGTGGCCGGCGGGCCGGATGTAGCCCAGGGGCCACCTATTGAGGATCACTGCTATAGACAGATCCACTATCAAATGGAGCTTTGAAGCAAAGAAGATTTCTGCATTTGAAATATTTTTGTGGGTCTAGAGAAAGAAAAACCCTGATGGTGTCCACGTCAAATTTCAAATGATTTTACTGTACTGTCATAGAAAAACTTTGTTGTGATTTGAGCTTATTAATTCCCTTAATTTTTTTGGAAACTGTACATTAAATAAATCCTGCCAAGATTTAAGTGTGTTTAAGTGTTATTCGTCAAATTTGGACTCATTGTGCCATATTGCAAGCATGATGCAAGCTGGTGCTTGGTCAAGCGCAAGTGTCATTGCTAGTTTCAAGCAGGCACATACCTGCCAAGCGTGCCAACCTGCCAACCTTTAACTAGCAGATGACAGGTGCTTAAGTATGCTAATGAAGCATGGTCTGGTGCAACCATGGCATTTTGCTATTTTGGAACACCAGATAACATTTGCACTATAAAGTAAGAAGAGGCTGTTCACTAAAATAGCAACACACTAAATCCCGGTGCAACCTGGGCTTTAAATGTAATAACACGAGGCGCTCTGATTGGTTAGAGAGATGTTATCGAAACACAACTATGAATCTTTAGGTGTCTAATGGCTGCCTTTTGGAACCACATCCACATGCCCTGAACACACAGCACACACAAAGCGCCACCCACCAACCACTTGACGCCACATATCACTTAAACAGGACCCATAGTTTGCATGTTCTCCACTCTCAATCAAATAGTCCAGCACTGGAATTCAAGCAGAGTGAACAGAGTGCGAGAATCAATCATACCTTTTTTGCACCGTTAAGTTACAGCCTTTTGTTGCAATGTTAGTAAAGAGTTCATTAAAACAAAGATTCTAAAGCCATACCAAAAGGAGCATGTAGCCTAACAGAGCTGTTGGCATAACACTTCTCAAAATATTGATATACACATCCATCCATCCGTTTTCTTATTTATGATGGTGGAAACCAGTGTATGTTGTTGACTGAATATAACTTGAAATCTGAATTGAAGATGACAACTTGATTTTTACTTGAAGTGACCACTGGCTTGTGTTTTTCCTTACATTCCATGACTGCACTGTCAAGAGTAGTCTATTGAACCATTGATGTTTGGTGATATCCATTTATATATTTGGTTTTTTGCATAGATATGATAAGGAACTGTAAAATATCTGATGAAATCAGTTACGGAGCATCCATCCCTTTTCTATATCACTTATCTTTTTAGGGTCGGGGGGGGGGGGCTACTTCGACAAGGTCACCATTGTGAGTGAGGATCAAACCTTCGGTTGCTAAACCGCCACACTACCTCCAAGTCATGCTGTCCCCTGCTGATATACACAGTCAAATAATTTTACCACACATGAAATTGGCAGCAAGGTGGCATGGTGGTGCAGTGATTAGCAAAATCACCTCACAGCAAGAAGGTTCCAGGTTTGAGCCCTGGCTCAAGCACAGGTCATTCTCTGTGGAGTTTGCATGTTCCCTTTGTGCCGTGTGGGTTCTCTCTGGGTGCTCCGGTTTCCTCCCACAGTCCAGAGACAACAAGAGGGGACGAGGCTGATTGATTCTCTAAACTGACCATAGGCGTGGCTTTGAGTGTGAATGGTTGTCTGTCTATATGTGTTGTCCCAGCAATGGACTGACGAACCGACCAGGGTGAACCCCGCCTCTCGCTCAAAGGCTACTTATATTGGCTCCAGCCCCCCTGTGACCCTTAATAGGATAAGCGGTAGAAAATAGATGGATGGAATGGATGGGGGGCAGCACGGTGGTGCAGTGGTCAGCACTGTCGCCTCACAGCAAGAAGGTTCCGGGTTCGAGTCCTGGCTCCAGCACAGGATCTTTCTGTGTGGAGTCTCCATGTTCTCCCTGTTCCTGTGTGGGTTCTCTCTGGTACTCCAGCTTCCTCCCACAGTCCAAAGACATCAAGAGGGGACGAGGCTGCTTGATACTCTAAATTGACCGTAGGTGTGACTGTGAGTGTGAATGGTTGTCTGTCTATATACAGTATGTTGGCCCTGCGATGGACTGGTGACCTGTCCAGGATGAACCCCGCCTATCGCCCATGGCTGCTGGGATAGGCTCCAGCCCCCCCACTCCCCCCTCTGTTGGTGCTGATCAGTAGCATAAGTATGTTATTGAGTATGGATATAGGTAAAGTATAATGTAATGTAAAACCTCTTCAACATCCACAGTACTAATTCGTGTGGCTCAGCTGTCACTTCAGTCTCTATAGCAGCCTTTATGAGAGAGGCGCTGTCAAGTGCATTCTATCATCTTGAAAATAAAACAAAAGTTATCGTGGAAAATATGGAGAATACAGTATTCTCAAAGATATAGGCAGCACTGCTCTTATGCTGAGCTGAAGGTCAAAAAGACTCAAGCTCAGCAAATAACTGCAATTGCTTTTGATTGGACTCAGTTTTGAATAGCAGAACCAGGCTTTCTTGCCTAAACGACAACTACATTTCAGTGAAATAAATGTTGCTGCATGTTCTCACCCAAAATGAGGACACTAAAGCTTTTGTTGCCTGGGGCTTACAAGACAGCCGGCAGATTAACAGAGAGGTGCTGAACAGAATGTTCAATATGGGATATGTTTTACTGACTTTGTTTCATTTCTCATTTCTCAGCATGGGATTTTGTGTCTGGATAGATATTCAAACAGTACATGTTTCCAGCATGTTTGAGACTCATGGCTTTTTAGACATCTATAATGCTGAAATGTTCTGCTCACCATCCCTGCCATCATGTACTCTGGCTCTCTTCAGACACAAGCTGCTAACTTTTTCTCACAGAGGAGCGGGAGCCAGTGGACACTCATGTCCTGTTATCCGTGACACAGTCCTGTCACACCGCCTTGACACTGCTTTAGACACGGCCGGTTCAGCTGGTCATGGGAAGACAGCCCTGCTCTTCAGCACAACAGTGGGCTTTGTATAAAAACATGGATCAGCTATGGGGAACCTATCACTGTGAATCGACTCCTGTGTCCACTACATAAGGGATTGATTCATTGTGTGTATTCTTTCAGTAAAGCCTTTGACAGTCTGGAAGACCCTTGGCTATGCTTCGGTAGTTGCACACAGCCATATAAATAGAGTTTGTGCAGCTTCAAGGGTCTAAATATATCATTCAGGCCAAAACAGGAGAAGGACATACAGTATACTTCCTCTTAATTAGCTCCTGCTCAAGTGTGACAAGATTTCTGGCTTCATCAAAATTGACTAATTAATAGCAATCATCCTTTCAAACAAAAATTGATGATCACCATTTACATAGTGGATGAAAAATAATGGCAAACACTTTATTTTCATAGAACTCAACATTGTTGCAGCTTGTAAAAAAGACATGACTATGGAAGAGTGTAAGTTAAATACTCAAATAAAACATGAGACACTATAAATGAAAGAAGGAACTACCACTATAAAAGCAAGAAAACAAGTTCACACAGAATTTAGATGTACAAACCATCAGATTTTAACACTGATTGGGACCTGATGTCATATTTCCTTGGCAGAGATATCTCTATCCTCCTACTTCCATCCAAATCCATCCACAACTTCTGAGTCATCCTACTAACAGACAAACAAATAGATTAACACTGGCAATCAAATTTCTGGTGGAGGTAAGTAGATAAGATCACTTATCTGCAACTTCCAGAGGTACAGCAAGTGCAGAGTTTGGCATACCCATTCTCACTATTCATCCGTTCCTCTCTGCTCACCAGTGAAGCATTCAGGCATGTAAGGAATCACTGTGTGAATGTCAGCAATCAAATTTGGCCACAGGAGGTTACCAACAACAGATGTAGAGATCCAAGGAATTTAGATTCTGGGAATTCTGTGAAGCAGTTCTTGAGTCATATTACAGATCCCTATGATGAGCGCTCAAATCCATGCAGCCTCAAAAATACATCTTTGATATAAATTTGCAAAGTAACAAATTCAAGAGAAAGCAATTATCAACTAGAAATAACTCCATTACCTAATTTATCACTTTTTCTGTGTAATATTAGCTGTCTTTCCATCAAAGATTGTAAAAGAGATGTCTATTAATGAATGTCAGCTGAGGCTGAAAGATGAACACGAACAAGGTTACAGCAGCTGGACTGGCTAGCATTTACCACCTACAGATTACCGACAGATCATCCATCCATCCTTCCATTTTTTTCTACCACTGATCCATTGCAGGGGGCGGGGGGGGGGGGGGGGTACAGCCTGGACAGGTCCCCAGTCCTTTGCAGGGACATCAGGAGCAATAAGGCAATAAGGGGTTCATTATCTTGCACGAGGATACTTCAACATGGTCACCAGGGGAAGTCAGGATCGAAGCAGCGACCCTTAGGTTGCTAGACGGAAAAACTGTTCTTTTAAAGTTGCAAATAAAAAAGGAAAAAAAAATTGATTTAACTCATTTGCATTGTCTATTGAGTGCTCATACTTAAATCAACCACGGTCACGATCCCTGTCTTGTGTGTCCTGTTTTACTTTGTAGTCATGTCCTGTCTTCCTGACCTCCCTCCTGTGATTACCTCATGTGTCTCACCTGGGTGATTGCACCACCTGTGTCTCGTTTTCCCTCGTGTATTTAAACTCTGTGTTTTCCCCCTTGTCTTTGTCAGGTCATTATTGTACTGTTGCATCCTGAGGTTACTCTCACTGTCAAGCGTCGTTGTCACAGTCACGAGCCACCAGTCTCTTTAATAAACCTCTTTTGTGCACCCTCCTTCCCCTAGTCTGCATCTGGGTCTACTTCCTCCTCCCCTGACAACCAGAGTACAAAGCACATCTTGATTGGTAGGCTTTAACTGGATCAAACAACCACAATTAAAAAGGTTTCACATGTACATGATCACCAAATAAATAAATAACAGCTGTACCATTACAGCAGCAGTATCTTCTCCTCTGTTTCAGAAGTGAATATCCACTGACTCTTGTTCAGTTGGGGCAAATATTTAGGGCAGTGACTGAATTGATGCCAAAATGTGCTTGTGTGTGACCACAACATTAGTCAGAGCATACATGCTCAGTGGTGGTGTCTGGACTTCTAATGGCTTCTGATTCAATTAAATATAAATATAGTAAGTTAGGAAACAGCAATATTTAACATCTGTAATATTTGTTTGTGCAGGTGCATTTGATAAGCCCCATATGTGGGGCATCTCAGAAAGTTCTGTTTGTGCTGTGCTCCAGGAAAATGGCAAAAATATGATTAAAGTCATAAGTGAGGCTGGGCTCCTAAGCCTGCATGTCTGTATGTCACAGACAACCTCCAGCTGGCTGAAATCCACTCAAGTGAAACGTATGGTAAGCCTATGTTTGTTTGTTTTTGTTAGAAAAATCTTCAGTGTAATATTAAGATGTCAGTGATGACAAACTGTTACAGTCAGATGTGTGGCTACGTTAGTGAAATGTGTGGTCATGATATGTTTGGTATGTTTGATGCATTTCATAGAGCTCACCCAGTATGTAGTCTGCTCATCATCCCCTTACACATAGCACTGTTCCTGGGCTTCCAGCCTGGTCTACCATTCCCTTGTAGGCTCCTGCTGCACAGTTCCAACCTCCTCTCGGGATCAACTAGTTTTCAATTGTGCTAAAAGGGCTTTACCTTTTGAAGTAAACACTTTTCAACTGCAGAGGCACACATGCAACGGCACACGCAGATGACGAGATCCACCAATAACTGCTAATATATGTTCTGTAAGTATGAAGTAATATCACAAGAATGGAAAATGTGGTGAGGATTGGGAGTTCCAACTTTGTTAAAGCATGTGAGTAGAGAGTCAAAGAAAAGCAACTAATTTTCATGAAATATTGCATTTTTCATATTATGATATGAGTGAATATATTTGAGTTATATCTGTCAAACACACTTTCGAGTGTAGAAGTATAATAGAAGAGTTGGGAATTGGCCGTGGTGAAGATTTCCTCACAACTCACCGTGGGAGAAACTCTGTGTTCAATTATCAATCACAACAATTCCAAAAAATGAACATGGAAAACAAATTCAGTGGCGCACCTGTAACATCACAAACTGAACAGGGGGAGGAGTGATGTTATATGCAACACAATGCATTTGCACATTCACGCACAAGCACAGTTGTATAGCTTGTGGATATTCATATAGTGTGAGATGTTTACATATACAGCTAGCTGTTTCATATTTTTGCCCGCCCCCTGAATCTTTCACAGTGACAGTTCTGGCACTGATGATAATATGGCTCCTCTCGTGCATCTGTGGTAATGAGATGAACTGGGATTTGCTACAGTCTGTGCCATGTGCTGTTGCCATGATTGTTTTTGTCACTAGTTAAGCCTCCCATTGATTAAGGCTGTGAACAAGCCTGGCCAAGCTGCTTCGCTCGCCCCGTCTGGCATATATCAATCCTTGTGTGGTTATGTATTCAACTGTGTTTCTGTTATCATCCAGGCTTGGTGCATGCATTTTCTATCAAACAGACATGAAGGAACAGTCCAAATCAAATCTTGAGATACTGTCAGATGAAAAACTCTGATTTTAGTCATTAAAGTCTTCATTGATGCAACATAGACACTGAGAAAAGCATGTATGAAGCTGAAAGATTGATCTTTTTACTGAGGATTACTGGGTCATTCAGAGGCATCAGTGTCTATTTTGAAAAAGGCAGGTTTGATGAGTTTTTCCCTTTATTTCAAAGAGCGGTACTAATGACAGATGCTGTTTTACGTAATGCTGTAACATTAACTCAAATCATTTTTTTTCTCATCATATCCAATTAAAAAAAAACAACCATAAGGCTAAGACAACTGCCCACTAGAGATGGGATTAACACAGTTATAATGGTTAATCAGCATGGGAGCTAGCTGGCTCATAAACTTTTACATTCTGATTAATAGTGTCAGGGCTGTGAGTGGGGGAAGTAATACATCAATAAGAAAATTATGAATCTGATAATAAGACATTAGGCTTATCATTGATCAGTGATGACACATGATGGCACCAGAGCATTAAAGGCCCTGTGGAACTTCCACAAATAAGTGATTCATAATGACACCAGTGGCATTTAGGGGAAATGCAATCAGTAACCTCCATGAGGAGTGAACATCTATAACAGGGGTGTCCAAACTGGTCCAGTAAGGGCCGGTGTGGCTGCAGGTTTTCATTCCACCCAAGCAAAAGCAACACCTGATCCAACAGATGAACTGTGTGGACACAGCTTAGTTGATTTAAGTAGAATCAGGTGTTGCTTTTGCTCGGGTGGAATGAACCTGCAGCCGCACCGGCCCTTACTGGACCAGTTTGGACACCCCTGATCTACAACGTCAGCCACCACCCACACCACATTTAACATGAATTTCCAGCATCATGTTTACAGAGGGGGTGGCATGGTGTTGCTGGTTTGAGCCCCTGCTCAAGCACAGGGTCTTTCTGTGTGGAGTTTGCATGTTCTCCCTGTGCCTGCGTGGGTTCTCTCTGCTACTCCGCCCTCCTCCCACAGTCCAAAGACATGCAAGATGTCGAAGTTTGTGGGAAACAGGACCCAAATGCAGACAGCAGGCAATTGGAGTTCAAACAAAAAGTATTTAATCTCAAAAAGACAAAGTAAAAATGCAGGAGGGTTCAGAGTACAATGGAAGAAAAAAAAAACAAAGTAGCAAACAAAGGTGTCAACAGGCCTTAGTCCTGGATGAATAAAAGTACAAAACGAAACAAGTATAAAAGTAGACTGAAGACTAAACTCACTGGAGAACATGGAGAAGCAGGCAACGAGACAAGAATAACCAGTGACGAAGATGGAGTCATCTACAGCAGCAGAATCAGAATCAATGAACTAATGGTTGTCTGTCTTTATGTGTTGGCCCTGCAATGGACTGGTGACACTTCCAGGGTGTACTGTACCCTGGCTTTCACTTGAAAGCAGCTTGGATAGGCTCCAGCCCCTCCATGACCCTTAACAGGATATAAGCAGTAGAAAATGGATGGATGGATGCTTACAGAGGAAGAAAGTCACTCCTTCTGTAAGTTTATATTTTTTAAAACTTTTTTGAGACCGAACAGTATTTGACTCTTGAGTGTTGGCAATGCTAAAAGGAAGTGTTTAGACAAAATATATCGAAGTGAAGTAAAATCTGGTCAACTGGACGTAAGTTTATCTTGAAATTTCAATTTCAAGAGAAACTTGAAAATGTACCAAAATAACAACAACAACAACAACAAAGTTATCCAATTTATTATTAGAAAAAGACATCAAACTACAATGACTACAGTGCCCATTGGTTGCAATCAGACCAGCTTCAAATGTGAAATTTAGCACAATTATAAACATGTTTTGCATTTCAGTTTTTGCAGATGAACAGAAGATGGCTTTCAGTGGAAGACAGACAAAGGGTAGCTCAGCTGACTGCTGCAAGGATAGCAGAGATGCAGGTTGGCCATATACACATCCACTTTAATTGAATCTAGATAATTTGAACAGTGTTTGCAAATAAGTTTCCAGGCACAGTTACAACAGCTAACCCAGGAGTAGAAGGGTGAAGTGCTCCAGATGGTGGTTACCTGTCTGCAACTGTTTTTTCTCTAGGTCATGGACTTCCAGTGACACTATGACCCACCCCACCAAATGAAGGTCAGCCATGCAGCGTGGTGCACCTGCCCCAACTACTGAGCCATGCTAACTGATCTTGAAAACAAATGTTGCCAGCTGGATCCAGCCAGTAGGTAGGCCAACATGGGACTCTGCTGTCTAGATGGAGGCTTCCTGCGTTTGTCTCTGCAGACCTGGAAAAATATTTTGCTCCATGACAGCCATGATCCTGGGGCAGGCAACCAAGACTATCAGTATTCTGCATAACAGCAGTTCTCCAACCAATATCATGGATGCCTTTACCAGCATTTGAGGTAAAGTAGATAATGTGTCCATTAATGTTTGTTACTGCCACTTGTGACATGTGATCTTAAGAGGGGCATTGGGGGCCCAACACATTACGTGTGTAAGCAACAAACATTCACGCAGACATCATCTATCTTGTGGAATTAGTGTTGGAATTTTCACTATTGTTTCTGGCTTTTATCTGGTGTGCCATTGATTTTGGACAAGCATGCTGCTACAAGCTTCAGTTCACCACTTCAAAAAAGATTAAAAAAAGAAGTTACTGTGTTGTTATAGAAAATTGATGACAGGAAATAGAGCTCCAGTGTGAAAGAGAAGAGCAGGAACAAATACCTTATGTCACTTGAGCTTGTAGTACCAAGTTGAGACATGATCTGCACAGTCTGATCACTCAACCATGCCAAATTATGTGGTTATGCATTAGCAGAATTATAAAAAAATATCTAAAGTATAAGCATTGGTACAATTATAAGTTATGGTTGTAGATGACAACAGGATGATACTGCAGCACAGTCCAAAATTCGCATGATACATGAACACAATGCCTCCTTGTGAGAGATGTTATGACTGTAGTCATGTGACTGATGTTCCAGTCCTCTGAACTGGCTCACACACAAATCCACAGTCAGTGGCGGGGGCACAACTCCAGGAAGAAGTCCAAGAGCCTGGAGTTCATCTGGCCTCAGATTCTTCTTTTGTAGGGTCACCCTGCAGACTTCTGACTTTTCCCCATGTGTGATTTTCTTTACATTTCAAATTTACACGTGTTTTAAGTGTTTGTATGGACTGATGTAAAAAAAAAAACCTGTCGAATGCAAAATGCATCGTAAAGGTACAGTTAGTCTTGTAAAGAGCTTAGCTCTGATAACAGTCCATTGGTCTGTTAACTACGTTCAGAGTTTCAGATTCCTTGTTTTACCTCAGGCTTGGTTGGGTGGACAGGCATACCTGGCCAGGAGTGTCCTGGTCACCTACCAGCGTCCTCATCAGCTGGGGGAATCTGCTTAAGCAGAAGGGGAGCCGAAGGAATCAAGAGATCATCCCAAGCACTATGTACCCTTGTTGATGAAACTCCTTGCAGTGATGCGAAAATAGGTGGATGGTGGAGGAGACATATGGTCCAGTCTGCAGCTGTCGCCAGATCAGCAGTGGGGTGGAGAAATGACCAACCATGTACAATTACAATCAAGGAAGAGGAGAAAAAAAGTGAGCTTGCTCATGGTGATTAACCCAGAAGAAATGTACTCTGACGTATCTCTTCAGCTCTACAGAGTTTTTAAGCCTCTTTCCAACCATTGCTTTGTTTTTTCCTGGCTGTGACTCTCCTCTCAGCAGCAGCAGGCAGCTGGACACTATCTGCCCAGTGTCACACATACAGTTAGCTGCCAAATGCTACTCTGGGTTCACCAGCTGGTGGCTAACAAGGCAGACATTTCCTCAGGAGATCGTGAGGACCTAAACACAATTTTGGACACACATCACTGGGTAAAGACATAACTCAATATGAATGCTAAAATTGCTCTGCCTCAACTGGATGTGTAAGCAGTCCATTTTTTAGTGAAAGAATCCTACTTGTTTACTTTTGCCAGCAGTGACTACCAACTGTTTGTTTTGATGGATCTTGCAGCAGGAGACAGTTGTTTGCTCCATCCTACTTTCAATCTCAAGTGAAAACAGTGTTCTTCAGATTTAAAAACTGTCTGTATTCTAAATACACACTTGTTTTGGATCAATTTTGAATGCTCTCATACAAAGAGTCTGTATCAAAATGTAAACCTCAGATCTTTTTGAAAATGCATCAGTAGCCTATCTTGATTGCATGGCTTATTAAACATTGTTTAATGTCTCAGAGAGCAGAGACTTTTTTTCAGGTGTTATACCACTCATTTTTGAAACTAACATCTGCCACATCCTATATATTTAATTAAAACTGAAAGTTCTTACATAATTTTGGAACTGTGTAGTTTATTATGTAACTGTTAGAACCATCATGCAAAAAACTACATGATAAGCATAATTAACACTGTTTTCTTCATTATTAATAGTTCATTTAATTTTTATTCCTTCCAAACTAGTAAGGAGCACTGAGAAACTAGCCTTTACATTCAAAGCAGTGGCATGAAACCTAGCTTTCTTGGCCCTATAGCATAGCTGTAATCAGGTTGTTCCTCACAACTGCACAATGCAGGCAAGGACTGCAAGGACTCTAGCAACCAAAGGGTCGCTGGGTTGAAGTATCCTTGAGCAAGATACTGAGGCCATAATTGCTCCTGGTGGCCCTGCAACAGACTGGCGAGCTGTCCAGTTTGTACCCCACCTCTCAACCAATGTCATCTGGGATAGGCTCCAGCCCCCCATGACCATTAACGGATAAGCAATATGGAAAATGGATGGATGGATGGATGTTCCCTATCACATCAATGCAGAAAACACACAAGTGTATGGCTATCTCCAAACATCAGTTAAACAATAGACAACCTTTGACAATGCAGTTATGGAAGGTAGTGGAGGAAAAACATGAGCAAATGGTCACTTCAAGTATAAATCAAGTTGATTTACTTCATGGAGGCTCAGTCACACCCAGGGGAGGAAAATAAGGTGAGTCTGAAGTACTTTATGTATCAAAAGATTTCTAAAAGATTACCACGTTGTCACGAAAAGGTTGAGCTGGCCTTTCATGTAAAAGTAAGCAATGCCCTGCTCCCTGCTGTAACAGGAGACATCAGTGGTTTAATTGCCAAATCTTGCTCCCACTGCCAAATTGGAAAAAAACAGTGCCAAATAAATAAAGTTCAAAGCCCACCCCTTTCCAATAACAATTAGCCTCAATGTGGAAAACAGCAAATGTCATGTTTGATGTCTGCATTGTTGTGTAACCATGTTCAGTGACAAAAATTGCCACCACATTATTATATGTTAAGAAAACTATAAAATGTCATGGTACTATGTGGTGTTGGATTATTTGCAATTACAATCTCAGATCCACAAACTGCCTTAGTCTCTTTTTTTGACATGACATGAATCCCACATGCATTATCAGGTTGTTCAAGACCCTATGAAAGTAAGAGAGAAAAATAAATGAAAATGTGAAGTCAGTGAATAAATGAGGATGTCAGAATAACACCCTCATTGAAATGATCATTCTTAGAGCTACTTGACAAATCCAGCCGATCACTGTGCAAACTAATCTTATGGGATATATCAACAGTCTACCGACAAATTAGCTGTGTTTAATGACTTACGTGCTTGTATTGCATTCAAAGAGTGACACTTCAGCTGTTAATCCGAGACTAATTCACTACATGTGTTCCAAAGTTCTGTAGGGAATCTCTTGCGCAGTTAAAGAAAATCAAGATGATAAGCCATGATCACTTCACAGGTGTTCCTTATAATGTAATTGTTACAACCCGGCTCAGGGAAAAGAGATGCAACATAAAGAACCCAGGTGGTAAAAGGGTATGAAGTAATTTATTGTACTCAAATTAGGAAAGGTAATGGTTAACGGAAAAAACAACCAAGGAGTGGGGCCCGTGAACGCTATTTAAATAAATCAAAAACAAAATACAACCAAAAGAAGACTCTCTCTGAGTTACACAGCACTCTACGCTGGACTAGAACTAAAAGGAAACAAAAGGACTGACAAAGTTAACTAAAAACCAAAAGTTACAAAAAAACAGCACTCCTGCCTCTCTAAGGATACTCAATGCTAAACATGTTAGGTAAACAGCTAAACAAAATAAAGAATTCCTAACTTGACAACCTCATCCAGGGTTTTACAAAATGTCTAGACATTGTCACAATCAACCAAACAAAAACTACTCTCAGTATGCAAGTTGTACAGAGGAGCAAGCTGCCCAGGGTTTTCTAGGGAAGACTCTGATTGGGGCGACTGTGATTCGTCAGGTGGTAGCCTTGCCACACCAATCAGGAGCTGAGGGGGAGTCGCAGGTGGAGCTGTCAGTTATCCGGAGGTCGCGCCAATCAGGACAAGAAAGGGCGGGGCATCCTGCTGACTGCTTTAAAAAAAAAAAAAAACACATGCACACACACAAACGCAAGCAAAGGGCGGAGCATTGCCCGCAACAGTAATCAATAAAAGATTTATCACATCATGGAAAGACAGATGTCCCATGTCAATCAGGAGAGACCAACTGGCATGTTACAGGCTGCTCTGTCAATTCTAAATTCTGCTGTATGGGGGAAGTGAGGACCGAACCAGTGACCCTTCGTTTGCTTGATGGTCACTCTACATCTGAGCCATGCCACCCTAATTTGATGTCCGATTTAACCTTCCCGACAATAACGGGTGTTTCTGACTCAATGCTGGTCATAAATTGTTATCTGTTGATGACCTGGTAGTGTCAGTCAGTTACCAGATAAAACCTTAAACCTCTTGATCTGCTTGCAGATTCAACATGTTTGATATTTACAATTTTAAATCTGGATGAATAAGTCAGTACTTTCCATGAGCAACTAACAACATGTAACCATGCACATCTGTAGCTGTGAGGGGTAACATTAGCAGGTATACAGTTGACAGATATTAACAGTGACTATTAATTCTCAACCCCACCATCAATGACAAACCCTTCATGACCACATCCCTGAGCATCCCCTATATTTTGACATCCAGACTAAATTGGCCTTCCACTATAATCTTTTCCCATTACAAATCCTTTCCCCAGCAACTTGTTACACCAAGTCACTCTCTGTTTGTTTTCATCTGCTTCAACATTCGTGCAGTTAGGGCTAGTACTATTACTACTGCTCACTCTGGCCTGAGTATTCCAATAAGATCCAATAGTGTGTGTTGTACCATTATTTTCAAATCTTATCGTGTGTACATTCTTAAGATTGGAGGAAAGATACTTGAATAAAAAATAAAAATTCTGTGGCTTGAACCCAAAACCTTCTTGCTGTGAGATGACAGTGCTAACCACTGCGCCGCCCCCACATAAAAATTGTTTTTTAAAAAACATGACCCCTCTTCAACCCATCATAAATCTCCCAGATGTGTACCACCACCTGTCTGTACGCAATGGGACACAACTTACTTCGTGGTTGTTCCTGTTAAATGCACAAAGCGTGAAATTAGTTTGTATATGCTACTGACCATGTCTGGTCTGGTCATCTTGGCTGAACAAAATTCATGATAACATCCTAAAACATTTCCTCTGGCCAGGTCTGAAGTCCAATGTTGTGCATTTTTGTAAGACCTGTCACACCTGCCAACTTGTAGGAAAACCACATCAGTATTTTCCTCAAGCTCCACTTCATCCCACTCCTACTGCCGTTGAGCTACTGCCCAAAGCAAAATATGGAAATGAGTTCCTGCTGATTCAAATGTGCATTTCCACCCAGTTTACAGAGGCAGTTCCTCTGTGCAAAATCACAGCACTCTGCATCATTGAAACATTGACCAAGTTCCTCACTACTTTTGGTCTTCAAAAAAAAATTGCAGACTGATCAAGGGACTAACTTAATGTCCGAAGTTTTTAAACAAACATTTTGGTCTATTGGTGTGTCTCATTCAGTGTCTAGTGCGTATCACCGAGAGTCCCAAGGGGCACTTCAATTTTGGCACCAAACTCTTAAACCTATGCTGAGTATCATTACCAAGCAGGAAAGAACTGTGGAGTTTGCTTCACTGATTAAAAAGGTCTGACTTTTACTTTTAGTGTCAGGATCATTTGTGCATCCTCATTAGCAAGGGAGACTCTCCTCTCTTTCCAGGACAGCGTGAAAAAAAAAAAGATGAGAATCGCCCAGTTTGCATTCCAGCCAGGCAATCAAGTCTTGGTTTTGCTGCTGACACCTGGGGCTGCTGTTAAGTGCCCAGTTTACAGGCCCTTATGAAGTAAAGCGAATGACACTGACTGTGTCATCCACATGCCTGAACGCAGACAGAAGGAGCGATTACAGTATGTCATATTAACATGCTAAAGCTTTATCATCTCAGAGAAGCTGCTCTGGACAGGCAGGTCAAAACCTTCTCCTCTACAAATGTGATTGTGGTTTCCAAATCAGCCTGTGCATATAAACCTGGAGCTGCTGCTCACAGCTCTCTCTGTCAGCCAGTTAACCTATGGGTCCAGATGTGACCACTGATGTTCTGCCGTGGGCCATTTACCACAGATATTGTAGAAGGCTTATAGTTGACAAAACACACCACTGGCGACCAAAATATAAGTTCGTTTTATTTTATACATTGACATTGTTTATACATATTAATGTCATAAAATTTCGGGATAGAAAATAGAACAGAAGTATGGGCATGGAATGCCACGCAATGGGTAGCGGTGATGAGATGTAGCCCCGCCAGGGTCTGAGCTGGAGGCACAGTGTGATTCTGTGGGGAGCGGCTGGCTGGCGGAGCATCTCTTCAGCACACCATCAAGTGCAATGATCTGAACCAGGATGTGGTGGTAGCTGGCTATCTTCCAAGTAATTCCTTGCCTCGCTACCTGTAGTAGACAACAGGTCTCTCCTCCTAACAGAAGAACCCTTTCCATCTTCACCACCAAAGACACGAAAAGTCTCTAATGGCATCCTGGTGGATGCTGTATCCAATAAGATAAGTGCATGGCTGATCGTCTTCTGGAGTCTGATTAATATTGTAATATTTGTTGTGGAGGTATTGTGTGGTGATGGATGTAATGGAGTATCAGGTTCTTCCAGAAGATGGTACCTTAACCTGGCCGTGAAACTATGCACAACGTCATGTGAAGCCACTGTAATTGCCCTTTGGCTACGGGGTCAGACTTGATCGTGAGCAGTCAACAGACAACAAAGACATCCAACACTTGGGAGCAACTTTAGTAGCGAGAAAAATGTGAACGAGCAACATTTTTCTCGTTACTATTTTGCCATTGTTGAACACAGGAGAAGGCTCCGCTCAAGATGCTGCACAGGCACGTTTAAACTTTGCTATTCACTGACCCAATCAGCAGCCTCTGGCATCAAGCCAACAACATCATCATATTAAATTCTGTTTGTACTCTCTCATTTTGTCCTCATTTATTGTATCATTACCTCTGTGTCTTTGTTACCATTGTTTCACTGTTTAACCACTTTTGTTAGTGGTCCTTTCAAAAATAAAAGCACAATATTTTTTTCCAGGAAGTACAATAATGAACCTTATCATATATATTACTAGAATTTTCATTCACCCTTTGAAGAGATAAATTATGTAGAAATCATTAGACTGCCAGGTAAAATGTCATTTTCAAGGCAACAAATGCTTGATAGGGAAATTTAGATCTTTTGAACATCAAACCCTAAAAAGTCTTAAACAGTCTTATTTATTTAAGCTGTGCTGTGACTTTTCAGATCTATTATGGATATTCAGCACTAACTATTATCAGATCTTGGGTGTTGCTAATTCCTCTTGTGAAATACTCTGCTGATTCTGGCTGCAGAATTCCTTCACACCCTTTCTGCACTAGGTTACACTCAGCCTGTCCAGATCCCAGCTTGCAACTGTGGCCACTCACTGGACCTTAGGATTTCATTTTCTTTAGACACGGTTTTCACCTCAATTGCTGATTTACCTATTTTAGGCCATGACTGATCCTCTATTCCACCCATCAGTCAGTTCCAAATTGCCAAAAAAAAGGTGGTAAAGAAGCAACATATGTCAGAAATAGCCTGCAAATTCATAATAAGATGAACAAATCCAATCTGTCCCATCATCTCGAATGAGGACTGTGACCAACTTCCACATTCAACTTAGATCGATATTAAACTGCTCAGCACCTGGTGAAATAAGACAAATTTCCACAAAGTAGAAGCCACAATGGAAGGCACAGAGATGTGACAGTTTAAGTCCTTGTAGGAAGGCAGAGTAAAAATCTAATTTCCATTACATTATTTAGCTTTACTGAACAAATAAACTCAGGTTGCTCAAACCTGCTCATTCAGTTGTGAGGACTTTACTACTGCCCTCTTCCACATTCTGTTGATGAAGTTCTCCTCAAGAATATAGTTAATGACCGCAGGGGGGCTGGAGCCTATCCCAGCAACTTTCAAGCGAGAGGCGGGGTTCACCCTGGACAGGTCACCAGTCCATCGCAGGGCCAACACATAGAGACAAACATTCACACTCACAGTCACACCTACGGTCAATTTAGAGTATTTGATGATCTGATCTTGACCCTATCCACACAGGCCTTTTTAATACAAGTATTTTCAATAGTCTTGAGGATGCTGTACAGGAAATTGTGAACCAGTCTCTGCTCTCAGGTACTTTCCCTCTTGCTCTGAAAACTACAACTGTCAAACCTTTTCAAAAGACTACCGATGTAGACCCTCTGCTATTAAGTGTTTCAAATCCATATTTGATTCACCTCTCTTGAGAAAACATTACAGAAGAGTTGGCGTCCATACAAATAATTGTCATTTGAAACACCACCGTATTTTACCTGGCTTTTACTATCTCCATCATACTGAAAGAAAATTGGTCCAAGTTGTAAAAGAATGAAGGAAATATCTCTTTTTGTCCCTCTTGATATAATTGCAGCTTTTGACGCCATTAACC
The DNA here is from genome assembly GCF_037954235.1 of Aulostomus chinensis. Classification (NCBI taxonomy): domain Eukaryota; kingdom Metazoa; phylum Chordata; class Actinopteri; order Syngnathiformes; family Aulostomidae; genus Aulostomus; species Aulostomus chinensis. Next base: position 18,134,444 of record NC_141341.1, on the reverse strand, counting down.
CCAGCATGTTTTGCCTGATTAATAAACTTTCCTGTTGTATCAACCACAGACACACACGGTTGTCATAAAATTTCTGCAGCTCAATAGAAACAAAAGAAAAACTCTTTCAGACACATAAATGTAAGCACTGGAGAAAAAGATTAAATATGAAATCTTGGTATTATAGGCGATGGCGATTAAAGCTTTGAACACCAAGGAACTGTAAGGGTATCTGTGTTTTATTTTATTGTTTTAACTTATCAGTTTGTCTTTCTCATCATGATCAAATTATAAAAACAAATTACTGTGAAAATAAAATTTGAGTTGAATTTCATTTATGAACTATATTACTTTGACTATGATGAGGAAGCAAAAATTGTACATAAACAAAAAAAATGGGCACGTTTTTACCTTTTTAGGTCAATATGCTGTAGGTAAGTTAGCTGAAAATGTGCCTGTTTCCACGTTATAGAATAAAATTAACGGGGTATATTTTCAGTGTGTGTGTGTATATGTATTGGCTGTTACTGGAGTATGACAATGCTGGCTATCACTCTGATTCTCCTGCTGCCTTTGTAGATATGTTTTGATTTTGGAAACAACTTTTTTTTTATAAAAAACTTTCACGTATAAATGCAGCTCACTTTAATGAATGGTTCAAGTCCCAGGGTATCATAGTCCATTTATAGCCTCAATTTCACATACGAGCTGTATGCATTTTTAAGAACTTGACGGTAAATTTATCCCAAATGAGTGCACGTAGGTAAGTGTGAAAGCATGCTATCAAGGCTATGGTATCAAAACTTCATTGTTGCCAGGTTCTTAGTTGGCAGCCCTGCATTATTCACTTTGAGTCATGTTCCTGGCCATCTGGTGAATATATGGTCAGTCCCATATAATTATCTTTTCCCCTCTTTTCTTTGTGTGCCCTCTACCAGCTCCTGAGACATATCTGCCTCTTTAGCTGTAAATGCTTAACTATATTCAACAGCAACATATGAATATGGGGTTTGTGGGAGATTAGGACATTATGATTTAACATTTTAAACTGATAAAGATGTTTGCACGTAAATGTTCAATCTGTTGAATATGCTATCGCCGGCAAGCTGTATAACAGTCATTCTGATTGTTGTTCATGCATGGTCAGGTGATACCAAAAGTAAACCAGGAGAAATCAATAAAAAATGAATTTATTTAGTATGCTATTTCTATTTCAGTTGAACTTGATGTATCCTGCAAATTAGAAGAGGTTTGTCATCTTTTGGAGAAGGAAGATTAGACTTGTCTTCACACTCAATTCAGATGTAACCTTTGAAGTTTATTTTGTCTTTTGTCCTTTTACCATTTCTTCTGATCTCGCTCTCATTCACCGTGCCAGATACTGCTCTACAACATTCATCTCCCTTTGAATCTCCATCTGTTTTTTGTCCCTGCAGGCTCAGTACCTGCTGGAACAAATCATTCTGCTTTGATAAAATACTACCCGAATACACAGTGTTGTTTGGTTGGCTGAGTGGTTTAGAACTGCATAACCGCTGCCCTACATTGCTCAAATGTTTTGAAATTTGAGGCAGAAGTGGGTCATAACACAAACAGTGAGCAACGAGGTTGCCTGCGGATAATCAAGGCAGTCCATTGCTGTGGAAAGCATTTAATCAAACAGTGAGAATCTCATTCTTACTGATGAACCACTGTGGAAGCTTGTTTTATGTCACTACGGAATGAGAAGTTAATTTTTCAATCATTACTGTTACAATCTTCTTAGCAAAGATGAATGTGTTTAATGGTACCTCCCCCACAACTGTATATTTTGCCTTCAAGTACTCAAAAATAGGCATCTTGAGCCCACAAAGATGTTTTTCCCTCTTACTTCAATACTCCTTGATCCCAGGATCTACATGAAATTTGCTCCTGAGCAGATGGTCGATTGACGTAAGGAGGACACTACAAATGTTGAGTTTAATGGAAAGTTTTGGACAGTTCAGCTGTTGTTAGTAATGGGATGAGAGGATGGCTGTCAGCTTTCAAATGAAATATATATTACTGGCTCTTTCTGCAGTCTGGAATCACAAAAGATTGATCCTATTTGTGAATACTTACAAGCAATGTTATCTTTTTTGGGTGAAATATTACTTTAGATTTCAGTGCATGTATTTGTGTCTTAAAACCTAATTGATTTCAGCAGTTTGCACAGTAACAAATAATAAATCTACATTAAACAAAAAATTGGAAGAAACAGTCTAAACTAGAGGGACCAGATGGGAATGTGAAGGTAGGTTGACACATAATCTTGTTTTAGGGACAGCAAAAATGTATGGGTTGAAAGCGGTGGTCCCCAATCTACGGCCCGCCTCCACATTTGGCCGGCCTCCTGAACAATACCAGAGACGCATTTTGATTTTTTTTCCATATGTGTGTTTGTATTTGATAATAAAATTTATTAACTAGCTATGAACTACTTTCATTATTAACTATTAAGGTGTGTTCACTAGGGCTGCGACGATTAGTCGACGTTGTCGACAAAAATCGATAATAGAAACTGTCGACTACTGTCGCCACACGTGTTTTTCCAACAGAGTGACGCATCTGTTGATTATCATCTCTGCCTAGAGTTGCTCATGCGCGACAGCGTCTACTCGTTTCAGTAGTCAGTGACTAAACTATAATCTGGTGAAGACTGGGGAGCTGAACAGAGTATTTAAGCAGGTGAGTTTGTAGCTGGCTGATAAGTGGATTGATTGCAGGTGTGCAGGATGAAGCAGCTCCAGTTCCAGCTCCGCCCGGCACAGGCCGACCTCAAACTCAAAGCGTGAGGAAAACAAAGACATGCGCTCCCATGAAATGGAAGGAGAGAAAGGGGAAAACACTGGGATCCTGACAACATGTACACATTCATGCAACATTTGTACACTTCTTCCATTTACATATGTCAAGGGGGACATTATTGTCAGCAAGAAGTCTGAGTCAAGAATTCACTTGATCTGGGAATTTGCTGAATTTGAATTTATATTTAAGTTTACTTTTATCCATTTTTAAGATACAAGTCTTAGTTTCAGTAGATATTGCAAGGGAAGACTTTGAGTGTTTTGTATTGTTCGGCTAAGAAATCTGATAAAGGTCTGTGTACTGACGTCCCTGATTAAATCCCTCCGATTCCAGTGCTGAGGACAGTGTACATGGATTTATTCTGAGCAAAAACTTGTAAAATGGGGTTAGGATTTTGTGTGTTTGGACTGCTTTTCATTGAGTGGTATTCCAAAATAAATTGTCTGAAAGAATTTTACTGGACAGTCTGTTTATCATAGATTGAAACTGGTCAACTCATCTCATTTAACCTTTAACTATCAATCGGGAATATGATTTAACGGCAGTCAGTACTGCCAGAGCAAAAGCTCAGGAAAGTTGAAGGTTTCAAATGATAGGTTGAGCAATAATACAGTATCCCGGTGTGTATTTAAATGGTGTATGATCATGATCAATTTAATGTTTAGTGTTTAATGATAATTATTAGCTTAGATGAAGAAAGCAATGTTACACTGTTAGATAGTAAGAAAAAAAAAACCCTTAAATTTAGTACATCTGTTCAAATATTCCCATTAACATGTGCATGCTGTATGATCTAGAAAGCTAATTTTATCTATGTCTGTTCTAACTACATAAGATTACAACAATCATTTCTTTATGCGTGATTTACTGTCAGATACTTGAATATTCTTACGCTGTCGGTCATATGTCTTCATGAAAAGAAACACTGTTACAGCCACATGTGCTGTTGTTATGATCTTTATTTCTTTCCTGTCCTAGCAGCAGGTTTCCTGAGAGGAATCCCAAAGGCCAGTGTTGTTTGAAAATGCCACACTTGAGTGGAGACAGACTCTCAATCAGAGTGACTCAGCTCTGGTGCTTCAGTTGGCTTTGAGAAACACTGTCACAGAACAGTTCAGTTGTGGAGGTTGAACATTGGACTCCGCCTCTGCCTGGACTTGTTTATTTATGATCCCACAATGCACTGGAAACTCGAGGTGGGAGGGGTAACTGGGCTTATTTAGAAGAACAACACCAGATACCATTCCACCAAATGGGCATGTGCTTACTTGGGGATGTTTCCCATCAGTCACTGTCATGAGAAAATTAAATAAGAAAACTAGTATACAGCTAAAATCTCTTCTCTCTACATAGGGATCCCAATCATTATTGCATTTCAGCTCACTGTTAGCTTCTGTTGTGACTGTGAGCCCCCATAGGAAATATGTGTATTAATAACTCCTGTTCCTCATCATTATCACCCCAGCGAAAACAAGAGCAGCAATGGCGTCATGAAAATAAACCCCTCAGGATGATTCCTTCATACACTAATTGTGGAGCAAAGCCTGCAAACAGGCAAAGAGAGGGGTGTTTTCTCTGTGCTGTTGTGTGTCTGAGGAATGGAGTGAAAACAAGAATGTATAGAAGTGTATGACGCCTAAGTGGCAACAACCTTCTGCTCCTTTAGTCACAGCCTTGGTTTTTATAGATGTGCAGCTACAATATTGTCTGTTCATATATTTCTACATTTAACAACTGTTCAAATAACGAATGACAACAAACAAACAATTGCAATTGAACTCTGCAGCTTATCACCCCTTGGAATTTTTTTTTTGTTTTTGAAAAATCTGATCAACTTCAGCAACAATGAACTGGTTAACTTTAACATTAAAGAGCATTTGGCTGTTGAAGAAGAGCTATGGACGCTTTCCCTTTGCCCTGCATCAGGTGAAATCCTATTGCATCACACTCGATGTCATGAACACACAAACTGCTCTGGGAGGAAGTGCACAGTCTTGTCAGAACTACTCTAGCATCTATAGTATCTTGGGCATGTATACAGTGCAAAGTAACTGCATTAAAAGCAACATGGAGGACAGAAGCAGGGTGTCAGATCTATTTTTAGCTGGAGTCTGTCAAAATCAGCGCTGGAACAATGTTAGAATGTCGCTGCATGAAATTGTGTCTGAGTTGTCAAGATATGTTAGAGGAAAAATTGAAATAAAATAGTGTAACTATTGGACCACATAGAAAAAAAAACATGACCCCAAATAAATGAGGTGTCATTCATTTGTGTCAAGGGTCCCATGAACTCTTAAGGTTCTGACATTTACCTGAGCTCTGATTCTATTATTCTCTTTTTATTTGTAATTTTTGACCTTACTCTTTACACGGGATAATCACAATACATTCATGAACAGACAGGTGTTTCCGTCTATCCTTTGCCACCCTGAGCTTCATGAGTATCAAATGGCCTCTGGTCATCAGTGCATCTTCCAACAACATGTTACTTCCACAAGGATATATTCTTAGACTTTGGTTATTCAAGCTTTACATGCTCCCTCACTGGGCCCAGAGGTAGAATGGCCATCTAGCAACCGAAGGGTTGCTGGTTCAATCCTCACTTCCCCCCGTCACAGTGCTGAAGTATCCTTGAGCAAGGCACTGAGCCCATAATTGCACCCGATGGCCCTGCGATGGACTGGTGACCCATTCAGGATGTACCCTGCCTCTCACCTAATGTCAGCTGGGATACGCTCCAGCCCCCCGCCCCCCCACGACCCTTAACGGATAAGCTATATAGACAATGGATGGATGGATGCTCCCTAACGGATTTCAGTTGTATTAAGTCAACAACATACACTGCTTTCCACCTTCTCAAACATATCACATGTTTCAGACCTTTACGAGTTTACAAATCACATAATGGTGTAGATCAACTCAGGTTACTGGTTCAGGATTACTGGCTATTTCTAGGTTTCAGGTAAAATATGTAAAGCAGCTTTAGAATGCTACATATGTTGCTTCCACAACACAGTTGTTCTTGGGTTTGGCCCTTGCAAGTTATGTTCTTTGCAAATAAATGAACCATAATATAAGTCCCCTTTTACATCACGGGTTTAGGGTTCTTGCTTAGGTAAATAAATACTTATCTGGAAGGCCCGGGTAAGTTATCTCAGGGTTAGGGTTAGACTCCAGCTGATGGAGATTAATATAAAACTGACATACACAAGAAGAAATTCATAGGTGATAGAGTTATGAATGATGGAAATAAGGATATTTAAAAGGACCGACAAAATTTTTGAGCATTCTTGTTTAACCCTTAGGGAAGCATTCATGAAAAGTGCATGACTTTAGGCACGCACTCTGTGCACTCATATATCTCTGGAATGGTTCATTGGAGCTCAGTCACACTCAGTGGTACCCATCACTTATTCTTGTGTTCAAGTATTTGTTAGGAAGTAATTTTTGGATTTGGCTGAATTGAATCATAATTACGGTTCGCAAAAAGCTGTGCGTTCATGTGCACTCCTTTTACTCTCATCTAAATAACTTATGAACCCGTCATCGGACAGATATGGCACACATATCATATGAAACGGCTGAAACTTAGCTTCACAATGACATAAGACACATACATGTGCATCGAATGTATCTTTTTACAACTAGACTGATAAAAGACTGCAAAATAATATGATGCCTTATTTGTTTACTCCAGTCTTTCACCCGTATTTGTCAATCGCATTACAGGGAAGAACAACATATCTTACCAACTGCTGGGTTATCATGTTTTCCTCTATCACAAGCTACATTCATAATTCAGTTTTGATCCCTGCAAATTCCTACAGGGTGTCCAGTATTAGCATGACATTGTGTCCTTTTCTGAATGATAGGAAAGTTTTGCTTCTTACCACCTTCTCCAAAATGTCTCCAAGTAAAAAAAAAAGAGCACAGGCATACACATTTTGAGGAAGGTGGCTACTTTACACGCGCGTGTGCAGATCGGTTCAGGTCACGTCACTACGGGTCAGTGTCGTACGCTAAAAAGATGTGCTTGGTACAGCAGTGCACAATGTAAGGAAAAAAATAGCACCAAAGACATAAACTGTGGCTGAAGTGGCACAGCTCATCTATGAAGATGTCACTGCAGACTTTGGTCCCAGTGATCTGGATAATGGCTCAGGCTTTGAGAGGGGATTATCTGATGATGAGGAGATGTTTTTGTCCTGGAATGGATCCAACACAAGATGATCCATGATTTATATAAGTTGTCACTATTTTCTACATAATAATATGTTGATATAATAACTATAGGGACACCACAGGGAATCTTGAAAATCCCTTTTGATCTATATAGTACTGTAGTAGTGTTCTTGTAAATAGTTGTGTAATTGTATTTTTTTTATTATTGATGCATGTTTCTTTTAAAAATGAAGAATTTTTCATTATAAGCAGAATATGTGTTTATTTCAGTAAAATGGCTTTTATTCTCACACACACACCACATGTTTTTGCAATTTGTGAAGTCATTGAACATCCCACCATCATGGTGCTTATATTGTCAGATTCCAAGGAAACTCCCCCAACTCAGTATGTGAAAACATGTGTGCTGGAAACCTTCAATGATGAGAAACGTAAAAAAAATCCCCAAAAAATTGTAATATGAAAAAAAACGTGTTTAACATTTTTTATATAATATATATTTAAGTATTTCCAAGGGACCTGATGACATATCTGGATAACATAGACTGTCCAGGAAAAAAGAAACAAAAAAACCCAAAACAAGATATACCATGTAGAGACTGACCTTATAATGATCAAGCTAATAGTTAAAAAGCAAAGACCCCAAAATCAGCTTGGGTCCCTAAGGGTTAAGATGCATTCAGGCAAAATGCAGCTCATATATTCCAATGACATGTTTGTTTGTGGTTCCAAATAAACATTAATCATGTTCAGAACTTTTGTCTGGTTCTTATAATCAACATACGTGAAAAGGACTTATTTCTTTAAGCACTTGCTGAAATTATATATATTCCAGAGCTCATTATGAACCAGCTTTACTCTGTCTTGGTTCCCCTGGGGGGTTGATTGCACTCTTCCATACATCTTTAACATGCTGCCTGTTTTATATGGGAAGCAGTATATCAGTTCATGAAATATAGATATGACAGAGTTAATCATAATTGTAAACTCTGTTTTTTTTTCCTCCAGAGCTTGTAAGCATCATCACAGCATGTGTTTTACTGCTGCATAACTGCTTGTTTGTACAAAGTCTTCTATATCGTGCACTATGATGTCTTTAGCCACATTTACTTGGAGTTTAATACTGCAGTAAAAATGACACCACCTATGTGAAGCTCTGGATGTATATACAGAACCAAATAAAACCAGCCTAATGCCACCCCAGTGTGTGAGTTATATTGCATTCTGCAGCCAGTGGTATGACATGGAACAGTGTTTTGGGTGAGCTGTTCTACTTTTCCAGCTGTACTCTTTGCAAAAATGTTGATTCTGTCTTTTCATTTCCACTGGCGTTCTCTCTGGTACTCCGGCTTCCTCCCACCGTCCAAAGACAAGCAATTTGGGGACGAGGCTGATTGGATTCTCTAAATTGACCGCAGGTATGAATGTGAGTGTGAATGGTTGTTCGTCTCTGTATGTTGGCCCTGCGATGGACTGGCGACCTGTCCAGGGTGAACCCCACCTCTCGCCTGCAGATGCTGGGATAGGCTCCAGCCCCCCTGCGACCCTTACTAGTAAGGAATAAGAGGTAGACGACGATGGATGGATGGATGGACTTCCACTGGCAGCTCAGTGGTGGAATGGTACAATATCTGTCAAAATCTGTATCTGACTGTCTACCTGGTTATTGGATCCCATAATTTAAACTGCTGAAACTAACTGAGATTTTGAGGCAGGCTCAAACTGGCTTTAATTTTAGTCTAACGACTATGAATATGCCACTATACTGAAGGGATACTTCAGCCAAAAAATGTAGCACTTTCCAAGTATTGAAATGTTCTCAACTAAGAGAACATTTTTAACAAAAAGTTAAGCTCTTTTTAATCAGAAAGTTAAAATACAGAAAAGATTAAATGCATGTTCTTTCTTCCATCTGCTCCTCTCACAGGCCAATCTCCAACACAAAGGAACTCCTCAATCCCACCAACATGTATTCCATGGAGGAAACAGAGTCGGGGAGTATCGGGGGTCCAACCTCTGACGCAGAAGTCGCCGCGGCAGTGAAGCAACTCGGGGGTGGCAGATGAGATCTGCCCTGGGTATCTCAAGGCTCTGGATGTTGTAGGGCTGTCTTGGTTGACACATCTCTGCAACATTGCACAGACATCGGGGGCGGTGCCTTTGGAATGGCAGACCAGGGTGGTGGTCCCCATATTTAAGAAAGGGGACCAGAGGGTGTGTTCCAACTATCGGGGGATCACACTCCTCAGCCTCCCTGGTAAGGTCTACACCAGGGTACTGGAGAGAAGGGTCAGGGTGATAGTAAAACCTCAGATCAAGGAGGAGCAATGTGGCTTTCGTCCCGGCTGTGGAACCTTGGATCAGCTCTTCACAAAAAATAGCAATTTGATATTTTTGCCATATCACCCAGCCCTCTCTTCAGAGAATCTGGTTGACATACAATTTCCCAAGTGCTATTAAATTAAGGTACCAATCTTAACCAACACAAACAGACACTAACAGAGATTGTATAGAATATGAAGGAATTATCAACAAAACAAAGTTATGTCCATGACCAGTTAGCTCCCATTGGCATCCCTATCCCCATTCTTTGCATCCTGAACCTTTTGTCCAGTGTTGTGATGGAAACCCCCTGGGCTCATTCCACAGTGCGCCCTTTCCCTGCCATCCACATTGTGGGATCGATAGTCTCCCATTTATTAGACCTCTGCAATCTTGACTAATGAGATGAGAAAATATTTTAAATAAGCCCTTAATGGGAAAGAACCCACAAAAAGACATTTTGGTAAGACAGCTGTAGAGTTCTGCACTCTCACTTGGGATGGCAGAAGCTGGAGTGAGGAAGCATCCAAGCAGCATTCCACAATGATTCCAAATCTGATGGGTTCTATCAATTCATTGCCCTTGTCATCTGCAGACTGTACTCAACTGTATTTTATTCTTCTCCCCAAGTTGCTATTGTTTATTAGTTTGTTCCAGAACTTGAACCCATGCAGCGCAGCTTGGCTGCTGCTCACCAGAGGAAATACCAAGTAGACTGAGTACCAAGTGTGCCACTAGTGTGGACAGGTTTACTATTTCCGCTTTGTCTGTCTCTGCAAATGGGACAGCTCAGCAGTGAAAGGAGAAATGTTGCTGTCGCAGCCTGCTTCTTCCCTTCTCTTTACAGTTAAATACAACTATCCTGCTGAGGTTATTCACTCTCATAGTCAAGAGTATCCATCCATCTGTCCATCCAGTCATTCATCGTCAACCGCTTATCCTATTTCAGGGGGCTGGAGGCTACCCCAGCTGTCGTTGGGTCAGAAGCAGGGTACACCCTGGACAGATCACCAGTCCATCGCAGGTCTGCATAGAGACAGACAACCACTTACGTTCATATTCATATCTATGAGCAATTTAGAGTCTAAAATTAACCTCATGTCTATTCAAAAGCAATTTTCTTTAGTTAATTACATTTTATAATATTTTCTTTTCTCATCCTTGACACATATACACACATACCCCTATGCACATACACAGAATATATTCCAGCTCAAAACAAGATGATTGCACAGTTTACTGTGAGCTGAAGCATCATGAAGACAATACTGGTGCTTTTGCTTCACTTTTAAGAGCATCACTATGATCCTAGCATTTACCAATGTCTCAGTTCCTAAAATACTTGTCATGGAGACAGGAAGAATGTACGTAAGTGCAGCAATAAGAAAGCATTTAGGTATATGTGATACAAGAGGTACTCAATCGATGTCAGGAACAAGGAATTACACCAAGCCATCCTGTCTGTAAGACTAAGCTGAAGGCAGGAAAATTCCTTTAGGATGTCAAGATAAATTTTGCACATTATTTTCATTTTACGAAAAGGCCAAATAGGGGTGACACGGTGGTGCAGTGGTTAGCACTGTCGGCTCAAAGCAAGAAGATTCTGGGTTTGAGCCCCAGCTCAAGCACGGGGTCTTTCGAATCTACATGTTCACCCTGTCCAGGGTGAACCCCTCCTCTCGCCTGAAAGCTGCTGGGATAGGCTCCAGCCCCCCTTAAAGGATAAGCGGAAGAAAATGGAAAAAAATGGCCTCAAGTTCATTCTTAATCAAGTGATAGGCTAGTCACATCAGTTGATGTGATGAATGCCTCAAAAACAGTAGAGTTGTCTTCATGTCCTGTTTTTTTAACCTGGCGGGGAAGCGTACATTTTTTGTGGTTGTGGTTCACAGGCAGCCATATTTGATTATGCCAAGAGAGAGTCACCATATTCCAGAAGAAAACAAGAGATATTTTTCTTCTTCATGTCATTTCAGGAATAAGAAGAGGCCCCCAAATTGGCTTCTAAATTAAAACTTTAGTGTGGAACATGACATGACACGTTAATACATTTGGTATGATAAATTTGGAAAGTTAAAAGAACCACATACTTATATTATAGAATTTCCAAAGGGTAAACTGGAGGATATTGTTCCAGGCTCAGCCCTCTGTGCTGTCAGTGTTAAAAAAGTTAAATAAATTGTTGTCAGCATCAGGCGCGTCGCTAGGACTGCAAAACACCTGGGGCTTTATCACTGCAGATGGAGTCTTTATTTTCACAGAGGTTGGAGGGGTTTCTTCCTTGGGAAATTTTGAAAATTGGGTAAGTAAGATTATCTCTTTAGTTAATTGTCAAATGAAGTGTCTTAAAGCTAGCGAGGTGCAGAGGCTGCTGGCTACTAGTGCTGGCGCTGACTGCTTTCTTTTCCTAAAAAAAACGCTGTATATCCATATTAACTAACCACTAAATGCTGCTTTAACTGTAGATGGGCTCTCGTAATATCTGTGAGTGACAGAGGGGGAAAGAATAGAAAACTGATGATGAACGTTACCAAGAGATCTAGGGCTATAGCCCTGAATGCCTAGGTCTAACGATGCGCCTGGTCAGCATCACGTTGTCCAAAAGAAATGATTTGTTTAACTATTGGAATCATCCATTTGGTCTGATAATATATGAGAAGTCTGTATTTTCAGAGAGATAACTGGAAGTTGTCAGCTATTATTTTAGGAAACATCACACATTTTTGAGCCCATGTCCAACTGTCCATACTCTCATTATAATGAGCAAAATAAACAATTTATTTTAAATAAGTGAGGATGATTTATTTTGTTCATTCAACCACTTTAACCTTACAACGATTAAAGGGCTGGCTACCTGCTTTTTCCATAGTGAAAAACAGTTGTGCCAATAAAAGTCAGTAGATTGAATTCATGGAGCTTCTCAGGTCACTTGGCATGTAGCACCATGCTGAGATGTGGATACGGGGGGAGGGGAACACTGCTCTAACTATCTCTTCTACGCTGAGGCACTCAGTAAAAAGCGGAAGCAGAGGCAATGCAAACAAAGACACAGCCCAACGGCTCTCTCACCACATTGCCAGGAAAGAGGTTGGGTTTAGATGGTGGGGGGAGGGGGAGCAAAACATAGAAGCAGAAGGAGGAGTAGAGAAGGGAGAATGAGACCAAAACCCAGCAGGTGTACTATGTTTTAGCATTGCTCAGTACTGAACATATTCAAGCCTTTACAGCACAGAAATGTAATGTTACTTCAGGTTACCATGATGTTGATTTTTTTTTTTTTTATCTTGCTGCACAAGGTTTTTCATGCACTCTAAACTTAGTTTAAGCAGGGCCCTGCATGCAAAATGTCTACAGCCCTATGAGCTGTGTTATTATTAATTTTTAAATAAAAAATTTAGCTGCGTGTTCTTAGATGTCCATCAGAATTGTCTCCTCTGAATCCAAGCTGAGTTGAAAATGTGCATCCGCGATCTAAGACCCGACGTAGAATTTGATTGTAGGCTCTGCACATGTCCATATTTATAAATACCAAAATGAATGTGGGAATGATTATATGTCCAAAGAATACCAATTACCTGTCATATGTTTGTTAAGAAATTGGGGTCAATGTGATGTTTTAATTGGTTTCAGGTACAGAAAGCAGTATTTTCCATTGAATATGTTCGGTTAGAAAAGGCCAAGTTTTAAAGAATGTCTTCAACATTTTAACAGTGTTTTGGTGTTTCAATTTTCAAAAATGAATTCAAAAATATATCATGCCGATGCATGAGGTATAAAGGCTGCAGTATATCTAACATCCTTGCTGAAGTATTGACAGTGTTAATGCTGAGGTCTAGCTGTCTTAGGGTTAGGACCTGAAATGTATCAAATAATGCATCATGGGAGTTCCTCAGCACTGTAGCTTCTGTGGGCTGCTTAGCAGAGTAACAATTTAATACTGATAACTGCCATACAGATACACCAAATCAATGTCATCAGCGGTATTCTGGTGATAGCGCTATCCTCTCCTAAGTTACTCGGGCTGCACCAACATAGTTGCAGTTGTAGTTGAGTGACGTGATAATGATCTTAAGATTCATACAATTAAAATAAAACAAACGGATTTTGGTTCATCACCTGCCCTCCCTAAAGTTCCTTTTATTATCCATAGTAATACAAAGCAATCTGGTATTTTCATAAAATGTATTTGGGTGTAATGTTTGTGGATAAAAAAAAGACTCATCAGAAACCTTTCAACTCATAAGTAATATTTCTAAACAGCATTTTAGCAGTCACAGTTCGGAGTCAGAGGTCTGCCTGTGCATTTTTGGTTTGCTCTTTTTACTTGAACATTTAACAACACTTCTCTTGAAACGAGCAAAACTTTTTAATCTTCTGTTTCCATTAAATTTATATTGATTTAATTCATAAAATGTGAATTTAAGGGGAAAAAAATAGTGAAAAAGCAGTCTTTCCTCTCGTGAGTTTATTAGTTTGGTAACAGCACAAAGTTAATCTGGTGACAAAGCAATGATTTGTGCTTTGTTGTTTTTTTGTTGAATAAATACACTCATGTTAAATGTTTCCCACAATAATAGACAAATAAATAACCATTGCTGTTTTCACAAATTCAATTTACACATCAACATGCCAGAAAAAAGCCAGAACAAATAACCCAAATTGTGTTGCTTTACATACAAGAATAACTGTGGCCCAGGTTCACACACTAATGATAAAAATGGACAACTCTGGTCTCTGCTTTTCTATCACATGACATATCTTATCATTTACCATGAAAGTTCAGTTTTCACAATAACAATGGAGCTGTCACATGGATCCAGTGCTGTTGTTCCTCCTGTAACAGAGGTGCCTGTTTTCCCTTTGGACAGCCTCCTTCTCGCCATCACTCCCCTCCCTCCTCCCCCATCCACGTGCTCTCGCTCATCTGGATGGGTATGAGCAAGGCCACATCAAACACGTGCTCTATGCCACCACCACCACCCCTCCCCATAACCTCCTCCCTCTTTATCAGCATATTTTCCTTTGTCCAGCCCATCTTGCTCTCTGTTGTGTGTCTTACTCAAGCCTGGGAAACATGTGATCACACTGCTGGATACCAAGAACTCCAGGCAGGCAGTGTTTTTATTGGAGGAGGACGAGAGGGAACAAAGAAAACAATCTGACACAAGTGGCTGACTATCAGGACATTTTGTACGACGCGAGAACATGTAGATTTGCCAGTAGACACGAGTCCTTTACATATCCTGTTCAAGGCAGGAATCTTGCACTGTCATGCCTCCCCCTATGCTGTAGTAAACGATGATAGACGGGGCATTTAAGGAGACTGAACAACTGGGCAGCGTCATAATAGATACTGTTGTGTGAGATGTCAAGTCTCTGCAGTATCCTGGCATGTTATCTACGCATGAGACTTTATGTGCTTCTGTGTAAACAAGCACAGGGACACAATGATTAGGCTTCCTTACCGGCATTTCTAAATGTGGAAACGGCTACCTGATTGCACATAAACAGAATACATCTGATATTACAGTAAATAACCCAGTACTATTTTTTTTCAGCTGCTGTTGATGCTACCGTCGAGCTGAGGATGGAACCTGCTCTTGCTTTTAATTTTTTAATTTTTTTATGAAATGATTATTTATTGAGTGATGCTCAGTGATTTGTTTTCCAGTTCCACTATGAGAGGACAGAAGAATGTCTCACTTAAGGCAAAATAAAATCCAAAAACTTAAACTCCCTGACTTGACATTGCTTAACTGAGATCTTGTTGATAAGAATCTGAAATTGCTCTCTCTTCTACCATTCCATCAGGGAACTGCTATTTGTCATACTTCTCAATGGTCTTTTTTTGGTTTGTTTTTTCAAAAGTCTTCAATGAAGGTGAGTATATACAGTATATAAAATATATAATGATTTGTAAATGATTAAAGGGATGAAACCTGATTTAAGGGAGAGTAACGGCACCTAAGGGATATTCTGATGGAGTGTTCAAATACAAAAAATGTGCATTACTCATGAGATCATTTGTAATAAACAACCCAAAAATATCCACGCTTTTCATTCAGAAAAGAGGAGTGGAAGAGAGGAACGGATTTGCTACATCAGAGCCGATTCGAAAAAGGAGTTTGCCTTTACCCAATTGCACATTTACTCTTTTTCATGAAGAAACACCTCAAGTGAAATTTGGGGTAGTTTTTTTTTTTTTTTTTTTCTGTTATCAAACTGTTTCCATCAACCTTTTCTTATACAATGCAAAATATCAAAAACCTTACAAATTTGTCGATGGAAACCAGATTACAACCTTCTCTAGGAACTGTGTTTTGCTGGCTGATGCTTTCATATTAGATTTTACAGAGATAATATTTCAAAAGACAAATCAGTATAATTCAGAAAAACTTAATCATGATGCTGATATTCAAAATGTGTATGAACAGAAGTTATATTTGGGTTGCTATTTACGTGAACTTTGGTGAGAGATGCTGTGTTTTGCAGACAGATTGGAAAATGTACAGTCTTGATATTGAGTTTGTGTGGCATCTTCCCACATGAGAAGAATATTTTGTATCTACCTGAAAACAGTATAAAGACTGAGGTGAATACATCTGCTGGGTGTCAGTAATAATTTCATTGTGGTGCCTCAAATTGGTCTGGTGAAATAAGGCTAAATTGTAGCCTTACTCAACATCCAATTATGACTTGGGAGTTATGGTATGAAAGTATCATTCTATTTCTTATTCGCCTTAGCCCTCTAAGGCTACAGTTAGTGGGATAAGGGGGAAGCAGGATATGGTCTATTGCTCACTGGATCTTTTTAGTTCCATAAACACAAACACACCCACCTCATGAGACAAAGTGATGAGTACATGCACAGCCACTGCATCATATATACATCATACCACAGACCTCCAAATGCTTGTCAGGTTGATAAATGCTATTTGGAAAGGAGTACACGATGTCAGTCAGTTGCAGCACTGCAAGTGTCTACGTGTAGCTATCATGGAAAAGGGATCCACTTCTCCTTCACAATATTGCCTCAGCCATGCAGTTCCGCACATTTACAATTGGGAGCTGTTCTGTAGAACCACAGTCTTCTCCTGGAACACCACAGGTCTAAGTGCCTCACTAAAGGTCATGTCAAGAGTGTTACTCACTTTTTTACAACACATCTTTTCCAAAATTCACCATTTGATTGAATAACACACTGACACATAGCTTCACTGCTCCATTACAAGTTCCATGTTTCAAGTTTCCATGAAAGATATTTATTTTAGAGAATTTGAGAACATAATTAATTTTCTCATCAATAACAGGGCACATTCAAGAGCAAAATGTCTTGAGACACATCATCTACCATGTTTTCACAATATGCAGGGTTTCCCTGAAAAACAACCATAAGGCAGCTTGTTTTTCCCCTCAACGCAACGCCTCCTCTCCACAGCAGATCGAGAGCATGTCACAGGCCTCGGGGGTCGGCTGTTATCCTGACTCAAAGCAGCCAAGCCAAACACAAGTTTCCAAACATGACCGAAGTGAGGAGAGAGCAAACAAAATAACAGGGTGGAGAAACAGCATTCCATGAGTGCTAAGAATAGCACACTGGACCCTGAGCTCTCAGCACTAAGTTCACAACTTGTCTTGGCAACAACAAGCAAAGTGAGTACAAGCACATTGCCAACATTATACTAGACAGGTGTGTGTGTGTGTGTGTGTGTGTGTTTTGAGCTGAGGATTTTAACTCTATATCCATGCTGGGTTCATTATAAGAATAAACAACAGTTGCAATACAGACAGGCAATAAAAACTTCCTCAGAAATAAAAACTAGTTAAGGCCGAGATGAAACAAGGTAACATATTGTCTCAGACAATTTTCTTGTTAGTCATAGACTGGAGCATGAAAAGAACAAACATTTCCAGTAACACAGGCATCCAGTGGACCCCCATTTAGAAACTTAAAGAACTATTTTTCAGACAAGATCAGCCTACTTTCTCACAAACAACATGCACAATCTAAGCTAGAATGACTCCCCAAAGAGGCACTGAAAACTGACCTAAAGATAAATGTGAAGACAGAAGCTATGTGAATAAACACAAAACAGGAGCTCCTCATCCACCTACAGGGAGAAACCTCAAAGAGGTCTTCATATATCTGGGTAGAATAGTCAGCAGAGACGACAGATCCGACCAAGCGTCAAAAAAAAAATCAACAACACAGGATATGCCTTTAATAAACTGTTGCCCATCTGAAACTCAACTCAACACCCTGGGGGCTTGGCCAGAGTGTCTTTAGCACCCTTGTCAGCCTGTTAGTCATCAGGGTTTTGATAGAAACCTTGATGACCCAAGTCTTAGGGTGGGGGTAAAACTCTGGACGAGTCACAAGCTTGGTGATCCCCATAGTGCTTAATCTCCTGGATTTCCTCACCTTCCTTCAAAACACTCTTCTAAACCAAAGAAGTCCAGTTGCCTACGCCTAACTCTTGAGGTGTGTTCACACCAAACGCGATGCAAATTTTTCACGCGTTAAGATTTCATGTAAAGTCTTTGTAGAGAAGTGAATAGATCCAAATTTGTGTGTATACTCGCTGGGCGGCGCCGATGATGCAAATAACGTGGTGCAAATGGCACGAATACGTGAATTTTGCGATGCCTTTCACGTATTCCCGTCCCGTGACATCACTGACATCAACGGTCCTGGCGCCTGTAGTTGGTGCTGTAACGCCAGCCATGGTTAATGATGGAAAGAAATGGCGGTAAAAATTCTCCTCATGGGGGAAAAGAGTTTGTGCGAATGACGCAAATAGATCCTGTGGCCAAATTTGCATGAATGGCGGGAAAAAAACCAATTATCCAGCGGTCAACCAGCAATGTGAAAATTAGTGTCACGTTTGGTGTGCACACACCTTTAGCTCACCATCACCTGGATGACTGAGAACCTTCACTGACATCAGTCAGGATGTTAAGAAGAGAAAGTGAGGATTGAGTGGACACGTCCTTCACAAACCAGATGACACTGCAAAACAAGCATATAGAGGAACTCAAGTAAAGGGGTGCTTCTGGCTGTTATTCGGTTGACATTTTTAGAATTTGTACAGCTGTTAAAAGTGAAAGATGACCAAGAAAAAAAGAGGACTGTCTGACTTGGTCTTGGATTCACCTTCCACACAAGGATTGATGTTCATCAGTTTGTTCCTGTAGCTGCAGCAAAAGTGTCTGTAATGTGTCCCATTGATTCCGTTTCTGGAAAAATTTGTTCTGTTGCTACAATGCACTGTATTCTTTCTCCTTTTCCAAGTAGAGTCATATTATCTCTCAGAGGTGTTAGACTCTTGCAAACCACCTAGAAGACTTGTAGTAACACTGTAGTGCCCTACAAAGCACCTTCCAAAACTGCTTTAAAAGAATGTAAAGAAAAACGGTATCTTCATTCAATTATGTATTGAAGCAGCTTGCTTGCTGATTTATGAAGCTGGTTTATAAATTGTGCTCTAACATTACTATGGTGGCAGGGCTGAAAGCAGTGGGTTGATTACTGGCAGCAATCACTCTCTTTGACAGCTGATGGCAGTCTGAGTCAGGGCTGAAATCATTAACATAATGTAAAAGCATCATTTAATAAAAGGCTGAAATACTGCAAACTGACTCAGTCCTTCCACATCATTCTGCTGCCAGCCTGATGGTTGACGATTCTGGCTTTGTTAAGGCAAACACTATTGCTCTTTGCAGACCTGTGTTCAGATCCATCCTGAGAGAAGTGGTCTGTCTTAATACCAGACGTGTATATACTCAAGGCATCTTGAATATGATCACTGAAAGCACATTCAAAGGTGGTCTTGGCCACATTATTTCTGTCGTATGTACACAAATACATTCCCAAGCCCATAGAGAGATAACATTACAGCATCAACAAGCATCTTTGGGTTGGTTAGACGTGATTCTGTGATTGTGACTTCTCTTTCCTTTTTGTAAGGTTTTGGGCAATGGTAACAGTTGAATTTTCACGAATCTTCCACTCCCTCAGCAGATTGATGTGAAAAGTCTGCTCTGTATTTCTCCTCTCTGGCATCACAATCTCGTAGGCTGTTGCACCCAACTTCCTCGGCACAGTATATGGACTTTGCCATTTCGCCAGCAAATTGTTTTCAACTGTAGGAAGAAAGAGAAGTACCCATGTACTCATTCTGTTTTGAAGTTGTAAGAAATCACAACTTTTGTCACCATCAAAAATCTCTAGCTCTGAAAGCCCTGAACCTGTCTTTACTGTACCTGCCATTTTCTCTTGTCTTTTCTGTCTCCTTTTCCTCACTTTAAAAGCGCCCTTTGAGAAACCCTCATCAAAGTAAGGTAATTCAGTGAGAACATTTACATCATCTTCAGCCCAATCCTGGCCTGGACCTTAAACCTCTGGTTTTACCTGGACTGATGACTGGGTACCTGGCTCCTCTAGGCCTTGAACCCTTTCTGATCGTCCTGCCTGGTCTCCACTTTCTTACATCCTCTCCCAGAATTATTGAATAGGTCAAGCTGTCTACCACCCCAACCGACAGAGGGTAAGTTTGCCCTGCTACCTCCAGGTACACCACAGTCGTAGGGTATGCTTCATAGTCGGCATGCACACAAGAAATATCTAGGACTGACTTTCCGAGGGGACCTTCCTTCTGGACTAATGATGGACGTATGACAGTTTTGTACTATCAGTACCAAGGAGAGATTGGGCTGGTCTACCATTTATCTTCACTAACCACCCGTCTTTTTCCCACTACATAACTGTCACTTTGACCGGGCCGAGGGACAGTACAGAAATAAACTGCTTCAGCTCTTCTGACAGGACATTCTGGCTAAATGTGCCCCTCCAGACCACAGTTAAAAGCAAACTGGTTTAGCAGCTGGACTTGTCCTAATGGGAGTTTGAGGTTTTCTAGGGGCCTAGCTGGCTCTGGCTCTTTGGGACCACCCCAACCCCCTGACCCCAAGGGCTTACCACAGAGAGTGGTGGACTTTTGTGGCGGCTCAAATCGGTAGCTCTTGGACCCGATCGGGCAGCAAGGAAGGCATCCACCAGCAAGTTGCATCGCGTGCTGACTTTGGACCCCTTTCCTTCACCCATACTCTGAGTTCTGGAGACAAAGAATGGTAAAATTCTTCCATAATGAAGGTCTCCCCAATCTGCTCCTTTGTATTCTTCTCCAGTTGAATCCACTTATTTTACAAGTCTTCAAGTCAATTGTAGAACTCTCTCGGGCTCTCATCAAGGCGGACGTCAAGCTCCCTGAACCTCTGTCGACGTCTTCATTGATTTTATATTTGGCAAAAATGGCCCCATTGACTGCCTTGTAGTCAAATGTGTCTCTGCTACCATGGCTACATATGCTGCTCGTGCCTCCCCCGTCAGATGTGGAATCAGCCTCACTGCTCTCTCGAACTCTGGCCAATGATATGCCATCCCCAGGCGCTCAAATGTAGTCAGATACTGCTCAGTATCATCACCTGCCCCCGGTCCCTGCCCATTGATTCGCTGCGGACACTGGAGCAGGAAACATGCTCCTCCTGCTGCTGTGATGCATTCAGTTGGGGCTGACTTCTACCTCCCTGCTGCTGCCCCAGATAATCCCTGAGGTTGTTCATTTGAATCTGCATTTGATGCCACTTTTTGTCCAATCTAATTATTTCTTTGTCCCACCTTTCACTCAGGTCACATTGAAAATTAAGATATTGCTGCAAACATGTAGTGACTGACTCCAAATCCACAGGCAACAGGTGCTCCTCTCTGGGGTGTAGGATGATGGGCTGTCCTCCTGTTGCACCATCTTCAAAGGCATCCTCCACAGCATCCATATTTTGAGCCTTGGACTGTGCTTTAGGTCTCATGTTGTCAGCTCTCAGCACTTTCCACCTTTAACCTTGTCACATCCCATCCCACTTCTGACACCAAATGGAAGGTTTTGGGCAATGGTAACCATCACCTGCAGGATGAAACCTTGCGGGTTTCGGGTGTAGAGCGAGCAACAACCACTTGAGACAAGCAGGAGCTTGGTTTTTCTTATCTTTATTAATTAAGTGGTATGAAGTCCCATTTTGCACAAATGTGAAGCAGGTCAAACAAAGCACATTCTGACAAATACTTCAGATCCTGGCAGCTAAGGTGAAGCCTGACCCCACTCTCTCTTCCTCCCACACTGCTCTCACACCTAGCCGATCTGCTGACGGCCTCTACCATTTCCCACACACCTAAATAAATTCAGAAAATATATTTGCAAATTAATCACACAAATAACATTCACACGACAATTTACAAATGCATAATGTAAAACACAGATTAAACAAAATACATAATAAACTGAATAGATATCAAAGAAAAGCTAGGTTCAGCAAAACCCTGTACCTCCTTCCCTCTCTGTTCCTAGTATTGGTACAGTCCCACCAGGTAGGTGATTGACACCGCTGGATCCCATCAACTGGAGTTCTGTGGCTTAGTGGGGGGGGGAGATGTCTTTTAATATCTGACCAATAGATAGGGGCAAAGTAAAAAGAAAAAGTATCTTGACCATCTGATCTTTGTCTCTCTCTCTTCTCAAACAAACATCTAACATCATCTAAAACGATACAGTAATTACCTTAGTATAAAAATTGTCAGTGACCAACAAAATGGATATGTTGATTGACAAGAAATAAACATTTTATGTGGCACATTTTGACCAACATACTCAATGCATGTGTTGGGGTTATTAAATACAAACTGTCATTGGATGCAAAAATAAGTTATGTATGTGTTTATTTGCATACAGAATGGGGAAGAAAATCCAGTCACAGGAGTCACTTGTGGAGACATTTTTCAAAGCCAAGAGTGAACCAAAGCAGCAAAGCTTTCTTCATGTGATCAGATCAAATCAGGATGGGTACATAAATATATACAAGAAGTAATCTCGAAACACAAGGCCTAAGATGCATCAGACCAGGTGGACAGTTCTAAGAATGGGCATAAACACATTAAGGATGCATTGAGTGTGATCACTCAAACCAAATTTGTTGGTCTGGCCTGATCCCAACAGCAGTGAAATGACAAGCTAAGCCCCTAAACCTGTCATATTCAAACCAGAAAAAGAGCTCAACTGTACCCGTGCCTTGGTTTGGGAAGTATAAATCCCAGTCATTTTCACCACAGAGGAGGTCATAATCTTCTATCCATCTGTCAACTCACCCGAGTGAGCAGGTTATGAAGTGCTTGTATCTGCTCCTACAGAAAACTTTAATTGTAGGAAATCAATTTTGATTTAAGAAATACAGGTCTGTATTGGGGCAGTACGGTGGTGCAGTGATTAGCATTGTCGCCTCACAGCAAGAAGGTTTGAGCCCCGGGTCAGGCATGGGGTCTTTCTGAGTGGAGTCTGCGTGTTCTCCCTGTGCCTGCGTGGGTTCTCTCCAGGTACTCCGTTTTCCACCCACAGTCCAAAGACATGGAAATGTGGACTCGGCTCATTGATACTCTAAACTGACCGTAGTCTATGTGTATTGGGCCTGCGATGGACTGGTGACCTGTCCAGGGTGAACCCAGCCTCTAGCTGAAGGTTACTGGAATAGGCTCCAGCCCCCCACGACCCTAAAGAGGATAAGCGGTAGAAAATGAATGGATGGAGGTCTTATTTGAGATCTTGCTGAGATTTATTTAACTGCCCATCCTGATGTGTGACTCTGATAGGCCTGCAAGCCATCTCTTAAAATAGGGAACTGCCCCCACATCACTTCCCCAGACATGAGTTTCAAAAACAGCTGAGTCAGAGAGTCTGCCAGTGGCAAAACAGACGAGATAAATACATGAAATATATGACACAATAGGAAAGGAAACATGAATGACTGGAATTCATGCATCATTTATATAAGGCTGCAATGTCTGCTTTTGGAATTTCACCATTAGTCATGGTGGACTTCCTGATCTCCAACAGCATGGATCAGGAGAAATTCATAAGAGCAGTGAAATGCTACCAAGGTCACACGGAGATAGGCAAGAAGCTGGGAAGCTAATCTAAAACCTCACATAAATTGAACCACAACAAAAGCTATCGTGACACTGTTCATGGTGATGGCGGGAGGGAGAGAGCATACATAAGTGAATAAAAGAGTTGCATTTATATTGTGTTTGTTTATGAACTGTGGCATATAAGAGTGATGTCAGTAATCTCCAGTGGTGTTGTTCTTATGGCCTAAACTCTTGAAAGGTTCACTGATTTGAACAATCTTATTCTTGACTAAGAAAATGACTACCACTACTACCTGTACTACTACTACTACTACTATTATTATTAATATAATAATAATGATTATAATAATTAACACTCAGTTAGTTGATTGGTTTAGTCATTAGTCAACAAATTGAAAACAGAATCTGACTGAATATCCATCCATTTTCTATACCGCTAATCTGTTACAGGTCACGAAAGGGCTGGAACCTATTCCACCTGACTTTGGGCAAGAGGCGGGGTTCCTGGACCAGGGACGTGCACATGGCCATGTCAAATTAAAAAATAAGGCCTTAATAGAAAGCTAACTACTTAACTATGTGTCCTTTCTTTTTTTGGCATCGTGTTGCAGGCATACTCAACATGAATCAAGTTTAAATACAGATGGTAACATTTTAAACACAGATAACCTACAGCTTATTAGTATACACACACACACACACACACACACACACACACACACACACACACACACACACACACACATATATATATATATATATATATATATATATATATATATATATACAGGGGTGCACATAAGTGGTCCGCATGCGCGCATGCGTAAGGAACCTGGACAAATGCGCTCGGCTTCAAAGGCTTTTATACGCTTTTGCGTACCGACCGCGGGGAAAAGCACTTCTCAAAATGTCAAAGAGACAGGCCCCGCTAAGTAATTATTTTCGTGTTCCCCCACCCCCTTCACAAATAAATCAGACAGAGTCGTCACCGGAGCCACACAAAAAAAAGAGCTTTTGCTGAAAAATGGCTGCAGGAGGTGCCATGGCTACAAACAAATGACGAACGCACGGAAATGTGGTGTAAGATTTGCCGTGAAAATCCCAATGTGGCTGATAAGAGCAGCGCATTTTATGTGGGAACAAAGAATTTCAGCCATCCAAACTTTGACAAGCACGAAAAGAGCAGAGAGCATGCGACAATTGAGCAAGCTATCGAAGGGAGCCAGGAGCACACTTGCCCAATGGACAAGTGGCGGGATAAAATCAATGATGAACAGCGCCAGGCACTGACAAACATGTTTTTGCTTGCTTTTCACAAAGCCAAACATGCACGTCCTATGCGCTCTTATGAAGAGGACGTGCCACTTTTGCAAAGACTTGGAGTTCAGGTGGGAACCGCGTATCACTCACGCGAAGGTGGAACCAGACTCATGCATACAATCGCTCAAACAATCAGCTCAGATCTGCATGAAAAATTAAAGGCTGCAGACTTTTGGGGGCTGCTCTTTGACGGTTCCGAGGACATAAACAAAATGGAACAGGAAATTGTGTACATTGTGTCCATATCGAGCCAGGGAGAATACTGCTCAGATTTCCTTGGATTGATCAATCTGGGTGCCCAGCGAAGCGCACAGGACATTCACGATGGACTTGTGCAACTTTTCAAAAGATGTGGATTAACAGACGAGTGGAGGACAAAGTTGGTCTCGGTGTGCACAGACGGAGCTCCTGTCAATGTCGGAAAATACAGCGGCGTTATTCCTAAACTACGTGAGAGTGTCGTCATCGGGGATTCCCTTGTGCACATACTATGCACCGCCCACACGCTGGAGAACTGCACGAAATCAGCGGATCGCATGGTGCCATACTGTGAGTCTTTTAATCGTACTGTTGTCAAGGTGCTTAGCTTCTATTTACAGAAGGGGGGTGCAAAGAGAACAGCACAGCTAAAGAAATTGTGTGTCGAGCATGGCATTGCTTTTGTGAAATTAGGCAAATTTCACAACATTAGATGGTCTGCGTGGAGACAGGAGACTCTATTGAAAATATGGAGGCTGTTGCCTGCCATAAAAGTCCAGCTTGCTTCAAGTGATGATCATGCCCTGAAACATGCATGCACAGAGCGGTTTCAGTGTTTCCTTGCCAACATGCTTGACACAGGGAAAGTCTTGCAGTCCCTCTCGCTTAAGTTTCAGCAAGATAAACTCACTCTAGGTGAATGCAAAGATGAGCTCATGGTAGCTGTCGGGCAGTTGACTCTTTTAATTGATTGTGATGACCAGCAGTACAGGAAACAGACCAATGCAAATGCAGAAGCTGACATGGACAAAAATAACATACTGCGATGTCTCATTGAGGAGTTTGAAACTAGGTATGAATCACTCAAGTCCTGTGACAAGTTTTTAATATTTGATCCTTCAACCTGGCCACAGAAAATGACAGACCTCCACAGTTTTGGCAACACCACACTCTCTGGCATTCTGCAGAGTTATGAGGCCATCATGTCTGTAGACAAAGACTCCACTCTGAGAGAGTGGATGAGGTTAAAGCAATCAGCAAAACGCTTTGCATCTTCCTCTGTATATGACTTGGTGAAAATCGTGAAGACAAGCAACCCAGAAACTTACAGCGACATTTGGAAAGTCATTTTGTTGTCCTTAACACTGCCCTTAAGTAGTGCTGCATGTGAGAGAGGATTTTCACACATGAATATAATAAAAAACAAATACAGAACCAGCCTCTCAGATGTTCACCTCTCATCCCTGATGCACATCCACATGTCCAAGATGACAACAGAGACTTTTGATCCAAAACCTGCTGTAGACTTGTGGATGCAAACAGCTGATTGCAGACTCAACCAAAAGAGAAGTAGGCCTACTGCTACCAAGACAACCACTGAGATTGAGGACAGTACCAGCAGTGAAAGTGAGGATGAGGAGGAGAGTGTACAATTTACACCCTAGGCTTGAATAGAACAGAACAGTGAGAGCATTTTATTTCATTTTTTATAAAAATTACATTTGTTGATGCATAGAGAATGCACTTTTTTTATTCAGTGATTTTATGTTTTATTTTACATTTCACTTCAAAGTTATGGCAATTTTGTTGTGCCAGTTTACATACTTAAGAATGTTAATAAAGCGTTGATTATTAATATAATCATCAAAAGTAATTTGCTCTAAGTAAAGCTTGTATCATTATTTTATCATGTCAGGCGGGTTGGCTCGCAAGCTCAATGAGGACCAAGTCACATCTCCAGGTCCTCCTCTAAGAACCTGGGCAAAAAAGTTATGTGCACCCCTGTATGTATGTATGTATATATATATATATATATATATATATATATATATATATATATATATATATATATATATATATATATATATATAATTTTTCTGAAATATGAGGCAACCCTTATTTAAACAGGTTGAATAAATGGACGGCAACTAGTTAGACCAGAACTCACAGGTTCAAATTGCTCCACTGTCACGTCTCCTTCGTTATACATGGGGCAGCGGCTTCTCTCCCTCTCACTCACTTGCCCACTCGTTATCTCTGTGACCACACACAACCACGCAACAAACAGAGAAGCGGCTCAACACACACAACAACCCAGTATTTCAAGAAAATTGGTACGATAGAATACCATGGAGTTGTTGTACCACCGTTTTTTTAATTTTACATCCCTAACAGGAATTCATTCATGTTATTATTAGACCACGCACACAAAGAGGGCACTTTTTAATACAAGGCAAAAAGGGCAGCGGTTCAAGCACCCCTAGGGCCCTATGTGTGCACGTGCCTGCCCTGGACTGATTGCCAGTCGTTGCAGGGCCAACACATTAAGACAAACAACCATTCACACTCACAGCCACACCTACAGTGGATTTAGAGTCACCGATTAACCTAACTGGACAGTGGGAGGAAGCCGAAGTACCCAGAGAGAACCCACACAGGCACAGGGAGAACATTCAAACTCCACACAGAAAAGCCTTGGGCTTGAACTGGGGCTCGAACCCAGAAACTTCTTGCTCTGTGGTGACAGTGTTAACCTCTGCACCACTGTGCTGCCCCTTAAGACTGACTTAATAATGCAAATATGAATGTGGTTTATTTACCAAAAAGCTAGGCCTACCGCAAAACCTTTTATATCTTCAAGTTAAATAATGATGAGTTAAATAATGATGTACACAGTCTCGTACCTTTGAGCACTGAGACTAGTCTGTTATTCTTGAGCTCTGCACACAGAGAAGGAACTAAAGGTTTTGGAAGCTGAGTGAGCATGATGCTAACTTGCAGATCCACTACCATTCAGTTCATTCATTTGACAGTCAGCTGGACTTGACTCCTTAATGCAGGCACATAGGAAAGAGGGGCATCTGTCTTCTAGATGCCATTTTCCATTTATCAGATAGTAAACTAAACAGAACAGCCAAATGAGATGTGACTTCATTACAGAGAATTAAGATATCAGTGTTTGAAATAATGGCAAAAAGATGGATTTGCTCTGTTTCATTTTCAGTTGTGAATGACCTTCTTTTGAAGATGTCAAACATAGATTTTACATCTGAAATGTAATGTGTGATAAGCTCACATGAGCACATACTATATGGTAGCTCTATGGAAACAAAACAAAACACACATATATCTCGGAGTAACTCTAATTCTTTAAAAGTTTAATACACTTAAACTTAACACTTCTTATGTAGAGCACCTGTTGTCTGATAGCTGGCACTTCTGGAACTTGTGATGTGCATTGTTATAACTAGCGCGTGAATATAGTACACACACTTGTATGTGCTACCAGGGGTGAAAGTGGCTTCAAAGTCTTGCCGAAACTGTACGCACACGCAGCCGACGAAGTTTTACTGTTTTTAATCTGTTTTGGGTGATTTTTATCACAGTTTTTGGGTGTCTATTCCCCACACAACTGCAGCCCCCATAGCCCCACCCTTCCCGCGCTACCCCTGGAAATGCTTTGAAAACTGCTTTTCACAGTAACTGCCCACTACAGTCCTAAAAACAGGGAACAGGCAGACATGCATACATGAAAAAACAGATCATCAATATCACTCAATGATTTATTTAGCAAAATATCAGTTTACACTCTTATTTTTCGTTCCGTGAAAGCAGAACACGTGTGGTTTTAACCAATCAAGACTAACATTGCTGGTAACGTGACCCAGGTGTCCGTCTGTCAGCCAACCAGAAACGCCTCGCATGCGGAGATGCGCTCATGGGCACGACTCCGTGTCAAGGCGGTTTCACACTGAACGTGCAAGGCGCAGGCTGTGCAGGGGAAGTCAATTCATTGTGTATGTGGGCACGCTGTGACATCACATGAGCGCAAAGCAAGCCCAGCAACTCGGTAGCACTGCGCGTGCTTGTGCCCCATCCCGCGTAGCGCGCGCCGCATCTGCCGTGGTCAGTGTGAAACCGCCTTCAGACGTCATTTTCTTTATTTAATATGGGATTTTGACAGCTCCCTTCTTCTCCTTTTTCTAACAGAACACCGTTCCGGCCCTGAATATTTTACCGGAACTGCGTTCCAGCCCGTTCCGGCTCACTTTCACCCCTGTGTGCTACACTAGATTAAAGGAGGGGTAGACTTCCAGATTTCTATGTACTTTTTGTTATAATTCCTAAATTTCTCATAATGTCTTGATGGCAATCAATAAACTATTGTGTTTTAAAAAGGACACAAATCCATAATACATAAGGGATGCAGAGCCAGATATACCTCCACCCAATCAAAATCCGCTACCAGTTAGATTGGTTAGAACCGGTTAGCTGTCAATCAACAGCCGAAACCAGACTACACCTGATTGGGCAGCTTAGACGTCCATCCAAAGGCTGAGACCAGGAAGCCTTAAGCTGGTATCAATGCCATTTTGGATTGGTGTTGGGTGAGCAGCTTGAAGGAAAATGAGCATGGATCCAGAAGAAAACACAGCAAAAAGAAAAAGGTCTTTTGTAGAAAAAGCAATACATAAGAGGGAGAAGGATAAAAGGCTCGGTGCAACATGAGTGATTATTGGGCATCCATTTGCCTGCTGGAGGGTTCTAAAAGAACAAAAGTTTTAGCTACAGACACGCAAGTAGCAGGCTTTCTTTTGGACAGGTAAGAAACCCATTTGCCGACTTTGCTAGCTAGCTTAGAGGCTATATTTGCGTCAATTTATTGTCAATGTAGGTTGTGAGCTTGAACAAAAAACACTTTGTAACAGCTGCTGATCTATTTAGTGACATAATTTACCAGGGAGGGCAAGTGGGAATGTGGAGGGAGGGTTCATGATCAGAGTATGATTCAAAGATTGTTTGTACTTTGTGTTTCTGTTGTAAAATTAAAAAAGGAAAATAAAACAATGCATAAAAAAGAAAAAGAAAAGAAAATCAAGCAGTGCCTACCCCTCCTTAAATGTTATTCATGGTTTCAGTTTTAGGGAAAATTTAATCAGGACCATTAGCTTTCCTGGAATGTACATGAAGTGATTTTTTTTCTTTTTACAAGTTTTCACCTATTCTCTATCTCATTAAATATTTCTAATATACTCACCAGAACTTAAACCTGTTGCTCCCATCTGGAGTGCTATGTTGCTTCACCAGAGAAGGTAGTGTTTTGGAAGATATTGCTAACCAACCTGGACAGGTGTGCACAACAACCATAGGAGGAACTGGTGCAGCGACCTGGACACATAACGGTGACCTTGTGTTGGCAAGCAATGAGTGACAAACAAAATACAAATGGAACAGGTGGTAAAAGACGAGCTGTGGTATCCAGCGTAAATGTTCTGCACTTTGTTTGGTAAAGCATGGGTAATGGGAAAGAGCAGGGGTGAGCATGCAGCTGTGACTCCCAGATCATTACCACTACTCAGCATGAACAGACTGTCTTGATGGCTGTGTACAAGCCAGCACACTGTGCCACTATTACTCATTACACTGTGAAACATCATTACAGTCATTCACTCCTTATTTGCACAAAAACTACATGTTCCAATGCCTTTTATCTACTCATCTGTTACACAGGTCATGTGTTTTCACAACATGGGTACAAAAACACATTTTTCACTTTAAGCTTCACCAGCAGGAATGTGTGGTGTGAAATCCCAACACAGACGCAGGCAACATGCACGCTAGCCGAGTCAACTCAAACTGGAATTTGTCCACATTGTCACGGTGATAATAATGTCATCACTCAATTTCGACTCACTCATTTCTCACAGTTTGCCTGGCAGAGCAAACATCACTATGGAAGACAACCAAATCCAAAAAAATCTGGCTGCCAGACAAAATATATGATCAGTAAGAGGGCCGATGCTTCAATTACTCTCAACTTGTAGCACTTTTTAACCAAAGGTTTTTAAATCATGCGGTGGAATCTTAGTTGAAGAACAAAAACAAATGTGACAACCTATTTATTCCTCTGAGGCTGATGAGCTGACAGCAAGGTTGAGCAGACCTTGCTGTCAGCTCATATTGGTATCAGTTATGGGTTGTGGGCCAAAATAGATTTGAACAGTCACCAAAAAGAATCAGGCAAAAGCAGTGGTCCTGCAGTGTCAACAGAACCTGCAGCACTTATCAGTGTTGAATATGTGTTTTTCTGAAAGTACAAATGCCTCCCAGAAAGATTTTACTTTTAGTAAAGTGTGATATTTCAGATCAGATGGGAGGACTAACACTGATATAACTAATATTCTCATAATAACATCATAACATGCACCATGATGCCCACCACTCATTATGTTGTTTTGGGCTGTGGCAGAAAAATGTTTTTGTCTTTTTTTTAATTGTAGTTTTCTTTTCTTTTTTTTTAATTGTTTCTTTATTAAAGTTCACAGTGTAGCATACATATAATCTTCATGGGTTACATTCTTTTGTTTTTCATTTGTACCGTCTGATCAATGCTATTTATTTATTTTAAATATATTTTTTTCTTCTCTCATATGTTTCTTCGTGAAGTATCAATACTTATCTTATAACAACGTAAATTAGAATAGAACATGGGGTGTCATATAAAGATACAAGAGAAAACAAAAAAGAAAAATAACAATACAAAAAAAGACAAAAAAAACCAAAAAACCCTCTTTAACATAAGCCAGACCTTTTAGGGAGATATACGTTTTCCACTTCTTCCAAATGTCCTCAAATGTACTGTGCTGGAGCCTCAAAGAAAAAGTAATTCTTTCCATTACATAGAGTTCATACGTAATATCACACCATTCTTTAACAGTTGGGGTATCTGGTTTAAGCCATTTCTTTGTGATAGCTTTTCTAGCAGCTAGACTCAGGATTCCAAACAGTTTCCTATTTCTAGTGTTTGTGGTTATTGATGTCAAGAGTCCGAAAAAAAGTTCATCCCAGTTGAAAGTCATTTTTTTCTCAAATATGATTTCTAGTTCAGAGTGAATCTTATGCCAGAAAGGGAGTACCTTTGGACAGTCCCAAAACACGTGATAGTGATTGGCATTCTGAGAACCACACTTCCTCCAGCAGGTGGAGGTCCCTGAGAAGTGGGATGACTGAACAGGAGAAGCAAAGTACCTGCAGAGACTCTTCCAGCCGACTGTTCTCCAGGACGATGAGCTCGAGATCCTCCATTGAAATTCACAATATCTAAACCAAACTTCCTCCGGGATGCATTTATTAGTCTCTCTTTCCCATTTTTGTGTAATGTATGCGCTATTTGTTCCTTTGATATCTTGAAGTCCCACATAAAGTCTTGATATTACTTTAAGCCCAGAGTCGTTCTTATATGCACTAATAAAAACTTTCAATAGGCTATTTTCAAAAGCAGCTTGACTCTCTGTTATGGATGTGCTTATGTGATGACGTAGCTGTAAGAATCTATAAAAATCATTGTTTCTTAACCCATGTAGTCTCTTCAATGTCTGAAAATCATTCAATGTACCCTTATCAAAAAAAGTACAGTATGACGAGAGGCCCTGATGAGACCATCCCATACAACTTGCATCCAATTTGTTTGGGGTGAAGTCAGTGTCATAAGAGCACCATTTAAGAATTTTTATCTCCTCTAGCAAGTCATTTTTTGTAATAACATCTATCCATACTTTCAGAGATAGATTGATCCATTTATTACCTGTTTCCACTAAGTTTTTGATTAGTCTCTTATCTCCGAACCGCGCCTGAATAGGAACTACTCCGGATACTTTCTCCTCAATTTCTTTCCATCTGGCTTGGTATCTAGAGTTGCACCAACAGTATAGGATCCTCAGCTGGGCCGCTTTATAATAGTCCTTAAGGCAAGGGAGACCAAGGCCACCCCTCTTTTTTGACAGCTGGAGAGTTTGTAATTTTATCCTTGGTTTTCTCCCATGCCAAATGTATCTTGACAATAATTTATCCCACTCATTAAATTGTTTATCAGTTATTTCAATTGGAAGAGTCTGAAATAAGTACAATATTCTCGGCAAAATATTCATTTTTACAGACTCAATTCTTGACTCAAAGCTTAGTATTGGTATTAAGTTCCATCTTGTTATGTCGTCTTTTAGTCTTTGACTCAATTGATTGAAGTTTAGATTGTAGAGATTAGTTAAATCTTTTGGTATGTTGACTCCTAGGTACTTCATCTGTTCTTGGTCCCATTTTAGTTCGGTATTAGACTTTATGATCTGGCTTGGCTTGTACTGACAACTTAGAACTTGAGTCTTTTTAATATTCAATTTATAGCCTGACACAGAGCCAAAAACATCTAAGAATGACAATAATTTCAAGATGGAACCCTCTGGGTTTGTCAAATATATTAAGACATCATCCGCAAATAATGAAATTTTATGATCTTGGTTAAGCATATGTATACCTACAATCTTATCGTCCTGAATGATCCCCTGTCTCAGTGCTTCATTAAACAATGTGAATAATAGTGGAGTAATTGGACAGCCCTGTCTAAGTCCCTCTTTCTAAGTCAAATGCATTTGATATGGCTCCGTTATTTTTTATCCTTGCCCTTGGGTTGCTATACAGTGCTTTAATAGTCTTAATAACAGTCTGGTGGAAACCAAATTTTTGTAATACTCTATATAAAAACTCCCAACTAACTATCAAACGCCTTTTCTGCGTCGAGGCTCAATATTACTGCCTGAATTTTATTTGTAGTTATATGATCAATCACATGCAGTGTTCGGCGAATATTGTCTTGTGTCTGCCTTTGCTGAATGAAACCCGTTTGATCGAGACTTATTATCTGTGGGAGGATATTTTCAATTCTTTTTGCCAAAATATGAGTAAATATCTTGTAATCTTGATTTAGTACACTTATTGGTCGATAACGTCCACATTCTAGTTTATCTTTACCCTCTTTTGGTATCAAAGAGATCACTGCATCTTTCCAAGAGGGGGGCGTTTTTCCTGTTTTTAACACATAGTTGTATGTGGCCTTCATCGCAGGGATCAAATGATCTTTCATTTCCTTGTACCACTGAAGGAAAACCATCTGGCCCTGGGGCCTTATTAGGTTTTATATGTGATATTGCCTTTTTAATTTCTTCATCAGTAATTTCACTGATAAGAAGTTTATTTTGTTCTTCCTTTACTTTAGGTAGCTTTATCAGGTCAAAAAAAGATTCCATATTTAATTGATCTGTTTTGGGCTGTGTATATAAGTTTTTTTAAGAAGGTTTCAAATGATTGTTGAATATCTTTTGCTTTACAGTGTATGGAATTTTGTTATTGGATCCTTTATCTTAAATATTGTGTTCTCAGCCTGTTGTTTTTTTAATTTGTAGGCAAGTAATTTAGCTGATTTCCCCCCTGCCTCATAGTGTCTTTGTTTTAGAAAGATCAGTTTCTTTTTGATGTCATTCAAATAGATTTCATTTATTTCGTTCTTTATCCTGTCTATTTCTTCTTTAATCCCTACATATAGAGTCTCTTTATGTATGTTCTCTAACTTTATCAAGTTAGTTCGTAAAATTTCCAGTTTTTCTTTCCTCTGCTTTTTTAGATAAGCACAGTAACCTATAATTTTCCCCCTTAGGACAGCTTTCATTGCATCCCAAAGTATCGGTGGAGATACTTCCCCATTATCGTTGGTCTCAAAATAATCTTTACCATCTGTCTTGAGTTGTTCCCTTATTTGATTTAGAATGCCAGTATTTAGCCTCCATATAGTGTTTTTCTTTTCAGAACCTAACCTTAAATCCATAAAAATTGGTGCATGATCTGACAAGTCCCTGCTCCCAATACTGCAATTTATCACCCTATCTAAATCTCGTTGGAACATAAAAAAAATAATCAATCCTCGAGTATACAGAGTGTGGGTGGGAAAAGAAAGTATAGTCCCTTTTTGTCGGATTCTGGTCTCTCCATATGTCTAAGAGTCCGAGCTCCTCCACCATTGCCTTTATGTTTTTGGCTGTCTTTTTATCCTTTGAATAATAAGGTTTCGATGTATCTAAGGTTCTATGAAGTCTAACATTAAAGTCTCCTCCACAAATAAGGATGCCCTGTGCCTCTGAGATCAGTAGATCAAAAATGTGTTTGTAGAGTTTCCACTCAGATCCTGGAGGGGCATAGATATTCAACAAAGTGACCAGAACACCCTGCAGATTTACCTGGACCAGTACAAATCTTCCATCTACGTCCCTTTTTTCATATGAACATTCAAAGATTAATTTATTAGCAATCAGTGTTACCACCCCTCTTTTGGAACCCTGACTACAGGAGGAGGAGTACTGGTTAAATCTCCATCTCTTAAGTTTTTCGTGCTCAGTTATTGCTAGATGAGTTTCTTGGAGGAAAGCCACATCTATTCCTTCTCTTTTCAAATTTTGCCATTATTTTGCTCCTTTTGATTGGATTTCCAAGACCGTTTACGTTGTAGGTAGCTACTTTAAGTGACTGAATATTTGGCATTGTGAAATTTTAAGTATATTTTGACTCCCTTCAGGCCTATGAATAAATCACCTTTTGCACCCCCAGTGCTACAAAGAACAGTAGCAACATCTTGAACCATAACACATAGCAACAACAAATGAACAGAAAAAAGAAAACATTTTTCAATACTGACTTCCAAAATTAAGGCCTTTCCAATGGCCTTGTGACTCAGTTGAAACTTGAGTGAAGAAGGAAAATCTCTTGCACCTAGTGTAGGAAGAGAGCCCTCTTCAGCCTTTAAGCTGATGTTTAGGTCTATAGTATCCAGTAAAATCTGTCCTTAATATGCCCTTAACAAGTAACTCTCTGGCACAGTCAGACTCATATTGGGAAGAAGAAGGTAAAAGTTTGATAATGTCATTAAACACACATCCTCGTTGTCCTCGATGGTCAGTTTTGTCTCGTTGTTTAGTCTAATCATTCTGCAGTGGAGGTACTTATCCACCATCCTGACGGCGGAAAGCCTGGAGCCGCTCCTTGAAGCCCTGCCTGGGTCCCGCAGACTCCCGGTCCCCCTGCCTCCTGACGGTTCGCCATGTCATCCGGTTAATCTGGTCCAAAAGCGACGTCGGTTTTTTCAGCACCGTCACTGATATCCCACGCTTTGCCATGTCCGCTGTTGCCTCCTCGGCTGAGCTGTACGTCACCGTGCCTGCCTCGTAATGCACTCTCAGTCTGGCCGGGAAGGGTGTTTGAAATCGGATGTTTTTTCCTCTTAGCGCCGCTTTAGCTTCCATGTACGCTCTCCGTTTCTTCATCAGCTCTGGTGCATAATCATGGTCTATATGGATCCGCTTTCCTTGAAAATCAAACCCCTTTTTCATCCTAAAACTTGAAAACTTGACCACAAATGATCTCAGGGGAGCTCCGGCTCTGGTTTAGAGGCGAGCGCCCGGTGCACTCTCTCAATGTTTAGCGCTGTGGTGGGAGCTCCAGACCTTTCGTTATCAAATCCTCAATAAAATCTATCACAGAAGTCGCACCCTCCTCAGCTCCTTCTTTAACCCCGTGGATCCTCACGCCGCGTCGTGAGCGTCCCTCCAAATCCACCAGCTTGGCCTCTGTTTGCATCTGAAGTTTAACTAGCTCTGCTAAAACTTCCACTGAAGATTGAATACGGGTCTCTGCTGTGTCAATTCTCTCCTCTGCTTCTTCCATCCTTCTGTCAATTTTCTGTATGTCTTCTCTTATGCCTTTTAGTTGTTGACTGAAATCCCGTCTGATTTGTCGGAGCTCTGTCAGGATCAAGTCCAGGCTAGCTTCTCGGCCCGACCCCGTGTCGGCGTCCGCCTCATCCTCCATATTGCTAGCGCTGCTAGCTTGTGAGAGTTGGCCTTCCTCTTCTCCTTCGAGTTTATTTCTTAATGTTTGTCTTTTCTTCATTTTTGGGGGCATAATCTTGTCCCTGCAATGTCCCCTTTCGTTTTAGCACGTCATTAATATAATTCGAGTTGTGTAGGGACACTTATTATTTATATTTATCGGGAGCCTGTCACCCTATGCTGCCATTTAGTAGCACGTTAGACCGGAAATCCAATTGTAGTTTTTTTTAAAGAAAATATACTCTGAAAATCCTCTGTAGTCTGCCTGCTTGGCACTAAATAGTGCAGATGGACACAGTTGATATTATTACTGTAGTTGATGTCTTCTGCTGAAGCTCAAATCACTGTGAGCTGGAATGAGCTGCAGAGATGAATTGTGGCCAATGACTGGAAGTATTGGTGGAGCTGAAATTAATGCCTTAAAATCAAGTATGACAGATACAGCTTTTTTACAAACCAAGTCCTAGTAATTAAATTATGTTACTGCTGGCCGATACTGAGGACTAGAATGAGAAACTTAATAATGCCATGAGAGTTTCACCAGTTCCTTTCAAAATTTGTTTTATTTTCATTCGATTTTCTTCACCCCCTGACTAATACATTAAATTAAAATAGATTAAACTAAAAATTAAACATATCACTGCCACACATTTTTCTACAAAATGTCAGTAATTGTCATTACTGACATTTTAACATTCAAACATATGTTTTTCAAAACCCAAAAATGACAGGAGGCCTTTTCACACATTTCACTCAAATGTTACGCACTCTGTAGATGTCAGCCAGCTGGAGTGTGTGTGCAACACATGGCAGGCAAGGGAATTTCCCTTGTGGGTTTTTAATTCAGGAGCACAATATGAGCAAAGTTTTTGGGGATACCCCACATTTTAACAGTATCATCAAATGCACCTGTGATGACTTGGCTAGGATGCTAACCCCAATGCTTTTTGCACGTGGAACGACTCTGTGTTTCACTGTGCAGTTAACCTAATGACACACTGTGCTGACTCAGCAAGTCCAAACGTTAGAGGTGAAGTTGACTACTGAAATGTCCTGCAATAGGCTGCTGATTTGTTTTTTACAAAGTCATGCAGCTGAAGTAGTGAGGTATTTGTGGCATATGGCTAGGAATCATAAAGCTCGGTTCTAGCAAGCAGACGTCAAAATCCTTTACTATAAACGACTGACTGTGGCTGATCACGGCAGAAGAGTGGTGGTTATATTGATGTTTTTTTTTTATTCTGATGGCAATGGCATTTGTTTATTTTTATTTTTTTTGCAGGCATTTGAATTTGATGAATTATGATATCAGACTTGAATTTTGTTTCGAAAGTACTGATCTCCTTGATACTATTTCAAAGATTCAAAAATACAAACTGTAATATTGTACTACAGATTGATCGAAAGCAGAATGGTCGCCACAGACAAAATGACAAATGAGATGTTAATGTGAGCACTAAAGTTTCCATTTTGAGACCAGACACTGGATTCCTTTAGAGAATAAAAAACCAAAAGAGTTTAGTACACAAACAACAAACTGCTGTTTTATGAAAGAAAACCTCACCCACAACCAGAGCAGATCATCCACCTAACTTGACTGAAAATAATACCTTCTGGCCAATTTCAATGTTTAGCCACTTTCAATGAAAAGGTTTTTGGTCAGAGGCCTGACATGGCTACACATTACGTGGAGAAAGCTTACATTGAACAATGAACAATCAACATTGTGGTGTGTGCCTCTACTACTACTAGTACTACTAGTACTGCCTTTTTATAAATCTATCCCAGTTAAATCTATCAGGTTATCAGTTCTTGCTTTTTTTATGCTTAAATAGCATCAGTATAACATAATATAGCCTTCATATTGCCAAAAAGTGACCTTGGACGGATGTATGGGAAGTTAGATGAAGTTATTTAATCAGTGACCAATGACAAACTAACTGATGGCTTATGAAGAGTTTATAACATTACAACCATTTATTAATCCTTTATAAGAGAGACATTATAAAGTGGTTCCAGTAACAGTGTTCACATTCTGTCATTCGTATCGTTTACTTCATTTCATTTTCTAAATGCCTTAAAACCACCAACTGTGCAATCAAAAATGTTGAAATGGTTCTATTTTCTATAAGACAAACATGTCAAAGGTTTAGAGCTAGATTCGGTCTGATATGGTTCATGGTTCTTTAAACCATAGGAAGAAAGGTCCCCCTGGAACCTTATGTGTTTCAGATACATAATTATATTATGTGAACATCTTAGAAGACATTCCAACCAAACCCACGCCAACAGAGGAACTAATTAGAGCGGCTGTAAGTAGCTCACTTGCAC
This sequence comes from Aulostomus chinensis, assembly GCF_037954235.1. NCBI lineage: Eukaryota > Metazoa > Chordata > Actinopteri > Syngnathiformes > Aulostomidae > Aulostomus > Aulostomus chinensis. The sequence goes on along the minus strand of NC_141341.1, from coordinate 18,095,609 downwards.
ATGTGTGCAGAATAAAATAATGTCCCTACAGTTGTATGTGAGCTGCTCCTGTCATAACACATGTGAAAACAGCCAGTATCTTATTTATCATGAATGTCATATACCAGACTTAATAATGAATATGCCACCCATACAGTCTTTTGACTTCAGATGTAGTTTTTTGTTGCTGGAGGACACACAGACATATATTTTACTGCACCTTAGAGGCAATTTATTCCATTGACCTTTTACAAATCTATTTCCTGGTGCTTTCTCTCTCTCTGGATGAGGGCAAGTGGCAGGGGTCTGTTGTGATTACCTCATGTGTGGCTCTGCCCTTCTTGCTGGCAATAATTGCCTTGTGCAAAAACTGCATCAATCATGTTGTGACAATACATAAAGCTGTATTGGAATACGCATACAAAATAGAGCCAATCAGTGTAAATTAACAGTGGCGGGGGTGCTGTTGGGTGGGAAAACAACAAACAAAAAGTAATGAGTAATACAAAACCTGGATGTATATGGTGTGAGAGAAGAACACAAAAAAAGGTGTAGGCCTGATAAAAAGAAGACACAAACAGGAAGAGAGAATGAATCAGTTACAGCTGCTGCTGTTGTCTTTGTTCTAGCAGTTGCACATAAACAAATTACATACAATCCCTCCTCCAACCTTTGCATACAAGTTGCGGTTATTATGCCTGTACATATCAGTATAATAATCAGTCTGAAGGGTTGTTATTCAGCCACAGCTAACAGTACTTGACAGTGTCTAACAGAGCAGTGCTTCAAAGAATGAAATGTAAAAATATAATATCCATCACATACTTCCTGATAAGCACCTCTATGATTATTTCTGATTTTTCAGTGGTGGTAAATTTAACATGAACCAGTTAGGGGACCATATAAAGCCAGTCAGGTGGAATGCTGTCAGACCCCACACTCCCATAAACTGGCACTTTTATGTATACATCTGGCTGCAATGGAAAGAATGACTTATATTTATTTACATGCCTATGGCACACATTCATTTAATAGCAAAAGTGATCAAAAGTGATGAAGTCAGATCTACTTGTGCTTTAATGACCTAAAAGTGATATCGCAAAGTCAGTTTATTTATGTATTCACACAGTCAGCTATTTTTTTTGCCAGCTCTCCTTCCTTCCTTTGTCTGCATGAATTTATATCAGATTTTATTAAGTATTTTTCTGTTCAAATTGTATTTATTTTATAATTTATACTATGAATTTATGTACCTGATATTTGTAAAGGATCATTGTTCCTCTAGAGCGAAATATGTGCTACCCAGACTCTTGTAGCTACTAAGTGGCAATGACAACAGTGGAAGGAATTGAGAGGCAAGCGAACAAACAACTCCAGGAGTGGCTCAGTATTCCACGAAGCTTCACGTCAGTAGGGCTCTACAACAGGTCTGGCCAGTTACAACTACCTCTCTCGTCCATCGTCAAAGCGTTTCAGGTGGCTAAGTGCAGGGTCGTGATTATGTGCATCGACTCTGCCGATGATAAGTTCAGAGGGGCAGGCATCACTACAAGATCCGGACGCAAGTGGGCAGCTGATACATCGGTGGCACAGGCAGAAAGCCTCCTAAGGTTGAGAGACATCATTGGAAACCCATGCATTGGGCGACAGGGACTTGGATCGACCCGTTTCCAGCAATGGGGAAAAGCAGACCTCAGGCAGAAGAGGGACATGATCCAAGCTGAGGTGCGACTGCTAGAGGAGGACAGGAGAATGTCTGGGGCTTGGAGCTCTGAGCACAAGGAGCCTGGATGAAGTGGGACTTGCCAAAGCGACAGATCACCTGGCCTGAGATTTGGAGACTGGAGCCCTTCCGCATGTCTTTCCTGCCCCGCTCAGTGAATGACACGCTTCCATCACCAACAAACCTGAACAGGTGGGGTTTGAGGGAGGATCCACTGTGTAGGCTATGTGGGGAGAGAGGAACAATGGCGCACGTACTGGCTGGGTGCCACACTGCTCTTAGCCAGGGCAGATACCAGTGGTGCCACAACAAGGTCCTCATAGCATTGGCAGACATCTTGGAGCAGGAGAGAGGAAAAAGTATCAAGTCCACACAAGGCCAAGACCATCTATACAGTTCATCAAAGAAGGGGAGAAACTATCACCTCCCAAGAAGGGCCTCTTGCAGACCGTACGATCATGGGAGATGAGGATGGACCTGGGGAGGAAGCTGCAGTTTCCAAAGGTCGTCCAAACCTCCCTGAGGCCTGCTTTAGTCATATGGTCTGAGGAGGCAAAAAAGATCATTTGATTGAGCTGACAGTCCTGTGGGAGGATGCATGTGGCGAGGACTAAGAGAGGAAAGCCACCAAGTACCAGGACTTAGTCCAGCAGTGCAGGGACAAAGGCTGGCATGCTTGGCTGTTCCCAGTAGAGGTTGGCTGCAGGGGCTTCCCAGCGCAGTCTGTCTGGAAGATGCTCACAATGGTGGGGATCACAGCAAAGGAGAGAAAGATGGCTGTTCGTAGGTTGGAGGAGGCAGGAGAGAGTGCCTCTTGTTGGCTCTGGAGTAGGAGGGAGGAGTTAAGCTGGGGGCCAGGACAGGATGGGTAGTAACTGGCCATCACTGCCGGACCCACTAACTGGAGGGCATTGTGGTTCAGAATCGAAACGCCCAATGACGGTTAGACACCACCTGATGACATCTTCTCCTGGCCATCAGCTACAGTCACTGCACAAAGGACTGAGAAAGGGAGCATGTGGATGTTTTCAATGGCTCCCCACTTCTCCATTTAGGCCATCAGTCTTTTATTTTAAAACTTGGGTAAAATGCTGGGTTGATTTATTGAGTTGATAACAACCACTGCAGTAGCACTCATTCCAAAATGCTGTTGTCCGGCTTTCTCAACCCACACAACTTGAGCATATCCTAGACATGCTGAACTTGCTTCTTAGTACAGGACCCCAGACTCTAAACCTTTGGCTTCGACAAAAATTCCCTGACTTTGAACTTCATAAGCCAGTCTCCATGTGCTTCACAATAAAACAAAGTGCATTTAGTAAAAAACTTAGAATAAAGCGAGGAGAAAGATGTATGACTTTAAATTTTTAGATGTCCAACTGCCAAATATGGTACTGGGCTAGCAGGCAGGCGTGTGCAGTATGGTAGCAGTTGACAAATAAGAATAGGATGGTCCAAAAAAGGTTACCATGGCTAATCTAAGCATGCATGATCAAGCACTCTAGTGCTGAAAGAATCAAAGTCAGCTGATTAAAACGTGTCTGAAAAGGATCCACGTGCAACACAAGGTGAGTAATGAGAAGGAGTTTATTAGTGTGCGCTAGTGCTAGCAGGTTGGGAGCTGTGGTGCTGGAAGTGGATCACAGGCGTGGAAAGCAGGCCACTGAGCACGTGACTTAGGAAGGGCTGACAGAAGCTCATGGTCGGGGACGGAAGGCAGGTCGGTTCTCTGGGACTGTGACAGGGCAGGCTGGTCTGAGACGAAGGGTTGGTCCGGTAACCAGGGCTGAGGGCGAGGGCGCGGGTCTAAGGCTGTCCAAGTCGGCAAAAGCACGGCAGGAAAAGCAGGCTCGTGGTCAGGCACAGAAACCAGGTCAGTTTTCCAGGGCAGGCACGCAGGACAAAACAGGTCGGGATCTGGCAGGCAGGCAGGAAAAGGTACGCTGGAAGGTCATGAACGAAATCAGAGGGCAATCTGGCAACGAGTGAGTGTGGGAGCAGGCTTATATACCCAAGTAATGAGAGAACAGATGCAGTGTGCTTGATTAGGTGGAGGCGTGCCTTAGCTGAGCGGCAGCTGAGGGCACACTGATGCCAGCAGGCACGACTGGCAGGCACTTGTGACAGAAACCCCCCCTCTCGGGACGGCCCCTGACGTCCCACAAGGGGAGGGTGGGCAGGTTGGAAGACTGGTCAGAACTCCTGGGAACCTGACAAGTGTCTTGTCGGCCTGCTCCGACAACTCCTCCTCCTCCCGACTTGTCTCCAAGGAACCATAACCCTCCCAATCCAACAGATATTGCATCCCTCTATCTCTCTTCCTGGATTTGAGAAGGCGTCGTATGGCGTACACTGGACCTCCCTCACCGAGCACTGCCGGAGGCAGAAGCGGACGGTGCGGGACCAACGTGTACAGGCTTGACCTTAGACACATGGAACGTGGAGTGCGCTCTCATGGTCCTTGGAAGCTTCAACCTCACCACCGTCGGACTAATAAGGCGCCAGCTTTCTTGACTCCACCCGGAGCGGGAGGTCCCAGGTGGAGAGCCATACCTTTTGTCCCTCCTGATACATAGGTACTGGGGTCCGACGACGGTTGGCAGAGGTCGTGTAACGGTCTACGGCTTGAAGAAGTGTTACCCGAGCCTGCGCCCATGTCTGTCTACACCGCCTAGCATAGGCCAGAGCCAGAGCAGAAGGACAGGTGACCTTGGCACTTAGTGCCGGAAACAGAGGAGGTTGGTAACCATACTGTACACACACTGAAACGGAGACAATCCTGTGGCAGAACTGACCAAAGAATTGTGCGCATATTCAATCCATACCAACTGTGAAGACCAGGACGTAGGATTTCGGGACACCATGCACCTGAGGGCCACCTCCATCTCCTGGTTTGTCCTCTCGGTCTGTCCATTGGACTGTGGGTGGAAACCAGAGGACAGGCTGGAGGTGGCGCCCACAGCCCTGCAGAACTCCCTCCAAAATGCAGATGCGAACTGAGGCCCCCTGTCCAAGACGATGTCCTCTGGAAGGCCGTGTAGACGAAAGGAGGATGGGAGCTGAGGAAAACGTAATCTTAAGCAGGTGGCAGCTGAAAGCACACTGATGCCAGCAGGCATGACCGGCAGACGCTTGTGACACTGATTATAATGCTGATTTTTTTTATCGTATCGCTTTCCTCATCTGCTGGCAAGCAGCATGGATTTTAAGTCACACCATGGTGGGTAATCCAAAACTAGAACAGTTGTCATGGAAAGCAACCTGTTTGCAGGAGAGGAACCTCCAGCTTTTTGGAAAAGGAAGCAGGTATATTACAAAGAACTGCTCAAAGGTCTGAGCTTAGACACATAATGCAGTATCATAGTGCCAATTAAGAAAGAGATGCACCTACTTGACGAACAGTAAGCTTGACATTGTGAATAAACTATAAATATAAACAATAAAGAACCTAAAGGATACAATCTGTGCCTAGAATTGGGAACCAGAACCAGAAACCACTCCTTTATGCTGCTGCCATCAGGCAGACGCCTGACAGACGCTACAGAACCCCACTGGCCAGGAAAAACATCTACAAAACCTTTCATCCCCTCTACAATAGCTGCTCTTACTAAGGTCAAATAGACTGGACTTTCTTTTATTTATTTATTTAATTGTACTGTGTTCTTGATGTGTGAGGCATGTGTTTTTCTACTGCTTAGGGTTTTTAAACTTTGTCTTACAGCCATGACAAAAGATGAATTTCTGTTTTTCTATTTGGAACAGACAAAGTTTCTATCTATCTATCTATCTATCTATCTTTACAGCAGATGGACAAGGAAGAGCAACTCAAAACAGCAAATAATGAAAACCTGAGAGAACCTATGACAGATCTGCAGTATAGATTAATGAGCACTACCCTAACCATTAAAGGCATACCTGGTGTAAAGGATATAGAGGAGAAAGCTGTATATTTCTTCAGAAAGAACTTCACCTTGAGATGCAAACATCACTGTCATTCATGCACATGGGCTTGGGATAAAAAGATCATTTGCAGATGCTGTTGCTTCCTCAAAACTTATTATCAAGTACAGTAACTCGCCCTACAATGGACCGTCCAGGGTGAACCCTGCCTCACGCCGGAAGACTGCTGGGATAGGCTCTAGCCCCCAGCGACCCTTAACAGGAAAAGCGGTAAAAAATGGATGGATTTATACCCCTATATTTCCTTTCTGTTCTTTAAATCTATTCCCTGGCCATCTTTTTCACAAAAATCATTATTAGAAGTTAAGGGAGATAAAACTTGTGTGTATAATATCATGTTTTACAGAGTAGCTTATAAGGAAAAGCTAAGGAAAGGAATACATTTTTATTTGGCTTGCCAACAAGGACTATATTTTGCCTATGAGACTCATTCAACCCAACTAGATGAGATTAATGAGAGCCACCTGCCAGGTTAACATTTAGGATAAACATTTAATACTTAAATGATGTTCAAATTGGAGCTTTAATAACCTCTCAAAATTCTCTCACAGAGACCAGGATATTTATCCTTAAAATGCTTCAGTAAGTTTGAAGCAAAACCCAACTTTGTTGTCACCACTACTACTGTTTTCTGTTTGAACATTTTTATTAGTATTAAAGTGATTGTATTACAGGGCTTGTACAGAGATAGTGTGATGATAGTTATTCCTTTTTTGTTTATATTGTTTTCTGTTAAAGTGGAAATGAAATATCACCCCAGAAGAGAAATTAGATATTGTTATATTTTATTTTTGATTCCAAGCTTGTGCAAAACTGTTCAAAAACTTAATCTGCCTCAGCTAATTAAGCCTTATGCAGCACCACAGTCATAATTTGGTATTTTCTCATTTATTATACTGTAACCATTTTGCCCAGGCCAACAGAGCAACAGTTACACCCATCGTTTAACAGGAAATCAAAGTATTGAAAAATCTGTAGGATGGCACTATTGCCTAATTCTACAGAAATACAGTATACTAATTTCAGACAATTTTTTAAGAATTTTTCAAACATAAAGCACATTTTTAAATGTGTCAACACACTTAAACACCAAAATACTGGTGATCACTGATAAACAAATTAGCGTAATCAGAACTAGGTATTGTGAAAAGTTCTTCCCCTCCCTGCCACTACATTGTACTGTGCAAACTGATTTCTCAGCGATGTGTTGTACACTTATATACAAAAGTGTGGCCATATCATCCTCTTTCTCCTTCCCTAGGGTGACCATATTTTTATTACTGAAAACCAGGATACTCAGCCCAGCAATGAGATACTCAAATGATACTCAAACTTTACTCAAAGGTGCCATTTAATTTCAATCCATTTAAAGTATGCTTCCTCTTTATGGATAGAAAATTGTTGTTACAGAATAAAAAAGACATGGAAACAGGACATGTCCTGGGAAAACAGGACGTTTGGTCACCCTATCCTGCCCTTTGAATCTCCTGTGGTGGATGCAGTTCACTGTAGTGTGGCAGGTCTCATGGTGACCATGTTACATGTCCCTCTACTTGTCTGTCACTCAGCTCTTAGCTGATTACGGCCATGCCAATTTTTTTTTTTTAATTCTATAGTGCAATTGAGCCACAGTGGCTTGGCAGAGTTCTACGTAAGTTTACATCATTCCAAATGTTAGCCATGTATCTAAAACATTTTATTTACTAAATTATCCCTTTATTCGTCTTTGTTTTAGAGACAACAGATAATTGATTTGATCTACTACCTGGATTGTGGCTGCTGTTTTGGCTTTTCTGTGTTTTTGGCTCTCAGTCACAACCCCCTTGGAGCTGTTGAGACATTTGTGGGCTGTGTATTATTATTATTATTATTATTATTATTACTTTGTTGCTTTCAACAACCAACTGTTTTTTATATGTCCTTACCTTTTAAAAGGTGTTGTGAATAGTTCTTTCTTTTGCCTTAATTTGTATTAACTTTAATATTCATGGTGGCTGCAATTTGTATGTATTAATTAATTTTGTTTATTGCCATTTGTTTGCCTGTGATTACTTTTGTTATTTCATTTTAATAATGTTGTTGTCTACACCAGTTATGTTTATGTGTGCAGTGTCCCAGGTGATTACGGTAGTTTATGGACCCTATCACCTTTTTGGTTCCCTTGCTGCCGTAGTAAACCCCAGCCTTGGCTTTCTTATTCCCCCGCCTGAGTGTTCTTTTAAATCACTGGATTAGGATATTTTAATTATGATGTGTGTCACATTTAAGCATTTGTATTTTGGGATTATTGTTGATTTGTTTAATTAAGCTCTTGTTTTCACTTTGGAGTAATTTTTTGCTCTGGTGGTACCCTATTTTACAAACCTGTATGACCTTGGTAACTCCAATCTACTTAATAATTCCCCGGAGGTGAAATTCCCAGGTGGCATTGTCACATCACTTTTCTTTTTTTTCAGCTCACACCACATTTGGGAGAAACAAATTAGATGCATGTCTGCATTTTGATGCTCAGTTTCTAAGTAAGAGACATACAGGCATTCAGTATCAAAACCACACAACTGCAAAATCAATCCAAGCCCACAGGATTCTCCTATTTTTGCACACTTATCTTCACGTCCCTGTTTATATCAGACCAGTTTTTTTAATTGACGATGTGGTCCTCTGACCCACTGCCTTGGCAGCCTCTGTCAAATGCTTTTTTTTTAATTTTTATTTTACACACATCTTGAGGAAAAAAACTCACCACCCTCTGGCGAGCTGAGTGGCATAGGAGAAGGGGCAAAGAGAAAGCCAGGAAACGCGTTGCCTTCATATCCAATCCCTTTGGATTCACAAAGAAGATCCTCGGGCAGAAAAGGAGTGGCAAACTTGCATGCACTGGAGAGGAGGTTAACAAGTACCCCAGCACAACCTTCAGTGACAGTGCAAGAGGTAAAGACCTTGGGCCATGCAAAACCCTCATAAGCCTGCTGGAACCCATTGCAGCATTTAACAGCAAAGAGCCAACTTTGAGAGAAGTTGAAGAGGTCTTGAATGTGGCTAGAACCAGCTCAGCATGCATGGCTGAGTGGAGTAGCATACGTCATCTACAAAAGGTGCCCCAGGCTCTTGAAGAGGCTATGGAAACTCATAAAGGTCACCTGGAGGAGGGGGGAGGTGGTTGGGCAGTGGCAACATGCAAAGGGTGCCTGGATTCCGAAAGAGGAGAACTCAAGTACCATCGAGCAGTCCAGAGTCTATCATGATCTATGACTACACCCTGAGGGAGACCGCAGCACTCCAGGAAACAACTGACTGGTCGGGGACCTGGCTGACAGTGATGGACAAGTCAGGTCTGCCTGGCAAGTTTAAAGCTTGGATCTACCAGCACGGCATCCTGTCCTGACTACGCTGTTCACTTCTGGTCTATAATGCACCAATAACCACTGTTGAGTGCTTCGAAAAGAAAGTCAGCTGTTCCCTGCAGAAGTGGCTAGGCCTCCCACATATCCTCAGTGATATCGTCTCGTTCAGGAGGAAGAACAAACTGAAACTGCCCTTCAGTAGTCTAAAAAAGGAGTTTATGGTGACCCAAGCAAGAGAGGTGCTGTTGTACAGAGACTCCAGTGACATCAAGGTGTCCTCGACAGGCATAGAAGTCAGAACCTGCAGGAAGCTGAAGGCCCAAGAGGCAATTTACCAGGCTGAATCACAGCTGTGACATATTGAGCTAGTGGGGGCAATAGCATCAAGACGGGTAGGACTTGGGAGCAATCCAAGACCTTGCTTCAACAAGGCCAAGGTCAAGGAAAGGCGGCAGCTGATCCAGGGAGAGGTCTGTGCAGGGTGGAGGAAGCTTGCTGTAGTAGGATAATAGGGATGCAGCAGCAGGGGGCATGGACCCATTGGGAGCAGGCAGCAGACTGGAAGATCTCGTGGACAGAGATGTGTAAGTCCGAGCCACATCAGATCAAGGTCCTGGTCCAGTCTGTCCACAATGTCCTCTCCAGTCCAGCCAAGCTCTTCTGCTGGGGCCTGGTGGACACTCCACTGAACCCACTCTGCCAGAGAGGAGGTTAATTGGAGCACATCTTGAGCTGCTGTCCAAGAGCTCTTTGGGAAAGGCGCTACCATTGGCGCCATGACCAAGTGCTGAGTGTTATAGCAATAAGATCAGCTGCAGTAGACACTAGCAACCAACAAAGCAGAACATCCCCTTCATAAAAGCTGGGGAGAAGCCACACTAGCACCTGAATCAGCCAGGGGGCTGCTCGCATCAGTACAGGACTGGCAGCTTAAAGCTGACCTAGGGAGACAGCTCAAATTCCAAGAAAACATCACGGAGACCACCCTCAGGCCAGACATGGTCGGGGTTTGGAAACAACTAAATAAGTGGTCCTGCTGGAGCTGACTATCCCCTGGGAAGACCGGATGGAGGACACCTTTGTGAGGAAGAGGGCCAAGTACAGGGAGCTGGCAGGCGAATGCCAAAGCAGGGGCTGGTGTAACCCTATCGAAGTTGGTTGTAGAGGATTCGTCGGCCAGTCACTCATAAGGGCCCTCAAGATGCTCAAGGTGAAGGGACTATGCATGAGGAAAGCTGTCAAGAAAAGGTGTCAAGATGGCTGTGGATCAAGCAGGGTAATCTGTGAACTGCACAGGCTGCTCAGACACAAGCCAGGGCCTGATCATCCCTGGCTGGTTCGCCTGGGTGAAGTTGCATGATGATGCGACACCTGAAACACCCAATGAACTCAGGATACATCACTGATGATGTGTCTGAGTTGCACCACAGGTATATGTCAAGAACTAAGAATTCATATATTTGTATCCAATAACCTATTTTTAACCTGGCCTGTACTTTCCAAACTTATATAGCAGTTTTACAAATTTAATGCTCTCCAAATAAAAATATTTCTTGATTTAAACTAGGAATTTATGTCCATCCCCAAAAGATAGTGGAGCAGAACTTTTGTATTTGTCAAGGATTTTCTGGGTGTAATTTTCAGAGTAGCATTGTGATGGGTGGAGTGACTGGCACCAGTAATGGATTTGAGTGCAGACTGATAAACTGAGTCCAGTGAGAGTGGGACCTGAAGCACATCGGTAGATAACATTGCCTTTGTCCAGAACTGATAAAAAGAAAGTTTCTTTGATCTGTGTCCTATAGAAAGGGAAATTAATTCATTTCTGTATAGATATCTGATTTGTTGTTTTTAATGTACTTGCAGTCAATATGAAATTAAATTTTAAAAAAAATTTTGGTGCCATTTTTCATTTTATGTGATTTTGCATATTGGGAAATTAGAGAGGAGAACTTTGATTTGGCATACAGTGTTGTACTTTAATATATTTTGATTAAAACTATGTTTTATCAGGAATACTATATCGGTAAAATATACCTGAGGCTAGTGATGGTGTTACTAATTTTAACGTAAGTGTTCTAGGGTGAAATGACTTTCTGATTCAATGGAATGCCCAGCTATTTTTATTCTCAAACCCTTTCAATACTGTGTCCTGTTAGAGTAGCGAAATGTCATCATCTGCAATATTTCTGGCTTTTGTGATTATCAATTTTTTTTTTCTTGTGTGCATTCAGAATTAATTAAAGATTGAAAAGGAAATGTAATCTGTCAAAGGGTTGCTTGAGGAGTTCAGTCGCTGAATTGGCAGTATTAGATGCGCAATCGACAACTACAATCAGTGTAAAGATGGGGGTTACAGTGGTTTTATTTGATATGATGTTGATATAAATAGAGGAGAGGACATAGCATTGAACCTTGTGGGACCCTTTTTAATGTAAGAAATGCAGAATGATTGATTTATAAAACTGATAATTGCTATTTGAGGGATGGATAATCCCAAAACAATTTCTGGAGTCCAAGTCAATACCCTTGAGTCATTGTTGGAGCAAAGACAGACCAACAGTATTAAAATCTTTTAACAAGTCAAAGAGGGTGGAACAATATTTAGATTTCCAGCGCACACATAATGTAATTTGTAACTGATGCAGTTTCAGTAATAGTGCTATGTTTAGATTTGAAAACAGACTGGATTTTAAAAAAAAAATTTTTTTCAAATGAAGGATTTGAGGAAATTATTGACTAGAAATTCCTGACTTCCAGGAAGACAGGGCAGTTTGGAAATTGGTCGATAGTTGTGTTGTGTTTGATTTCTCGCCATTCTCATGAAGTGGGACTACGTGTGCAGATTCAACCCCAAAAGAAATGAGAGGCTGGGCAGATACATAATGTGGTTGGCAATGAAAGGAGCACAGACCTGTAAGAAATAAAGATATATGTTATCTTTACCTGTTGAGTCTTCCCAGTCCATGCCCTGAAAAGGATTTTTAACTGCCAAAAACTTGAAAGGCTCCAGTGTTAACAGAGTGATGTGGTTTGAGGACACTTGATCCAGTGGCTGCTTTTGAGCACAAGACAAGAATATACCATGTCAAATTGATTTCCACAGTGGCAAAGAGTGCATTGAAAGCAACACAAAATTTCAGATTGTTTATCTATTACATCCATTTGACATGATTACAGGAGAAATAGAAGGATGTGACTTGTTTTTTAAGTTTACTTCTTTCCCAAGAGAGATGAGTAGAGATGACCTCAATATAATTGATGTTTTTGTTGTTGTTGTTGTTTTTTCAGCTGTACTCAGGGTAGAGGTGCATTTATTTCTTAGTTATCTAAAGGATAGCTAATGAGCTGCTTCACCAGTTAGCCTTGCAATGGCCCAGTTTTTATCTTGTACCATGAACAGCAGAGATAGTTGAGTGGTGGACCATTGCCTAGATTTATTTTTAACCCCAGGTGAGTTCAATGGAGAAATCGGAGGTGATGGAGGTCCACCAGATGCACAAAACTTTGTGAGTGGTATAGAGGAAGCCATCAGTGGGATTATTCAGCAGAGAAAATGTGTGTTTACTGAGCATGTCTTATCTGTTTTCCAAGTGAATTTTCAATGTTTGAAGTTTCAGGTTTTTTTATCTACAAGACCTAGTATAACAGGGAAATGCTGTCTGTATGCTCATTATAGCCAGATACTTAATGTTCTATGTCTCAGAAAACTGGAAAGGGCCTCCTTGGATAAAAATAAAAGATGCATAAGGTAGAAAGAGAAAATTGACTTGGCTAAGTCAGCAACAACGATCAGGTTTTTAAAACCTTCTCGTGCACAACAGTGTAATTTGCTTAAAATACGATGTATTAATGGTAAAATTCAGAGCCTAGCTCGTGATTATGAGCAATAGGTAGTTTTGGCTTGCCCTGATGAGGGACAAATGTCTTTAAGTGGAGAATGTATTGAGCACCCCCAGGAAACACTACAAATAAATAAAAGTAATGTTATGGCAGTGTGAGAAGGTAGTAGTTCACATGGCAATTCAGCAGCTGCCCAAACAGTTGTGAAAGGTGTTGGTCATGTCCATTGATGGCAATGTCTGTGTCCTCTTAGGCTGTAACTGTATGGGATTCCTTTGAACAACTTAAACTGAGGAGGACAATAAGTCAAGTAAATCAAAACAAAATCTTGAATTACATAACACTAGTACAGTGTCAGTAAGACAAATAAACTATTTAAGTATGGGTACTTCAAGAGTGTCTGCTGATAATTCTTATTTTTACTGGAGAAATCTTTTGAACAAAGGACTGTTATTTCATTTGTAATGAAGAAGCTATTTTCCCCCTATTGTTAGTGGGCTGCTTTAACATAAGTATTTCACTTCCCAGTTCAAATGTACTAAAGATATTAGTTACTAACAGCAAAACTGTCCAAAAACAACCATCCACAAACTTTTAAGTGCGTCAATCTGGTATAATCCATGTTCTCTTTATCAAGTGGTATGCTCAGCAATCTACAAATCAGAAAGAAATCAGATATTAATTATTATGTGACCCCCATTCTATTTATTTTTCTGTCGAACTTTAATTTCTGAAGACTTCGTCTGTATAGAAATATATAGCAGTTTAAATAAAGCAATTGCATGTACTGTAAATTTTGGGTGTAAAACCTACATAAAGCAATAAAAAAGCATATAAGCCTGAACTGAGTTACGGTTTAATTGAGTTTAATCGTTGCCAGTAACAGATCAACTGTTCTTGATCACCTAGACTTGGGCTGCAGGTCACAACATACAGAATGTTCCCAAAAGGGAAAAAAACAAAACAAAAAACTGGTGTTGTGAATTGGGCATTAAAAGGAGGCAGGATGTCTACCTGACTTTAGGGGGCCAAAAATAGGACACATTCCTCTTTGGTGTGTGTGTGTGTGTGTGTGTGTGTGTGTGTGTGTGTTTGTGTGTGTGTGTGTGTGTGAACAGAGATACATACCCAGCTCCCACTTAGGGGGCTTGACTTTCTCCACACAGAGAGGGAAGCCAGAACAAAAGGCATAGCATGTATTTGCTTTCCACCTGCATGGAAGTGGGTTCATTCCCATCATGCTCCAAAAAACAAGGTATGATGTCTTTTAACATATGCTACAGGGTTAGGGGCAAACTTTCAAGGGGCTAAACCCCTAATAAAAATGTGACATGCTCATTGCAAGTGTTTGACTCCTTAATCCCTCATTTGATACATAATTTGGTTTTAAAAAACACATGGTTCTGCTTGTCTTATCTTCTTATTCTCCATATTGTGAAAGTAGACAAATAGTATCTTGGTATCATGTCACATTTTTTTTTCGTGAAGATCGACTATTTAAAATTAAGTCAAATATTTGTTGTGAAGTGCACTTCTTGAAAACATTGAAAAAGAAACTCAGCATCAATGAAATACATGTGAAATGCTCATAAAAAAGGCTACTGTTATGTATCTTTTAGGCTATATATATATATATATATATATATATATATATATATATATATATATATATGTCTCAGAAATGTTTATAATTAATTTTTGAGTGTATTGTGACTTTGTTGATCTGAGCTGAAGGTTGTTTTTTTTTTTGTCATTGTCTTTCCCCTTTTAGAAAGCTTCCTCAGCTAAAATTAAGAATCCCCCATGGCAAATGGTGATTTGTGAAATTGGGCTGTATGAATAAATTTGGATTGCACTGCATTTGACACAAGGTGAGCAACTATGTTGTCAAAGGAGGTGTATCCTTAAATAAAAGCATTTATGTATCAATTTTGAATTGAAAAACAGTCTCGGTCTTAATTTTGTACCACAAAGCTCCAGTCTGCAGCAGCCTGCTGAGTTCTCAGCATTCAGCCTCTCTCGCCTTTTGCTGTTTGTAATCATTTCTACTGTACTCGCCATGTAGTTGTTGTCATTTGCATATTTTTTCATTAAGAAGAGAGCCTGTCAAAAGCGAAGGACAAGATTTCAGTTTGGACAGGAACTACCATCAGAGACTATAGTGGATGGGATGAGAGCAGCAGTCGAGAAATATATATATATATATATATATATATATATATATATATAAAGAGTCAAATGGTATCAAATTAACTGTCTTGCAAGAGTGAAGAATGTACCATTAACAACATTTCAGTGCCTTACAGGTTTTATCTGGTGAGGTCTTCGGCACAGAAAGTCTTCCCTAAAAAAATGTTGTCTTCATTCCTACCATACCAAATAGCATAACAGAGAGCATGAAAGATGGGAGGGTACGACGGATTTCATCATTTAAAACAAAAAATTCGCACCTTGGTATGAAGTGCCGGTGCCAGCAGCAAGACTAAATGGAGGGGATTAAAGGGAGTTGTATTCCAGTTTGGATGGTTTGATTACCCTCCAAATGAACTTGGGATCAGTAATGTTATAATATAAAATTATATTTCATTGAGCTGGATATAATATACTGGACTATTTCAGTCAGACCAACACAATTTTTAGACATTTTTTCTAACATCATGCAAACCTGAATTCGTGTTTCCTGTTGTTCAAAGAGAAATCCTCCTGGTTTGAGAGTTAAAGTGTGATGCTGTTATGGGTAAAGTTCTAGTCAATTCAATCAGCCAGGCCTGCCTTGGCTAAACGGGGCTCTGATGGATCAGTGGAGGTAGTTGGTGAATGTTTCTTTGCTTAGCGATTAAGGGGGAGGATCAGTGGCAACAAAGAGAAGGGCGGTAGCTCCTCCCCTCGCTCTCTCTCTCTCTCTCTCTCTCTCTCTCTCTCTCTCTCTCTCTTCCCTCGTGTGTATATAATCCCTGAATTGACCCAGAAAATAAACTCCTCTGACTGCAGTCGAGACACCGCTGAGTTTGAATCCATCGCAGGACTGCATGTAGCCGGTTTGTCAGCAGCAGAACCCGCGACTCTGTTCCAACTTGTTTGCGGAGGATTCGAGAGGAAACATCGGGTAGGTGTCCTCTCTCTCACTCCTGAAACAGGTTGTCCTTATTGCTTTGGAGCCACCTGCGGACTATTCTTTCATTGCTAAATCTGGACGTGGCAAGAGACAGTGCAATGAACCTCGGTGACACTTTGTTCGCTTCTGTGTGAATGTTGCTTATTTTTAATTACACTCAATAACCTGACATAGACCACATACAGAGTCCCCCTGGATAACAAAGGTTTCATCTTTGTCTTCTGATGCCAGCAACGCTTTCCTTCTTCAGTCCAACTGTTTACAAAGTGGCATTTGGCACCGCAGAAAGAGAATACTGATGAGCACAAAATTGTGTGGCGGGTCGAAGCTGTTGAAGAAAGTGTCGCCATCTCCTTTCATCAGCAGTAAAACGGTCGAATTGTCCCCCAGCAGCCTGGGGCACCACCGGAGTTCACTTCCGGAGGATTTAAAAAGCTGAAATATCAGACACACGGTAAATGGTGAGGTCTCAATTCAAGTCGTGTTGTACTATTTTTGTGCTCAATTTTGACGCACCCAGCCGTGAATCAAAAGCTGCAGTTTCAACAAACCAATGATGTTTGACTGTAAATGAGGGTTTCAGCTGGATCACCACTTTGTCATCTGTATTTAATCTCGATTGGAGGTCTTCTATAGTGTGTGTGTGTGTGTGTGTGTGAAGGGGAAGAGGTGTATGTGGTCCAGAGAAGCATTCCTCTGCGTCCTTTTGGCTACAAGGGTATTGCTGCCCTCCCTCTTCTGCTGTCATATCCAGTGGTAATTCACTGATGGTGTCATTTTAGATGTTTGAAGTGGCTTTTTTTACATAGGCATTTCTGATGTGATTGAAAGTTTTCAAATAAAGTAAAGAAAAAAAAGCTGTGGGGGAGAGGACAAACCGTTTCACCTGAGAGAAAGGGCCACTTCTTTCAAGAGTTCGGGTCCTTTTCATTTTTTAGTTTTTGAAGTTTACAAACATTACATTTACAAACATTTTTTTTTGTAAATGGTTGAAATTGAAGTAACAGAAGCCAAAATATCATTGTTTTTTGCCCCCCCCCCCCCCAAAAAATACTAGTTTCTACATTTTTGAGAATGAATTTGGGTAGTATTTCTTTCAGTAGTAGTATTTCTACTTGACCCTATCCTGTTCAGACTTAGCATAAACATGTCTTAAGTGATAAGATCTAAGGGGGACCTAGCAGGCCAGGTGTGATCAGATGGGATCCTGACCACATGTGGCTACATTCTTTTAGCTGTGTGACTATAAATGTGTCCTGGGACACCTTGAAAGAATGCCTCATCAGCAGACGTCTGTTGGAATTGAAAGATAACCATATGGCGTTTTATAACAATGTCTGAGTGTTTTGAAGTAGGCAAGAGACATTGTTGCATCAAACACTGGCAGTTTGATTTATCAGGAACACGCTGAGGAATGGTGATGTTTTGATTTCTCTCTCTCATCTGCTCAGACTTTCAGAGTGGTAGATGGGTGAAAGGTACTGTTTGCAGCACTGCTTTCTCAATGAAGCTCACCAGTCAGCTGAGCTGTCTCTTTCTGTCTTCTACTATCAACTTCTCACTGCTAACCCTGATAACACCACAAAGTTATGTTGGGACTCTTCAAGGAATCGCAGAAGATATTCTGATCAAAACTGTGCAACATGTGCATATTTAGTCTCTCTTTTAAAATGTGGGTGTGTCACATCCATTGTGTTTGTAACACTGACCTGAGGTTTTATTAAATTTTGACACGCTGTTTGTTCTCTATCATGTTTTGGTTTTCAGGGTGATTAGAACAGCCATGGCTGAACACATGATGATGCCCATGACCCATGGCTTCAGGATGGGCATGAATGGACCTCCTCAGCACAATGGGCAGTCTGGCATGCGAAACCCACCCAACAACCAGGTAATGCATTATAGCAGGAATCCTCATAACAACATGGAGGCAGCCATGAGACAGAGGTCAGGCATGGTTGGGCCTGGAGGGATGGCCACCCCTGTAAACGGAGCTCCAATGGCAAACCACCACCAGATGATGTCTGGCAACATGATGTACAATGGCCAAGGCTCCCAGCAGCACCACCACATGCACCCGCAGCAGCAGGGTGGGCATCCACAGCAGTACCATCCTGGTAACCTCACCTCCCAGCAGCTCATGGCCAGCATGCACCTGCAGAAACTCAACACTCAGTACCATGGACATCCAATCAGCCCAGCCAACGGCCATCACCTGCCCAATGGTGTGCAGTACCGAGTAGGTCCAACTCAGCTGACAGGCATGCAACACATCAGTGCCCCCTTGGGGCTTAACGGCATGGACATGGATCTGATAGACGAGGAGGTTCTGACTTCCCTGGTGCTAGAACTTGGGCTGGACCGTGTTCAGGAGCTTCCAGAGCTTTTCCTTGGACAGAATGAGTTTGACTTCATATCGGAATTTGTGTGCAAACAGCAGCCAAGCACAGTGAGCTGTTGAGCAAAGTGGCTCAATGCTGGTTGGTCTATTTGGACTGGACACCCCAAAGAATGACTAAGTGACCATAGTAGCACAGCGAGAGCAGACAATCGCTTTGTTTGAGTTTTTCTGTGTGTTTGAGAGTTTCAAGCGTGACTTCACACTGACCCTGCCTGCCAGTTGATGATGAATAGTAACGTGCATAAAACAAAGCAAAAGCACCGGGTTTCATGCCTTTGAACTGGTGCCAGTACAGCCTGCTGTCTTTGGCCAAATGGAAGTATCCTGATGCAGCAGACTCTGCCTGTACCCATCTGGCCTTCAGCACATGTGCCTGCTGTGCCAAGGCTTTGGGTCCTTGTATTCTTAACACAAACAATGGGGGGGGACGTGACCTGAAAGACTAGTGTGGGTCGTCCAGATTATGTGGCATCTCTGTATGGATTTCATTTCTGATGACACGTTTGACAACTAAATTTATACATGGTCGTTGAATTTGTTGGGACAAGCATTAAGGGGTTGAAAAGATATTTATTTTCACACTTTATGTCCATTTTGAAGGCTGGCTCTTCAAAACTGAGAAGGTTCCTACAAAAATGCATTTATTGAAGAACTGATGGCATTGATCTTGGATTAGCCCAATGAAATGTGCTTCTTTAGTTATTGACCTGTTTGACCCATTTACATGCCTGTTATGGTGTACTCCTGTGATCAACGTGTCAAGTCGACTCAAACTACACAAAAAATACTGGTGATTTTATTTATATATATATTATGGAAAAGAAACCCTTAAATTGCTGCAATTGGACAATTAATGTAAAATAAAAATTGCACACTAAAACATGATTGTTTTGCCACTTTCAGGCTCAGAAAAGTTTATTCTAAGGTTCTGACTCCCAAAATGCTAAGGCTCCCAACAGAGATACAGAGATGTGTTTTACTGAACATCTCTGGAGATGAGTTGCTTCAGAAAGAGAACAATAAATGTGCGATCGAAAGAGCATCCACAAAAGTGTTGCTCAGTCTGATTTGGCAAAAGGTAGCTGGTGCAATTTTTGCTCAGTTCCACTTTGTGATAATGAAGAACCACTCTTCACAATGCTAGCTTATGACTTGCAGAGAGGATGTCAAGTTAAATGAAGGGTACACAATTGAGTGACCTTTTGCAGATACAGTGGAGGTCGTGTCATTAGGTGCAGTTTTTATATTGACTTGGTTTAATCTGGTCTTTAAACACAAGTCTGTCTCTGCAGATCATTTCCATATTGTTTTCGGATGGCTGAAAAGACTTACTCCAAGCCTCAGTGGCAAAAAATGCTTGTCTTATTTTGACATGATTCTTAAGCAATATTCGACTGAATCCAACAATCACGAAGTACAAAAACATATGCATACATACCTGTATACAGCTCACATTAATTATTGTCAAAGTAGCACTTTTTTTTTAACAAAAAAGCAAGGATTACCACTGCTGTTATTTTTCAAACTAATCCAGGGTCAGAACAATGAGAAGAGAAAAGATATACCTGTGCCAAGTTCAAAGACTCAATACAATTTAACGAACTAAAAGAAGCAGGCAGCACATTAGAAGCTGTTTGGCCATTTAAAAAAAAAAAAACTGTTTTGCCTAAAAACAGGCTCTGATTTAAAAAAAAAAAAAAAAAAAAAAAGTCAAACCCAGTGGTGTCCCTAAACCGGGGCTAGGTGTGCTGATTAGAGGCTGTGCATCAACACAGGGACACACCGCTCCCTGCCAGCAATTAGAATAATCATTATTTAAGGCTGCTGGTACTTGTGGCATTGATTTCATTAAGAGCGAGCGGAAGTGCACAGCTGTTGTTTTTTGCCATAGATTAGCTTACTTTGCTGCTTTTCTACTGATTATATTTGAATTACATGTTCTCACACACTTGTCTTAATTGAGTCAGCCTGCACTGTCAGCAATGATTCAATAATTATATTTTGATTTTACTCTTGTTTTGAGCTCAGTTGGTAATGTTTTTAATCAAGGTGTCTGTTGTGCCGCTGCAGGCCAGTGGAGGATGATCATCCCGCTTTCTCATTGCTATTTGTGGAGCTGACAGAGGGGTCAAAACTGCACAGGAGAACTGTGTTAATCTGTTCCAGTACAACAGCGCTGTCCCTGTTTCTCTGGAGGTCTGCCACCTCCAAGCTGTTGAATCAAACAATGGGCATTGAAACACTGCTGTAGAGTGGCAGCGTTTCCCTGTTTCACTTTCTGCCTGATAAGCTGACAAACTTGCATGATTCAATTTGAAAAGTTCAAAATCTTGCCAAAATTATTTTTCCAATATTAGGTCAAAGTAACTCTTAATATAAGACACAATCTTAGCCTAACAAGACACATTTCAGTAGTATGTTTTGTTGATAATATATTATATCACAATTTCACCTGATCTATGGCAGATAGTTTTATTTATTACAAGCTAAAACATCTGCACGTAAAGCGAGGTGGTTTTTCTTGTACAATGATCTACCATAATATGGACAATTCAAATAGCAATTATAGCAAACGGTAAGGTAGTTCTTGGGAAAATGTGTGTTTTTTGTAGTTTGTTGGAAATGCTTCTGACCTTAGCAAGAGTGTGGCCTCAGATCACTGCTGTATCGGTGAGCGCTGCCTTCTTGTGTAGTGTATCTTTGTTCTGTAGACTAGGGATGAAGATGATCTCGATACATTAAAGGTACTTTTTGAAAAAAAAAATTCAGATGTAAATGTAAAATAAAGGCCCATTTGGATGTGTCAATAAGAGAATCTATTCTACATTTTACAAATGAGTGTGTAGATACAGTGTGAATAGACCAGTGTTTTGAGCTCTGGTTTGGGGATGTGAAGGTTTAAATTTGAAAAGACTGCGCTTTGAAGCAAATATAAGGGATGCCACCACTTTCTTACCAAGCAGCTGAGAATGTACAGTTAAGAACTTGGTGGGCGCTCATCTTAACATGGTACATTAATGTGTGAGATTGTACTTCTTTTTCCAAATTACACATAATTTGTTTGGGTAACCTCCCTTTCCTCTTTACCCATTTCCCCAAAGCTTTTGTAATGTTATTGATTCTATTTTGAGAAAATGTATTTATTTTCAAATAAAATATTTATTTAAAGAACTTGTATTTTAGATAAACTGGTTATTCTTTTATAAAAAAAAATAATAATTCACCCGTGATGTTAATAAGGATATACACCCAACTGTGGCATGTCTCTGCTGACTACAGAGGCTTTGAGATGCTATTAATTCATCCTGTTTGCTTGAGATTTGTTCTGTTTTCTTTCTTTACCCATTTTCACCTACAAGTTATGACCAAATGCAACAACAGAGTAAAAAAGACGAAAATGGGATATTAAGCACTTTTTTTTTTATTTATTTTTTTTTAGTTTGCTGTATACTAGGTCATTTGAACCTTTCAAAATTAATCCCTAAAATGTTGAAAAAGTAAAAACTGTAAAGCAGTGTGTTAATGTGTGGCCATTCTTCTTTATTTTTAAATAGTTTAATGTGATGACATCACATCACAAAGCTCCAAGATACACATGCAGCCTTATGTATTGATTCATGCAATCTGTACTCTTCATTGTATCTGTTTAATTTGAGACGTTTTCAAGTTGTGGACATTCCAATTGATACATTTCACAAGGATTTAAACAGGCAGTCTAATACCACTGAACTATAAATAAATACTGGTTTTTGTTGAAGAAAAACAAATGCTATGGAAGAGTGCCACCCATGAGAAAAAAATGAGAGGAGGTAATTTTCTTTTCATCAGGCACTCTTCTGTAAACTGAAGTATTTTCTCCAAAATGTGTTTTTCTGCCAGTTGACCGAGATTAACATATATAAAATAAAAAGGGAATTCGAGAAGCACAGTTACAGCATAGTAAAAAAAACAAAAACAAAACAACTTTGGAAATCTCTTTATCATGGATAAAGACATTAATGTAAGATTTTCATTATCATCCACAATTTGAGGGGTCCTGTCTTTCAGAAGCAATTTTTTTGTGATGAAAAAATTAATAAATGTTACAAATTATTAATTCTCAATTAAAACTCAATTTCCCTTTTTTGCTTTGGGGTACTATAAACTAAAATATGTCATAACAGAATTATTAATAATAAAATAGTCCATTTTGTTCTGAAACAATGGGCTAATCACTTCCATACTCCAATAGTGTTTGAGAAAAGTGGCAGAGACCAATACATACAATACAATACATACATATACAATACATTTTTGAGAGCTGAACTAGCTAACACAAGGGAAGGGATAAGGAAATGTTCCTGCCTTATGGCATGGCAATTTTATTTGTAGAGCCTGTTTTTACAAACAGTTTGTCTCAAAGGGCTTCACATGGCATCATAACAACATCCTCTGCCCTCAGAGCCTCACATCGACTGAAGAAAAACTCCAAAGAAAACCCTTTTAACAGGGAAAAATCTGAGAAACCTCAGGGTGAGCAACAGAGGAGGATCCCTCACCAGGACGGACAGACGTGCAGGAGATGTTGTTACAGACAAGAAAACAGTTTACAATATAAAATGTGGAAAAGATGGAAATGTTAATAACAGTTGAAGAAGGAAGCTTCTGGAAGGGGAGGCAGGGAGAGCAAGCCAGCTTGATGTGGAACATTGGAGTACTGACACCACATCAAATCACTGTGTCTGATTTTGTGCTCTTATATTGGACAGCCTTGTAGAATCTCTAGGATGTTTCTCTTTTTTTCAGTCCGCATCACTGCTGTATTGAATCAGTCTGTCAAGACATCACACTTTATTTTTGGTCCTGACTATTTCAACAATCAGATATCGTGAATGAAAAAACTCAGATCTATCCACCTCGTGCTTCTTGCCCAGCACCAAATTGCAGACAAAATAAAAATTATGATGGGCTCAGGTATACAATTTTGAAGTTAAAGTCAAACATATGATTTGGCTCACCGCTGACGAACAAGTCAAGTCAATTTTATTTGTATAGCCAAATCACAACAAAAGTTATCTCATGTCACTTTACAAGTAGAGCAGGTCCAGTACCACACTCCTTCCATGAATTTACACCCAACAATTCTCCATCAGCAGCACATCCTGCAACAGTGGTGATGAAAACCTTCCTTTCAACAGGCAGGAACGTCAAGCCGATCCAGGCTCAATGGGGACGGCCTTCTGCTTTGACCGGTTGGGGGGAAAGAGAGCAGGAGAGCGGGCAGAGACAAAGACAGATAATGGAGGAAGACATTTATGCAGAAGGAAAGAGTGGGACAGAGAAAAAGAGAGAGAGAAAAGGAAGAGACTGATTGACAGAGGGGGACGTGAGCAGGTGGAGCTATGGGTGGCAGCTTGAACCTCTTCAGGTCTGCAGCTTCCTCCAGCAGCACCCAGGATCTGGGATGAGGGGAGCCCAAAGGCTCCGGAGAAGAAGACGAGTTAGTAATACGAATGAGTATGATTTATGTATGACACATATAGGAGGACAGAGAGGAGTTGAGAGAAGCCCAGTGCACCATGGGAGATCCCCCAGCAGCCTAAACCTATAGCAGCATATCTAAGGGCCAGCCTAAGCAACCCAACTATAAGCCTGATCAAAAAGGAAGGTCTTTTGTCTGCTCTTAAAGGTTGAGAGGGTGCCTGCATCCCGGACCGAAACTGGGAGACGGTTCCACTGGAGGGGAGCCTGATAGCTGAAGGCTCTGGCTCCCATTCTACTTTTAGAAAATCTAGGAACCACAAGTAACCCTGCATCCTTGGAGCGAAGGGTTCTAGCTGGATAATAGGGGACTATGAGCTCTGTCAGGTATGAAGGAGCCTGACTGTTGAGGACTTTGTATGTTAGAAGGAGAATTTTGAATTCTATTCTAAATTTGACAGGGAGCCATGCAGAGAAGCCAGTACAGGAGAGACATGGTCTCTTCTACTAGTTCTCGTCAACACGCGGGCAGCAGCATTTTGGACCAGCTGGAGAGTCTTTAGGGACCTATTGTTGCAGCCTGATAGGAGGGAATTGTAGTAATCCAGCCTGGAAGTGACAAAGGCATGGACTAGTTTTTCTGCATCTTTTTGAGACAAGATGTGTCTGATCTTTGCGATGTTCCGTAAATGAAAGAAAGCAGTCCTAGAAATTTGCTTAATGTGGGCATTAAAAGACAGATCTTGATCGAAAAGAACTCGTAGGTTCCTTACGGTAGTGCTGGAGGCCAAGGTAATGCCTTCCAGGGTACCTATTTCATTAGATAGGGTGTCTCTAAGATGTTCTGGGCCCAGGACAATGACTTCAGTTTTATCAGAGTTTAATACAAGGAAATTATGGGTCATCCAAGTTTTTATCTCCTTTAGACAGGCCTCCAGTTTAGTCAGCTGATTTATTTCATGAGGATGCATTGATAAGTACAGCTGTGTGTTGTCAGCATAGCAGTGAAAATTAATTGAGTGTTTCCTAATAATGTGACCAAGAGGAAGCAGATAAAGGATGAAGAGGACTGGTCCAAGCACAGAGCCTTGTGGAACACCATAAGTGACTGCAGTGGTTTCAGAGGGTTTATCATTAGTTAGTACGAACTGAGATCGACCTAGTAAATATGACCTGAACCAGTTTAGTGTAGGTCCTTTAATGCCAATGACATGTTCCAGTCTCCGTAGAAGGATATGGTGATCAATGGTATCAAAAGCTGCACTAAGATCTAATAGGACCAGCACAGAGACCAGTCCCTCATCTGATGCTAGTAGGAGGTCATTGGTAACTTTGACTAGTGCTGTTTCTGTGCTATGATGAATCCTAAAACCTGACTGGAAATCCTCTAATAAGCTGTTGCTGTGGAGAAAGTCACACAGCTGTTTAGCAACTGCTTTCTCCAGAATTTTGGAGAAAAAAGGAAGATTTGATATTGGTCTGTAGTTGGCCAAAACTTCTGGATCCAGGGTTGCTTTTTTGAGAAGGGGTCTAATTACTGCCACTTTAAAGGACTGTGGAACGTAACCAGATAACAGCGACACATTGATCATATCTAAGAGGGAGTTGCTAACGGGGGGTAGAGAGTCCTTAAGTAGCTTGGTTGGGATGGGGTCTAGAAGACAGGTGGATGGTTTAGAGGAGGAAATGATTGAACTGAGCTCATGAAGGCTAACGGTAGAAAAACTGTCAAAGTGTACATCTGGTCCTCCAGCAGCCTCTAAGGCTTCTGAGGTTATAGGTGCCATGTTGTCAGCTGATGGCAGGAGGAGGTGAATTTTCTCTCCAATAAGGACAATTTTGTCATTAAAGAAGTCCATGAAATCTTTGCTGCACAGGGAAACAGGAATACTAGGTTCAGTAGAGCTGTGGCTCTCTGTCAGTCTGGCTACAGTACTGAAGAGGAACCTGGGGTTGTTCTTGTGTTCCTCTATTAGTGTCGAGTAGTAAGCTGCTCTAGCTATACAAAGGGCTTTCTTAGAACTTTTAAGGCTGTCTTGCCAGATGATGTGAGACTCCTCCAGTTTGGAGGAGCGCCTTATTCTCTCTAACTTCTGGGTTTTTTGTTCAAGCTGTCTGGTTTCTGAATTGTACCAAGGTGCTTGTTTCCTTGGATTTATAGTTTTCTTTTTTAATGGGGCAATTGAGTCCAAAGTTGCCTGTTGCACTATCGATAAAATGGTCAATTTGGGAGGGACTAAGGTTGACAACAGTTTGCTCTGTAACAATGGGACATGACACTGAATTTAGTGCCAATGGAATCACTTCCTTAAATCTAGCTACACCCTGATCAGACAAACATCTGGAAACCACTGTTTTCCTGAGTGGAGTGTAGTCGATTAGTGCAACAAATGTGTGCTGCATCTATTACATGGCCTACATCCATGCAAAGGGGACATTTTCTATCTGGACTGATCGTATGGTTCCCTCAGGTCTCCTTTTTGCCTTCTGTGATATCTTTGTAGCTGCACAGCACATTGACTTAAATTTAACATTATCAGTGATGAAAGAAGTATACAGGTCCTTTGTACAAAAGTAGAAATAACCTTAAAAATAGTGCTCAGGTGAAGTCTCATTTCAGAGTTCCACTTATATAAAAGTAGAGAAGTATTTATATTTTGTTATTTTATATAGCATTATTATTATGTTTCAAAGGTGAAAGTAAACATTTTACATGATTTTGTATTCCAATGCCTCGAAGTGTTCAATAGACCTGTTGACCTTCAAAGGTTGCGTTACAGTGGTGTCTTCCAGTTGTGCAGCTCTGATTATGTACTCTTGAAAATTCATCATCTTCATCAGGTTTTGTCATGTTTTCTTCACAAAACATTTTTCCTCAAACAAAAAAGCAAAAATGTAGCACTGTAAATGTACAATATCCACTAAAATGTGAAACTCAAGCACAGATATCTTCTACTGAAGTACAATACTTGATTAAAAATACTGTTACGGGCACATGATATTGGATTTTTTGCCAATACCTGATATGACAATAGTTTTACAACTGATTTGGCTGATAGCCAATATTTACCAATGTTGTTATTATCTGTCTTATAACAAGTTTATAGGATACTTGCGTATGGACAAATATATGGAAGCAGCTTGTTTGATTGCTAACAAGTGATAAAACAAAACAGTAAAAGCTGTTTTTACAGTCTGATAGAGCACATACTATGGACCAGCATCTGTACCCTATTGTCCTGTTCTCTGTGTCTGAACACAACAATTTTACACCAGTATAATAATACTTACTATTATGGACAATAAAGTTGCACAAATGGCAGAAAGTTTGAAACAGCTTCAGCACAGCAGAAGCTTATCTCCTCTTAATATAAACAGGAAATGACTGTGATACTTCCAACAGCCTGGACGGGATATGGATATTCAGCCTTAGAATAACCCTTTGAGCTGTTAGCGTACCACTCATGAGAGCCTCTTGAGTAGCTCAAAGACCCCCTCCCATTAAGCCATTAAAACGGAAGCTCAGTTAATGATGACTTAAGACTGAACATCTGACATATTTCCTCAGAGAACTTCTTTGATTGCACAAGTAAAATAGTTTAGCAAAAATCTGGCCTTTCACTTACATGAATCACATATAAGTAAAGTAAAATATAAGCTAAAGTCTATCATTGATATAATGCCACTTGATCCACTTGATATATATGTTATATTGGGCTCATTCAAATATGAAAACAAGATGGAAAATCAATGCGATGTAAATACAACAGCGTAGATGTGAATGAAAAGGGCGACAATGCACGAAATTTGCGTCACACACAAAGGCTTTGTCAGACTTATGGTAGCAGATCTGATCCAAATTCTGATCAGAAAATAAGCATTTTAAAATGTTTTTATTTTGGTCACAATTAAAAATTAATCACAACAAAAATACCATGTAACAAGTCTAATACTAATAATATTGTAATATAATATTACATAATAATATATAATAATACTAATTCTACTACTAATCTAACTGAAGGGTCACTGGTTTGATCCTCGCTTCCCCCAGTGACCATATCAAAGTATCCTTGAGCAAGATAATTGCCCCTAATAGCTCCTGTTGGCCCTGCAATGGACTGGTGACCTGTCCAGGGTGTATCCTGTCTCTCACCCAATTTTAGCTAGGTCAGGCTCCAGCCCCCCCCCCCCCCCCCCCCCAGGCCTTAACAGATAAGTGGTATAGAAAATAGATGGATGGATGGATGGACGCTTATCCTCTTAAGACCCAGACTAAGTGAT